>NW_025111012.1:0-631844 GCF_015476425.1 Leptopilina heterotoma
CTGTTCAAAATTTTATCATCTTTTAAAAAAATGAGCAGAAAAAAATTTTATTTCAATAAATTTTTATGTTTAAAAACGATTTTCATTCGACTGAAAAATGGGTGGTCTCTCAATTTTGACGGGTAGTCTGAGTCACTTTTTAAAAATTCAAAATGGCGGATCCAATTTGAAGAAAAATTTTCAAATTTATCTTATTCCCTTAAAACGTGTTACCGGGTGCTTTTAGGGTCGCAGATTATGAATACAAAGTTACTTTGTAGAAATTGAAAATGATGAATCCAATATGGTGGAAAATTTTTTAAATTTGATCAGATTTAATTAAAAAGTGTTACTCGGGTGTTTTTAGCATATCTGATTACGAATTTGAAGTCACTTTTAAGAAATTCTAGCTTCATACTGTTTTATAATGTAAACAATTTGTTATTATTAGACTTTAAGCGAAATGTATCAAAATTGGACTTTTTTTCAGTCATATGGGATCCACTATTTTCAATTTTTAAATTGTGATTTCAGATTCGTAATAAGATACCTTAAAAAACCCCGAGTAACACGTTTTAATTATATCTGATCAAATTAAAAAATTTTCAAACTTATTGGATCCGCCATTTTTATTTCTAAAAAGTGATTTCATATTTGTAATTTGTGGCCCCATAAGCTTTCGAGTAACACGTTTAAGGGAATCGGATCAAATTTGAAAATTTTTTCCGACATTTTGAATTTTGAATTTTTAAAAAGTGACTTCAGATTCGTAATCAGCGGCCCTAAAAACCCCGAGTAACAAGTTTTAATCGAATCTGTTCAAATTTGAATTTTGTCCGCCATATTGAATCCGCCATTTTGAATTTAAAAAAAAAACTTTAAATTATATTTCGGGGACCCTAAAAACTGTTAAAGAATGAGTTACAAATTGATTACCCCGGTTTTTGCTTTTAATTCATAAAAGTATTTTGAGATTTTTGGACCTTTTGACTTTGACAGCTCTATTGGCATCGGAAATGAAAATTTGCAAAAAACGCCCATCGGCATCTTAAAGTAGGGGAAAGGTGTACGAGATGATCCCCCTAAGGGAGAATGACCATTATTCAAAGAAAAATCAGCATTTTGAGTTTGTTTGGTACGAACTAGTAGATAATTAATCCATCTAACTTTTCTGATTAGAAATGTATGCAGCTAATTAATATTTTACAAGTAAAATTAATTTTTCTAAAACCTTACAAAAGGATCATCTTGGACACCGGGGTGTCCAAGATGATCCCCTGGTATCGCAAGATGATCCATAGGTTTATCTTACTCCAATTATTGGAAAAAGAGACTAAATTGAAGAAATAACGTATATAAATATTAAATATGCTTTATTTAGGTTATAAATGCCTTTGAACACTCACCAAGATTCATTTTTCCATTTTATAATTACGAGGCATTGTCTACAACAAGAAAATTAATAAAATAGATGTAGATTTTCACTTTTTGTTTTAAATAAGTTAGTTTTGATAATAAAACATATAGAAGAGAGAAAAATTGAATTTTTTATTAATACTAGAAAATTTACTTTGAGGTGAGACGAATACATTGGGAATCAGGGGGGATCATCTTGTACACCCATTGAGGGATCATCTTGCCCCAAATGCCATTATTTTGTATTTTGTTCTTAACTTAACCTACGAGCTCTGTTATTCCATAATACCAATCAGAACACTTAGTTGAAGATATACTGAAGCCGTGAGTGCAAGAAACATGGAATTTCAGCTATTACAACAAAAGTTATCTAAGTACAAAGTTAAGCTTTCCTTACATCAAAAGTATGAAATTTTTATTTTTTACAATAGAATTTTTTTAATGACGCGTGTTGTCATGACAGTTTGACTGATTCATAGGTATGCCATTGGCAACGTATTACCGCATTTGCCTAAAAGATTACGCTATAGGCTCTCCAAAATTTAAAAGGATCATCTTGCCCCAGGGGATCATCTCGTACACCTTTCCCCTACATGAATGTAGAAATCTTTTAAGCCCTAGAATGTTTAAATCCATCAAAGCAATTTTGTTTAGAGCTCTGTCCGTGTTGACGTGGAATTTCCCTTATTTATATCAAATATGCAATTATTTTTCATAGTTAATTATTTTAATTTAGACCAATATCTCTTTAAAGGCGTCAAATAATTATTTATGTAGTCCTTATACAAAATTTATAATAAATAAATTAATGTTCTTCCATTTGCATACGTAAAAGTATTAGCACACTAAAAAATTATCTCATTCAAATAATTTTTGTTATCTATATATTTATTTGATTCAAATAACTTGAATTATGCGAATATACGAAACTTTTTTCTTAGAAAATGCAAGTTGACAAACTTAGACCAAAAGAATTTAAAAAATTTGAAACAATCTTATAAATCCCTTCGCTGTTCAGCAAAACCTGGTAGATGAATTTTTATGAAACTTACTATACAAGGGTTGTTGGGGTCCGCTGAATATAAAATGACGTCAAAAAAATTCAAAATGGTGGATCCAATATGTCGGACAAAATTTTCAAATTTTAAACAGATATTATAAACAAAAAAAACAAAGAACAGAAAGTGTAATGTAAAACCTTTGCAGCCTCCACGCGGCACATTCTGGGGTCATGATTCGTTTTATCAGCTAATGGAAAGGATATAGAATAGAGTACAAAATTTGATAAAAATCGGGATGAATTAAAAAAATTACGTCCCTCATTTTGAATTCATAATTTTTTATTTTGAAAGACAAATTTAAATTTAACGACCCAAAATATCCCTAGATACTGAAATTGATAAAATCCAAATGAATTTTAAAAATTTCAAAAAGTATGTCCGCCAATTTGGATCCTGCATTTTGAAGTTTTAAAAATGATGGTCAAACTCGAATTCAGCGACCTGAAAAACCCTTAGGTACTGAAATCTACGCCATATCATGTTTTATATTTTTTGAAGGATAGTTATTTGTACAAAAAAATTATTTCAAATTGAAATTTTTGTGTATAACTTTGCTGACCTGCAATTTCTAAGAAAAAATTACACGTTAATGTCTACAAGTGATTCCCATTCTGTTGAAAATAATCTTTAAAGTAAGCTTAAGATCATTAAAAGTGTTCATGTTTTTAGAAGTTATTTAAATTTTTGTAAAACATTGACAATAATGATGTTTTAAAAACATCTTACACAGAAATAGAATTGGTAAATCTCAATACTCAATAATCTAATTCTTTTCACTTACATTACAATTCAACACTTCTATTTTAAAAATTTCATATTTTGGACATTTTGAGCTTTGGAAATTTTGTATTGTAGAAAAATAATTTTTAGATTATGTATGGATTAAAAAATTCAATTTTGAAGTTCTGAATGTTATTCGCATGCTTTATAGTGATAGAACACTACTGCGCATGGCTGACATTGTCAGAAAATTACTGCGCATGCGTAACATTGTCCGAACACTACTGCGCATGCGTTATATTGATAGAACACTACTGCGTATGCGTTATAGTGATAGAACACTACTACACATGCGTAATATTGCCAGAACACTAATGGGCATGGCTGACATTGTCAGAACATTACATCGCATGCGTAACATTGTCCGAACACTGCTGTGCATGCCTGGCATTGATAGAATACTACTGCGCATGCGGAACATTGATAGGACACTACTGCGCATGCCTGACATTCACAGAACACTACTGCGCATGCGTAACATTGTCCGAATACTACTGCGCATGTCTGACATCGATAGAATACTACTGCGCATGCCTGACATTCACAGAACACTACTGCGCATGCGTAACATTGATAGGACACTACTGCGCATGCGTAATATTGACAGAACACTACTGCGTGTGTCTGACATTGATAGAATACTACTGCGCATGCCTAACATTGATAAAACACTACTGCGCATGCCTGACATTCACAGAACACTACTGCGCATGCGTATATGTACGTACAATGAGTATATATCATACGATACGATGAATAATGATAAAAGCCGAACGACCCGAACGATGAATATATATATATATATATATAAAATGTATATATTATATATATATATATATATTTTCAGAAAGTTTTAAGGGACCCTTATAGTAGGGGGAACATAGTCAAGGTTGGCCCACTGTCAAGGTAGGTCCATCGTCAGAAACAAGTTACATTTGACCTAAATTCAGGTCAATTTTAAGGGCAGTTTTAACCTACAGGTCAAAATTACTCAAAATTTAGGTCAATTTTAAGGGCAGATTCAACCTACAGGTGAAAAACTAACAAACTAACCCCTCTGCCCTCAAAATTTAAGTCAATTTAAGAGTAGTTATGACTTAAAGTCAAAAATTGACAAACTTATCGCTCTGCTTTCAAATTTAGTTCAATTTTAAGGGCAGTTTTGACCTATGCGCTAAAAATTGCGTTTTACTCTGCCCGTAAAATTTATGTCAATTTTAAGTGCAGATTTAACCTACAGGTCAAAAATTGACAAACTAATCCCTCAGCCCTTAAAATGTAGGTCAATTTGAAGGGCCGCTTCAACCTACAGGTAAAAAATTGACAAACAATTCCCTCTGCCCTCAAAATGCAGGTCAATTTTAAGGGCAGTTTGACTTAAACGTCAAAAATTCACAAATAATTCCCTTTGACCTCAAAATGTAGGTCAATTTTAAGGGCAGTTTTAATTTACAGGTAAAAAATTGACCCTCTGCTCTCAAAATTTAGGTTAATTTTAAGTGCAGATTAAACCTACAGGTCAAAAATTGACAAACTAATCCCTCTGCCTTTAAAATTTAGGTCAATTTAAAGGGCAGCTTCAACCTACAGGTAAAAAATTGACAAACAATTCCCTTTACCCTCAAAATGTAGGTCAATTTTAAGGGCAGTTTTGATCTTACCGGAAAGAATTGACGAACAATTCCCTCTGCCCCCAAAAATTAGGTCAATTTTAAGGCAGTTTTCATCTACACCGCAAAAATTGTCGAAAAAACTTCCTCTGACCTGACCTTTCCTTAAAGTTTAGGTCAAATTTGACATATTTTTTAACCTACACATGAAAAAAGCAAATTAATTAGGACTTTTTAAAAAGTCGTTCCCTTATATTAAAATTTGACGGAATTTTCGACCTATTGTTTAAAAGAAGTTTGACCGAAATTTCAATATTAAGTTTCAATCAATAAAAGATGTTATAAATTGACATCTATTTTTAAAAATTCTATTAAAATTATTTTTCTGTCCTCAAAATGTACTTTAATTTTAATGTCAGTTTTTTGCTACAAGTTAAAATTTGACCAGAAATCTTCCTCTGATCTAATATTTTTTCAAAATTTAGGTCAATTTTAAGGTCAGTATTGACCTACATTTTAAAAATTGACAAGAAAATTCCCTCTGACCTACTGTTTTCTCAAAATTTAGGTCAATTTTAAGGTCTGTTTTGACCTACGGATAAAAATGAAGCCCACAAACGTCTATTATTTTACGTCGAAATCTTTAGTCAATGGTATTTTCTTTTACTTACAGGTTATAAACGGACAAATAAGGGTCCTTCCATAAATTACGTAAGACATTTAGGGGGAGGGGGGGTCAGGAAGATATTACGAACAATAGGAAAAATGGCGCTAATGTATGTAAAATATCTTACGAGGGGGGGGGTCAAATTTACCCAAAAAATGTCTTACGTAATTTATGGACAGCCCCTAATGGCCCTTAGATTACGTCAACATTTATGTCAACTGCAGGTAAAAAGGGGCCCAATAATACTTTTGACACTGAGAAATAAGAATGATCAAACTTACTATAAGGAGTGTCAAACTTGAAAAAGTTAACACTATAATCACTTCCGTAAAGTAGAATTCTCTATTAGTTATCTTTTTTAATATCTCCTGTTATAATTTACTCTAACTTATATTACTATGCCATCATATTAAGATCACATGATTTTAAAAATTAAAATAAATATTAAAAATAGTTAGGGGGTTGGCGCGCAAAGCGCGCAGGGGGGCGAAGCCCCCCTAGTATATATATATATATATATATATATATATTTTTTTTTAGTGATGCCGAACGACTAAACGATGAAGTACGGAATTACACGAACGACAAACGACGAAACGACAGCGAATATCTTAATATTATAATAATATAGGAGAGGAGATAAGAGTCGTGAAATCATGGTACATTTTGCGTCCTGGTGAGCGTTAATGGGTTAATTTCAGATGTGAATATACTATTATTTTATGAAAAACAAATAGTGTTAATAAATATTTGTCTTCAAGAATTGACTTTCAAAAAAATATTTTTTATTTTGTGTTTCTCACAAAACAGAATTTATGCAAGTCTCTGTTTTTAGTAAAATAGCATGTCTCACAAGTCGTGAAAAATTTCACCATGTGGTATATAAGAACAATTCGATACGTACTTTTAAGTGTTAAGTGTGTGTTTATATTTAAGTTATACGCGAATATATGTGTGTGTTATAGGTTAGTTCATAAGTGTTGATAAACGTCGAAAAGTGATACAATAATTGTTGTTTGTTTGTGTGATTAATTATTCAAATATGTGAATGAATGAGAGAATTTTAGAAAAACTGTGAGAACAAGTGGAAATTTTTTTTTTATTTTATAGAAATATACAATTTTTTTGAAAGTCAATGAAATTCTCAAGCAAGGTACTAAAAATTTTCATTGACTGCTTTTGAAACTTTCATGCAAAAGTACTAGACTGTTTCTAGTATTTTGTATCGTATCCAAAAGTTAAGCACCGAATCAATGAAAATTTCACGTACTTTTTTCCATGTAGTAGAACTCTTGGTTGGTTGGTTTTGGTTGGTTTTGTTTTTGGCCTTAACTCCTGGAAGGTCCAATAGCCATGACTTTAGTAGAACTCTTAAAATGCCTAAATATCAAATAACAGAATTTGCATTTGTCTGAACAAACATCCGGCAGAAAGGTTTCAGCTCCAATTTTAAAATTGACCAATCGGAAGTTATCAAAAAAACTGGTTAGTATTATATCCAATAAAATTTTGACTAATAAATAATATTCTAACAAATAATTTATATGAGATACCTACATTTTTTTACAAAATTGAATATTACACGATAAAAGGAAAATCATAATTTAAGATCAGTCTTACATTCTGCACTATCTGCTTTTAGATGTAAAATCCTTCAAAATTCATCATGTAAATTCAGCATTGATCCTAAAAATGTTGCATTTCAATTTAAGACTTCTCTCTGCCTTTAAAACAGAATTCCTTAGGGGAGACCGAAGTGAGTTGAAACGATTTTTACATTATCCAGTATAACTCAGCCAAAAATTGTTCTATTTTTATGAGCTTTGTATTTTTGGATAGGTAATTTTATGTAGTATGTGAATTAAAAATGAAAAATTTAAAAAGTTGTAAGGGTTTAGAAAAAAATTGCAAAATCTAAAACTGTTCCCAGTGTTACAACTCACCTAGTACCAAGGTGAGTTGTAACACATGTCGACATTAGTTGTAACAGTTGGAAATTTTGTGACTTTAATGAAAAAATTCATTTTTAATGCTTAGTTTAGTTAGTAAAGTAAATGTAATTACATAGTGAGTAAAGACATCTTATTAATAGAAACAAATAAAATACTCGTTTTAGTACCTTAATTTACTTTTGGAATTATGTTATCAACATATTTCGACACATTATATTTTTGTTATTCTAATATTTACCTTAATAACTGTTGGATATCCTAGTTTCATGAAATGGTTTTGTTTTTTTTGTGTCAGTCTTAAAATATAAAATAAAAAAATAATTATTTGAACCGAAGCACAATTTTTCGCACCTACTAAAAAAAATAGGCGAGTTGTAACAGGCTGTTTTTTAACTCACCTAGGTTTACGCCAATTTGTGCTTGATCGAATAGAGACTGTTTGGATTTTTGCTGAAGTATATTGTTTTATATTTTGGCTTTAAAAGTATTTAGAATTTTACAAATTTTCGTGTAAATCACTTTTATATTTTCCAAAGGAAAAAAATATTAATAACAACATTTTTCGAGTTGCTCTTTCATAAACAATAGTCAAAAATAATTTCTATTTATAGGTTTTTTTGTTATTATTTGTTATTATTGAGTTAATTTTTAATTTAGTTTTCGGTTTAATTTGATTTATATTGATCTCATAAATTTTTTTACTCTAATTACTCCTTCATTATTTAAAAATTCGCAAACAAAATTTTATTATTCTTAAATTTCTATAAAATATATTTTATAATATTATTTTTCGCTATTATATAAAGCTCAAATTGTTACAATAGATCGTAATTAAATACCAAAGATTGGTTTAAAATATCTAATTAGTGTTAAAGAAAACGAAATATAGCCACTGTCATACAGAACAATAATAATCAATTTGATTTTTTTGATTTAGACAACGCCAACGGATGTTATCACCTGCACCAGCCTCCTACTTCGTTCTTTTATATAAACATTAACTGTAAATATCTATAACAATATCAAGTTTAAAATAGTAAAATAGTGATTTCCCTTCTGAGTGCCCAAGGTGTCCCTTCTTGTTATATTGATTTAATGATAGAACGTCAAAGTAGACAAACGCTTTTTGGTATATATGTCGTGGCCACTTAGACGAATCCGACATTAAGCTAAGTGTCCAGACAGTTAGCTAACTGCTGACAGTTAGACGAATACACGTCGATATCGTCTATTTGTCTAAGCAGTAAGCTAAATGTCCGACACTTAGCTTACTGTCCACCGCCATTTGGACATTTAGAGTAAAATAGCTAAATGAATAAATTCATTTTATTTATACCAAAATAATTTATTTAATGCGGCCAATAAAAAACAAATTTTACATTTATTATTAGTCAGCTTAATATATACCGCCATTTCGTCATTTAAAGTCAAATATTTCTCAATGAAAAAAAAAATTAATTATTGTGATAACAAAAAAAATTAACAAATTATTTATTTTTGCACGGATTGGCATAATGGCATTGAAATAATTATTTTATAATTACTATATTTAATGTAAATTATTTTTTAATAGCAGCTCAATCGAGTACATAGGTGGACAAGGTTACAAAAAATGTAACTGCAAAGCGACAAAAGAACAGTGCTGTACTAAACGCTGTTCTTGCTTTAAAGCAAATATTATATGTGGTTCTCGATGCCACCATGCCAATCCGTGCAAAAATAAATAATTTGTTGATTTTTTTTGTTATCACAATAAATAATTTTTTTTTCATTGAGAAATATTTTACTTTAAATGACGAAATGGCGGTGGATATTAAGCTGACTAATAATAAATGTAAAATTTGTTTTTTTATTGGCCGCATTAAATAAATTATTTTGGTATAGATGAAATGAATTTATTCATTTAGCTGTTTTACTCTAAATGTTAATAATTTAATTTATTAAAAAAATTATAACTATTTGTTAATAATAAAAGCTTATTAACAAAATAACAAAAGGCGTCTGTCTATTATACTCTCAATTTTATAGCATCTGCGTTTGAACTTATTTGAATGCATAGTTTATAATAACAAAAGCACGTGCTATTGATTCAACAGCATATATTGCATCGTCTAAAATATAAAACATCTATATTTAATATGCTATTCAACCAATAGTTTTTTTCTCAGTGTATCTTGGACTTATTGTAAAACTATTATTATTTATAAGAGTAGAGATGATTCTATCACTCAGTCGTATTTTAATAAATAGTGAAAATTAACGATCACTCCGAGTCAAGGAAAATAAAAATAAAAGAAATTCAATTCTTTTTACGTTTCGGCAGCACAGCTGTCCTCTTTAGAACGAAAAAAAGAAAATTAGAAAAATTAAAATTATAAATTAAGATAGGTACATCTTTGTAAAAAAGATCTTTGTTTTTGTTAATAACTAGCACAAATAACGCGCTCTAAAGCGCGCGTGAAGTTTCTTATTTTACTTTTAACATATATAACAATAATGTAATTTTTACATTACATGTCACATGAGAATAAGACTTAAATTTTTATTCAGTTAAACATGTTATATTTTAAGGTTGACTATTGTTCATAGAAAAGCGTGATTGCCAATGAGACGAAAATGGAAGATATGTTTATTACAGTATTTGTTTGAGAAAATAGGCCTTTTATTAATAAAGTGGGAAACTTAGATTAAACTATGTTGTCGCGAGCAACCTAAGGGGTTGCTTAATAGGGGGGACAGCCCCGTGTAAAAAGGTTAAGCAGAAACAAAAAATTGAATGTTGAATTCTTTACAAGAAAAGTAGAAAATTACAACGAAAGAATACTCGAACTACAATAAACGTTAGCGAAACAAAATGGTCGATAGATTATCAGCACTAAGCGCGCTTGGGCGACCTGCTCTTGTGAGGCACGAGGAAAAAACTGAGGGAAAACTCCGATCAGAGCCCCTCAAGCAGGCCCGAAGAGTGCGAAGGAAGGGGAAAAAGAACTGCCACGCCGGGCCCCCCGGGGTCAGACCGGCGCCAGGCTTTCCGACAGCCGGGCGCCTGGCATACTCATAGAAACCCAAACATTTCCGCCCGCCTCGTCTGCAGGACGAAAAAAAAATACTTGTTGTTAGTTACACATCCTTATCTTCAGTTAGGAGACGGTATTGGGCTAAGTCGTACGATAGAGCGACGATATGTGCCGTGGTTTGTCTTGACCGTGGCCACTCGGACTCTTCCATCCGATCCTGGATGAACTTCGATGACCTTCCCTAGGGGCCACTTGGTTGGAGGATACCGATCGTCTCGGATTAGCACTAATTGTCCAACTGAGAGATTTTCCGAGGTTTGCTGCCATTTTCCTCGAGCTTGTAATGATTGAAGATACTCGCTGGACCACTTTTTCCAAAAATGGTTTCTGATTTTTTGTAGGAGTTGATGACGGTTCAGTCGATTTTCTGGTATATTCGGTGGTTCTTCATCAGTGAGCATCGACAATGTACTTCCGATGAGGAAGTGCGCTGGCGTTAAGGCGTTGAGTTCTTCTGGATCCGTAGACATGGCGCACAGGGGTCTGGAGTTTAAGCAGGCCTCAATCTCGACTAGGAGAGTGCTGAATTCTTCAAAGGTAAATTTGCGAGAGAACATCATTCTAGTTAGATGGTGTTTTGCTGACTTCACCCCGGCCTCCCATAGTCCGCCGAAGTGAGGTGAATTTGGAGGGATGAAACGCCATTCGGTTCCATCATTTGCTAGTGTGGCTGCGGTTTCGGAATAAAAGGCAGATCCTCTTTTAAACATGGATCGCAGCTCTCTGTCGGCTCCTTGGAAAGTCGTTCCGTTGTCGCTGAAGATTTGTCGACACAAACCTCTTCTTCCTGTAAATCTGCGAAAGGCAGCCATGAAGGATGCGGTCGTCATGTCGCTTACTGCTTCTAGATGAATCGCCTTCGTTGCGAAACAGATAAATATGACGATGTAACCTTTGTAGGATTTAAAGCCTCGTCCCTTGGTGGTCCGCAAGTGAAATGGCCCAGCGTAATCGAGGCCCGAGTTTGTGAACGGTCGGGCTGGCTCGATTCTGGGGGGTGGAAGATCCCCCATCAATTGTGTCGGGAAGCGAGGTTTTACTCGGTGACATAGCGCGCACTTGCGAACTAGTTTGCGAACCAGTGAGGATGCACCAATCACCCACACTAAGTTTCTAAGAATGCTCAGTGTCAACTTTGGTCCTCCGTGGCATGAAACTTTATGCGCTAAGTCTACATAAAGAGGGGCTAGAGGTGAGTCTTTTGGCAGGATTGGTGGATGTTTCTTTGAGAAAGCTAAGGAAGAGTGAGTTAAGCGTCCTCCAACGCGAAGCACGCCCTCTTCGTCGAGAAAAGGATTGAGATTTCGGATAACACTACTTTTGGGAACGCATTTTTCCCTTCTGAGTGTAGCTATATCCTCTGCAAAAGCTCTTGTTTGTGCTATTACTAGGACCTTACTTTTGGATGATGCCAATTCTGCGACTGAGAGAGAAGTATCCTCTGGCGAGTCTTTCAATCCATTTCCTTTGAAAATTCTGCAGATTCGGAGACAGTAAGCTACCACTCGAAACAGTCTCTTTAGAGAGGAGAATCTTGAAAGTATTTCGTCGTCGACTTCTGGTCGAACTGCGAGGAATGATTGAATCTCGGTGCTCTCGATTTCAGACTCTTGGGATTGAGAAGGCCATTTGTCGAGTGGTAGGGACAGCCACTGTGGACCGTTCCACCAGAGACGGCTGTCATGGAGGGTTTCTGGGCTAATACCTCTTGTGGCTAGATCTGCCGGATTGTCGTGACTAGACACGTGTCGCCAAACTGCCGAAGGGAGTTCGGTTTGAATATATGAAACACGGTTAGCCACGAAAGTCTTCCATCTTGATGGATGCTGATTTAGCCAGGCAAGTGTTACTTGACTGTCGCACCAAGCTGTTACTGTCGCGTTCTTAAGGTGAGTCAACCTTCTGACGTACCGTAATAATCTCGTTAGGAGAACAGCTCCGCAAAGTTCTAGGTTAGGTATAGAAACAGTTTTTATTGGACTGACTTTGGACTTAGCTGCGAGGAGAGTAACCTGGGCGATTCCCTGGTACTTAATGACTCTCAAGTATACTGCGGCAGCATAGGCTCGTGAGGATGCGTCGGAGAAGCCGTGAAGTTCGAACTGAGAGTTTGAGAATGTTCTCAGCCAGCGTGGGATCTTAACGTTTGATAGTGTGGTTAGAGATTCGTAATAGTGCGTCCAGCGCTTCTGTA
Source organism: Leptopilina heterotoma (assembly GCF_015476425.1). Lineage (NCBI taxonomy): Eukaryota > Metazoa > Arthropoda > Insecta > Hymenoptera > Figitidae > Leptopilina > Leptopilina heterotoma. The sequence continues at coordinate 12,737 of NW_025111012.1, forward strand.
TGTTGGTTGGGAGTTCAGCATCCCAATCAACTCTTAGAATCCAAATGTCTTGGAGCATGATTTTGGCAGCAACTGTAATTGGGGACAGCCAACCTAAGGGGTCGTACAATTTGGCGATGCAAGAAGCAATCGTTCTTTTCGAGATATTTTCAGGAATAAACGTTTCTTGAACGAACTTGAACTCGAAGTGGTCAGCATTCGAGTTCCAAAGAATCCCCAACGTCTTGAAAATTGAAAGCTGGTCGATAGTCTTACATGACGGTGATTCACAAGAAAAGGGGAGGAGTTCAGGGTGATTCGTTGCCCATTTATCCAATTTGAGGTTGCCCTTTGCACATAAATTGATCACCTGGTTTCGTTTCTTTGCGGCTTGAAGGACGTCATCGCCACCGTCGAAGATGTCGTCTACGTATGTATTTTCTTGTAGGCATTCGGCTCCAAGGGGGAATAGAGCGCCTTCGTCGATTACTAGTTGTTTGAGCGTGCGGATGGCAAGGTACGGAGCGCATGCCGTACCGTATGTGACTGTGCAGAGTCTATATTCGTCGATTGGACTCTCAGGACTCGGTCGCCATAAAATTCGTTAAAGATCTCGATTATCTGGGTGAACGAGAATCTGCCGAAACATTTTCACTATGTCAGCAGTGAAAACGATTCGGTACCTTCGCCAGTTCAGAAGAATAAGGCCAATGTCTTTTTGTAATGCAGGTCCGGCATGCAGAAAATCATTCAGGCATAACTTTAGCGAAGTCAAACGAGATGCATTAAAGACCACTCGAAGTTTCCAATCTAGGTTATTTATTTGCTTAATCACTGCATGATGTGGAATGTACCAGGCTTTTGGATTGTTCAATTCGTCTTTTGGGATGAGTTCCATGTGTCCATCAGATTTGTATTTTTCCATGAAATCGAGGTATTCTTTAGCTAGCTTGTCGTCTAGATTAAATCGGCGTTCCGTTGCGTACAAGCTGCGTAAAGCTAGGTTGCGAGTCTCGGCTGCGGCGGCGGGAAGTTCAGTTTTCTTTGGAAGACAAACGAGATATTGTCCTAGAGGAGTGCGTTTATGTGTGTTGACAAAATGCGTTTCACAATATTCGTCGTCTGGCTTAGTCAGTTGATTGTTTGGCAAACTTTCCATTTCCCAGAAGCGTTGAAGCTGATCTTGAAGATCGTCTACTGGCGTACAGTGCATTGCTGAAACCGTTCTTGACGTGGGTGACTCCGCCCGCCGTGCTGGCTCACTTTGGACAGGCCCTGAGATGACCCATCCCAACGCTGTCATTTGAGCTGTAGCTTGCGAGCCTTCGATCTGGTAAAGTCCAGGTAATAATAGTTGCCCATAGAAATCTGCCCCAATTATGAGTTGAACTGACCCTGGCTGGTAATAGTATGGGTCAGCCAATGAATCCTCTCCGAGGCAACCCAGGTCGATTTCAACTATACTTCGAGTTGGAAGTTTTGTCGTCAGTTTCTGGATCACATATGCCTGAAACTCGACATGAAAGTTGGGGTCGATCATGGATTTCAACGTCAGGATGGCAATTGTTTTCGTTTCTCCTACTTTGTGGTTTCCAAGTCCGAGAATAGTAACGTTTGCTGGATAGCATTGTAGTCCTAATTTACTGACTATTTCTTGTGAGATGAAAGATACTTCAGATCCTTGGTCCAGCATTGCCCGAGCTTTCATTTTTCCTTTTGGTCCTTCGAGAATCGCGCAAGCTGTCGCCAAAAGAATTGGCCTGGTTGTCTTGGAAACAGAAGTAGTATTGGCTTGCACAGACGTAGCAGAGCTAGGGGCAGAAGTTTGTGTTCTCTTCTCGTTGGTTTGATCATTGTTAGACTTATGAAGCAAGGTGTGATGATGCTGGGTGCACTCGAGGCAGCGACCTTTGGATTTACAGTCTCTGATTTGATGACTTCCTAGGCAATTGAAGCAGAGTTTGAGACGTCTCGCTTCGTTGCGACGTTCCAGCGAGCTCAAATTCTTGAAAGTCGGACAGCGACCTATATAATGCTCAGCAGAACATTTTGGACATTTCCGGTTTTGAGATCCACTCTTTGTGAGGTTGTGAAAAGTCTTCCTGACAGACTTCTGTCCGTGATTGGTTTTAGAGCTAGCTGGGGAGGGGATAGAAGTTGAAGTAGAGGTGGAGCACTGGGAGTCCGTCATATTAAGGGTAATGATTCGATCATCAATAAACCTCGCCAGTTCATCGAAGCTGGGGTATTGATCTGCTTCCAGGTTGTTCCTTTCCAGATTGGAGGATTGTGAACTTCGCGTGCTGAGTTGATCTTCCCATTGACGTCGTGAAGCGGGGTCCAACCGTTCTACTGTGTGATATACGAGCCAGTCACCAACTATATCCCTTCCGATGTTTTTCAACGAACGCACGGCTTGTCGTGTTTTGTCAATTAATGTCTTGAGGTCAGCTACAGATTCCTTTTGTATTTTAGGCAGTGCGTAAAGGGTGTTAAAATGCGTGTGCATGAGGAGGCGCACGTTGCAATATCTTCTTTTCAGGGATTCCCAAGTGGGTTTGTAGTTTGCTTCTTCCACCTTTACGTCCTTCACAAAGTCGGCAGCTTCTTCAGTCAGACACTGCTTTAGGTACTGCAATTTTACAACATTAGGAAGCGTTTGATACTCATCGATCATAGAGAGAAACAGGTCGGCGAAATTTCCCCAATCTTCGTATTTACGAGAAAATTGAGGTGGGGTAGCTTTCGGCAGTCGAAGTTTACTCGATAGTGGTCCAGATGGAGGCGGTTGAGAGGTTGGCACTGTTGTGAGATCGTGTAAAATTGAAGCTAATTCGTCGTTTTCGGCCTCGCATTCAATCTCCATTTGTTCGAATCGACTTTCAGCGACGTAAGGATCAGTTTCGCATTCTGGCATTCCCAAGATATCCACGTGTGCGTCATGGGCTTCCTTCCAATAAGTTTGTAATTGGTCTAGTCTGGATTGGAGAACGGGGATTGAAAGCGGCCTTTGTTGAGACGCCTCTTTTCTGCGCGCGATTGTTCTTCTTAAAGTTTCGAAACGGGCGGTCTGATGAGTCACTAATTTCTTAAGAGTTGGGGCCATCTTGTTGGAGAACAACGTTGATGATGTACGAAATAATGAGAGAGGAAACACAATTGTTTTCCTTGTCCCTCCCTTACACGTCCCAAAAATGACGCGTTGTATAAAAGGATAAGAAACCCTTATTTACCTTTTCTCTTATTTTTCCTTTGTGTGTTCCTTGGGCGGCGAAAGACAAGATACCCTTTTTTACTTTTGCTCTTCTCTTTCGACCTCCCAATAGCAAAAAAAATAAGATACCCTTTTTTGCTTTTGCCCTTATTAGTTTGCTATTTTGATAAGGACCACCAAGGAAGTCTTTTAAATTTTATCAGTGTTTTCAGGTACGATGTGTTTAGAGATAGGTTTCCCGGCCGATGCACCAAAAAATGTTTGAGAAAATAGGCCTTTTATTAATAAAATGGGAAACTTAGATTAAGGGGTTACCCCCACTTGCAACTTTGAAAAAATCGATTTTTCTTTTATTGCATTTTTTTGAAGCATAAGTAACTGAAAGTATGTCCTGAAAATTTCAAGTCAATTCCAACAAAATTGACTGAGATATGAGCTTTGAAAGAGACGAAAGAGACTGATATATACTGATTTGTATATACATATATGCATCGATAAAATGAATATCTTTTTTTTAATTACCACCATGACTTTTCAGCCTACTTCTGGAAACCAAACTATTACGTACTCCCACTTACCGGAGTTGATTCTATGTAACTTTACAAAAAAATTATTTTCTTCGTGGAAACTGAAATTGAAACTTTAAACGCGTTTTTCTCGAAATGGCATTTCTGAAGTCGGTGACCAAGATTACTCAAACACTAATGAACCGATCTTCTTGAAATTTTGCAGGCTTATTTAATACATAAAAATGTAGTCTTTAATCGTTCGATTTTCTTTTTCGAAAAAAAATGTCCGTTTTATAGCCAAAAAACGGACGTTTTTTTTCGTTAAAATCGAACTTTTAACTTAGACTGTCAGCCATTTTGTGAAAAATAAATATTTTTTTTTTTAAATCCTTCGATTAAAGACTAGTTTATACTCATATTTGACTAAATTTATCCACATTTTTTGATTCCGATGATTCACTTCGCCGCAATGTTGGTCACCGCAAACCGTATAAATAAAAATATTATTTCGTTGACGGCAGTTTGACACTTAACTATGTAATATTTTTTAACAAAAAAATTACTAAAAGTTCTTCAATATGTGTTCTTTAAGATGATATAGTTATAGATTAAAAAGGTTTTGTAGTTTTCTTTAAAAAAATTCATAAAAAAGGCTTATTTTTTGCGCTACAAGTGGGGGTAACCCCTTAAACCATGTTGTCGCGAGCAACCTAAGGGGTTGCTTAATAGGGGGGACAGCCCCGTGTAAAAAGGTTAAGCAGAAACAAAAAATTGAATGTTGAATTCTTTACAAGAAAAGTAGAAAATTACAACGAAAGAATACTCGAACTACAATAAACGTTAGCGAAACAAAATGGTCGATAGATTATCAGCACTAAGCGCGCTTGGGCGACCTGCTCTTGTGAGGCACGAGGAAAAAACTGAGGGAAAACTCCGATCAGAGCCCCTCAAGCAGGCCCGAAGAGTGCGAAGGAAGGGGAAAAAGAACTGCCACGCCGGGCCCCCCGGGGTCAGACCGGCGCCAGGCTTCCCGACAGCCGGGCGCCTGGCATACTCATAGAAACCCAAACAGTATTTTTGACTTATTAATTATCAAAAATAAATTACATTTAATTACAATTAATTACTTATTTGTTATTTTGTTTCTAATAGTTTTCTAGTCAAAATTAAATAATATTATTTTCATGTCATTAACATTAAAAAATTCCATTATTCAGAAGAATTCTACACAAAATCACTATTTTTCTAAATTTATTCAGGAAAATCAGAAAAAAGGCAGAGAATTTTGTCAAAGGTGCTGGAATAATATTCAATTTCAAGAATTCATAAGAAAATTCTGAATGTTATTCTTCAGCGTTGAAAAGATTTTATTTATTTCAAACTTTTCCTGTTTTTAACAATAATTAGATTTTACAGATTTAAAATTGATTTTTTTTAAATAATTTAATTATTGAAAAACTGTCAAGAAAAAATTTTTTTTTTATGAATTATTTTGGAATAATGTTTTATTTAAAAATTAAAGAAATAATTGAATTTTATGAAATTTGTATTTAAAATTGTTTCATTAAGTAATATAAATAAGTAGCAACTGTCACGCCCGCCAAATGAAGTATTTAATTTATTATTATTATAACTCAAAAGAAATAAAATTATCTTTACAAAATTTCAATAAAAAATTCTTCGAAAAATTTATGAAAAATTACAAAAATGTTATCTTTTTAAATTATTGTATATGTAACAGCTAAACAAACGCGCACTAAAGCGCGCGTGTAGTTTCTCTTAGTATCAATAGATAATTAATAATAATGCCTATAGGCTGCGTCTACAACAGAAAAAATAATGTGTAGAAAATTGTGTAATGTATAGTGTAATTGCCCCTGACAGTTGTCAATGCCAAAAACAACCCAAGTGCGAAAACCAACGCGGCCCAACACTGGCCCAGTATTGGCAAAGCTGGCATCGAGACTTGGCAGACAATATTGGCCCGACTTTGCGCCGACTCTTGTGGTGTTAACAGCGGTTGGACGTCGGCAGCCAGATCTCGGCAGACATTAATGGCCCAATATTGGCCGCCAGATCTCGGATGGCCCATTATTGGCAGCCAGATCTCAGCAGACATTAATGGCCCAATATTGGCTGCCATTACTCCCCCAGTGTTGACAAAATTAGAAAAAAATAAAAATAAATTTTTTTTTATTCAATTAACTAATTAATTTATAACTGGCCGATACTGTGCCATTGTTGGGCCGAGCTACGTCCCAATATTGGCAATTATAATTTGCCATCATAGATACAAAATGATAGACATTAACGTGCCATTATTGGGCCAAGCTACGCCCTCATACTGGCAATTATAATTTGCCATCAACGATACAAAATGTTTGCCATTCAAGTGCCAATAATGAGCCATTAATGAGCCGATCTTCGTCACATCACTGGCAATTGAATTTTGCCATTAAAGATTGATCAACTTTGCCATGAATGTGCCGTTATTGGGCCAAGCTACGCCCCAATTCTGGCAATTATATTTTGCCATTAAAGATACAACATTTTTGCCATTAAAGTGCCATTAATGTGCCTTTAATGGGCCAATCTTCGTCACATCATTGGCAATTGAATTTAAAAAAATTTTAATATCAAAATTCATGGCATATTTTTAATATTTAATTATTATCTAAAAATTTGACTAGAATCCATTTTGAAATCAATTTTACTAGAAAATTCTACGAGAATTTAATTATTTAAATGCAAAAATAAATAATTTATTGAATAACTAAATGTTTCTTAAAATTGAATTATGAGAATTAAATTTTAAAAAACATTCATTTATTCAATAAATTTTCTTAAGGAAATAATTTGCATCATTTTTATTTTTTAATTACAATTGCTTTAAGAAAAATTCAAAGATTTTTAAAAAATAATGGAAAAAAATGTTTATAAATTCTATTTGTCAATTGCAAATATTAATTGAAAGTGAAATTGAAATTTTCTTAATTTTTAGATAATAAAGGAAAAATTTTACTCAAAAAAAGTTTTCTGTTACATTTATTTACGAATTTCTTTAATTGTAAAATTATTTGAAAACATTAATAACTTCTTTTTTAAATTAATACTTCATTAAACTTTTTCAAAAAAATTAATTCTTTAAAATTGACAGTTGAAAATATAGAAAATTCAAAGTTTTAAATATTTAAATTTGAATCCTTTTCAAGCTTATTCAATTATTTAAATACAAAATAAATAATTTATTGAATAACTGAATGTTTCTTCAAATTAAATTCTTATAAAAAATTTTACCAAATTAAAATGCCATTAATGTACCTTTAATGGGCCGATCTTCGTCACATTACTGTCAATTGTCTTTTGCCATTAAAGATTGATCAACTTTGCCGTGAATGTGCCGTTATTGGGCCAAGCTTTGCCCCAATACTGGCAATTATAATTTGCCATCAAAGATACAAAATGTTTGCCATTAAAGTGTCACTAATGTACCATTAATGGTCCGATCTTCGTGACATCACTGGCAATTGAATTTTGCCATTAAAGATTAATCAACTTTGCCAATATTGTGCCGTTATTGAGCCAAGCTACTCCCCAATACTGGTAATTATAATTTGCCATGAAAGATACAAATTTTTTGCCATTAAAGTGCCAATAATGAGCCATTACTGGGCCGATGGTCGGCACATCACTGGCAATTGTCTTTTGCCATTAAACATTGATAAACTTTGCCATGAATGTGCCATTATTGGGCCGAGAGCTGGCCCAGTCTTAAAAAATTTGAAATTGTGACCATCGGCGCCATCATTGTCCCAGTAATGGGACGTTTTGGACACCAATAATGGCCCAGTAACTACTGCCAATTCTCGGCAGACATTACTGCACCAATGATGGGCCGTTTTCGCAGTCTTGGCATTTCGCACTTGGGAATACACATTACAATACAAATTACACATTATTTTTTTTATTTTAGACGCAGCCATAAACAATAAAAACGGGATTACACATGTGTAATCACAAAAATGAATTCAAATATTTAAAAAAAACAAAATTTTGTGCGAAAATTATGATTATAAAATAGAAATTATCAAATTATGTCTACTTTTTCGTTTAGTAAGAAAAATAAATTTCGTTAAAAATTAAAATTTACAAAATTTATCACTGCTTTGCTAACTTTGCATAAAATTATATAAGTGCCTTACTTGTGCCTTCAAAAAATAAATTAATTAAATAATAGAGTTGAAATTATCGATCACCCCGAGTCAGGTTGTTGACTCGAGGTGGAAAAATGAATTAGTTAAAGTTTTTTTAAATGTTACTTCAGTAATTTACGACAAATTCCTGTTAAAAATAACAAAAAAACTAAAAAAATTTGTGAGCAAAAATTTTGAATGCTTTGCTAACTTTGCACAAAATTCATTTTTAAGCCTCCCAATAATAAATTCAAGTTTTGAAAATTTATAACTAATTGCATAAATGCAATTATTTTCAAAAGTAATAAAATTTTTCGCAGAAATTCAATTATGTTCAAGAATTTTTTAATATTCTCGTCAAAATGTCAATTATTTTTAAAAAATTTAATAAGAAATCTATTATTTACAATATTTTTATAAATTTCTTGGCAATAATTTAATTATTTTTATAAATAATAAAATTTCTTTTAGGAATTCAATTATTTTCATAAATAAAACTCATGGCAGAGTTTACATTATTTTTAACACAATTTTAATCAAATTCATCGAAAAATGTAATTGTTCTTAAAAATTTTATGAAAAATCGTTAAAAGAAATCAATGATTTAAAAATGTTTTGATAAAATTCTTTATGAGACTTCAATTTTAAGAAATTTTAAATATTAAATAAATAATTTATTTTTGCATTTAAATTATTGAATTATCTAATAAAAATTTATTTCAAAATGAATTTCAGTTAAAGTTTTACATAATAATTGATTATTAAAAGCATTATAGCATGAATTTTAAGAAATATATAAATTTTAAAATGGTTTAAAATCAATTTCTTTAAAAATTTGTATTTTTCATACTTATAACTAACAATTCTGTAGAATTAATTATATTAAAAAAGTTTAATTGAATTTTATCCTGAAATTATTTGAAGTGTTTATTTTTTAATTCATATTTAATTGAAGAATTTCTGAATAATTTAAATTTCGTAAAATTGATTTGTAAACAAATGGATTTTAAAATTCTCAAAGAACTTTTTTCAAAAATTATTAAAAATAATTTATTCCTGTGAGAAAATAATAATGATTAAAATTTATTTAGAAAAGAAGTTATTGATGTTTTTTTTAAATAATTTCAGAAATTGGTAAATAAATGTAATAGAACATTTTTTGAGTGTCTAATCATTTTTAGAGTGTATCAGAATTTTCTTTAGGGTTAGGGAAGAAGTCAAAATTTTGTCAAGTAATTAAGTTTTTCATATAAAAAAAAGAAAATATTTTGCAAGATTTTTTTTTTAGAAACAAAGGAAATAATGAATAATATAATAACATTAATAATTTTTTTAAATTAATAAAAATATTTTTGAATTATTTGAGAAATAAAAATAATATTATTAAATTAAAAAATTAGTGAAAAAATAATGACGTATAATATTATCTATCAGAATATATCAAAAAAACAAAAGCATTCACAATAGTCTAACTTCGAGTGTGGACAGACTGGACTGAATACGACGACGATTATTATAGTTAATTTTTTTCTAATAATTAATTAGTAATAGCAATAATTGCAATATGCAGTAATTGTAATTTTCGTTCAGTTAATGTCACCATACTGTATTACTGTCATTCATCTCACCCTATATATATATATATATATTATATGAAACAGCACTATTCCTTGTCGAGAACGTAATTTTTCATAATTAGTTATTCAAAGTTTCTTCTAAAGTTTCAAACACCCTTTGAAACTTTGGAAAAGGAAAATGCATTAAATAGACGAACAGAAACTTTACATATAATTCGGAAAAAAATTTTAAACACAAACTTTGGTGAAGCAGACTTTACTATATTTTTTTCTAATAAACAATATCTAGTTGTTATAAATTGTTTTCCCTAAAGTGTATTCAACAGCTTGGAAAATAATTATATGATAAACCTATCAACAATTATTAAAAAAAATAAAATTAAAAATCATGATTTGTATAGCAATTATTTATTTGCTATTTAATTTTATATAATTTTCAATAACTGAATTTGACAAAAAAAGTTTAATTTATAAAACATTTTTTTAATGAAATTTACAAGGAAGAAAAATTTATTTTGATCTATAATAAGTTTCTCTAGAGTAGCGGAACTCTTTACTGAAACAACTAGAAATTTCTCTAAAATAGTGAAATTTGTAGCTGTTCCAAGCAAAGCTATATTTTCCTCTGCAGAAAATATAGAGTTTATAAAAGAAATTCTTGAATATATTTTGACAATCTTTAGAGTATATGGAGTGATAAATTTGTATGTAATGAAGTCGTGATTTTGTAATCTATATTACATAATCAAGTAAAGTGAGTAGATGAAATATTACATTTCAGAATTGAATTTCAAGGTCGTTAGAACGTATTTATTCATATGCAAGTTCAAGCGATAGTTTCTCCTTTAAAAAAATTATTTTTAACAAATACCGACGATAACTATTCATGCAAATTATATCATTTGCTCTCGGTAACAAAATAACAATATTTTGTTTCAAGAATTCTTTTTTTTAAATTTTATCAACATTTATTTAATAAACCAAAAATAATTTTATTCCAAACATTATTATTATTTATTTACTTATAATTTGATTATTATAATATTTATTTATGAGATTAGCTGATATTGGTTTAAATGAACAAAATTTTGGTCGATTTAAATATTTTAAAAGTTGATGACTGCAAATGAAAATTCACATATTTGTAAGTTAAAAATCGCTCTCTTGTTCGATAAGTTCATATACACTTAGAATAAGTGAAATTTCACTTAAAATAAGTGAAAAATTCACTTATTTATAAATGTATCTCACTGTGACCCTGTTCACTTTTCACTCTACCATTTAAAAACTTATCATTAAATTTACATAAAAAAAGTTGTTTAATATTCTTTAAACATTAAAGAATAAGTTTCTGTAATTGCAAAGTTTCATTATAAATATTTTATTATAGAAAAAAATGTTAAAAGTAGACAATTTTTTAGAAAAACGAAAAAATTTATATTTTAAAAAAAATGGTGGTTCATGCAATTTTTAATATTTTTAATAAGGGTCATTTCGCCGAAGAGTTAAGGTTCATGTCTCAGATTTTTTTTATATTTTGCTTATTAATAGTATTTTGGGTCCTAAACAACTATACCAAATTTTAATTAAATATTTTTATTATTTTTCAAGATATTTGCATTGCAAATTTCTTGACATGTTTTTTTCATTTCATTATAACTCACTTATTTTTAAAAATTTATTAAATTTGTTAAGAACCTTTTTTACGTAAAAACCATTGAAGTTTAGTAAAAAAAATTGAAAATTAAAAAATATCAATTTTTTTAATTATTTATTTATAAAATTATATTTATTTTTAATGTTTAAGCATGAGCCCTATCAGATTTTGTTTAAAAAAAATCTTATTTCAAAGTTTAAGATCTCATTAAAAAACCGTGAAATTTTTAGAATGGCATCTGTCTTTGTTTTTTAGTAATAAATTGTCAGTTTTAATTGCACTATCGCGCGCCGGCTCACAGTTGAATTTTTTTTACAATTTACTGTTCAAAAATGACTACAGCCTACAATTTTTAACCGATTTGAGTGTTTTTTGTTTTAAATTAAAGGGGACATCCTGGGAGGACGACTTTTTAAATATTAATTGTTTATAATTTTTTATTTTAAAAAAATTGTATTAATTTTTTTAAAAATAATTTATTATTATTATATTATTATTATTACGTTTATTTTCTTATTCCGTTACTGCACATGATCTAAATAAGTTCAAAATAATCCAATATATCCACCAGACAATTAATAAAACAAAATAATTTATTTAAATTGTTATGAACAATATTAATAAACAAAAAGTTAACTTTGATTCCTGTTCACTAAAAAATGTTTTTTTTAACATTTACTTTTATATTTAGGATCATTTAATGAATATATGTCCTCCTCGTTCAAAACATAACTTATTTAAATTGTTATAAACAATATAATTAAACAAATAGATAACTCTGATTCCTCTTCACTAAAAAAGGTTTTTTTCCACATTTTCTTTTTGATTTAATTTTATTTCAAGAATACATGTCCTACTTGTTTAAAAAATAACTTATTTAAACAAGGAGAGGACATATATTCTTTAAATGAACCTAAATATAAAAGTAAATGTGAAAAAAAACATTTTTTATTGAAGAGGAATCAAAGTTAACTATTTGTTAATTAATATTGTTCATAAAATTTAAATAAATTATTTTGTTTTATTAATTGTCTGGTGGATATATTGGATTATTTTGAACTTATTTAGATCATGTGCAGTAACGGAATAAGAAAATAAACGTCCTTTTCAAAAAAATTGTATTAATTTTTTTAAAATAAAAATTATAAACAATTAATATTTAAAAAATCGGCCTCCCAGGATGTCCCCTTTAATTTAAAACAAAAAACACTCCAACCGGTTAAAAATTGTAAGCTGTAGTCATTTTTGAACAGTAAATTATAAAAAAATCCAACTGTGAGCCGGCGCGCGATAGTGCCATTCTAAAATGCCATTCTAAAAATTTCACGGTTTTTTAATGAGATCTTAAACTTTGAAATAAGATTTTTTTTAAACAAAATCTGATAGGGCTCATGCTTAGGGGAGAGTAGGCTACATTGAACCAGCGTAAACAGTGAACCACTTCAATTTTCTGAGAAATGACTGAGTGAAATTTTTTCTTATTTAATATATAAGTTAGTTTTACTGAAACAAACTATGTCCAAAAATTTAGGGCACGTAGGTTTATTATTTATAAAGAAAAACTAAAAAAACTGTTTTTCACGTACAAAACAAAAAATTTGGTGGAATTATAATGACGTTTTTTTATTGAAATAGGAAGTTTGAAAAATTAGTAAACTTGCGATTTATTTCGCTTAGGGTGTCAACTTCAATATTCCGATGTGATAAAGAACTTTAAATCTTACACAAATTTATTATAAACAATTTTTGTTGTGAATGTCATGTGAATACAGTGAGTGCGGCATCATTGAACCACCCGAAAAAGCAAAGAATTTTCAATTTTAAGAGTTGTAAAATTGTCTGCTCTACTAATTAGTAAGAAAAATACTGGAAGACATGCTTTCATCACAATTGTGAACGAGATAAACTCAAACTGTCACTTTACCTACCTAACCTGACATTAAAATACATTAATCTCCTATATTAACAAGTAATAACAATTAAATAACAATTTTCTATTTTTTTGAGTGGAAAATAAGATTTTTTACAATGTGTAAGTGGAAATATTATTTTTGAAGTAAATTGTAGTGTTTTATTAGAGGTGGTTCAATGTAGACACACATCCTTCAAAATAAGAAAAGTGTGACTTGTTAGAAAAAAATTAAATTAAATTATTTAATCATAATAATTTGTGTTTGTAACGTGTGTATTAACTAAAGGAGTACTTCAGCTTAATTTTGATACAAAAACCTGATCGAAATTAGTAAAATTTTATTAGTTCTTGGACTTTATAAAATACCCGGTTCAATGTAGCCTACCCTCCCCTAAACATTAAAAATAAATATAATTTTATAAATAAATAATTAAAAAAATTGATATTTTTTAATTTTCAATTTTTTTTACTAAACTTCAATGGTTTTTACGTAAAAAAGGTTCTTAACAAATTTAATAAATTTTTAAAAATAAGTGAGTTATAATAAAATGAAAAAAACATGTCAAGAAATTTGCAATGCAAATATCTTGAAAAATAATAAAAATATTTAATTAAAATTTGGTATAGTTGTTTAGGACCCAAAATACTATTAATAAGCAAAATATAAAAAAAATCTGAGACATGAACCTTAACTCTCCTGCGAAATGACCCATAATGTAATATTTTACATTTTTATTGTTGAATAGTGGTACAATAAAATAAAAATAAATTGTATGTACTGTAGGGGAGACTGGGGTAAACCCGCTCACTTTTTTTCAGATCGGTAAAAATCTAGGAAATTATTCTCTAAATCCAAGTTAATTTATATCATTTGAAAGCTTATGATTTCTACTAAAAAAATAAAAAAGAGTTTTTGATTTATCTTTTTTAGTTTTACTTAGAGAAACTTTTTAATACACATATACCAAATTTCGAAATCACAATTTTCCAGGGTAAACCCGCTCACTTTATCTTTTCAAGACGGAACAGTTTTATTTTTTAAATATTAAAGTTCGTCTTATTCCCGTCTTAAGTATGATTTATTATTGATAATTTATGAGTTATATAAACAATTCTATAAACAAAAAATTGGTTTAATAAATAATGAACATAGATTTTATGAATTACAACTATGGATTTAAATAGTGTTATATTTTATTAAGAGAAAGTGAAATGTAGTTACAATTTTGGTTTTAATAAGTCATAAATTGTGTTATTGTTGAAATATAATACGTGAAATTATTTTATTCTAAATTTTAAATTAAGAACTAAGTGAGCGGGTTTACCCCGACTTCACGTGAGCGACTTTACCCCGAGTGTATTCCTCACATTTCAGAATAAATTTAATTAAATCTTTTTGAAATAAGATAAAACTATACATGTACTTCGAAAAAGGACATCCAATAGCAACAAGAAAAAATTTGCCAAATAAATTAAGACTCAAAAATAATGATCGAAAAACTTAAAAATCCAAAAAACGTTTTTTTTTCTGATACCTCTAAAAACATTTGATTGCCTCTGATTCTATGTTGAATTCATGAAACTAAACGAAAGTTCGTTAATATAAGTTGAATGGTAAGTACTATTCACAGTATCAATATCTCCATCTTAAGTTGAGTTCATCGCGTTAAATCGCTGGTGAGCGGGTTTACCCTGTGCGCGGGTTTACCCCAGTCTCCCCTAGTTTGTAAAAATCGCATTTTTTGCAAGTTGATGGAGATGAGTTTTATTTTTTGATGAGATCTAGGCAACAACTGACTGGATCATTATTACTTTTAGGTCACAAGACCTTTAATTGTTACAATTTTAAAAAAAATTAAAGTTTAAACTAAAAGACAGGGTCACACAGACCCTGTACAGGGCCATTCATAAACTACGTCATAGGGGGGGTGGAATTAATTTTTTGTGTGAGGAGGGGGGGAGTGCAAGGAAAAATTATGCAAAATAGTGTGACGTAGTTAATAATAATAATTACACAGTACACGGAAAAAATAAGTTCAGCAGATTTTACGAAACTAATTTCTCACTAGCGGATATTTAAGATTCCTTGACGAAGTTTTTCAAAAACCCAGAAACTTTCACTACTTTAAGCAGAACAATTTTCGAGAAACTGCAACCAGTGTTGTAATTTATAAAACAAGCTTGAATGTAGAAATGTTTCGTATTTTCTGGTGAACATTTTATCAGAAAATAGTAAAAATGTTTCGTGCAATCTAAAAATGCGTGGTTTGAGTTTTCACTTCGCTGTCTATCGTGAATTCTCGAACACAGAGTTTCGTAAAATTCTATACGGGGTGTACCAAAAGTCGCGTTATAAATAGATATGTTGAAGCTTGTCTCGTCGCGTCGGTATTAACTTGTCTGCTGTATATAGAGATAATATGTGGAAGGAAAAAGAGAACTGCTTTACCTGCCGGTAACATTTAGATAATTGTTTTCTTTTACGTATTTCACATTTCATTGTTCCAAATTCGTAACATTTTTTATGTGATTTTGTAATCCAAACTTTTAATTATTATTAATTTCTTTTAATTTACATTCCAATAAATTTTATAGTTTATCATAATATTTACCGATGACAATAAATGTACATATATATTAATTTCTCAAAATTTTAATTAATTCTAATTTTTATTAGTTTTAACTGTTATTACTTCAAATTTTAGACAATTTAATATTAAAATTTTTTGAGTTTGAATTTAATTTTGAAAATTTTTTTGCAATTTATTTATAATTTAAAATTAAGAATAAAATTATTTTTTAAAAATTGAAAAATTTTATAGAGATTTTATAACCAATTATAATTAAAAAATGTTATTTTAAAAACTATAAAATATTTTGTATAACTTTTAAAAAAATGATTTTTTTAAAAAATTAATATTCAGTATATTGACATTTCTCACAAGCGCAGTTTTAATCTCCTCAGTTAGTATATAAAGAAACTCAATTCTTTCATCTACAAGTGCGAGTTATATTGTATGTGCGTTGCGTCAGAATTCGTTTATATGTATGCGTATTTCCGTTAAGTTAGTGTCAGAATAAAATAAGCCAATCCAAGCGAACCATTGCGTTGTAGAGGGCAGTCACATGTGTCGAACCAATCATCTATCTCCTATAGAAGACGAGAAAAAATGGTCTTGAGAGCTCATTGGTACATTAAGAAATTCTTTTTTCTGCTTTATTCGTTTTTTTCTCCGTGAAAATTTTTTTCCGTGGCGCATGCGCTTCTGGCTAAACATTTTACAAAACTCTTGAATTAGAACGTCCAACCGATCATTTGTGAATTCCATAGAATTTTTTTTGAGTTTTCGAGAAACGCAGTCATCATATATTACTATTGATTCTGTTTTATCTTATACTAAACTCCTCTCCGTATCCGCTATTCCAAAATTAGTTTCGTAAAATGTACTAAATTAATTTTTTCCGTGTAGAGGAGACAGAGGTGAGTTGTAACAAAGCCGATTTCTCGAAATCTATGACCTTTTAAAAATTTTAAAAAGCGTGAATTTATTACATTTATGATTCACTATTTGATGCAAATTTAGTTGACCACCTGAGAAAAGTTTATGAGATGTCTTTAATATGTGTGCAAAAAAATTGCTAAAAGTAAGTTTTCGGCTGAAATTTTAATACTTTATTATGGCCCGAACTAGAATGAACCAGTTTTGTTAATTAATGACAAAATGGCGGACTTTTAAACAAAAAATTAAAAATTGACTGTTTTTTATTGACAAAAAATTAAAAATAAAAAAATATATGATTGAAATTGAATGATTCTAGTTCGGGCCATAGCCATGGTTATATAGAGTAAAATGAAAAAAGAAAATTAGCAATCGGTAAAATAGATTTTTTTAATTGACCTACACCACTTCGTTTTTTTTTGTTTTAAACATTAACTGTAAATATGTATAACAATATCAAGTTTAAAATAGTGAAATAATTTTTTTAACAATTTATAATAACAATAAAAAGATGTAAAAAGATTTGATGTGATTACATTTTATTTTATAATAAAAAAGAAAAATCCTGAAATGAACTTTCAAAACAGGTTCAAACACCAGACTACCCCCTTAATATAAAATTATTTCCATATATTTTAAGTTATAAAATGAAAAAATAAAACTATATACATAATGTATATTTTTTTTAGAAATTGTCAAGAAAAAAAAATTTTAAACACACAAAATGCAAGTGCCATTAAGAAAACATTACGGTTAATATTTAATCTTTTTTTTATTTTTCTAACATTTAAATCTAAATTTTTACATAAAGATTTTACAAAATTATCTTTTCAAAATTTTCCTCATATTTTTATTATTCATCAAACATTATTACGACTCGTAAAATGATAATAAACATTTTATAGAACAGTTTAATTGGAATTTCATAAACACTCACTTTAATTATATTAGTTGTATAATATGTTTATGTAGACAGTAGCATTTTTTATAAAATTACTTTTCATTTTCATATCTTTTTTCTGAAAATAAACATTATTATTAATCTCTAATTGAAAATATTATTTCCTTAATCAGTAGCGAAAATAAATTTTTTTCAATTAGTTTTCCTCATTTGTAATTTATTGATGCAAATTGTATGAAAAGAAAAAATCATTGATAATTATTTTTAAATTAATTGTTTTTCCTTAAGACAAATGAATGTTTACATTATCCTCAAAGTATAAAAGCACGTAATATTTCGCTAAATTTATTCATTTTAATTTCATTTCTCTATAGAACTATTCTTTCAACAACTCTCGTAAGTAACAAGATCTAGCATTTTTTATTAATATATTATCTCGTTATTACATTATTTATTATTTTGTATTAGGTACTATAAATATTTACACCTTAAGGGGTAACACCACTCTAGAGGCAGAAAAAGAGACCTAATACCTATCTTTGATGATTTGTTTTGAGAAAATGAAAAATGGAATAGGATTACTTTTTGGAGGGTTTATTAAATAAATATTGAAGTGTTGAAAAATTTTTTTTTAAAATTATATATCAAAATGTCGGCGGTAAATTTTATATTCAAAATCGACTATTTTTTTACTTCCCGAAAGGTTTTTTGTACAGTTTAAGTCCTGGAACAAAAAACAAAGAAATTTTATAAATTTATCTATGGGGCATTCCACGCCAAGTCGGAAATCATTTTGCTTTTGCATATCAACTTTTTGAAATGAGCTACCTTGGTTTTTTCAAATTTTTTCATAAAACGGTTCAGAAGATACAGATTTTTTAAAAATGACGTTTTTTACGTAAATTTTTTTTAAATGCTTATAAGTAGTTCAAAAATTGATCAAATTGGACGTTTTTATAACGAAAAGTTTTGTTTTCACACGTACTTTTTAATAACAATATTTAAAAAAAATTTAAGTAATTTACAATAGGATTTAAAAATTTTTTAAATAAAATTTCATTTTTAACAATGTATGTATCGATTTTTTCAAAATTTTTTGTAAGAAATTAGCATTAAATTAACAATTTTTAAGCCTTGTCTGATTGTAGGCAAACGATGGGATATATTTATTTTGAAATTTTTATATACACAAAGAAAACGATAGGCCTAACCTGCCATTTGACCAAATCACAATTTTGCACAGAAGGAAGGTTAAGTTTGAAGAGACTCAGTCTGAAAACATATTTGCTGTGAAAAATTTATGTGATTTTGTCAAATGTCAAGATAGGCATTTGGCCACCACTGCGTATATAAAAATTAAAAATTTCAAAATACATAGATCCCATCGTTTGCCCACGATCGGACAAGGCTTAAAAATTGTTAATTTAGTGCTAGTTTCTTACAAAAAATTTTAATAAAAATTGATCGATACATACATTGTTAAAAATAAAATTTTATTTAAAAAATTTTTAAATCTTATCGTAAATTATTATTAAAATTTTTTTTTTAATATTCTTATTAAAAACTACGTGTAAAAACAAAAATTTTCATTATAAAAACGTCCAATTTGATCAATTTTTGACCGAGTTATAAGCATTTAAAAAAAATTTAAGTGAAAAACGTCATCTTTCAAAAATCTGTATCTCCTGAACCGCTTTATAAAAAAAATTGAAAAAAAATCAAGGTAGCTCATTTTAAGGAGTAGGGGAGAGTGGGTCAAACTGACCCAGTGGGTAAACCGGCCAGGGGTCAATATCTCCGAAATGGCGAAATTGTCAAAAGTGCTATTTAGAAATTTGAAACAACCATGTGTAGTATACCTTATTTTTTCAATTTAACAATTTTTACTTTTAAATTTGAAGAAGTTAACAATTTTCCCGCATCAATCTACACAAATAAATTAAATATCTTAAATAAATCTCGATAAGCTCATGGGCTTCAATGTATCGACAGCACAGCTGCCCTAATACAGAAACCTGCTTAATTTGAAAAATATTTTCGAAATTAATTAATAATTTCAAAATTATCAAAGAACTCAGAGAAAAACGGTAGCATGGTGGGATACGAGCCCACGACCTTTCTATTGCCGGTAGACTGCTCTGACCACTGAGCACTTTTTTTCTGAGTTCTTTGATAATTTTGAAATTATTAATTAATTTCGAAAATATTTTTCAAATTAAGCAGGTTTCTGTATTAGGGCAGCTGTGCTGTCGATACATTGAAGCCCATGAGCTTATCGAGATTTATTTAAGATATTTAATTTATTTGTGTAGATTGATTCGGGAAAATTGTTAACGTCTTCAAATTTAATATTTAATCACCGAATGATAAATTCACTTCCTTAAATTTTTACTTTTGTTTGTGCAACGCTGGGAGCAAAAGTTTTTTTTTTAGTTTTTTTCTACACTTTTACGAATTTTTTCTTAAGGAAATTCTGAGGAAATCGTGTAATATTTCCAAATATTAGGTCTTGGGTTTTGAAGGTACACACCTCAGGAATATTTACCACCAAAAACTTTGATGAATTTGCAAAGCGTTTCTTTTAAACAAATATTTATTCTCAAAATGAGCCTGTGGGGCAAACCGGCCATAGGATATTTTCATTGTATCAGAGTTTTAAAAAAATTATTATTAATTAGAATGTTTTTTTCATTAAAATATTTACTTTTAATGAAAAATAATTATCTTCCAATGAGAATTAGACGCTTTAATATTGTTTCTCTGATAATTTCAAACAAAATTATTTATTTAATTAAAATTCAATCCTGTATTATTATTTACATTATTACAACCATTGTTCACATAATTCTTTATGTTTGTTGTTATTGTAGATTATACAAATGCAATATTGTAGATAAAAAACCCAACTGACCGGTTTGTCCCATGGGGTGGCCAGTTTACCCCAGGGGGTGGGGCAAACCGGCCCGTTTTCAAATTTTTTTAAAGTTAACACAGCAACTAAACAATAAAAGATAAAGTATAGGTGCCTCTGGGAAAAAGTTGCGCAATTAAATGATCTTTCAAACAAGCCATCGAAAAATGAAATCGGTTGATTCGTTTAGTCACAAGAGTCAAAAAACCGTAGGTATGGCCGGGTTGCCCGACTCTCCCCTACTAAAAGAAAAAAAATGTGAGATGTAAAAGCAAAATGATTTCCGACTTGGCGTGGAATGCCCCATATATAGATTTTTTGTTTTCTGTTCCAGGACTTAAATTT
The DNA here is from genome assembly GCF_015476425.1 of Leptopilina heterotoma. NCBI lineage: Eukaryota > Metazoa > Arthropoda > Insecta > Hymenoptera > Figitidae > Leptopilina > Leptopilina heterotoma. Next base: position 33,435 of record NW_025111012.1, read on the forward strand.
TTCAAAAAACTTTTCTGGTCGTTCTGGTAAAAAAATAGTCGATTTTGACTATGAAATTTATCGCCGCCATTTTGTTATAAAATTTTAAATACAATTTTTTTTTCCTTTTTTCATTTTCCCAAAACAAATTATCAAAACTTAGTCTTTATTTCTGCCTCTATAATGGTGTTACCCCTTAAAAAAGCTATTTTCATTTTAGCTCATTCCTCTAAATTTAATATATGTATACGTCCGCATGAAAAGGTTTTAATTTTTTTATAAATATATAAATATCAAGAACTATTAGTTAAATGAGATATAGGACTTTCTTCAACATAAATATCGTATTTTCTATTTAAAATCAACTTTACTAGAACTGCGCAGTAATTGACACTTTGTATTTACTTAATATTATTTATTTGATGACATACTATTTAATGACTTATATAACTGATTTATGATACTGGTAAAATGGTAAAAAATTTTCTTAACATTTTCTTTAATACGGTGGATCAAAAGAATTTTATACAGCCCTATTGAATTCATTATTTAAAATTTTGACAATAATTTGACAATTGATTCTTATTCAGTAACTCCAAAAATCTTCCGTGTAACAAGGTTAAAAAGAAATTAAGTACATTTTTATAAATTAATTTGCATTTTTATCCGCCATTTTCAATTTTGAAAATAATGGCTTTATATTTAATGAGAGATTTTTATACTAATTTTAGTTTTGATTAATCGGATTGGATTTTCAATTATTTTTGTCCTATTATATATTCAAAATTTATTAAAAATATTCATTATTTGATTTCAGAATAATTTTCTAGAATTAAAAATAAAAATGACCAGTTTTAAATTTTGCGGACTTATGGTGATGTTGATTGCGAGCATTATTATGCTAATAGCACCCAACGTTATGGCAATACCTAAAAATGGTCGGTGTCAACCTGACGGAAGTTTGGGCAACTGTGACTCTGGATATTGTCACAAAGAATCAGGTTGGAGATATGGAGAGTGCAGATAATTTCTTTATTTTTTCTTGCAAGTTTCCTTATGTTGACTTTATGCATTGTTTTCTGGGAATAAAACTTCTGTTTTCAAAAAATTAAATGTTTAATTGTATTAGTTTTTTAATTTTACTTTGACCCACTTTTGTTCTCATTAATATTATGCTTTCGTGAAAGTAGTGAAACATTATTACCTCGAATATTGGCCTGAGTCTTTGAAATTAGAAATCGAGTCTAAAAGTCTTAAATATACATAATTATTAGGGTGGTTCTTATTTTGGAAAAGTTGGAATTCCTTAGGTGGCCGGCCGGAATTTGAATTAAAATGTGAAACAATGAGCTACAAACAAAATGAACAAACAAACCATTTGATCCTTAATATGAAACGAGTAGATATGCAAATTAGGTAAAGAGAGACATTCTTATTTATATTGCCTTTAGAAAGAGAGAAACCAGAGCCGGCGTTACTGGCGCCGTTACCCAGGCGTTACCTTTTGTGTTTCAATTATGAAAGTAAATATATATATATATATATATATATATATACATATATATTTACTTTTATCTATAGTTTTCCTTGCGATGAAGGAAGAAAGAAAATATTATTACCTGTGTCCCTCATTTACGAAGGTTATTGTTCAAGGGTTCGTATTGCTTGTGGTAATCCTTCGTAGGGTCTAATACAGGTGTAATATATATATATTGGCCTCAGAATCAATCTGCGAGTGCGAAAAGGACAGTCACGCTTACGGCCTACCACCTAAATAATTATAAGAACGAATATTTTTTTTAATTAAAAATCATATCGTAGATTATTTTCCTTGGGACAAGTTCTACGTGTCTTCAACGAAAATTAAATTAAAAAATCTTTATAATTCACTCGTGAATTCACTCACTATATGTGAGTGAATATAAAGTTAAATAAGTGAATTATTAGTGAATACTTCGTAAATTAGTAAATAGTGATTAAGTGAATAGTAAGTATTAGTGAATATAATTAGTGATAATAAGTGAAAAGTAAATAATAAAACTACACTAAGATACTGTTTTCTAAATTTTTTCAATCATTAAATAATTAATTGAGTTGTGTTTTGTTTTTGATGTTAATTATTAATAAAATTAAAAAATTTGTTTTAATTTTTTTGATGTTTATTAATAAATTTAAAATTTTGTTATAATTTGGAAATCGTCTGTAATTGAATAAAAGGCAAAATTAGAAATTGGTTATATTGGATAAAAGGAAAAATTGTAAGTTAGTTCTATTGGATAAAAGCAAAGCTGAAAATTGTTTAAATTGGATGAAAGGAAAAATTGGAAATTGATTATATTGGATAAAAACAAAGCTAGAAATTTGTTAAATTAGATAAAAGGCAAAATTGAAAATTGGTTATATTGGATAAAAAAGCTGGAAATTGGTTAAATTGATAAAAGGCAAAATTGGAAATTAATTATATTAAATAAAAGGCAAAATTAGAAATTAGTTAACTTGGAAATTGGTTCTATTGGATAAAAACCAATCGGAAAAATTATTGGAAAAATTGCAAAAAGGGTTATATTGGATAAAAACAAAGCTGAAAAAAATTGGTTAAATTGGATAAAATGAAAAATTGAAAATTGGTTACAATGGATAAAAAGCTGGAAATTGGTTAAATTGAATAAAAGGCAAAATTGGAAATTGGTTATATTAGATAAAAGGCAACATTAAAAATTGGTTAACTTGGAAATTGGTTGTATCAAATAAAAACAAATAGGAAAAATTATTGGAAAAATTGGAAATTGGTTATATTGGATAAAAACAAAGCTGGAAATTGGTTAAATTGGATAAAAGGAAAAATGGTAAATTATTTATATTGGATAAAAACAAAGCTGGAAGTTGGTTAAATTGGATAAAAGGCTAAATTGGTTCTATTGGATAACAGGAAAAAAATTGAAATTGGTTATATTGAATAAAAACAAAGCTGGAAATTGGTTAAATTGGCTAAAAGAAAAAATTGGAAATTGGTTATATTGGATAAAAGGCAAAATTGGAAATTGGTTCTATTTGATAAAAACAAAGCTGGAAATTGGTTAAATTGGATGAAAGGAAAAATTGTAAATTGATTATATTGGATAAAAACAAAGCTGGAAATTGTTTAAATTTGAAAAAACAAAGCTGGAAATTGTTTAAATTGGATAAAAAAGCTGGAAATCAGTCTAATTGGATAAATGCAAAATTAGAAATTGGTTATATTGGATAAAAGGCAAAATTAGAAGTTGGTTATATTGGATAAAAAGCAAAATTGGAAATTGGTTCTATTAGATAAAAACAAAGCTAGAAATTGGTTAAATTGGATAAAATGAAAAATTGGAAATTGGTTAAATTGGATAAAAGGCAAAATGCGAAGTCGGTTATATTGAATATAAACAAAGCTGGAAATTGGTTAAATTGGATAAAAGCAAAAATTGCAAATTATTTATTTTGGATAAAAACAAAGCTGGAAGTTGGTTAAATTGGAGAAAAGGAAAAATTGTAAATTGGTTAAATATTGGATAAGAGACAAAATTGGAAATTAGTTAAATTTAATGTATGACAAATTTGGATATTGATTATATTTGATAGAAGGAAAAATTTGAATGTTTTGAATAAGGAGAAAATTGTAAATTTGTTGTTATTTTCTATAAGAGGCAAGAATTGGTAACATTCGATAAAAGAAAATTATTAAATTTATAACTAAATGTATAAAACTTGATGTTAAAATTCTAATGTAATATTACTATTTTTAAAATTATAATTCCTTGATATAAGTAAATTTTATAAAATAAAAAAGCAATGTCTAACAAAGGAGAAACTAAACAAGATGTAAAAATATCAATCCTCCAAGTCAAATTATAGTGTTATTTTAAATAAATAAAACACAAAAAATTCATTTAACGTTTCGACGGTCCCACCGTCCTCATCAGAAACTATAAAAAATGTTTATTGTTAATAAGACAAATTAAAAATTACAAAATAAAATAAACAAAATTTTTTTTGAATTTTCCACTAAAACTAATATAACATTTACCATTAGAAATTTCGATTTTCCGTGTGATGAACACAAGAACGTTCGATTGACTGAAGGAATTACAAACAATTAATTGATGAATATAAATAAATACACACACATATACACATACACAAATATATATACGTGTTTGTACATTGCAATATAATAAAATCAAAGGTCAGTGAACTTACATGAAAACAATAGAATCAATTAATAAGAATATACATACAAACACACTCTAATGCACTAATACAAATATAAACGCAAATGAAGAGATTTATTTTCGAAATATAAAAGGAAATAAAGTTTTAAAAGTTAATTTTGTGACATTTTGAATTTTTTGAAAAAGTTTTTGTAATATTGGTTAAGATTATTTGTGTCATCTTTTCTATTTAAAATTTGTTTCTGTAAGTGAATATGAATCATTTCGGAAATCAATCTCTTCTGCCACACAGGTTCATTATCAAGAATAGAAAAATTTTCATAATCAAAATCGTGCTTAAAATCACGCTTATGTTGAAATATCACATTGGTTTTTGATTTCATGTGTTCATTCATTCTCTTTTTAACCATTCTTTTTGATTCACCAATGTAACACGCAGGACAATTATTGCAACAAAGTTTATATACACAGTTTGATTAGTCATATTTTTTGGTTGAGTCTTTGCCTTTTTTGATATGTTGATTGTTATTAATGTTACATGGAATAGTTATTATATTATTTTGACGTAATAAAGACGAAGTTATTTCAAAAAAGTCGTTGACATACGGCAAGCAAATTTTACACACACGACAGTAAAAGAAATCATTATTTTGTTTAACTTGGTTTAAACTTATAAAATGCATACGTTTTTTAATATAAAGGTTAATAAAATTTATCGGATATCCATTCTGTAAAAGTAATTCTTTAATAATTTTTATATTTTTTTGGTGAAAATTTTGATTTGAAAGTTTTATGGCTCTGTCAGTTAAATTATAAACAATGACAATTTTTTGTGACATTGGATGTTTAGAAAAAAAGTTTAAAAATGTGCGAGAATAAGTAGGTTTCATAAACCAATCAGTAATCAAAATATTGTTTTGCCTAATAAGTAATACATCAAGAAAACTAATGGAATTATTGTTTTCAATTTCATATATGAATTGTAACCTTTCGTCATAAGAGTTGATAATCGGCAAAGTTTCGGAAATTTTGTCACTCGGAATGCACATAATAGTATCATCAACATAACGATAATAGAACACCGGTTTAAACGACAATGCACCCAAACAATTCATTTCTAAATCATTCATTACTAAATCCGCAAAAAGGCCTGAAACAGGTGAGCCCATAGGTGTCCCATAAATTTGTTTATAATATTTATTATTGAATTGAAAAAAAGTATTATTAAAAAGAAAAGACACTGCGTGTAATAAATCATCAAGTGGTATATTGACATGTCCATAAAACTTTCAAATCAAAATTTTCACCAAAAAAATATAAAAATTATTAAAGAATTACTTTTACAGAATCGATATCCGATAAATTTTATTAACCTTTATATTAAAAAACGTATGCATTTTATAAATTTAAACCAAGTTAAACAAAATAATGATTTCTTTTACTGTCGTGTGAGTAAAATTTGCTTGCCGTATGCCAACATTTTTTTTGAAATGACTTCGTCTTTATTACGTCAAAATATTATAATAACTATTCCATGTAACATTAATAACAATCAACATATCAAAAAAGGCAAAGACTCAACCAAAAAATATGACAAAACAAACTGTGTATATAAACTTTGTGGCAATAATTGTTTTGCCTGTTACATTGGTGAATCAAAAAGAATTTGTTAAAAAGAGAATGAATGTACACATGAAATCAAAAACCAATGTGATATTTCAACATAAGCGTGATTTTAAGCACGATTTTGATTATGAAAATTTTTCTATTTTTGATAATGAACCTGTGTGGCAGAAGAGATTGATTTCCAAAATGATTCATATTCACATACAGAAACAAACTTTAAATAGAAAAGATGACACAAACAATCTTAACCAATATTACAAAAACCAAAATGATTCATATTCACATACAGAAACAAACTTTAAATAGAAAAGATGACACAAACAATCTTAACCAATATTACAAAAATTTTTTCAAAAAATTCAAAATGTCACAAAATTAACTTTCAAAACTTTATTTCCTTTTATATTTCGAAAATAAATCTCTTTATTTGCGTTTATATTTATATTAGTGCATTAGAGTGTGTTTGTATGTATATTCTTATTAATTGATTTTATTGTTTTCATGTAAGTTCACTGACCTTTGATTTTATTATATTGCAATGTACAAACACGTATATATATTTGTGTATGTGTATATGTGTGTGTATTTATTTATATTCATCGATTAATTGTTTGTAATTCCTTAAGTCAATCGAACGTTCTTGTGTTGATTACAAGGGGAATCGAAATTTCTAATGGTAAATGTTAGGTATTTTAGTTTTAGTGCAAAATTCAAAAAAAATTTGTTTATTTTCTTTGTAATTTTTAATTTGTCTTATTAACAATAAACATTTTTTATAGTTTCTGATGAGGACAGTGGGACCGTCGAAACGTTAAATGAATTTTTTGTGTTTTATTTATTTAAAATAACACTATAATTTGACTTGGAGGATTGATATTTTTACATCTTGTTTCGTATTAAATTTTAACCAAGTGATAAATTCATTGATTATTGATTATAAAGGAGAAACTGTTAATTTGACTACTCATGATTTAAGTATTGTTGTCACTGAAGGAGAAATGCTAAATAATGATCATATGTATGAATTTCAAAAGCTATTAAGAAGACAATCAAAATTTTTTATAATATGCAAAATACTTTGTGTTTACAAACATTTGATTTGATAGTTCCAATCGAGAAAAGTAAGCAGCACATTCAAATACTTTTTAGTGGATCTTATAAATTTGGTCATTGGATTTGTACTTATTATTATGGAATAAGCCTTTACATTTTTAATAGTCTTAATAAAAAATGTTTAAATTATGATCAAAGAGATTATTTAATTAGATTATATCCTTTTAAACCACCAGTAGTTTTCACAACTGTTGATCAACAACCAGAATACAGTCTTTCTAATGGAGTATATGCAAAAACATCTGCAACATCGTTTTTTTTATTATTCAGCCCCACTCTATCAATTACTATTATTGTAATATTAGAAATCATTTAATGTTAATGTTCGAAAACAATAGTTTATGAAAATTTCCCTCTGTACAACTTTCTAATAGAAGATCTTCCATAGTTGTGTATGACTAAAATTGCCTTTTAAATGAAAAAGATATTCAACTTCAGTATGGAGAATCAAACTTTTCTAAAAACTCTACATATTAAGAAAGAAATTTCTTTCTCGAGAATAATAAATGAAATAAATGAAGGAAATATTGCATCAACAAGACTTAAACAAAGTAGGGCTGAAATTCAAAAAAGTTATCGTGAGAGGCAAAAATTAAAACGTAAAATTAATAATGAAAATTATTCAGAGGAAGCATACACAACCATTTTTTTCCCGAGTATTATAAATGAAATAAAGAAGGAAATATTGCATCAAAAACACTTAAAGAAAGTAGTGCTAAAATTCAAAAAAATTATCGTGAGAGGCAAAAATTAAAACGTGCAATTGATAACGTAAATTATTAAGTGAAAAACACACTTCAACTAAGAAAAAACTTCAAGTCGAATCCAAAATAGAATATGCTGAGAACCTTAAATTAAAAAATAAAAATAGTAATACAAGTTCTTTGTCAAAAACAAAGAATACTCGATGTCAAAGAAATTATTTTGAAGGAATATTAAAGCATCGAATTCAAAATGAGTTGAATGTTGAAAATTATCTAGGTCCGATAAATAATTACTGCACACATTGTCAAGCTAAAAATTTAAAGATGAAAAAGTTACTGGTAAAAAAGTTAGTTTTAATGACTGCTGTAGTCATAGAGGTGTTGTGTTAACTTTAATACAATATCCAGATGAATTAAGGCTTTTGTTAGAAGGGTTTCATAAAAAATCAGGTCATTTTAAAAAGAATATAAGGCTGTATAATAATTTTTTTTGGCATCTTTAAATGCTAATGTAATTAATTTTAATGGCAGAAGAAGAGGACCATTCTGTTACAAAATTCAAGGTCAAAATTAGTATCAAATTAATAGTGCTTTATATCAGGATAAAGGTGAGGATCCGTGTTTTGATCAATTATTTATTTATGACCCTGAGGAATCAATTAGATACAGATTAAAAAGTAACGAACATATGGATGAAAACCGTTTAAAATCTATTGAAAATATTATGAGAAATTCTAATGCATACACAAAATCTCACTTGATGATGTCAGAGGTAATTCAAATAGAAGCTAAATTAGCAAGACAAATAATGAAGAAATTCCTGAGTTACAATTATTGTTCACGTTGAAAAAAAGCTTTGATAAAAATAGATACAATTCTCAAAGTTTTAATGAAGTTGCTGCAATTTTTAATACAATGAAGGAGAAATAGCAGAATCTTATGAAACGGTTTATAATAAATCTACAAAGGAACTAAAATTGGTTAGTAGTTTAGATCCGAATGTCAAACCATGGATTTATCCCATATTGTATCCACTTGGAAATAAGGGTTATAATATTAATATGATTCGTAGTGATAGTGATTACATAATTAGAAATCATACTATTTCTAGGTCTGCCTTCATTAAATACAAAATTGCTGTAAGAGATAAAGAATTTAATCAATTTTTATATGGAGGTAGATTATTTCAACAATGGGTGGTTGAAAATGATGTGAAAATAGAATAAGATAGATTAAGATTTTGTGCAAATAATCACGCTCAAGTGAGATGTGAAAGATATAAAGGACTGATGGATTATTTACACAATCATGTGTTGGAAAATGATGTACACATGTGAAAAACGCTTATATTGCCTTCTACTTTTGTAGGATCACCTCGCAATATGATGCAACAATATCAGGATTCGATGGCTATTGTTGCTCGTCATGGTAGACCAGATTTATTTATCACAATGACGTGTAATCCAAATTGGAAAGAGATACAGGAAAATTTATTCCCCTATCAAACTGCTGCTGGTAGACCTGATATAGTAACTGAAGGTTTTCGCATTAAAAGTAAAACATCTACTTAAACTTATTGTTGATAATAAATTATTTGGAGAAGTCAAATCTTATGTTTATGTTATTAAATTTTAAAAGCGAGGATTGCCACACATTCATTTGTTAGTTATATTAAAAGAAAATTCTAAAATATTAACAGTTGAAAGTGTTGATCGTTATATTTCTGTAGAAATTCTTGATGAAAATATCAATCCTATTTTACATAAAATGCTCAAAAGTATTATTATTCAGAAATGCCAGAGCATTACACATGGGTAATAAAAACTCTTGAATGGAAACAAAGAATTTGTAAAGTAAAAGTATACGGAAGAATGTATTTAGTTAATCCACATCAATTGGAGTTATTTCATCTTAAATTATTGTTGCTTACAGTAAAAGGAGCAACTTCTTTTGAAAGTTTAAGAACAGTTAATGGAGTTGTTCATGAATCTTTTACAACTGCTTGTTTGGCATTAGGACTTGTAGAAGATGATAGTGAGTGGATTAGGACAATCGAAGAAGCTGCATTATGGATGATGCCTCATTCACTTCGCCAATTATTCACAAGAATTTTAATTCAATGGCATCCTGTACATCCGGATAAACTATATATGGGAAAAATTTAAGGGTCAAATGTCAGAAGATTATTAAAAAATAAACGACATTGAAGCTGAACAAAGGGCTTGTAGAAATATTAAAACAATGTTATTTAACGAAGGATATAATTTAACTGACTTTCAGGGGTTATTAGATATACAAGATGCAATTTTTACTGAACAAGTTAATGAAATAAATATTGCAGAACATATTAACATAGGAGAACAGAATTATGCTAAATTAAATGTAAAACAAAAACTTGAAGTTGATTATGTACTTGATGCCCTAAAGGATTCTTCTTTTGATGGTTCTATGGCAATTGTTAAGAAGTAAAGGAATAAATGTTTGCAACATGGTATTTACAGGTATAGCTGCGACTCTGCTTCCTAATGGAAAAACTGTTCATAAAGTTTTAGACTTACCCGTTCCATTATACAGTGGTTCATCTTCAAACATTAAAGTTCAGTCTTTAGAAGGTCTCTTTTTAAAAAATATAGATGTTTTTCTTTGGGATGAAGCACCAATGGCTCCAAAATATGCTTTAGAAATTATGGATTATCTATTCCAACGAACCTTTTGGTGGTAAAATTGTAATTCTAGGCGGAGATTTTCGACAAATTTTACCAATTAAAGAACTGGGTACTAAATCAGAAATAGTAAATTTATCAATAAAAAATAGTACACTATAGAAATATTTCAAAAAATACACATTAACAGATAATATGAGAGCAAGAAGAAACAAGAAACGAAATTTGTAGATTTTTTACTTAAAGTTGTCAATGGTGAATTAAATGATGCAGATGATAATGTTATATTACCAGAAAATATTATTCAAAAAGGGAATAGGTACACAAAATTTAAAATAAAATTTAATCCTTTAAAGATAAAATGTTTTTAATAACTGTGTGTGTATCTTTAGAGTAATATTAGAGACTTTTCGGTGTAAAAACATTTCTATTTTTAATAGCAAAAAGAAAAGGGGCGTGAGTAGCGCGCAAAAATAGTGACTAGTAAATATTAACCCGTTAAAGTTTAAATAGGATTTAACATGGGTTTGATGCAGTTCTGCAAACTTTTTATTATAACTTCTCCATTTCTTAAAAATTTTACTTGCTACTATGTACACGGAAAAAAAAGTACGTGAATCCTTCCTTGACAGTGCTTGACTTTTGGATAGGACACAAAATACAAGGCTGTTGCATATACTTTTTATTAGAAAATATAAGAAAGTCCTAGAATTATTCTAGTACTAGTGTGACGAACGGACTTCGTTACATTTATACCTATGGGAAAATAAAAATACTTAAACTTAAACAACACAAAACCACACAAACATTGTCTTGCTATACCCGCTGTCCCGCCACTGCCGACAACGTATGTTTTTTTCAAACACGCTTTTCACATCAATAAGATTTTTTTGGGCGGGTCTCATGTATGCTATAGGTGGATAGAATAGTTGTACTTTCGAACTGTGTACTTGACAACTTGAAAATTCAAGATGGCGGATCCAAAATGGCAGAAAAATCAGAGCAAATTACTTGATAAATAGCAAATGCATCATCAATATTCAAAACTTGATTTAAATCATCTGAAAATTACTTCTCGGGGGTGTTCGGGGTCGCTGATTACGAATATGAAGTTTAATTTTAAAAATTCGAAATGGCGGATCCAATATGGCGGATAACAGGTTTTGAAAATCGATAAAATTGCATGAAATTACTCACTCGGGGGTTTTTGGGGTCGCTGATTACGAATATGCAGTTCAATTTTTAAAATTCAAAATGGCGGATAAAATTTTTTTAAAATAGATAAAATTGCATGGAATTACTTACTCGGGGGTTTTTGGGGTCGCTGATTACTCTCACCACGTGGAGGTCAAGTAATTTTAATGTTATAAAAATTTTTTTTAAAAATATAAAAACAGTTAAAAACACAAAAAAATTTAAAAATTAAAAAGTACAAAAAAATTAAAAAATACAAAAAAATATTAAAAAATACAAAAAAATTAAATAGAAAAAGAAGACTCTTAACTTAGTCGACCTACCGACAGATTAGCCCAGTCGGATAGATGCCTCGCTTAACAGTCGTTAAAGGACCAAGGGTAGAAGTACCCTTGGTTCGCGCCCATTTGGCTTGGTATTTTTCCGGCACGTGAGACAATCTGAGCGGGAGGTTTGACGTCAAAGTATAATGAAGAATTCAATTTTTAAAATTGCATTTTTAAAATTCGTAATCAGCGACCCCGAAAACCCCCGAGTGAGTAATTCCATACAATTTTATCAATTTTCAAAAACTTTTATCCGCCATATTGGATCCGCCATTTTGAATTTTTAAAATTAAACTTTATATTCGTAATCAGCGACCCCGAAAATCCCGAGAAGGAATTTTTAGATGATTTATATCAAGTTTTGAATATTGATGATGCATTTGCTATTTATCAAGTATTTTGCTCTGATTTTTCTGCCATTTTGGATCCGCCATCTTGAATTTTTAAGTTATCAAGTACACAGTTCGAAAGTACAACTATTTTATCCACCTATATATAGCATACATGAAACCCGCCCAAAAAAATCTTATTGATGTGAAAAGCATGTTTCAAAAAAACATACGTTGTCGGCAGTGGCGGGACAGCGGGTATAGCGAGACACTGCGATATTTAAAACAGCTGAGTTAACAGTGTTGCTTTTTTTGGTGTAAAAGTAAAGTTTTATTCTGTTAAAGCTTCTTTATATGATACACACTTTCTGGATGTAAAATCTATCATTATAATGCTGTCAATAGTTTTAAGCAAGTTTTAAAGTTTGATTCTTCGTAAGATAAAGTGTTTATAAAATTAAACTTTTCAAAATTTTGTGAACGGCAAATATTTTAAGTTATTAATATGTAAGATTCCTTCAAAATTCCTAGAACGTTATGCATAATAGTGCGATAAACACAATTGTAGATCGTTATTACCATAAATCACTGTTTCGGCAATGGCGGGACACTTATTGTCGGCAGTGTCCGGAAACCGCTTTTTTAAATCTAATAAAATAGTACATTTCTAAATGACTTCAGCATTATTTTTTTTAAGTTTTGTCGGCAATATTTTTCAAACAAAAACCTAATCTTAAAGTTGCGAATGTATTTTCAAATAATCTGTAATAATAAAAATAATAATCTTGACTCTTTTTTTAGATGGTAAAAAACGTTAACAATTTAAAACGGACACAAAGGAACCCAAATGCTTTGAAATTGAAAGCCGTAAAAGACATTGTAATTGAAAAATTTCCGATTTAAAGTAATGTCCCGCCACTACCGACGCTTTTTAATGTCGGTAGTCGCGGGACATTATTGTACTTCGGTTTTACAGCTATTTATTTTTGAAGACATACACTACCGTCCAAAAGTATCAGGACGATTACATTCGACTCTATAAAAAAACATGCCATCACTTTTTCAATCATATCTCGGAAATAAAAGGAGATACAAGAAAGAATTAAATACGGTTAGAAAGCTGATTAAATTTTGCGTAAAATAAGCCGTCTTTAAAGTCATTTCGATAATTATTTGTTGAGTTGTAGAGTGAGAAAGAAATAAAAAAATTATCAAATTTTCTCATTTTTGTCTCTTGACTTCAACTTTTTCAAAAATCTAAAAAAATTTAGATAATTTTTTTTTAAAAACACAGAAATCTTTGTTAGAATTTCAGCTTTAAAATAAGCCTTCGAAAATGAAAAAAGGTTAATCCGTCTTCGATATATCATTAAAAATGGGAAGCCGTGTTTTGACCGATTAGTGCATTGAAATTCAACAGTGACGACTCGATTCTGGCTTCGCGCGGCAGCGAATGAGAGAAAACAGGGATGAATTTTTGCTGGAGAATAATAAATAATGATGTTTCACGAGTAATATAAAGAAACTCAAAAGTTCATCGTTTCCCCGCATGAATTCGTTCCTGTTTTCTCTCTCATTCGCTGCCGTGCGAAGCCAGAATCGAGTCGTCACAGTTGAATTTCAATGCACCAATCGGTCAAAACACGGCTTCACATTTTTAATAATATATCAAAGACGGATTAATCTTTTCTAATTTTCGAAGGCTTATTTTAAAGCTGAAATTCTAACGAAGATTTCTGTGTTTTTAGAAAAATTTTATCTACATTTTTCTAGATTTTTGAAAAAGTTGAATTCAAGAGACAACAACAACATGAGAAAAAAATAAAATCAGAATCAGTAACTAGTGACTAACAACAATCTAAAAATTTCAATTTTACCAGTTGCTTAAACAAATTGTTATTTTAAATTTGAAGCTATCGCAGTAGTAATTTCAATGATGTAAATAAAATTTTTTGTACTTAACATTTTTATAATAATAAATTTATTGTTCACAATTTTTACTCGATAATTAAGTCTTACATTAAATATTACCTCACAAAAAAATAAAATGTACAATTAAGAAAAAGTTGCAACTCTGTAGCTCATTTTGATAAAAAGTGGAAGTTAAACAATAGTAATTTGTTTAAACAATTGGTAAAATTAATATTCTTTAATAGTGACTGGTTACATTCGGCCTGAAAAGTTGCAAAATTGAGAAAAAATCGGAACTCTTTAGCTCAATTAGATAAAAAGTTGTAAATAAACAGTAATAATAATTTGTTTAAACAAATTAGAAATTACAAGGAATAATGTTTAAAAATCAATATCTGTGTTATTTATTCATAATCTAGGAAAAAACTTTGATAAAAATAGTAAAAAATATTTTTTAACGATTTTTATATAAATTTTAAAATTTATAGGGTTTTTTTGCCTGATTGGTTTCCCTGATGGTCGAAATGCTTTTTTGACCATGGATTCTGAAATAGCGGACCTCAATACCCCCTAGTACCGAAGGGTTTATAAAAGTCTAATCATTTAGGATAAAAATTCTTACCTTGAACTTCAGTCAAAAATTTTGGACATTTGGGCGTTAATGGGTTTATATATTAAATCTTATTTCTTTTCTCTTAATATTACACGGAGAAATAGTATATTACGATACTAGGCCAGAAAGTTGGATTTCCTGGCCGGCGTGATATATAAGGCCGAGGCGAAGCCGAGGCTTTATATATCACGCTCGCTAGGGTATCCAAATTTCTGGCCGTGTGTCGTATACAATTTTTCTATATCCCCAGCCGAAAGTACGTTAAATAATTATTGTTTGAATAATAAAATAGCTCAATAAGTTGCCCGCCCGACTTTTGCATAGTCGAGGCGAAGCCGAGATTTAGCTGGTCGGGGCGGGCATGAAAAAAAAATTATAAGTAAAAAATAATTGGAAGCAAAATTTAAAAAATAGTAAACAAGAAATTTTCTTTTACAAATATATATTTAATAATTAAAAAATAATAAAAGAAAATAAGAAATTTAATGCATTATTTTGATGACTGTCAGTTGTTTTCAAAACGTGAGCTCTGTAAGTAACGTGTCTGTGTGGTTGCTATGCCAACATGTACGTGTGTTGAAATTCTTGTAACCAATCAGAGCGCTCGTTGGGTCTGTCGAGCCGGCCACAAAAGTCGCTATTCCCGGAGCCAAATCAGACCGGGAAGACAGTACTTTCGGCAAAGGGATACAGAAGAATTCTTTTTTAATGATAACAATAGTCTACATTACAGCTCGGATATGTGACCACTTTTTGGAATGATTACGAAGACTATGTAATGTGTTAAGAATTGAGTAGGAACGATAACTATAGCTGTTGTAAGAGACACCTTCATGTGTGTACTCCTTACAACAGCTATAGTAATCATCACAAAAAGTGGTCACATATCCGAACAGTAATATAGACTATTGTAATCATTATGAATAAATTTTTCTCCGTGTAACATTAATGTTTTAATAATTTAATGTTTGTGTGGTTTTGTGTTGTTTAAGTTTGAGTATTTTCATTTTCCCATAGGTATAAATGTGACGAAGTCCGTTCGTCACACTAGTACTAGAATAATTCTAGGACTTTCTTATATTTTCTAAAAAAAAGTATATGCAACAGCCTTGTATTTTGTGTCCTATCCAAAAGTCAAGCACTGTCAAGAAAGGATTCACGTACTTTTTTTCCGTGTATTCTTTTAGTTTTTAGTACTTACTTCGAACATAAATCTGATGTCAAAATTAACTTTCGACAGCTACCGGTTGTCAAAAAAGCTGTCAAATTTTGAAAAACCCTGGCAAGTGCGAGTTTTATACGCACTGAAATGGCGGGTTCTGTACACTAATATTTAGATCATTTGGTACCAAAAAAAGTTATTTCTAAAAAAAATTAAAAAAAAATGTTTTGAAATTAATTTTTTGTGATCAGATTGTAAAAATACACTTGTATACCAATTGAGTAGCTCCATGCAACAACTCGCCGAGCGCCCGACCGAAGTCTCTAAAGCCAGTCAAACATACGAAAATGAGAAAAAATAAAAGTTGTAAATTTTAATTTCGAAATTAAGAACGGTATAATATTTAAAAATTATTAATATAGTTCTTGCTTTATTGAAAATTGCAAATTTAATTAATTTAAGAAGTATTATTTTTTTAGTAATCTTTTTATTAAATAAAAATCAGTATTGTATTTTGACTTGAAAATCTAGTGTCTATTAAAAAATTAAAATACCAAGTCGTGTTTAGTGTAGTGGTTATATAGTTCCGGGTTTCAAAGTGCGTATTCGTTAGATTCAGGTGTTCGCGTCCTCTCTGCGTCAAATATTTATTTCATAAGTTTAAATTAATTCTAAGGTATATAAATAAAAAGTCAAATATAAATATGTTCAAACACAATAATTAATTTTTTTCTTTTTTCTTTTAATTAGTTTTTCTCTTTTATTTGATAATAAGAATTTGATTAGCAATTTCAAATAATTATGATACACAGTGTAAATCTAATATTATTCTCCTAGTCAATTTGACTATTTTTTCCTGATTACATCGACTAATTTTCCTGGTCACTTTAACTATGCATGAATTTTATTACTTTGACTAGGATTCTATAGTGGGTTCCACTCGTAACTAGGAAACCTAGTCAATTCCTGGTATACGGGTCCTAGGCATTTTTTCGGTGTACATTACCCAGGTGCGAAAAGTTGGTCGGGCCATGGTCGCGCCGACCAAGTGGATAGTCGTGCCGACCTTGGCAACCAAAGGTCGGCCGAACTAGCGAATTGTAACACCCGCCGTCCAGTGGCTGACATGGTCGGGCCGACTATGGCTGCCAAAGTCGGACCGACCAGGGGTGCCAAAGTTTTGCCAACCATGTGAAAGAATGTCGGCTTGACTTTGGCAACCATGGTCGTGCCGACCTTGGCAGCCAAAGGTCGGCCGAACTAGCGAATTGTAACACCCGCCGTCCAGTGGCTGACATGGTCGTGCCGACTATGGTTGCCAAAGTCGGGCCGACCAGGGGTGCCAAAGCTTTGCCGACCATGAGAAAGAAGGTCGGATTCACTTTGGCAACCTTGGTCGTGCCGACCTTGGCAGCCAAAAGTCGGCCGACCGATTGCAAAAAATTATTAATTATTTATTATTATTATTAATTATTATTATTCATTATTTATTTGTTTATTGTATACATCTTAACACTAAACGCAATCTTACACATAAATACAAATTAAAATTTCTAACGCTCGCAGGAATCGAACTCGCAACCTAACGCACCGAAGTCTAACACGCTAACCATTACGCTACGCTTACATGAAAGCCTAAGAACAAAAATGATTTTATAAGCTGCAACTTCAAACTGACCATCGGCCCGACTCTGGCCAAAGTCGGCCCGACCAAGTGAAATTAGGTTTTTTGCACTCTGGCTGTCATAGTTTTACCGACCGTCGGCCCGACTCAGGCCAGAGTCGGCCCGACCAATTGAAATTAAGTTTTTTAAACTCTGGCTGCCATAGTTTAACCCACCATCGGCCCGACTCAGGCCAAAGTCGGCCTACCAACAGAAATTAACCTTTTTAAACTCTGGCTGCCATACTTTAGCCGACCATCGGCCCGACTCAGGCCAGAGTCGGCCCGACCAACTAAAATTAGGTTCTCTAAACTCTGGCTGCCATAGTTTTACCGACCGTCGGCCCGACTCAGGCCAGAGTCGGCCCGACCAAGTGAAATTAGGTTTTTTGCACTCTGGCTGCCATAGTTTCACCGACCGTCGGCCCGACTCAGGCCAGAGTCGGCCCGACCAATTGAAATTAGGTTTTTTAAACTCTAACTGCCATAGTTTTACCGACCGTCGGCCCGACTCAGGCCAGAGTCGGCCCGACCAAGTGAAATTAGGTTTTTTGCACTCTGGCTGCCATAGTTTTACCGACCGTCGGCCCGACTCAGGCCAGAGTCGGCCCGACCAATTGAAATTAGGTTTTTTAAACTCTGGCTGTCATAGTTTTACCGACCGTCGGCCCGACTCAGGCCAGAGTCGGCCCGACCAATTGAAATTAAGTTTTTTAAACTCTGGCTGCCATAGTTTAACCCACCATCGGCCCGACTCAGGCCAAAGTCGGCCTACCAACAGAAATTAACCTTTTTAAACTCTGGCTGCCATACTTTAGCCGACCATCGGCCCGACTCAGGCCAGAGTCGGCCCGACCAACTAAAATTAGGTTCTCTAAACTCTGGCTGCCATAGTTTTACCGACCGTCGGCCCGACTCAGGCCAGAGTCGGCCCGACCAAGTGAAATTAGGTTTTTTGCACTCTGGCTGCCATAGTTTCACCGACCGTCGGCCCGACTCAGGCCAGAGTCGGCCCGACCAATTGAAATTAGGTTTTTTAAACTCTGGCTGCCATAGTTTTACCGACCGTCGGCCCGACTCAGGCCAGAGTCGGCCCGACCAAGTGAAATTAGGTTTTTTGCACTCTGGCTGCCATAGTTTTACCGACCGTCGGCCCGACTCAGGCCAGAGTCGGCCCGACCAATTGAAATTAGGTTTTTTAAACTCTGGCTGCCATAGTTTAACCCACCATCGGCCCGACTCAGGCCAAAGTCGGCCCGACCAACAGAAATTAACCTTTTTAAACTCTGGCTGCCATACTTTAGCCGACCATCGGCCCGACTCAGGCCAGAGTCGGCCCGACCAACTAAAATTAGGTTCTCTAAACTCTGGCTGCCATAGTTTTACCGACCGTCGGCCCGACTCAGGCCAGAGTCGGCCCGACCAATTGAAATTAGGTTTTTTAAACTCTGGCTGCCATAGTTTAACCCACCATCGGCCCGACTCAGGCCAAAGTCGGCCCGATTAACAGAAATAAACCTTTTTAAACTCTGGCTGCCATACTTTAGCCGACCATCGGCCCGACTCAGGCCAGAGTCGGCCCGACCAACTAAAATTAGGTTCTCTAAACTCTGGCTGCCATAGTTTTACCGACCGTCGGCCCGACTCAGGCCAGAGTCGGCCCGACCAAGTGAAATTAGGTTTTTTGCACTCTGGCTGCCATAGTTTTACCGACCGTCGGCCCGACTCAGGCCAGAGTCGGCCCGACCAACTAAAATTAGGTTCTCTAAACTTTGGCACCCATAGTCGGCCCAAACTTGGGTGGAAACAGTAACCAAAGTCCCCCCGACTTTGGCTGCCGACCTATTGGCAGCCATAGATGGGCCGACCTGGGCCCGACCTGCCAACTCTGGCGGCCGACCAAAATTCGCACCTGGGTATCAACATTAATGAACTTGATATTGGCAAGACATAACTTCTGGCAAATTTTTTTTAATGTTACTTTAAACTACTCCTAGAAATTATATTTCTAAGTTTGTCGTGTCTATGGCACTCCAATAATCCCAGGTAGTGATTTGTCAAGTACTACTTGTTTCCTTCCAGTACCCGTGTAGAAAAATTTCGGGGCAGTCTGGAGTCCAGTGATTGCCCCAACTAGACGCATCTGGACAGTCTGACTGTATTCTATATGGGATTTATCTGGACGGTCTAATTTAGGCTGTCTAACTGTATGCTATATGGGTCTTCATTGGCATCACTATAATTCAAAATTTTTTAAGTACAATCAAGACTTTAGTGCCCGATTTGTCGGTCTTCTTCGAATTTATACATGCGCAATGGGTTGTTACTTCAAAATTGAATAGAATAATTTAGTCAATCTAAAGAATCGTTCCAAAATAAATATTGTAAGTTTATACACGGAAAAAAATTTCCTGTGAAAATTACAAGATTTCCTGTGCCATCTATGAACGGCGGTTGTAGTATCCACAAACGGCTGAGTTTGGGAAATACACAAACCAGAATGAGTCTTGTCACAAACTTCAGTTTATGATTCAACAGCTTAAACAGTCACGCAGCAGACGACAAGCAGACGTTCACTTGAATTTTCTTGCGCATGCGTGGATTTCTTGGTGTTATAACAGATTTGTTTGTGGTACACACAAACCAGCTTGTTGGAAACACAAAACTCGCCTGCATAAAGCACAACTTAACCTGTTTGTATATTTTACGCAAAAGTTTGTGTTTTCTATAAGAAATTTTTTCCGTGTATGAATTATAATAAATAAAAATAAAATTTTAATTCTTTTCAAATTCGTCAAAACAATTCAATTATTTAAAAAAAATTTGATAAAACTGAAAGTATTACTTTAAAAAATTGTTTAATGATTATAATTTTAGTAAGAATTATTTATTTAAATATTCATTTCTAATAATTAAAATAATTCAGGATTAGTATATGTTATTTTAGTCATAGTTTTCACTTTGTCCTTATAAGCAACAGAAGATATGACACTGGCATTGATATAGTAAATTAGGAGAGTTCTCACCCAGACTTCAGTGGCCGTGCGGTTTAAATGCGTCGCGTCGGGTCGTCAAGGGTGGGGGGACGTGAGTTCGATCCCACTTGCGAGCGGATATTTTTCATTGTAAGTGTTATATAAAATAATATAATTACTATATTTAATTTGTATAAGTGTTATAAATTAAAATTGTAAACATGTTTGTAAATAATGTTAAAGTTCTGTTAAAGAATGAATTTAAAAAATGTACCAATTAACGCAAATTGTTTTTTTACTAAAATTATTTTTCAATATTACTATTTTAAATGACATTTACTGCTAGTGTAGTATATTATTTATTTGAAAATAATATAATTATTATAATAAGTTATTGTCATTAAATATATATGTATACACACATATATATGAATAATAACAATATTTATTATTATTATTAATAATTCATATATATTCACATTACATTGAATAAACGTGAGAAACAAGTAAATTTGGGTAAATTATTTAAAATTAAAAGACTGAAACATTGAAATCGAACCTAAAATTTTAAATATTAGCACTGCTCATTAGACCTGATTAGCTCGTCCAGTTTGGACCAACGCGTGGTTCGATCGTCACTCGTCTACTGATTAGCCCATGATCAGACAGTCTTTTCAGCGCCCACTTAGAGAATAGACTGTCTTTCTGGCACCACACTAGAACCCAACAATTTTTCCACACGGGTAGCTGTAGAATCGAGAGCGAGTTTTACTTGCCAAGACAATCTGGCCAGTCCAGTCCTGATTAAGTGACTGACCACCACTGATCAGAAAAACTTGCCGAATTCTATTAAAAGAATTATTCTAGATTTTTCCAAATATCTAGCTAGAAAATCTTGACACTAAGGAAAAAACAAAGCACCAGTCCCTTAAAAATAGGGGAGATTGGGGTATTGTGGGCCACACTTTTTCTTAACTCATTATCTTACAAAAAATTTTTTTTTTTAATTTAAAAATTTTTCGTGTCTGTAGGAGGTCTAAACTATCATATATCATAGTCGCAGTTTACCAAAATGATCAATTATCTAAAAGAAATTTCAGTTTTACCAAAGAGTGCACATTTATGATTTTTAAAAAAGTTGGGGAATTGTGGGCCACTGTCTAAATTGAGTTCAAAAAAATAACGATGAAATATATTTATTAAATGGTTAGAAATATTAAAAGTGTTATAAATGTTTAATTATTAGTTTAAAATTAGAAAACAAAAAGTAAGAAAATGAAATTAATTGGAATCACAATTTAGACAAGTAAAGTAGGCTCAATTAATTACACATTTTAAGTGAACAGCTCTATCGCTTGAATCGCAATGAATATAATTGTTTTTATTAAATTACTATAACTATGAGTGATTTTAATGATATTTTCAATTAAATCGGTAAAAACAAGCAACAAATACTTCTCCCAAAAAAGTGGCCCACAATTCCCCAAATGCTTCATTTTACAAAAAGCTTTGTATTATTTATTCATTTTAATTTAATGCAAAATTTCTTTTTGGAGTCAAAGTACCAATGACACACAATAATTAAAAAAAATATTTTCCATAATTAATTCTTAAAAATTCATGTAAAAACAATAAAAACTTGAAGGCCCAAAGGAAATATTTGAATGCAATTTTTCAGGTGATTTTTGTTAACGGTTTGTAGGTAATTGTAAAGCGTTGTAAAGTCATGAAATGCTAACAAAAAATTTACTTTGGACGAACAAAAAAAATGTTTTTAAATTGAATGATCAAACTTGTAAATATTATTAAATTAGTTAATCATTTATAATTAGATATTCAAAATAATTTTTATGTTCCATACGGTCAAAAACAGAAAAGTCTAAAGTAACAGTCTTTTTAAAACATTCATAATTTTAAATAACATGCACACTTTTATACATGCTATTAAAAATATGATTCTCTACTAATTAATATAAACATTTTTGTATGTTTTTATTTAAAAGCTATGATCGTTTCACTGTCACGTTACCAAAGTTTACATTTTTCTAAATTTTGACAAGATAGGCCGTCAAGTCTCTGACAAGTGACTAAACAGTTTATTTGGTCATGATTTCTGACAAGTCACTTGCCAGAAATTCTGGTCACAATCGGAATAGAATCTCAGTTCTTAAACTTGTAGTTATGTTAAGTTACCATCTAGTCACTGTGGCTGCGCTTTAACGCACATGCGTTGTGTCTCCAGGGTCTAGGGTTCGATCCCCCATGCGTGCGAATTTTTCATTCTTAGATTTAAGTGTTATTGGTAGAGTAATTGTTCATTAGTCTTAAATATTTGAATAAACACAAAAATATAAATAAATATGTAGGGTAATGTCACCTTGAGTGACATCACATTAAAAAGCCTAAGCTTCTTTCTAACAAATTCTTTATGAAAGCAAATTAACCGGAGGTTTCTGTTCCAAGCTTTAGTTTAGATCCCTAGATAAGTGTTTATACCATAATAGCTTTGATTTTTTTATTTGGAAAAAACAATTGACTTAAAAAAATAGCTTATTTTTAAGGAATGAAAAAGTGTAACCTTGAGTGGACCACTCCTAAAAAATTGTAAAAGTTATTCTAAATTCTTTAATGTATTTAATATTTCTGATAATTATATTAATACAAAATTTATGCTTATGCAGCTTCAGACCATGTATGTGTCGCACTGTTTACAAGTGAAACCACTTTTAATAATTTTGGCACATATCACATTAATATCACAGAAAAATTAATAAAGAACATAAAACATAGTTTCAAACCAATTTATTGTCAATTTATTTCCATAAAAATGGTTAACTGACATTAAAAATATAAAAAATAGGCAGTCCACTCATGGTTACAAACAGTGGTCCACTCATGGTGACATGCAACTTTTTATGGCAGCCACCACAATTTTTTTTTGAGTCAAAATTATCACTTAATTAAACTAAGACAATCAATTTGAAAGTCCAAAGTAATAGGAAAAAAATAAGTTACCTTCTAAAAATTAAATTTTACACTACTTTTACACTTTCGAATCACTTTACTCATTGTAAGAGCGACTTCTGTTTTGATTTGTGTTCTTAAAAATGCGTTCCATCAAACAATAACGTATATGATTATCGCGGAACTTCATTTCTTATGGTTTCTAGGTGCGGCACTGCTATTCGTTTTATTTATTTCACGTTTCCGCTCTCAGATAACTTAAAAGCTTAGGTGGTCCACTCAATGTGACATTACCCTAATTAAACAAAATAAAAAGAGCCTTGAAAAATTATATTTTATTCTAGATTTTCAGCAGAAAACTGTCTAGTTACTTGCCAGTCACTGGCCAAATAATCAAACCAGTGACTGCTAAAGCAGCGCGTTACATTTATAATCAATCACTTACCAGATTTTCTGGTCAATCACTGGCCAGAATCTAGTGTGAGATTAAAAATTTTACAATGGCTTAAATAATTTTCAAAATCCAAAAAAAATCAAGATTTTAAGAAAAGATTTAAGATTTTAAGATTTTAATCAAGAAAAGAATCAAAATTTGTAAAATTCCTAAAAATTGCTATCTCAGTGCCGTTCAGAGATACAGCGCAATCACCTTCGGAATCATACTTAAGCGAAAAGGGGCAAAACTACAAAATTATAAAATTGTTGGGCGCCAGGCTCACCGATGAGCCAATGTCAACAGCAACAATATTAGCAAAATTATTGTTTTGGAGGAAACAAGACCACCAGGTTAATTCCTCTTTAACAAATTTTACTTTATAAATTAATCATAAAATCAAACAAAATTCGCGAATCATCAAACAGAAGCGAATATCAGATCAAAGCATCAATAATAAAATTTAGTCAAAAACCCACAAAATAGTACTTAAGTATGATTTACCGGATTTTTACAGCAAAATGTTGCTCGGGCTAACGCAAAAAAGAAGAAGCATTGGGCTAGGGCTTTGGTGAGAGTATTTTCAAAGGCAAAAATAAAGAAACATAATTAAAATTGACAATAAAAAAATATATTCAATAATTAATCATGTTCACTTTACAAAAAAAAGAACAAAATATTTGCTCAATTCAAACAAAATAACAAAATAAAATCTAAACTAATAATTTCCGACATAATTCTCGAACCTAATATTCGTCTCAAATAATTACAAAAATGTACGCAAAATAACACAGCCACACAAAAAAAAAAGTTCTGATCTGGGGGTCTCACTATGTAGACTTTATGGTTTTTGGGTCGCTGAATCCGAATCCGAGGTCCATTTAACCCCATCAGATCAGGATTTTGACATAACCTCAAAAACCCAATATGGCGGACACATTTTTGAAAAGTTCATTGGATTCGCTTGAAATTCGTTACTCGGGGGTTTTTGGGGTCGCTGATTACGAATTTGAAGTCTGATTTCAAAAATTCAAAATGGCGGATCCACTATGGCGGACATGTTTTTGAAAAATTCATCGGATTCGCTTGAAATTCGTTACTCTGGGGTTTTTGGGGTCGCTGATTACGAATCTGATGTTGGTTTTTTAAAATTCAAAATGGCGGATCCAATATGGCTGACACAGAAATATTGGATCCACCATTTTGAATTTTTGAAATCTGACTTCAAATTCGTAATCAGCGACCCCAAAAACCCCAGAGTAACGAATTTCAAGCGAATCCGATGAATTTTTCAAAAACGTATCCGCCATAGTGGATCCGCCATTTTGAATTTTTGAAATCAGACTTCAAATTCGTAATCAGCGACCCCAAAAACCCCCGAGTAACGAATTTCAAGCGAATCCAATGAACTTTTCAAAAATGTGTCCGCCATATTGGTTTTTTGAGGTTATCTCAAAATCCTGATCTGATGAGGTTAAATGGACCTCGGATTCGGATTCAGCGACCCAAAAAACATAAAGTCTACATAGTGAGACCCCCAGATCAGAACTTTTTTTTGTGTGGCTGTGTAATCAAACAAAATTGTGAAATTTCATTATAAAACAAAAAAAATCTCTGCTACTCAACAAAATTTAATACGCAAAATAAACTAAATTTAACGCAAAATGACTTGGTTCTAAACTCACCCATTACACACAATCAATTCTCTAATTATTTCTAACTAATTAATACGCGACATTTTGAATTTACACACAGCAAAAAAAGGTTTGGAGGGAAACCGCGAGGCATTACGAAATTTTAACAAACTCGTAAAATATATAATGAAATCACAAAATTGAAACAATGATTCGCAATGAAGCCTTTTAATTTAAGCTTGAAATTAGAAATCAAATGACAAAACCGAAAATTGTCGCAAAGAAAAGACCATGAGTTCGAAAAGTGGCGTCATTTCGAAAAGAAAGCAAGAATTCATATTCTCTACGCGAAATAATCTAAATTTAATCAAAGAAAACAAACTAAAAATTGAGAATATGCATTCTTTTTAACAATACTGTCGACTCACCAATATCAAAATTAATAGCGGACGGGAAGCTCCTCGAGACCGGGTCGTCTTCTCGTCCTGGACACTTTTTCGTCACATGTTTCGCAAGTATAAAAAAATTTTAAAGGGAGAAGCCCACAAAATAAAAGTCGCAGAGCGAGTCCAAAACGCAAGTGCCGGTGCTTGTCACGTTTTCTCATTAATTCGCCGGTAGCGTCGTATTTCCTAGCTAACCTGACCTACGGCGGTCGCGCGCGCCATTATTTCGAGGCAGCGCCGCGGCAGCAAATTCATTCAAATTTGAAAATTACAATTCTTAACAAAATAGTAAATTAATAATTTTCTTTCATTAAAATACTCACACATCAAACCAAATTTCATAATAACATAAAAAAATCTCAATTTCAATGAAATAACGTAACAATACTAGCGATAATCTAACTTCAAAATAATATTCAAAATAAGCAAAATTAAATTCATAGCAAAATCAAATGATCAAATGATCTAATAATTAAGCTAATTAACAAGTTAATTAACAGGCAAAATAATCAATACTAAAACCAATAAATTTGCAAAATTACAAAAGCAAGCAAAATAGTAAGCAAAATTTAAATTAACGCGATGTTAATTTCAAAATAGCAAAACAAGCAAAACAAAGCAAAATTAGTTTGACGCGAGCGATTTACAAATACGATGATCAGGAGCTCTTCTTCTGCTGCGGAACGATAAATTGGTAGAAGAGGTTGACTTCCAAAGGACAAAAACCAATTTGATCAAGGCTTTCGATCTTTAGGGAAAATAGTCAACTCGGCCTAAGTTGACAAATTTGTTGGAACTTTCAACGACAATTGGTGGCAGCGACCAGAGGAAACATCCTTCCACGTGAATGTATGTGTGCGTGTCAAAACAACAGAACAGAATGGGTTTGGTCCAAAACCAAACGCAAGGGCAGCATCCAAACAGCCAGCAATAAAATAATATCTGGTACAACTAGTGGTTAAAATTCAGGCGTCAAACAGCCAAAAGTGCAGCTTCGAAAAGCTAAGGTGCAGCCTCGAACAGCCAAATTTAAAAGAGCAGAAACGGCTCAAAAGTGCGGCGTCAAACAGCCAAATTGTCAAAAGTGTAAATGTGTGGCCTCAAACAGCCAAACAGAGCATCGAACAGCCAGTGTGGTGAATGGTTGGACAGTTAACCTCCAAATATCCAATATCGTTCCTCCTTCGGGTCTCAGAGTACAAATCCAAAAGAGAATCGCTCGTGACAGACATAAAAAAAATAAAGCAAAGCAGTAAACAAAAAATAAAAAAAATCGCATTTTATCGAGGTCGAGTCGCAGAGCAGAGATTTTCGCAGAAAAGTGTCCAAAAGGAGAAAGCTATAATTTTTCTAAATTTTAAATTGAATTAATTTTACTTGGATGTAACGTGTAAAAATATTCACGTTACACTAGAAAAAATTCCCAGTGACTGGTCATTACAGAGTTGCAATTTCTACCTAGAATGTCTAATTACTGGACAGCTCGACTGATTATTTGCTAGAGATAAATTTGTTCTTATTCTTTCCAATATTTTAAAACATTTCATTTTAATTTGTTACAAATTAAAAATTTAATTAATTTATTATTATTAATTAATTACTAATCAATTAATAATATTAATTAATAAATATTTACAATAATTTATAATAAATTAATGAAATTAGTTAAAAGTTAATTTTTTAAAATTTCAATTTAGTTTAATTTTAATTGTCTATTATTAATTAAAAATTAATTATTAATAATAGGGTAGGGTGGGGCATTACGATTCTTGTTTGGATTTTTGAGTCTACAAAATTTATTTTAAAGAAAATAAACAAATGAGTAGGACCGTTTGGAAACTTGACTTCTTAGCTACAATTTTTCCATGTATTATTTTGCTGTAACTCGATTCTGTTCCGAACTGCATCGATTTTACGAAAAAAAACGAGGGGCGTAACTATTCTTGCAGCTATTAATGATATAATACTAAAAAAAAATATAGAAATGAATTTGTTAATTGGAGGATTTTTTCTGGTTTTTCTCTTCCAATTTATTAGCATTCTAACCTAGAAACAAGCATGTTAAAGTAGGATTTAGAAATTTAATATTTAATTTTAAAAGATTAATTTTTTAAACTTTAACTAACGTGTCCTTAGGACGAAAAAACGTAAAGGTAGTGGATTCCCCCTCTACTTAGTTATTGATTCGACTAAGAGGTTGAGAACCCAACTCTTGTAAAAAAAGAGAAGATAGGACAATTTAAAGGATGTTGAAATTAAAATGCAAAATTATGTTAACCCATTAACGCCCAACTCGTGAAAATTCTTTGGTCATTTTCAAGCTACGTAATTATAAATAAAACGGTTGACAATTTAAACCAGAGGTACATTTTCTGAAGGTTTTGGATGTGCTCTTTCCGATTCCGGTGTCAAAAATAAATTTCGTCTAAACCAAAATTAAATATGGCGGTTTTAATGTCAAAAAACACAAAAAAAATTCATTTCTTCAAGTTTGACATTTTTTTTCACCCTGAAAAAGTATAAGAATAAAATTCTATTTTCAACCATCGGTGCATAAAAATTATACACTTTCAAGAACCGTAAAGTAGAATTAAAAATTTCAAGATGGCGGACCAATATGGCATCAAATCTAAAGTAAAATTTAAAAATTTTGGGCAATATTGGTCAAATTGCCCAAAAGTCAATGGATTCGCCTGAATTTTGTTACTCGGGGGTTTTTGGGGTCGCTGATTACGAATATAGACTTCATTTTCAAAAATTCAAAATGGCGGATCCAATATGGCGGACGAGTTTTACAAAATTTCATCGAATTCACTTGAAACTTGTCACTCGGGGGTTTTTGGGGTCGCTGATTACGAATCTGATGTTACTTTTTCAAAATTCAAAATGGCGGATCCAATATGGCGGACGAGTTGTACAAAATTTCATCGAATTCACTTGAAACTTGTCACTCGGGGGTTTTTGGGGTATTCTATTTCACGCGTGTATGACTTTTTAGCACGTTTTGCTTTTGGCGGCATTTCTAAAAACCCAACCGTTAAAAATGAATAACTGAATGCAACAACTATACACAAAAATGACAATATCGTGCTGTATGAAAAAACTGCCTCTCTTTAGGATAAAACAAAAAAATAAATAATTTATGCCATTATAAAAGGCCAGAGAAACATAACGTATGTAAAAAATAATATTCCTATTATACTTCAGATGCAACCGTGGACCACTAATGGCAATTGCAGAATGTGAATATATGTATCGCCTACTATATATAAACTTGCTTTCTTTCTAATTACACTGAAAAAAATGATATTGTCGATTTTGTCATACGAGTATAGTAAGGTATTATAGATGAAAGAGCAATACTGTATTTCTGTTCTTCACATACATATTACTGTCTCTCACATACATATGGCTGTTCTACACTCCATATGGCTAAAACAGCAATACTGTATGTCAGTTCCATATACACCAATATAATATCTGAGAATTAATTATATTTATATCAGTACCATAAATATATTTTTTTCAGTTTATGTGCATAAACAACACCGAGAACCAATTAAATGAGTTTTCCAATTTTGCTGTCCGCCAAGAGATTCAAAATTATCTCAAAAACCCCTGAGTAACAAAATTTAAGTCAATAGAATGAAATTTGAAGATTCTTGTCCGCCATATTGCATCCGCCATTTTGAATGTTTGAAAATGAAGTTCATATTCGTAATCAGCGACCCCAAAAACCCCCGAGTGACAAGTTTCAAGTGAATTCGATGAAATTTTGTACAACTCGTCCGCCATATTGGATCCGCCATTTTGAATTTTTGAAAATGAAGTTTATATTCGTAATCAGCGACCCCAAAAACCCCCGAGTAACAAGTTTCAAGTGAATTTGATGAAATTTTGTAAAACTTGTCCGCCATATTGGATCCGCCATTTTGAATTTTTGAAAATGAAGTTTATATTCGTAATCAGCGACCCCAAAAACCCCCGAGTCACAAGTTTCAAGAGAATTCGATGAAATTTTGTAAAACTCGTCCGCCATATTGGATCCGCCATTTTGAATTTTTGAAAATGAAGTTTATATTCGTAATTAGCGACCCCAAAAACCCCCGAGTAACAAAATTCAGGCGAATCCATTGACTTTTGGGCAATTTGACCAATATTGCCCAAAATTTTTAATTTTTACTTTAGATTTGACGCCATATTGGTCCGCCATCTTGAAATTTTTAATTCTACTTTACCGTTCTTGAAAGTGTATAATTTTTATGCACCGATGGTTGAAAATAGAATTTTATTCTTATACTTTTTCAAGGTGAAAAAAAATGTCAAACTTGAAAAAATGAATTTTTTTTGTGTTTTTTGACATTAAAACCGCCATATTTAATTTTGGTTTGGACGAAATTTATTTTTGACACTGGAATCGGAAAGAGCACATCCAAAACCTTTAGAAAATGTACCTCTGGTTTAAATTGTCAACCGTTTTATTTATAATTACGTAGCTTGAAAATGACCAAAGAATTTTCACGAGTTGGGCGTTAATGGGTTAATAAAACAATAAAATATGTATTTTGCCCGAAAGTCCCTAATACAAATAAATCTAATTTTTACTGTGTAAAAAGAGTACTTCTGTATGTGTGAATAAAATAGTAGTGTGTGTGTTATGATGTGTAAGACTTTTATACTCACTATTTGGTAATTCAAACTCTTTGAAATAGTAATCCAATGTTCTGCTTTTCGTCAAGTTGAAGTTGATTTATAGGAAAACTAAAGAAATACCTAATTTAAGTTCACTAGATTGATATTTCGCCTTGAACTTTAATAATCTTTTTAATTACACAAACATCAATATCTAAACCCCGTAAATAAAGGCTGTCTTTAAAAATATATTTCAATTAATATTTTTTAATAAAATTACCTTTTATTTTATTTTTGCTGGTACTTGATTCTTTAACGTTAACTTTTAATTATTTTATTTTATATATTTTTTTTAATTTTTTTTTTTTATTTAAAACCTTGTTCTTAGCCCCTAGGGCTTATACAAGCGAAGTCTCATTACATAATGATAATATTAGTATTCACACCTTAGCATTTATATTTTATTTACATTTCGTGTATAATACGTTCATTCAAAATTTTAACAATTAATTTGACTAGATTTCTTGCTACACTAGTCTTCTCCGAAGACATAACATCAATCCAAAATTCACATGAGTGCATTTCTCTATTTTTGTTCGGGAAATAAAATTCACAGATATGGGCGCACGCAGGGCAATTTGTAAGAAGATGGTATAGAGAGTCGAATTCTCTTTTACAAAATGAACAGTAATTATTTTTCTTGAAGCAGTACACAAAATTTTCGGTTATTATTCTACATACATAAGAGTTAATTAATCTTATTTGAGCCATTGTTCTTTTGAATGTTAGTGGAGATCTACCCCTTAAATACGGTTGCGTGTTTGGGTGAATAGGAAGGCAGGAGTAAATGCAGAGGGAACTCGATGCCGCGCATCGTGACTCGTCCAAGGATCTCAGGCGTCTACCGTATCTCTCCAAGATTGCACCCCTGGATGTCTCAATGTTATCCAGGGAGAGGTCCGACCATATATTATTTAAATCATTATCTTCAAAGAAAACCCTCAGTTGCGTAAACCAGTTAAAATCACAAAAAATATTATTCAATGATAAAGTCCTGAGTCTTTCAAAACATTTTCTAGGATATCTGGAAGACTCCATTCTTGAAATTTTTTGAATCCAGCTCAATATTAAAGAAAGTACCCTATAACCCAAATGAACAGCGCCCGTTTCTACTCTAACAGCATAATCGGGCGTGTTTAACGGTAAAAGTAAGAGTTTTTTGTGAAAAAAAAATTGAACTTTTTCCAACTGGTCTAAATGTCGGATTCCCCATACCTGGACCCCATAAAACAATCCGCTCACCGCTAAACTTTGAAAAAGTTTAGTGTATGCGTTTCAAGAGTCCATACCCAATGAGAGAATAGATTTCAGGATTCCCCCAACCACCATCCTCGCGCTACTAATTGATTTAGAGGCCTCTGAACTGAAAAAGCAAGTTATTTTATATATTTCTCTCACTAATCTTTATATTTATTTTTATTAACTATATTTTCAATATTTTCTTTTCAATGCTTTTATTCTTTGACTTGTCACTTTTATTATCTTTGTATTTCAATACAACTTTTAAATTCAACCTTTATATATTTCTTAATTATTTATATTTTTCTCAATTAAAATTCACTTTTCTGAACAAACTTCTTATTAAACCCTTTAACTTCTGAGAAAATCCCTTGCTCAGGGATGCAAACTTTAATTCTGATCTTCACGATCAACACGGCTAATTGCCGGACTTAGATTTGCCTGGCTAAAAACTGCCGGCTACAACTACAGGTAACTACGACCTGGACTAAACTGCGGGCCTAAACTGCCCGGGCTAACTGCCGGCTACAACGGCCTTGCGTAAACTGCCCAGATTTCCCAGTGTCAATCAATTTTATTGAAAGACGATTTAGTGGGGAAATCGTATGTTAAGTTTATTGCACTT
Source organism: Leptopilina heterotoma (assembly GCF_015476425.1). Taxonomy (NCBI): domain Eukaryota; kingdom Metazoa; phylum Arthropoda; class Insecta; order Hymenoptera; family Figitidae; genus Leptopilina; species Leptopilina heterotoma. The sequence continues at coordinate 65,925 of NW_025111012.1, forward strand.
GACTGTTGCCAAGCCAATTATGCAAGCTTGCAGATTTTGGCAGTGGTGTGATCCGAGTTCAGTTATTTGGATGCACCACTCCTTATATTGAGAAATTAACTTTTTATGTTTTTTAATTATTTCTTAAAAGGATCAACAAACTGTTTGTCCAAGAAAAGGAATTTATTAAGAAATACCGTGTTTTATTCTTAGGATTTTCACCTCAAAATTGTGAAACTCAAAGGAATATTATATTCAATCAAATATATTATTTATATAAAATTAGATCTTTATCCGATTAAAATACTTTAGATTAAAATATTCAAAAAGAAGTATGTCCCTTTTGTAAAATTACAAAGGGTTGTTTTTGTGTAAATGTTTATAAGGGGCCATCCATAAACCACCTAGCCTCTTGAGGGGGAGGGGGGGTCAAGCAATTGACTACGACAAGAGGAAAAAATGGCGCTAATACATGTAATAGCGTACTACATGGGGGGAGGGGGGGGTCAAAATTCCCAAAAAATGGGGCTACGTGGTTTATGGACGGCCCCTAATGTGTTCACAAAGTCTTGTGTTGTTTCAATAAATAATGTACGTGATTTTAGTTTGAGTATAATTAAAAAGATATTAACAATTTAAAAAGTTACGAAGCTCGGCCGTAACAAAACGTTCTTTTTTAAAAAAGTGTATTAATTTGGTAACTTTGATTTAAAAAAAAAATATAAACAATTAAAATCTCAAAAATTTGCCTTAAGGGATGACTTAAGAATTTATTCCCCTTTAATTTTAAACATAGAACACTCAAATCAGTTAAAAATTGTAGACTGTAGACATTTTTTAACAGTAAATTGTAAAAAAAATTCCACTGTGGGCCGTTGCACTGCAAAAGAACTCGACTGTCGATAAACCGGTTGTACTCAGGAGAGGTTTTCTACAGTTTCCCTCTTCTCTAGCGAGAAAACCCATTGACGGGTGATCCAGGCGAATGCGAGTACTTCTAATAAAGACGTCTGTAGACGCAAAAATTAGGTTAATATAATTATAGGAAAAATTTAATATGTAGAATGGTTATGCTTAATCCAAAAAAGTATTTTTTGGGAACTCTTGTCGAAGTGCGTAAGGCCAATAGGGCAGGAGTATAAACAATAAAAATAAAAAAAAAATAATATTCCTCAAAAGGGTCAATAAACTGTTTGTCCAAGAAAAGGAATTTATTAAGAAATACTGTGTTATATTCCACAGGCACACAAAAAAAAAAGTTTCGTGGCCGAGACACTACAGTAGTATATTCCCATGTATTTTTAGCCGCTGAATCCGAATCTGAAGTCCGAATGCTCAAATTGGTTCTTTTTTTTGAGTTATACTCAAAAAACGACTCAAAACACGAATTTGAACCAAAAAAATTAAAAAAAATTTTTTATAGACATGACAATAGCATATTTCCATGTATTTTTTCCCGCTAAATCCGGATTCGAAGTCAGAATTGACAGATGTGCTCAAAATTTTGAGCTAAACTCAAAAACGACTCAAAAAACCGAATTAAAATGACGAAAATGAAAAATTTTTTCTGTGACACTGCAAAAGTATATTCCTATGTATTTTTTCATGCTGAATCCGAATTCGAAGTCAAAATTGACAGATTTGCTCAAAATTTTGAGATAAACTCAAAAAACCACTCAAAAAAAGACTCAAAAATCCGAATTAAGATGAAAAAAATTTTTATGACACTACACTACTATATTCCCATGTACTTTTTCCCGCTGAATCCGTATTCGCAGTCAGAATTGACAGATTTGTTCAAAATTTTGAGATAAGGTCAAAGAACTGATTAAATAAGCGATTTAAAATAAAGAAATGGCAATTTTTTGCTATGACACTACATTACAGTATTTCCATATATTTTTACACTTAAATCTCGCATTTGAAGTCAGAATTATTCTAATGGCTCAAAATTTTGAGACACACAAGAAAATCTGTTAAGTTACAAAAATTAAAGTCAAGAAACTCTACTTTTCTTGCTAGTACACTATACATTAGTATATTCTCATGTTTTTACATCTGCTTCTAAATTCAAAGTTAAAATTATTAAATTGGCTCAAAATTTTAAGTAAAATCCAAAAATGCTCAAAATTTAATATAATGCAAAAGAGTTCATTTTTTTGGTATTCGGTAGTGTATTCTCATGAATTTTATATACGCTGAATACAAATTCGAAGTTAAAATTATCAGAATGACATAAAATTTTTTAGAACTCAAACCCTGGTTACAAGTACAAGCATGCATGTTTTTGAGCACTTTTAATGAAATCCAAAATTTTGAGCCACTTTGAAAATTCTGACTTTGGAATCACAGTGAAAAAATACATGGGAATACACTAGTGTAGTGTCATAGCAAAAAATTTCCTTTATTCATATTAAATTACATTTTTATCAGTTTTTTGAGTATATCTCAAAATTTTGAGCAAATCAGTCATAAATCTGTCAATTCTGACTTTAAATGCGAGATCCGATATGGAAATACTGTAATGTAGTGTCATAGCAAAAAATTTCCATTTCTTTATTTTAAATCGCTTTTTTATCAGTTCTTTGAGCTTATCTCAAAATTTTGAGCAAATCTGTCAATTCTGACTGCGAATTCGGATTCAGCGCGAAAAAGTACATAGGAATATAGTAGTGTAGTGTCATAAAAAATTTTTTTCATCTTAATTCGGTTTTTTGAGTCTTTTTTTGAGTGGTTTTTTGAGTTTATCTCAAAATTTTGAGCAAATCTGTCAATTTTGACTTCGAATTCGGATTCAGCATGCAAAAATACATAGGAATATACTTTTGCAATGTCACAGAAAAAATTTTTCATTTTCGTCATTTTAATTCGGTTTTTTGAGTCCTTTTTTGAGTTTACCTCATAATTTTGAGCACATCTGTCAATTCTGACTTCGAATCCGGATTCAGCGGGAAAAAATACATGGAAATATGCTATTGTCATGTCACAAAAAATTTTTTTAATTTTTTTGGTTCAAATTCGTGTTTTGAGTCGTTTTTTGAGTATAACTCAAAAAAAGAACCAATTTGAGCATTCGGACTTCAGATTCGGATTCAGCGGCCAAAAATACATGGGAATATACTACTGTAGTGTCTCGGCCACGACACTTTTTTTGTTGTGTGCCTGTGTTCTTAGGTTTTTCACCTTAAAATTGTAAAACTTAAAGGAATGTTAAGGGGTTCGGCCACTGCAGTGCTGCCAGATTGGGAGATTTTTCTTCAAATTTGAAGAATAATTTGTAGTTTTGAGAAATTTGAAGAATTTGAAGAAATTTTTTTAAAATTTGAAGATTTTTTTTTAAGAAGTAAGTTTTATTAATTTCTTTTTTAAATAACACTAGAATGGTGAGAGATGAATGTAAATTGTTACCATTTGGTAGTGTTTTGTGACTAAACCGTAAATGCATAAATGTTCGCTATATTTGCAACGAAAGCAGAAAACCATGAGTGCAAAAAAGATAGGTAGATATTGTTGTTCTTTTCACTCTCATGATTTTCTGCTTTCGGTAGACGTATTCTGCTCACATGGTATCTCACCCTGATATACGTAAGAACAGTCTCTTGCAGCAGAATACAATTTACCATCAGAGAATAAATTTTGTTTGGTTGAAACATATTCTATGATCTAATGCAAATCCTTTCAGATCAAATATTAGTTATAATAATTATATAATTTCATAATATTCTTGATTCTAAGTTTTTTAAAATTTGGAGATTTTTTTGAAGATTTTTTTCATAAGGTTTTGAAGATTTTTGAAGAAAAGTTTTAGAAGTTTGAAGAATTTTGATTTTCCTGGTCTGGCAGCACTGGGCCACTGTAGAATTTTCAAAACATAAATTTTTTTTTATTAACTGAAAAAATTGTTTGAATCTTGTAGAATATAGAGCAAAAGGTTTTATATGTGTCTGAAATCGATTTAATTGAAATTTCGAGCTTTTTTACCAAGCGCGCCGGGCCGTTCCACAACGACTACCTGCGTCTGATGGCTACCTGTTGGGCAGAAACTGCTCAGATGATGATGATACAAATACAGAAAGATGTCTATATTATGCTTAAATTACAGATTAATGGTAAAAAATTTTTTAAAGGAAAAATTTTTTCATTTTTTCATAGGTATGTTGTTTATATCTCAAAACTTTAAACACGTATTTCTCAAAACACGATTTTTGAAATCTGCACGCAGCATAACTCGTACAATTTTCATTTTTTTTACTCCAAATTTTTATCACTTCTTGAAAATAAGATTCCGCAGAGAAATACGTAGCCGATTTTCGATAAGTTAAAATTTCTATTTTTGGCATACAAATAAGTACCCATTTTTTGGTCGAAAATTTGAATTTTAACTTTGAAAGCTCACCAATTTAACAAAAATAAATATTTTTAAAATCGCCTACGTTTTTCTTTAGCTATTCTAATGTAAATTTAGAAAAAAAAATTTATTTTGTTACAGATTCATTTTAAAAACCTGTAGACTGCGTGCAGTGGAGGTCCTAAAGGAAAAAGCGTTTTACGCGAACATCTCTCAGAGCACTATTTTGCATTATTTTTTAATGAAAAAACATTTTTTGGAAACTTTAAAAGATGCCTAAAAACATCCTTAAATATAATTACTCTCCAACTTTTCTTTCTAGAAAAAAAAATCGCAAATATGTGACTGTCCGCGACAAAAGGGACCTTAGCTCCATGTAAATACATGGGAGCTAAGGTCCCTTTTGTCGCGGACAGTCACATATACGTTAATTTTGTAACCTTCTACAGTGGCCGAACCCCTTAAATTCATTAAATTAAAATGTTAAATCCATTAAATCTATTATTTATATAGAAATAGATTTTTATCCGATTGAAATATTTTGGATTAAAATATTCAAAAAGAAGAATTTCCCTTTTGTGAAATTACAAAGGGTTGTTTTTGTGTAAATGTTTTTACAATGTTTAACAAAATCTCATGTTGTGTGTAATTGTTGCATGTAATTTTAGTTTAAGTATAATTAAAAAATGTGTTAACAATATAAGAAGTTACGGAGTTCGGCCGTAACAAATGCCCCCCTTTTATTCATAGGCGTAGCTAGAAATTTGGCTAGGGGAGGCACGGCCCTGATGTGCATATTCTGATAGGTATATATTTATGAGGGACAAGGGGGCTAAATGTTAAATTTTCTATAAATGTTTTTCCAGGCACTAAATTTAACTAAAATTTAGCCCTGTACATTAAATGTATTAATTTTTATTAATATATATGTCATTTCTTCAGATGGGCCCGGAGAAATTCCGGGGGCCGTGCCCCCTGGCCCCTACCTAGCTACGCCTATGCTTTTATTAGGCTGACGTCACTTGTCTAGTGATGTATCCTAGGTATATAGTAGTGATGATTAACTCTTTCGAGTTTTACAAAATTGTGTCCTTGTTATCTTGCTATACAAAAGTTTATCTTGGAGAGTAATTAACCTAATCTTTCTTCAAAACTAGCCTAACAAAATTTAATATATTTTCATTTAAAGGACATGTTCAAAAGGAAACGCTATTTAACATGGTGTAGGCCTAAATTCTTTCATTAAAATGTTTTTACAATGTTTTTGTTTTAAGGTTGATAAAGATATTTATGTAGTATGTATTATGTAGTATTATGTAGTATGTATTTATAGTGTTTTTAGTTCAGTTATATAATTTTAAAAGAATTTTGTCGAATTTGACTTTAATCGCTGACAACGTCTTTCACTAGTATCATATTAATTAACGTAACCATGTCTACCTAAGTTGTATTGTATGTGATTGTCATAATAAAAAATTTTTTTTTCCGAAAAGAGAAGAAAAAAAATTGTCACGACAATTCTGTTCTCATGCCCCCCTTTTAATTAGGCTGACGTCCCTTGTTACGTAGTTCGGCCGTAACAAAGCACATAAAAAAATACACTGTTTCGTAGTTTTCGCTGTCATCAGTGGGCAAATAGTTGCGCCCCATCCGCCCATTTTTTGAAAAAACACTTGTAAAATTTTTTAACAATAGGATATAAAAAATTCATTATGATATTCGTTTTCAGCACTAAATTTGACTTTAGAAGTAATTTTTCCAATAATTTTTCCGAACGTTTATCACTATTTACAATGTCAGACTAAATGAGTGAAAACAAGTAAGCGAGTATATCAAAATCACATTTGGGTACCTAACTCCTATGATAGATGGCGCCAGAAGCTTAAATGTGGCATACAATGTTTATTTCACATGACAAGTATACAGTGTAAAAAAAACTTTAATCGGATGAATAGTTTTTTCTCCAGGACTAAAGAATAGTTACGCCCCGCGAATAGTAATGCCCCACCCTACCCTAAATAATAAAATTAATTGATAAATAATTATAGTAATTTATAATAAATTAATAAAATTAATTAAAGATTTAATTACTGTAATTAATTTATTTATTAATTGTCAACGTTTTAAATTAAATTACTGAAAAGGTAAAATAATTAAAAAACATCTTAACTTTAGTCCATCGGGACCCGGGTTCGCTCCCCGTTACCTCTAAAGATTTTCTCGTTGAAATTGCGTTATCGTTTTAAGGTTTATATGGGGCATTCCACGCCAAATCGGAAATTATTTTGCTTTTGAATCTCAAATTTTTTTTAAACATTTTTTTTCTTTTAGTACTCTTTGAAATAAGGGGCCGTCCATAAACCACGTAGCCCCATTTTTTGGGAATTTTGCCCCCCCCCCACCCCATGTAGTACGCTATTACATGTATTAGCGCCATTTTTTCCTCTTGTCGTAGTCAATTGCTTGACCCCCCCTCCCCCTCAAGAGGCTGCGTGGTTTATGGATGACCCCTAAGCCACCTTGATTTTTTTCAAATTTTTTTATAAACCGGTTCAGGAGATACAGATTTTTGAAAAATGACGTTTTTTACGTACATTTTTTTTAAATGCTTAGGGGAGAGTGGGACAAATCAGACCGGTGGGTAAACCGGACCCCTCTCAATATTTCCGAAATGTCTAAATTGGAAAAAGTGTTGTTTACAAATTTAAAACAACCATGTTTAGTATACCTTATTTTTTCAATCTGACAGTTTTAGCTTGCGTTTGTGCGACGAAGGGAGCAAAAGTTTTTTTTTAGTTTTTTTAGTATCATAAAAATTATTTTTAAATAAAATGTTTCTTTCATTAAAATATTTACTTACAATGAAAAATAATTGTCTTGCAATGAGAATTGGACCCTTTAATATTGTTTCTCTGATAATGACAAACATTTTTATTTTTTTATTTAAAAAAATATTTATTGAATTAAAATTCAATCCCGTATTATTATTTTTATTACTACAACCATTGTTTACATGATTCTTTATGTTTTTTATTATTGTAGATTATGTAAATGCAATATTATACACTACCGTCCACGAGTATCAGGACGATTACACGCAACTCTATAAAAAAACATGCCATCACTTTTTCAATCATATCTCAGAAATTAAAGGAGATACAAAAAAACTTAAATACGGTTAGAAAGCTGATTAAATTCTGCGTAAAATAAGCCGTCTTTGAAGTCATTTCGTTAAATATTTTTTAAGTTGTAGAGTGAGAAAGAAATAAAAAAAATTTTCTCATTTTTGTCTCTTGACTTCAACTTTTTCAAAAATCTAGAAAAATTTAAATAAAATTTTTCTAAAAACACAGAAATCTTTATTAGAATTTCAGCTTTAAAATAAGCTTTCGAAAATTAAAAAAGGTTAATCCATCTTCAATATATCATTAAAAATGTGAAGCCGTGTTTCGACCGATTGGTGCATTGAAATTCAACTGTGACGACTCGATTCTGGCTTCGCGCGGCAGCGAATGAGAGAAAACAGGGACGAATTTATGCTGGAGAATAATAAATAATGATGTTTCACGAGTAATATAAAGAAACTCAAAAGTTCATCGTTCCCCGCATGAATTCGTCTGTTTTCTCTCATATGCTGCCGCGGGAAGCCAGAATCGAGTCGCCACAGGTGAATTTCAATGCACCAATCGGTCAAAACACGGCTCCACATTTTTAATGATATATCGGAGACGAATTAACCTTTTTTAATTTTCGAAGGCTTATTTTAAAGCTGAAATTCTAATAAAGATTTCTGTGTTTTTAGAAAAATTTTATCTAAAAAAAATTTTTCTAGATTTTTGAAAAAGTTGAAGTCAAGAGACAAAAATGAGAAAATTTGATAATTTTTTTTATTTCTTTCTCACTCTACAACATAAAAAATAATTAACGAAATGACTTCAAAGGCGGCTTATTTTACGCAGAATTTAATCAGATTTCTAACCGTATTTAAGTTTTTTTTGTATCTCCTTTAATTTCCGAGATATGATTGAAAAAGTGATGGCATGTTTTTTTATAGAGTTGCGTGTAATCGTCCTGATACTCGTGGACGGTAGTGTAAATAGAAAACCAAACGGTCAGGTTTGTCCATGGGGGGGTCCGGTTTACCCCAGGGGGTGGGGCAAACCGGACCGTTTGCAAAATTTTTTAAAGTTAACACAGCAACTAAACAATAAAAGATAAAGTATAGGTGTCTCTGGGAAAAAGTTGCGCAATTAAATTATCTTTCAAACAAGCCATCGAAAAATGAAATCGGTTGATTCGTTTAGTCAAAAAACCGTTAGGGGGTCCGGTTTGCCCCACTCTCCCCTATAACTCGATCAAAAATTGATCAAATTGAACGTTTTTATAATGAAAGGTTTTGTTTTCACGCGTAGTTTTCAATAAAAATATTTTTAAATAATTTACGATAAGTTTTTAAAATTCTTTAAATAAAATTTCATTTTTAACAATGTATGTATCGATCAATTTTTTTCAAAAATTTTTGTAAGAAACTAGCACAAAATTAACAATTTTAAAGCCTTGTACGATCGTGGGCAAACGATGGGATCTATTTATTTTGAAATTTTTAATTTTTATATACGCAGTGGTGGCCAAATGACTAACTTCCCATTTGACAAAATCATACAAATTTTTCACAGCAAATGTGTTTTCAGACTGAGTCTCTCCAAACTTAACCTTCTTTCTGTGTAAAATTGTGAGTTGGTCAAATGACAAGTTAGGCCTAACGTTGTCACTGTGTACATAAAAATTAAAAATTTCAAAATAAATAGATCCCATCGTTTGTCCGCGATCAATTTTAGATCGAGTTATAAGCATTTAAAAAAAATGTACGTAAAAAACGTCATTTTTCAAAAATCTGTATCTCCTGAACCGCTTTATGAAAAAATTTGAAAAAAATCAAGGTAGCTTATTTCAAAGAGTACTAAAAGAAAAAAAATGTTTTAAAAAAAATTGAGATACAAAAGCAAAATAATTTCTGATTTGGCGTGGAATGCCCCATATAGATTATAATGTTTACACTAATAACAAATGTTTATTTTATAGTGTTATTGATAATAATAGTGCATTAAAAAATGAAAGTTGTTTCAAAACAGTAAATATTTAGGATATTCAAATTTAGAATTTTTTTTAATTCAATTTAAAATTTAAAAGTAATGTAGGAAATTACCAAACTTGGTTCTTCGATTGTTTGAAAGCATATTAAATTCTGCGTCGATTGATATATAAATAAACTAGCTATCGTACCCGTCTTCGACGAGTTTTAGTTTCTACTAATATATTTGAAGAGGTGTCTACCAATCGGGAATTTAATTTGACTGGAAAATACTAATAATTAGTTAACATTAACTATTTCATTAGGAAAATATTACTATTTGAATCAGTAAATGACTTTTCCTATCAAATACTATTTTTAACTAATTCAGATGTACAGAACAGTATTTGTCAATTCGTAGTACTTTATGCGTTTGTAGTATTTCAATTAATGTATTAGAAATTAATCCTAATTTTCCACCAGCTTTTGGAGTTATGTATAGAGTCTAATTCGAACTAATTGTATCTCAAGTAGACCCTATGTTACGACTGCTAAAATATAAAATAAGACCTATATTGTAGGCTGAATGTAGGGCTTAAATTTTGACAAATAAAAATATTTCATCAATAAAAATGAAAGCAATTTTTTAAAAACGAATTAATATAATAAAACTTTTTTTAATTAGATAAAAAATTCCCGGTTTTTCCTGGTCGAATTAAAGTCCCGGCTATTTCTCGGTTTTCCTTCGCGGTTGATAGACACTGTTAAATGTATTAGTAGAAACTATAACACGTTTTCGATTCCTACAGAGGAATCTACATGAGATCTACTTTCATAAAGTAAACCATATGGATTCTCATGTAATACAGTATGGGAAATTGCGACACGATTTTAAGTGATAAATATACCTCAAATAAACCCAAAAAAGCCTATATTTTTTTAAGAAAAAATCCCATGTAAAATCTATTTTTATTTTTCAAGTAGGTATAATTTTTCCATATCCCTAATGAAAATTTCCACATGGGATTTTACATTTTACCCGTTTTTGCGTAAGGGGGATCCCTCATAAGAAGTGTGCAACTTATGTCAAAATTCAACATTTTTTTTCTCGCTTATTTTATTATAAAATTTAAAAAGCCTTTTTGCTTGATGAAAAGTATAATTTGAAGTATTAAAAACAATAAAAAAATTTTAAATGTTAAAAAATAATGTTAATGTTATGTTTTAAAACATAATGTTGTTAAATTATGTTAGGCTGTAGAGGGCGTCAAAAATGATGCTTTTATTTTGAGGCGTTCTGCTGTTGCAGGTCTAGGGCCGTCCCCTGTGGTCTAAAACAAGAAACCAAAAAAACTCTTACAGTTGAGGTACTAATCTAGTGGTTATACCTAAAATTACCTTAAAAATCAAAATTTAAAAAAATGGCACCACTTTTAACAAAAAATTGAAATTTTCTTTTTTTGTTTCGACATTTCTTATTAAAAAAAAGTATTAAAAAATTTTTTTTTGTAATTTTTGAGGTATAACCACTAGATTAGTACCTCAACTGTAAAAGTTCTTTTGGTTTTCTGTTTTAGACCACAGGAGACGGCCCTAGACCTGCAACCGCAGAACGCCTCAAAATAAAAGCATCGTTTTTGACGCCCTCTACAGCCTAACATAATGTAACAATTAAAAATTTCTTTATTGTTTTTAATACTTAAAATTATACTTTCCATCAGGCAAAAAGGCTTTTTAAATTACATAATAAAATAATCGAGAAAAAAAATGTTGAATTTTGACATAATTTGCACACTTTTCATAAGGGAAAACTTTTCCCTTAATGCCCGAATAGAATTTTGGAAAGCAACAACATACCTAAAACATTTCTAAAATTTAAGAAGAAAAATTTTAATTCATTCATAAATGTGGCATTCCACGTCAAGTGATCCGGGTCCAAATTTACATGGAATATTTGAAAACTTTGTAGTTTCTTTAAGGTACTACTACACTTTAGAAGGCTCTTAAAAGACCAAATTAAAAAATTTTTTTTCTTAGGTCTTTTATTATAAATATTTAAAAAACTTTTTTGCCTATAATTAGTACATATTTGGAGAATAAAAATAATGGTTTGTTTTTAATTTTTATTTAATATCATAATCTGCAGACAGCATTCAGATCGAAACTCCAAAAAGTTATGTAGTTGTCCAATTGCGGACAATTTATCTCAAGATTGACAAATCAGAAACAAAAAATGCAAATTGCTTTTTAAAGAGAAAGGCGTCTTGCATAGAAATCTACCACCAATAATGAAAAATCGACTAAAATAAAAAATAGCAGATGTTTCAATAATTTGTTTAAAAATACACTATGTTTTTCAGTATTTTTCTAGTCTGCAAAAATGTTTTTTTTTAATTTTTTGACCATTTTCTGGTAAATTCTCACACAGGACATGCTAACAAACAAATCGAGTTATTATTTATTAAAATCGGTTCAGTAAATTCAGAGATAAACTGTCCGCAATTTGAGAAAACGTTATTTTGAGAAAAATGCGTTTAAACTTATATATGTATCGTTAGAAGCCATCCATAAATTACCTAAAATTCTTTTGCAAATTGAAACCCCTCCACTTTTTTTATGTCAGAAACTGTTACATACATTATCACCAATGTTTCTACTGGTCGTAACAAAAAGCTGGACCCCACCATCCCCTTAAAGACTTACTTAATTTGTCAATGACTTTTTACATTAAATGAATATTTTTTGAAAAATTTAATTTTATTTTTTACAATTGGTTATAAATACTTTAGGAGTTGTTTTCTGAAGTCATAAGGAGTTAAGAAATACAATAAGAAAAAAGTAAAATTTTTTTAAATTCTAAAGTGTAGTAGTACCTTAAAATAAAACGAAAAGGTGTTTTCTATTTTGGAATTTTTTTTGCTGTTTTTCAGCACTTTCTAATGGTGTAAACAAATTTAAAAAAAAAATTTTTTTTGACCTTGAAAAATTCAATTAAAAAACAATATTTCATTTTTCTATCAAATGGACAGTTTTTATTTTAAAAAATTTTTTTTTATAAAGATGAGGTTTTTTCCTAAAAGAAATGTATAGGTCAAAACGTGGAACAAGAACTTTTAACTCATCAAATTAAGCATTTACTTTTGCAGTGCAACGGCCCACAGTGGAATTTTTTTTTACAATTTACTGTTAAAAAATGTATACAGTCTACAATTTTTAACCGATTTGAGTGTTCTTTGTTTAAAATTAAAGGGGAATAAATGCTTAAGACATCCCTCAAGGCAAATTTTTGAGATTTTAATTGTTTACAATTTTTTTTAAATCAAAGTTAACAAATTAATACACTTTTTTAAAAAAAAACGTTTTGTTACGGCCGAGCTTCGTAACTTTTTAAATTGTTATTATCTTTTTAATTATACTCAAACTAAAGTCACGTACATTATTTATTGAAACAACAAAGACTTTGTGAACACATTATAAACATTTACACAAAAACAACCCTTTGTAATTTTACAAAAGGGACATTCTTCTTTTTGAATATTTTAATCAAAAGTATTTTAATCGGATAAAGATCTAATTTTATATAAATAATATATTTGATTGAATATAATATTCCTTTGAGTTTCACAATTTGAAGTGAAAACCCTAAGAATAAAACACGGTATTTCTTAATAAATTCCTTTTCTTGGACGAACAGTTTATTGACCCTTTTGAGGAATAGTTAGAAAATATGAAAAGTAAATTGCTTAATATAAGGAGTGGTGCATCCAAATAACTGAACTCGGATCACACCACTGCCTAAATCTTCAAGCTTGCAGACTTGGCTTGGCAACAGTCAAGTGCAATAAACTTAACATACGATTTCCCCACTAAATCGTCTTTCAATAAAATTGAAATCGAAATTGAATTGATTGTGCAAATCTAAGTCCGGCAATTAGCCGTGTTGATCGTGAAGATCAGAGTTAAAGTTTACATCCCTGAGCAAGGGATTTGCTCAGAAGTTATAAGGATTAAATAAAAGTTTGTTGGAAAAAGTGAATTTTGTTTGCGTAAAAATTATAAAATAATTGAAAGTAAAAAGGCTGAATTTATAAAGTTATACTGGAATATAAAAATAATAAAAGTGACATAAATGAAAAAGTAAAAGAATTGAAAAGAAAAGATTGAAAATAAAGTGAATAAAAATAAATATAAAGAATTTGTGAAAGAAATATAAAATAAAAGAATTAAAAGAAAATATTGAAAATAAAGTAAATAAAAATAAATATAAAGATTTTGTGAGAGAAATATATAAAATAAAAGAATTAAAAAGTATAAGTGAAAGAATCTAGTATTAGCAAAAATAAAATAAAAGTAATTCTATAAAAGAATATATTAATTTAAATATATTTTTAAAGACAACCTTTATTTACGGGGTTTGGGTCTTGAATATTTTTTTAAATAAAATTAGAAGGAATATTAAAGTTCATATATAGTGAAATATCAATCTAGTTAACCTAGATTAGGTGTTTCCTGAATCTTCGAGAAAAGTTTGTATACGGAAATATTTATAAAGGTTAAAAAACAGAAATTGAATTAAAGTGACGAATAGACGGAATTACCGAGTAGTGAGTATTATATTTCTACGTTACAGTTTACACACATTACTTTTTAAATTAAATAATAAATTACTAAATCCTACTTTAACACGTTTATTTTCATATTCCGTTGATGCACATGATCTAAATCAATTCAAATTTATCCAATATGGCTGTTTTCGGCATTCACCCAGTGTTAACCCCGAGTTAACAATTATCCAATCATCAACAACATTCTGTTGGATCTAACCAATCACCGTTAACCGGGAGTTAACCCGGGGCGAGTGCCGAAAACGGCCTATGACAACCAAATAATTAATCAAGCTTATGCTTTTTAAACCCAAGTGCAAAATTAAAAACGGCCTAAAACTGGCCTGACTTTCGGGAGGTTAACCGCGGTAGGCCGTCGGCAGCCAATTATCGTCCGATTCTCGGTAAACATTACTGGCCCATTATTGGCTGCCATTACTCCCCCAGTGTTGACAAAATTAAAAAAAAAATATTTTTTATTTAATTAACTAATTCATTTATAATATTTATACAGCTTATTTCCACAAATTAAACGCAAACTTACAAATATTTGAAAAATTCTTGCCGCTTGCGGGGATCGATACCTGAACCTGATGCACCACAGCCTAACACTCTGACCACTCTTCTACTCTGACGTGAAGTCGAGGAAGCAAATGGGTTTTTATAAGCTACACAACACTGGCCGATACTGTGCCATTATTGGGCCGAGCTACGTCCCAATATTGGTAATTATAATTTGCCATCATAGATACAAAATGTTAGAAAATAATGTGCCGTTATTGGGCAAATTATAATTGACAATATTGGGGCGTTGCTTGGCATACGTGTTAAAGTAGGATTTAGTAATTTATTATTTAATTTAAAAAAGATTAATTTTTAAAATTTTAACTAACGTGTCCTTCGGACAAAAAACGTATAGGTAGTGGATTCCCCCTCTACTTAGTTTTTGATTCAACCAAGAGGTTGAGAACGCTACTCTTGAATAAAGTAAGAGAAGATAGGAAAATTTTTATGATGTTAAAATTATAATGCAAAATTATGTTGAAAACAATAATAATACACGGAAAAAAAAAGTTCGAAGATTATTCGGGAACTTCGTTCTTAACTCTTGGATACGGCGGGTAGTTCACAGAGAACTAAAGGTTGCCTCGTTTAAATATGTCATTTACTATTTCTCTACAAATTATAAATATTTCACCACTTCTCGGCAAACTGTTCTTGAAAAAGTCGGGAACTGTTCAAGAAAATCGAAAAGTTAGGCGAATGCAAGAAAAAATGGATTCTGCTTCCCCCCTCCCACTTCCCCTCCTTGACACGTCCGCACACATCCTTGAAGGTCACATACAATTTTTATTTTTTATTAAGTTTCTGAAATAGAAAAAACCATATTAGAGAAAAATCGACGGCGGCTGGAACAGAACTCGCGTACCCGAAGAATAGAAGTCCGGCGTCTTATCCAGCTGAGCTAAACAGGCGAGTTAAATACCTCAGCATAAAATAAATATATAAGACACGCAAGTCTTACTGACTGTGAGACTTGTTGAGACTGGTGCGCACTGGGTTTCTGCGCACCAAGATTCCTTGACGAGTTCCCGAAAATTTCAGAAACAGTTGCGGCCAGTGCCATGAACTTTACATGAAAAAGTAATGAAAAAAAGACTATTGGACTATTTACAGCTTTTTCTAATACAGTTCCCGAATTTCTTTCAAACATTCATAGATTACCATTGAATGTTCGTCGCTAGTTCAGAGCTGTTACCACGTATCCAAGAGTTAGGAAATAATTCCTGAAATATCTGGGAACTTTTTTTTTCCGTGTACATATATTTTACCCAAAAGTCCCTAATACAATTAAATATCTAACTTTTATATCTTTAAAAGAATAAAATGATAGTGTGTGTAAAGCAGAGTGTAATGTATGTAAACTGTAACGTAGAAATATAATACTCACTACTCGGTAATTCCGTCTATTCGTCACTTTAATCCAATTTCTGTTTTTTAATCTTTATAAATATTTCCGTATACAAACTTTTCTCAAAGATTCAGGAAACACCTAATCTAGGTTCACTAGATTGATATTTCACTATATGAACTTAAATATTTCTTCTAATTGCACAAAATTTAAGACCCAAACCCCGTAAATACACTGAAAAAAAAAGTATTGAACCAAGAAAATTTTTCTTGGTTGAAGCAAATCGTGGGATTGAATACGGCCAAGACTATTAAAGTATTGATTCAAGAAAACGATTTTCTTGACATAGGATATTTGGGAGAAGAACATATATTCTTGATCCAAGAAAATATGGAATTCGACCAAGAAGTTAGTCTTCGTATACGAAGTATGAAATGTATTAAATGAATAAAATATTTTCTTGTTCTAAGAATATATATAGTTAATTGAATTATTTTATTTGATTCATTCAATTTTTTGTAACGTTCGTTCAAGTAATTCAAGATTTAAATGAAGAAAACATTTATTTTGTGAGAAGAACAGATATTCTTGATCCATGAAAATATGGAATTTGACCAAGAAATTAATCGACTTGTACGAAATATAAAATGTATTAAATGAATAAAATATTTTCTTGTTCTAAGAATATATATAGATAATTGAATTATTTTATTTCATTCATTCAATTTTTTGTAACATTCGTTCAAGTAATTCAAGATTTAAATGAAGAAAACATTTATTTTGTGAGAGAACGCAGATATTCTTGATCCAAGAAAATATGGAATTCGATCAAGAAGTTAAGTAGCATGTAAGAAATGCAGAATATATTAATTCAAAATCATTTATGTATCAAATCAAGAAAGTATGTTCTCTGTCCAAGAAAATATTTTCTTGATTTGAGAAAATTTATAGATTTCAATCAAAAAAATACTTTCTCAATACAAGTAAATTATTTACTTAAATTACCCCCCCCTTACCCCCATCGCATCTTTTCTAATACTTAGGTCAAACATTTTTATTATTTAATTAATTAACATTTATATTTTTTATTTAAATAATTAAATAATTGTTATTTTACATATATATTTACATTTAATTATTACTTAACACAAATACAACAAATATACAGTACCGTCCGAAATTGTCAGTCCACCCATTTTTAAAGGAATGAAAAAAATTCTTTAACGTAAAATTCATGAAAACTAAAATTTTTTTTGGTTTATATTTTGTAAGAGGATAAAATTTTGAAAAGAATACGACCTCACAGAAGTCATTTGCCCAAAATTTGTAGAAAATATTCTTAATAATCGTCATTTTCAATGTTTTACAAAAATTTGAATAACTTCTAAAATAATGAACGCTTTTTAATAATCTTAGGCTTATTTTAAAGGTCATTTTCTACGGAATAAGAATTACTTATAGGCATTAACCTGTAATTTTTTACTTGGAATAAGCATGACGTCAAAGTTGGACAAAAAAATTCAAAAAATTTGAAATAATATTATTAAAAGAAAAATAATTTTTGAAATTCAAACATATTTTTTTATTAACTTTTCTTTAAAAATCTTCACCATATCATGTTTTATATATGTTCTAGAATAGTTTTTAGTACAAAAAATTTATTTCAAATTTTTCTAATTTTTTTGTCCAACTTTGACGTCATGCTTATTCCAAATAAAAAATTACAGGTTAATGCCTATAAGTAATGCTTATTCCGTAGAAAACGACCTTTAAAATAAGCCTAAGATTATTAAAAAGCGTTCATTATTTTAGAAGTTATTCAAATTTTTGTAAAACATTGAAAATGACGATTTTTAAGAATATCTTCTACAAATTTTGGTCAAATAACTTCTGTGAGGTCTTATTCTTTTCAAAATTTTATTGTCTTTCAAAATATAAACCAAAAAAATTTTGAGTTTTCATAAATTTTATGTTAAAAAATTTTTTTCATTCCTTCAAAAATGGGTGGACTGACAATTTTGGCCGGTACTGTACCTTGAAAGAAAATTTTCCACGGTCGGAGGAATTGAACTCGGGTTGCACGCACCAGAAGCCGTCACGCTACCACTATGCCATCCTAGCCTCAATGGACAGTTTTCAAAAACTGATATTTAAGTTGCATATACATTTGAAGAAAAATATTTTCTTGGATCAAGAACACCGGCATTGTGTTAAGTAAAAAAAAGTTTCAAAGCAAATAAATAAAATGATTCGATTCAAGAAACATGAATTCTCCACACAATACTTTATTATTTCGCTTAAGAACATGATATTCTAGATTCAATACTTTTTGGTACTTCGGAAAAGTAAAATATTTTGTTGAAATAATTACATATTGAGTTCTGACAAATACTAAATTGTTAATTCAAGAATTCTGTTCAATGCTAATAATTACTTGACACAAGAAAATGAATTTCTTTCTTTAAATAAATATGGGATTAATTGAATATAATTTTTAATCAACTTGAAACAAATATTTACTTATATTAACCTTCGTATTTTCTTGAATCAGGATTATATGAGCGTTGAATTAAGTAAAAACTTTTTTAAAGGAAACAAAAGAATGATTTAATTCAAGATCTTACACTTAATTGAATTGAATAAATAAAATATTTGTCCAACGCCTGCAGTGGAATTGAACTATTGTACGCTAGGCACCAGTGGAGGAAAGTGCTACTTTCCTCCACTGGTGGTTTGGCCAGTGGAGAAATGAGTTTAATGACTGGAAGCAAAATAGAATTATTTGTGTTTTCCTTTTAAATTGTTAATATTAATGTAACTTACATAACTAAACTAAGGGTATGACTTACATAGTTTACGCAAGGTACGCAATTTACGTAAGTAACGTAACATACCCAAATACGTAAGTTATGTTCTTGCGTAAAATACGTAAGTTATGTTCTTGCGTAAATTACGTAAGTTATGTTCTTACGTAAAGTACGTAAGTTATATTCTTACGTAATTTACGTAAATTATGTTCTTACGTAACAATAACCAAATCATAAAGAGTTTTTTCGCTTTGAATTATTAAAAATGTAATACATTAGTGAGTTACACATTTTGAAATATTAATTATTAACATTGTTATAACCACAAAAATCTTATAAATAAAAATTGAGTTAAATAAAATAAGTTTTGCAGTTGTTGGACAAAGTATCGTGTACAATTCGTGGAGAAAGACGATTTTCGCTCGCTTGATTGCTGCACTCGCTACGCTCGAGCAGCAAACTTCAGCTCGCGAGAAATCGCCCTTTTTCTCCACTCGGTGCACAATATACTATTCATTCCAGAAAATATAATATTCTCGCAAGAAATTAATGATTTTGAAACATGAGAATATAGAAATGCTTCAAGTAAAAGAAATGCTTAGATTAATTAATATTTCTTTGAAACAAAATAATTTTTAATTGAGTTGAAACAATTATTAACTTGTATTAATCTTCCCATTTTCTTGGCTCAAGACTATGGGTGTTGGATGAAATAAATAGTTGCTTTAAAGGAAATAAAAAAATTATTTGACTCAAGATACCAAATGACTCAAGGTAAATTACTTGACGTGAGAACATGATATTCTTGATTCAATACTTTTTCGAGACTTGGCGCATGTAAAACAGTTCGTTTGAAACAGTAAGATATTTACTTATGTCAAACCCATATTTTCTTATTTCAATAACTTTGATCAATGCTCAAAATTACTTGACACAAGAAAATAAATTTCTTCCAATAAGAAAATATGGGTTTGTTTCAAATAAATCAGGTCAAGAAAATGCATTTACTTGATTCAATGAACTTTTTTTTCAGTGTAATGGTTGTCTTAAAAAATATATTCAAATTAATATTCTTTTATAGAATTACTTTTATTTTTGCTGATACTAGATTCTTTCACTTAAACTGTTTAATTCTTTTATTTTATATATTTCTCTCATGTTAGAATTATTTAGACGGGATCGTTCAATCAATACTCAAAGAATTAACATATGTGATAACTAATAGTGATATTTATTATTTAAACAAAGAAGGAGATGTTTCTATTACAAGTTATAGAATCGAACTGAACATTACACCGGATAATCAAACAAAGTTCTAAAAACATAGAGGGCAGTAATGTTCCGCGTACTTCCGTTCTTTTAACTCGCGCGTAAAATCAAACAGTCTTTAACATAATTTCAACACTCCCCCTCGAGTTAAAGGGTATTATTATTTTTTAAACACACAACTTTGAATCTACAAAATATTTTACTTTTTAAAGATCAAATAGAATATTAAATGTCCGCCTCGAAAAGTCCGGCTAATTTCATACACTGCACGTGTTTTGTTTTCGCGAGTCCTTTGGTTAGAAAATCAGCCACTTGTTTTTCCGTCGGCACATATTTCACTTTAAATAAATTGTCCTTCAACACGTCTCGGATAAAGTGGTGGCGTATATCGATGTGCTTGGATCGCGCATGGAATGTTGGATTCATTGCCAACGAAAGGCAGCTCCTGTTATCACAGAAAATGGTTAGATCTGCTAGGTGATCCTGTCCTAATTCACGAGCTAGGCGTTGTAAGTAAATGGCCTCGTTAATACATTCGCTCATGGCCATGTACTCAGCTTCGGTAGTTGACAGGGCCACGGTCCTCTGTTTCCTCCAGTCCCAGGAAATTGGTCCACCGCACAGTAAAAACATGTATCCCGAATAGGATCTACGATCCTCCACACATCCTCCCCAATCTGCGTCCACGAAGCCTTGAATTGCCTTTGATTCTTTCGTATAGGTTAATCCCACGTCGATCGTCCCCTTCAAATAACGCAAAACGCGTTTTGCAGCTTTCCAGTGATCTGAACCAAAACTGTTGTTGAACTGTCCTAGGCTGCTCACTGAGTAGGAGATGTCAGGTCGTGTTGTCACCGATAAATATGTAAGTCCACCAATCAACTCACGGTATGGCAGTCTTTGTTCTTCGTCTGATGGATTCGTCTGTTTCTTGAGTTTAACACTTGGATCAATTGGAGTAGCGACTGGTTTGCATTCGCTCATTCCAAATTTGTCGAGCAATTCTTGAACATATCCTCTTTGACGCAGTGTGATGACATCTTCCTTGTGATCAAATTCTACACCTAAGCAATAAGATACACGTCCTAGGTCCTTCATCTCAAATTCCTTTGATAATTTATTGGCGAGTTCATCAATCTTCTCTTTGTATTTGGATGCTACCAAGAAGTCGTCTACGTACACAGCAATCAAAGTTACCTCTTCACCTTCCTTTATTTGGAAAAGGCACGGATCTGAAGTCGTCGGGGTTGCTCCTAGTTTTCTTAAGACTTTATCCAGTTTCAGGTACCAACTCCTCCCAGCCTGCTTCAATCCATAGAGAGACTTTTTGAAGAGGCAAACTCTTTTTCCGTTCTGAAAATCCTGTAACATTGTTTTAGCTTTCTTACCGATTTCACTATTTCCTTCAAGATTAATCAAAAAATCTAGACAGTCTTCGAAATTTTTAGGTACTTCCATGTGGATTTGTTCTTCCAAGTTCCCATTTAAATATGCTGAAGCTACGTCAAATTGTCTAATTTGTAGATTATGTTTTACAGCAAGACTTACCATAAAGGTTGCTGGCTAAACCCCTGTGCAATCAATCGAGCTTTTCTTTTCTCGATTTGTCCGTCTGCATTTATTTTATTTCGAAGAATCATACGACTACCGATGATTTTCCCTTCATCAGGTCAACTGACCAAGATCCATGTATCGTTTTTAATCACAGATTTCATTTCCGATGCAACTGCTTGTTTCCATTCTTGGGCATCTGGACCAGTCAACGCCTCCTTCATCGGTATTTCGGATAAAAATATGGATTCTGATGCGTCTACAAATTCATCGTGTTCTTTGTCGTCATGCTCATGGTCGTCGTGTTCTTCCCGTGTAGTTTTGTTACTGCTTCGAAGTCCAGGTCGCTTTTGAAATGTTGTATTTTCTAATTTCGGTTTTGATACACTTCCTTTTGGTCGTCCAACACTTCTTTTGATTGCTTCCTCTTCTACGGGAATGGAATTTTCTGCTTCTATGGGGTTTTGAATACCGAGATTCGGTATATTTTCAAATCCTCGAAATTGTTCCTCGTCGTCCTGTACTTCTGGTGTTTCTCGATGATCGTCGATGTTGATGTCTACGATGCATTGTTTTCTCTGCAATTTTTCATTCACTAGTGGAAGGTTCGTCTCGATTTTTTCGTTTGTCACATGATCTAATTTATCATCTTCGATAAATTTAACGTCTCTGCTTACTATTACTTTTCTTTTTGTTGACGACCAAATTCGAAAAGCTTTACACTCTGTCGAGTATCCTACAAAAATTCCCTCTAGGCCTCTTGGGTCCAATTTGCCTTTCGCGGGATCTTTATTCAGGTAATAAACACGGCTTCCGAATGTTTTGATATCTGACACGTCCGGTGTATCCCCTGTCCACATCTCATACGGGGTTTTTCCATTTAGACTCTTCGATGGTAAGCGATTTCGTAGATAGTTCGCGGTGTTAACCGCTTCTGCCCAAAATGAATCTGGTAACTTAGCCTCCATTAGTAAACATCTAGCCATGTCTAATAATGTGCGATTTTTTCGTTCCGCAATCCCGTTTTGTTCGGGATTGTAGGCGACGGTTAACCTTCGAAGAATTCCTTTTTCCTTCAAGAAAGAGTCAAATTCACTACTTGTGTACTCCCGGCCATTGTCCGATTGCAATGATTTCACGTTTTTACCCTTCTGTTTCTCTACGAGCAAAATGTATTCTTTTGTCGCCGTAAACACTTCAGATTTAGATTTTAAAAATCTCACTTCACACCATTTTGAATAGTCGTCAATAAACTCGACATAATACTTCGAATCACCGTGTGAATTTATCCTACAAGGTCCCCATACATCAGTATGTATTAATTGCAAGAGTTCGGATTTCCGGTTAGACTCCTTCGGAAAAGGAGATTTACACATCTTTCCCTTTAAACACACGTCACAGTTAAACTTATCATTTGTTTTAATTAGTTCGACACCTTTAATCACACCGTTTTTTAAAGCCGTTTGTATGTCCGTTACGTTCGCGTGACCGAATTGTTTGTGTAGAACTTCAACTGACACTCTTTTTATTTTCGAACTTGACGTCGCACAAGCATTTTCTCGAGTTTCCTGTAAGTAGTATAAGTCTCCTACTCTGTCAGCACACAATTTAACGTTTCCATCTGAATCATACACTTCGGCCCGGTTTTGGGTAAAAATGACATTGAATCCGCGATCTGTTATTTTCGAAACTGAGAGGAGATTCGTCCTCAGGTCCGGTACATGAGCAGCGTCTGCTAATGACACATTTTTCAATTTATCACAAAATTTAGTCACGAATTGGGCCGTTCCCTTACCTAGAATTCTCGAGGTTTCATTATTGGCGAGATTTAATACACCTTGATGAGGGTTAATATTTAAAAAACTTTCTAAATTGTTACACAAATGTGTCGTCGCCCCACTATCAAGACACCAATTTTTATTCACCTCAACCGACGAAGCAATGTCCACTTTTAAACACAGGTCTTCCGCACACTTTGCCTCTTGTTTTTTACTTTTATTAAAAAAACATTCAGACTTTTTATGTCCTGGCTTTTTGCAAATGTAACATCGAATGTTATTTGAAGAACCCTGTTTCACGTCACTATTGTTTTTCGATTTTTCCCACTGTTTTTTATCACCGCGATTGTCCTTTCTATTTACAAACATGGCGTCACTTTTAGAATCACGAGGATGGCCGTTCCTCGCATCGCTTTCTTCTACGATTTTTGTGCGCAAAGTCTCAGGAGTCGGTAGAGTGTCTCTGGACTCTATCGCACACCTAAAATTCTCAAAACTTGAAGGAAGGCTATACAGGAGCATTACGGAAAGCAAATCTTGGTTTATTTCGATTTCCATGTCACCCAATTTATCTACCGTGTCAAAAAATCCGTTCAGGTGATCTCTTACGTCTCCTCCTTCCGACATTTTCTGCAAAGTCAATCTTTTCAATAAGGTCGCTTTCCTCGCTGGACCTTTTGACTGATAAGTCTGTTCCAGTTTTTCTCACGTAGATCTGGAAGTTTCACAATTCTTAATCAGTTTTTACTCACTCGCGGTTATCGACAAACTAATATCGGATTTCGCTTTTTGATCGTTCTTTGTCCAAGCCTGTTTTCTGGCTTCGAGTTCCTCTCCTGCTTCTGGTTTTACACTATCACCGTTCACATACTCCCACAAATCAGCCTTTGTGAGCAAAGCCCGCATTTGCAGTTTCCAGGTGTCATAATTATTTTTGTCTAAAAGTTCAATCCTCATAGACATTGAACCACTCATTTTTAATAAGCCACGCCACGTGTTTGCAATTACGACACACACACTTTTTTACTTTTAGATTGTTATTCGCGTACCCCTGGGCCCATAACCTGTTAGAATTATTTAGACGGGATCGTTCAATCAATACTCAAAGAATTAACATATGTGATAACTAATAGTGATATTTATTATTTAAACAAAGAAGGAGATGTTTCTATTACAAGTTATAGAATCGAACTGAACATTACACCGGATAACACTGGGTTACAAAAAAATGGTCATGTCGTGTTTATTTAAAATTTACTGTGTTTATTGAAAGTTTAGGTGTCACAGAATAAGAATATACCAGAAAAACTTTTTTTCATTCGGTCATTCCCTTAAAAAACGAGTTTAAAGTCTCAAAAAACCGTATTTTTAGCACTTTTTGAGGCAGCGTAACAAGAAAACGCAACATGATAAAAATCTCTACAAAAGCTTAAATAAAAGCTTAAACCTTCAACTTTAAGGCTCAGAACTGAAAAGTACTTAAATAAGCACTGAAAACCTGCAGTCACTATCTGAAATTATCAAAAAAGCTGGGTTAGGTAGCACTTGGTAAAAATCAATTTCCCTAACCGGATTCGGTTGCAAATTGTTATTTTAGGTTTTTGAGGTTTCTAATGACGAATTGGAACTTAGATTTGAAAAATTTCAAAGTGGCGGACTCAATTTTTTAAAATTATTAACGCAAATTTTGAAAAATTGAGTGAATTCATTATTTTCAGTCCGCCATTTTGAAATTTTTAAATCTAAGTTCCAATTCGTCATTAGAAACCTCAAAAAACTTCAAATAACAAGTTGCAACCGAATCCGCTTAAGAAAATCGATTTTTACCAATTGCTTCCTGTTCTAGCTTTTTTTGACAATTTCAGGTAGCGACTGCTTAATTAAGGAGGTTTTCATTGATTATTTAAGTACTTTTCAGTTCTGAGCCTCAAAGTTGAAGGTTTAAGCTTTTATTTAAGCTCTTGTAGAGATTTTTATCATGTTGCGTTTTCTTGTTACGCTGCCTCAATAAGTGCTAAAAATACGGTTTTTGACACTTTAAACTCGTTTTTTTAAGGGAATGACCGAATGAAAAAATGTTTTACTGGTATATTCTTATTCAGTGACACCTAAACTTTCAATAAACACAGGAAACTTTGAATAAACACGATATGACCATTTTTTTGTAAAATCAAACAAAGTTCTAAAAACATAGAGGGCAGTAATGTTCCGCGTACTTCCGTTCTTTTAACTCGCGCGTAAAATCAAACAGTCTTTAACATAATTTCAACATCTCACAAAATCTTTATATTTATTTTTATTCACTTTATTTTCAATATTTTCTTTTAATTCTTTCATTTTATATTTCTTTCACAAATTCTTTATATTTATTTTTATTCACTTGATTTTCAAACTTTCTCTCTAAATTTGAATCAGCGAAAAGTCGCTGATTCATCAGCCCAGAGTATGCAGCTGATGAAATAGCGTATATGCACTGATTTTCCAGCGTATATACGCTGTTTCATCAGCTGCATACTCTGGGCTGGTGAATCAGCGACTTTTCGCTGATTCAAATTTAGAGAGTTTCTTTTCAATTCTTTTACTTTTTCATTTATGTCACTTTTATTATTTTTATAATCCAGTATAACTTTCTAAATTCAACCTTTTTTTACTTTCAATTATTTTATAATTTTTACTCAAACAAAATTCACTTTTTCCAACAAACTTTTATTTAACCCTTATAACTTCTGAGCAAATCCCCTGCTCAGGGATGCAAACTTTAATTCTGATCTTTACGATCACTACGGCCAATTGCCGGACTTGAACTTCAGGCTAAAATGGCCTGGCCTAAACTGCGGGCCTAAACTGCCGACTACAACGGCCTGGCTTAAACTGCCATTAAAGTGCCACTAATGTGCCATTTATGGGCCGATCTTCGTCACAGCACTGGCAATTGAATTTTTCTATTAAAGATTTATCAACTTTGTCAATAATGTGCCGTTATTGGGCCAAGCTACGCCCCAATTCTGGCAATTACAATTTGTCATCAAGGATACAAAATGTTTGCCATTACAGTGTCACTAATGTGTCATTAATGGGCCGATCTTCGTCACATCACTAGCAATTGAATTTTTCCATTAAAGATTTATCAACTTTGCCAATAATGTGCTGATATTGGGCCAAGCTGCGCCTCAATACTGGCAATTATAATTTGCCATGATAGATACAAATTTTTTGCCATTAAAGTGCCAATAATGAGCCGATCTTCGTCACATCATTGGCAATTGCCTTTTGCCATTAAAGATTGATCAACTTTGCCAATATTGTGCCATTATTAAGCCAAGCAAGTGATTTTTGAAAATGTTTTAAAACTCATTCAACACATCAGTCCCACCTCGGGATTTTTTGGAAAATCTTCTCTATATTATAAAGAATAAATAAATTTAAAAAAAATATAAAAAATCCGGCCCAAAGTTAAAAAAATTAATTTGTTTATACCTAAAAAAAATTTTTAAATAAAAAATTTTAAAAAAAATTTTTTGTTTACATTTTTTGAAAGTAACTACTGCCAATTCTCGACAGACATTACTGGACCAATGATGGGTCGTTTTTGCAGTCTTAGCATTTCACACTTGGGAGTGTAGTCAAGTAGTCTTTGTGTTTATCCCGGACAAAATATTGCGGACAGACATACATAATTTTTTTTATTTTTATTTTTGGAATTCTTACTACGCGAATAGAAAAACTAAACATGAATTTTCAAATTCTATGCAATGTACGGACAAAAGTCTGATCTTATTTATAAAGATACTAGCGTCATATTTTTGAGAAATTTTATCACTGGGAAGTTTTTCTAGATTCTGGCCAGTAATTGACCAGAAAATCTGGCAAGTGATTGATTAGAAATGTAACGCGCTGCTTTATCAGTCACTGGTTAGATTATCAGTCCAGTGACAGGCGAGTAACTGATCAGTAACTAGACAGTTTTCTGCTCAAAATCTAGAATAAAATATAATTTTTCCCGGTCCTTTTTATTTTGTTTATAATTAAATATTTATTTATATTTTTGTGTTTATTCAAATATTTAAGACTAATGAACAATTACTCTACCAATAACACTTAAATCTAAGAATGAAAAATTCGCACGCATGGGGGATCGAACCCTAGACCCTGGAGACACAACGCATGTGCGTTACCACGCAGCCACGGTGACTAGATGGTAACTTAGCATATCATCTACAAGTTTAAGAACTGAAGTTCTATTCCGATTGTGACCAGAATTTCTGTCCAGTGACTTGTCAGAAGTAATAATCAGAAATCATGACCAGATAATGTTTAGTCACTTGTCAGAGACTTGACGGCTTATGTTGTCAAATTTTAGAAAAATGTAAACTTTGGTAATGTGACAATGAAACAATCATAACTTTTAGATAAAGTTACTTTAGACTTTTCTGTTTTTGATCGTATGGAACATAAAAATTATTTTTAATATCTAGTTATAAATGATTGACTAAGAGTGTATTCTTATGGGACTGGTGCTTTGTTTTTTTCTTAGCGACTAGTCACTTTTTGTGTCCGCAATTTCATTTCTTTATAGTGTCAAGATTTTCTGGCGAGAGTTTTGGAAAAATCGAGAATAATTCTTCAAATCAGTGACTGGACAGTGTCTGGAAAGAAATTCTTATGACTATTATGATCAGATTTTCTGATCAGTGACTTGACAAAAGTACTGTTCACAAAGGGGAATTGTTTTTATCCAGTGAAACTGGCCATTAACTCATTCAGGGCTGGCCAGATTGTCTTGGCAAGTAAAACTCGCTCTCGACTCTACAGCTACTGGAAGAAAACAATTTATACTTGACAAATTTCTACCTGGGTATGTTTGTGTGGCTGCACAGTCTAGAAAAATCGAGAGAGAAAATTTAAATTCCTGCAACATAATCATTGAAGGCTCAGCTTTTATTTAAGCCTTTAAAACTTAAAATCCGTTCAACAGTTTTTAAAATATCTAAGAAAATAACTAAGCATGTTTTTCTAAAATTTAGGCGGTGATACATACTTATTGCACTCTCGCTGCTCACCTGGTTCGTTGCTGCAGGGCCGAGCAAGAGGCATATAGAGTGAGTTCTTACTTGGAGCCCTTCTCAATGTTTTTTTAACTTTAGATTTAATATTCATTGAAAATTTCATAATTATCGATGTTAATTAGTAAATATAGAAATAAGTTATCATATTCAATCCTTCTTGTTCAAGTAGTAGTTAACTTTGGTAAAAAAAGTTTATTTATTATGTTCCGTTTTTCGTAGGGGAGAGTCTGGTATGTCTGTTTTTCTTAATAACTTTTACAAAAATAATTTTTATTGTAAAATTCGTTTTAAGAATGTTTTATTATAAGGTAACTGATGTATTCCACGTCAGTTCAACACAAAAAATTTTATTAGGTTTTGGGATTCGGTTGAAATTAGGTAGATTATATCCTCTGGTGGTAGTAAATAAAATCCCTAAGCGATTTTAAAAAATTTCAAAAATTGGCGGACATATTGGATTTTTAATTTTTTTGTACTTTTTTTTTTAAAAATATATATCTCTGCTTCTTCTTAACGGATTTTAGTTTATGACCTCTTAAATTGTTCGTATTGAAATATACTTTTATTTAAAAAATTAAAATTAAAAAAATTATTTAAATTTTTTGTTTAAAAAATTAATTTAATTTTTTGAAAAGCCATAGAAAAAATATGCTACCTTCAATTTTGATCATTTTTTTACCATTTGTAGCCATAAATGTGTTGAACTTGTCCTGAAATTTTCATCGTGGGACAGCCAGTAGTTTTTGAGAAAAAAATAAAACGTAAATCCTCGCATAGCGCTGTAGCGCTCAGTTTTAATGCCGCACGATTGTAAATGGAATTTTAATGAAAGTACGAGTTTTTATTAACCCTAGAACTAAAATATGATTTTTTTATAGACTAACGAAAAACTGAGGTGGTTTGGTACCCCAGATTTGAAACAATTGTAAAAGGTTACCTTTTTTGTAATTTTTTTAATTTGTCAACAATGTGGCTAATTTGAAAAAATTAAACGGATTTTAAAAGGTAAATAGAGACAATTTTATTTTGATTAAGGCAACTTAAAAATTTAAATATTATTTACAATATATACAAATGTTAAATGATTTTAAAATAGAATAAAAATTATTTATTACAAAGGAGGTTTCTATTTTTTACGGGGGAGTTTCCGAGGTCTTACAGTTTTTCTTTATTTACCTTTTAAAATCCGTTTAATTTTTTCAAATTAGCCACATTGTTGACAAATTAAAAAAATTACAAAAAAGGTAACCTTTTACAATTGTTTCAAATCTGGGGTACCAAACCACCTCAGTTTTTCGTTAGTCTATAAAAAAATCATATTTTAGTTCTAGGGTTAATAAAAACTCGTACTTTCATTAAAATTCCATTTACAATCGTGCGGCATTAAAACTGAGCGCTACAGCGCTATGCGAGGATTTACGTTTTATTTTTTTTCTCAAAAACTACCGGCTGTCCCACGATGAAAATTTCAGGACAAGTTCAACACATTTATGGCTACAAATGGTAAAAAAATGATCAAAATTGAAGGTAGCATATTTTTTCTATGGCTTTTCAAAAAATTAAATTAATTTTTTAAACAAAAAATTTAAATAATTTTTTTAATTTTAATTTTTTAAATAAAAGTATATTTCAATACGAACAATTTAAGAGGTCATAAACTAAAATCCGTTAAGAAGAAGCAGAGATATATATTTTTCAAAAAAAAAGTACAAAAAAATTAAAAATCCAATATGTCCGCCAATTTTTGAAATTTTTCAAAATCGCTTGGGGATTTTATTTACTACCACCAGAGGATATAATCTACTCAATTTCAACCGAATCCCAAAACCTAATAAAATTTTTTGTGTTGAACTGACGTGGAATACACCAACTATGGTTTATACAAAATTTCGTATTAATTGGTTTGGGGCCGTTCAAAAAATACGTAACGCTTTAGGGGGGGAGGGGGGGTCAAGCTATTTGTTACGGTCAACAGAAAAAATGGCGCTAATGTATACAACATTGCGTTACATGGGGGGTGGGGGGGGTCTAAATTTCTGAAAAATAGCGTTACGTATTTTTTGAACGGCCCCAATTTGTTATTAACGAAAATATTTAACAATTGTGAAAATGATAGTGTTTTTTAAATATTAAAAGAAATCTGTAAAATGAAAAATGTTTGTAAATATCTGAACTAATATTATCGGGTAAGTTCGTACGGTTAAGTTCGCCATTGTATTGCGCATCAGCGATTTATTAATTCACTTTTAGAGTATATTATGCACGTGTCCGATTTGTATAAATTGTTTTAGGTGACATTTCTAAAATATAGAAAATCACTCAAATTGAATTTCTGAAAAATAATATTTCGGTGTAAACAAAATTAAGCTGAAACAAATTCTTTCTAATATTTTTCCTGTCTATTAAAAATTTGTTTAAATAACTGTTTTGTTTAATACAAATTTTAGCAAATAGAAATGTCAAATACATTACAATTTGATCCAATGTAAATTCTGTCAAAAGAAATTTCGATTATGTAAAAATTTGGTTTATGGAAATTAATTATGAATGTGATAGTAATTAGTAAAAATTCTTAGAAACAAAATTTTGGTTGTAGAATATTTCTGACACATAAGATTATATTTTTCAAAAATTACAGACTTTAATTGAGCGAATGAGAAGAAGAACTCGCCGAGCGCGCGACCGTAAGAGATAGTTCCAGTCAAGTAGCAGTGTGTGTCCGAGAGGCGCTCACTGCTACCTGACTGATATTATCCCTTGCAACCGCACGCTCGGCGAGTTCTTCTTCCTATCCTCTCAATTAAATTAAAGCTGTATGAAATGATAATTTGTCTCGTATTTATTTATTATTATTAATCAATCTTGATGAGAAAGTAAAAAAATTATATATGTATATATTATAGTTATGTATAGATACTGGTATATATGTCGTAGGCAGATAGCAGAATCCGGCAGTATGCAAACTACCTAGGCAGTTTGTAAACCGCGGGCAGTTAGTAAAATATCTAAATTTGAATGTATGAAAACAGGCAATATGCAAAATGCCTAGGCAGTTTACATACTGCCAAAGACGTTTCAGGCAAATAGAAGAATGTATTGAAAGTCGCAATACTCAATATTTAAAATATGAAAATATTATTGACAGTAACCGAAAATTGTAATTGATTAAGATTTATTAATATAGCATGTACAAAATAAACTAACATAATATTGATAGAATTTATTGAAAATAATACTATTGTTTCTTCCATTTATATATTACTGAATTATTTGGGCCCTAATTATACTTTAGTTTGCAATTATCGTTCTTAGACTTCAGATTGTCTATCTATAATTTCTCAATTACGTTTATTCTTATTAACCATTTTTGAAAATGGAAGAAAGTGCAGTGAACGAGATGCAATTTCAAGAGAAATCAATATTAGCTTTTAAACAGCAAAGTGGAGCAAGAGCAATGTGGGATAGGGCACGGTTAGACAGTGTTAAATGCGGATCAAGATGTCACAAATCTATAAATTGTTGCAACAAGTAATAACAGGATAAAAGTTGTATTTCCTTTAGAATAAGTTATTCTAATTAAAAAAATTTGCGACTTTCAATACATTCTTCTATTTGCCTGAAACGTCTTTGGCACACTGAAAAAAAAGTGCTGTTGAATCAAATATCTCCATGCTATTGAATTCCCCGTCATTGATTCAATGACACATTTATTAATCGAAAAGTATATTGCTTAAAATGAAAAAATGAAACTGTTTAAATTAAAAGTACAGTACTGTAGAATTAATGATATTGTGCAAATTGTTTCTATAGTTCATCTATATATAGCAACAGAATTATTTTTTTGCTTCTTTGACATTATTCATTTGAAGCATCTAATAGATGAATTTGAAGAAAATGCGTGTAAATTTAAATCAAATGAAAAATTGTTTGCTCTAAAGAAGCGCGCTCTGAAAACGAAAGCATATGCTTTCGTTTCAATGAGTGGTGCTATTGCGGACTGCCTATAGCATATGCTATAAAAATAAGAACACTATGTTTTGAGACATTGACAGGTACTAAATTTATTGAAATACTTACCCACATATATTTATATGTTTATTAAACCTGTCGTTTTTGAGATTCCAATATAAAAAAGTATTATTTAAATTCTTTTAATTAATTAATGACTAGTTAATTCCCTATATAAATTCCCTTATATACGCGAAAAATCTCGAGCACGGTATTTAACCACAAAGTAAGTGCCCAACGTTGAGAAGCGGATGTATTACATTGCAGCGCGGCGGTTCTCGTCTATCACGGAAGTTAAGCGTCGTTGGTCGCGGTTACTAAATGGATGGGTGACCGCTTGGGAATAGCCGTATTTTTCTGACTAAAAAAGATAAGTGTGTTTGAATGTGTATGTGTGTGTGTGTTTAGCCGTTGGAAAAAATGAAAATAATAATAAAGATGTATATGTTAGTGTGAAAAATTGAAAAAAGATGTGTATAAAAAGTGTTGTGTTAAAGGTGTGAGAATTAATTATAGTATATAAAAAACATGTGAACAAAAATTCCCTTTTTTCAATTTATCGTTGGTATATATTTAACCACATAAAAGAATTGAATTAACAGTATGGTGTTATTCAATCGATAGCAACAACTAAAAAAATTAAGAGTACAAATTTTTGAATCATAAAAATGATGCTTTTAAATTTAAAAGTTATAGTCATTGACTCAAAAGCATATACTGTTAAATTAAAAAATTTTGTTTATTGATTCAAAAGGATTCACCTTCGAATTAACATAGTATGCTGTCAATTTGAGAAATATGCTTTTGTTTCAAAGAAAGTGATACTATCGAATCATTAGAATCGGTGCTTTCAAAACAACAGCATATACGTTAGGCAGCCCGTTATGACACTATTCAATGAATCAAACCCATATGTCATTGATTCAACAGCATTTTTTTCTCCGTGCAGTATGTAAACTGCCTAGGCATTTTGCATATTGCCTGTTTTCATACATTCAAATTTAGGTATTTTACTAACTGCCCGCGGTTTACAAACTGCCTAGTAGGGTGTCCCAAAAAAATAAAAAGTTTTTTTTTATTGGGTCTCATCCCCTAAAATTCTTTCAAATTGTGTAAAAATAAGAACACAATATTTGGAAATAAAAAATTTTAATATTAACCCGTGGTTCAGAGCCTTTGAACCATAAAAACGCTAACAATATAGTGTTTTTTCATTTTTAACATAAATATAAATGTCAAAATATAATGAATAGGGTGTCATTGTAAAGATAATTAAATTACCTTTCGATCCATATATCATAGTTTAAGATTCAATGAAAATTAAGAGTGTTACAGTCGATTAAAGATCAAATTTTATGAAAATTTTGATGATTTTTATTTTTTAGACACTTAAGTAACTTGTACTTTTTTTACATTAAACAGTAAAAAATATTTAGGTTTTAATTTTTTTATTGAGAGTCTAACATTACGAAAATTTTTAGCCCTTGTGGACCTCGATTTGATTGAATATGACAATTATACACTAGATTTAGTGAACGAAACTATTTTTTTAATTTTTATCATTCCTTCAACATTTGCAGCAAAAATTGAAACAATAAGTTTAGATATAACCACTAAACGTACTAAAATCAGTGATTAAGAAATACTGAAGTCGATGATTTAGAGTCCAATGTCAGTTTTTCAAATTTCAAAATGGCGAAGAACTTCATAAAAGTCGATCGAATTCGTCTAAAAATCGGGTAACGGATTTTGAGACGAATTTAATCGACGATTAAATTACGGATTTTTGTAATGTTAGACTCTTAATAAAAAAATTAAAATCTAAATATTTTTTACTGTTCAATGTGAAAAAAGTACTCTTTACTTAAGTGTCTAATAATCATCAAAATTTCCATGAAATTTAATCTTTAATCGACTGTAACACTCTTAATTTTCATTGAATCTTATACTGTGACATATGGATCGAAAGGTAATTTAATTATCTTTACAATGACACCCTAATAATTATATTTTGACATTTATATTTATGTTAAAAATGAAAAAACACTACATTTTTAGCGTTTTTATGGTTCAAAGGCTCTGAACTACGGGTTAATATTAAAAAATGTTATTTCCAAATATTGTGTTCTTATTTTTACACAAATTAAAAGATTTTTAGGGGATGAGACCCAATAAAAAAAAACTTTTTATTTTTTTGGGACACCCTACTGCCTAGGTAGTTTGCATACTGCCGGATTCTGCTATCTGCCTACGACATATATAGTACTGGTGCAATACTGGCATTTGACATAAATTTTTGCTTGGATCTTTGTAACCTATGAATAACCAAGGCTTGGAAAATCCGGCATTTGCTTTGTTAGCCAATAGTTTTCTAATGTTGGCGGCCAATGCTTCGTAATCTCGTAATCATCCCAAGGTTCTTGCAATAGTGAATCGATGTTGGTTGCCGAAATCCAACATACATATGTCGAATAAATTTATGTCAAATGTATTTTATATTAAATAAAATTTACGTTAAATGAATTTATAAACGAATTTTATGTAAAATTGAAATTTATGTCAATTGAAATTTAGGTTAAATGATTTTTATGTCAAATGAAAATTATGTTATATTCATATGCAACATAATTCCCATTTATAAGAATATATCATTTATCATAAATTTCTTTTGACATGAAATTTGTGTTAAATGAATTTTATAACAATTGATATTTATGTCAAATGGATATGGTGTGCAATGAAATTTATGACAAATAATGTTCATATTATGTGAAATTTATGCTAAGTGGTTTTATATAAAATAACTATTTTGTCAAAAAGAATTTCTGGAATAATGCGCCTCAAAATTTATTACATCTTCGTCAAATAGTTACAGTGTAAGAAACCACGTGGGTGTATCGATTTCCCCATTTGTAACATATTCAGTATAGTCTTTAGATTTGCATGTCAAAGGGTCAAATACCCGAAAAAATTGAAGAAGAGTTGGGTATAGCGGACTGACGTATGATAATGCATATTCGCGCACCAACCCGTAACTATTTTTTATATTTATTTTAATTTTTATTTTCAAATCATGCCTATTGGTCAAAGACATAGATTTTGACGTATCATCTACGGAAAAAAATGGAAAATTAATGATAATTAAACTTATTATGAGAAATGTAAATTTAACACTCCTCAGGTTACCCGTGTAGAAAAATTTCGGAGCAGTCTGGAGTCCAGAGATTGCCCCAACTAGACGCATCTGGACGGTCTAACTGTGTGCTATATGGGATTTTTCTGGACGGTCTAATTTAGACTTTCTAACTGTATGCTATATGGGATTTTTCTGGACGGTCTAATTTAGACTGTCTAACTGTATGCTATATGGGACTTCATTGGCATCACTAGAATTCAAAATTTTTAAAGTACAAATCAAAGTACAATCAAGACTTTAGTGCCCGATTTGTCAGTCTTCTTTGAATTTATACATGGATTGTCACTTCAAAATTCAATGGAATAATTTAGTCAATCTAAAGAATCTTTTAAAAATAAATATTGTAGGTTTATATGAATTACTATAAATAAAATTTTCAATGAGTTTAATTAAAAATTCTAAAGAACTTAGATTATTGTAGAAATTTAATTATTTTCAAAAGTAACAAAATTCTACACAGAAATTCAATTATGTTCAAAAATTTTTTAAAATTCTCATCAAAATTTCAATTATCTTTATAAATAATAAAATAGTTCTCTGAAATTCAATTATTTTCCAAATTTTTAACATGATTCTTGGCAAAATAAAATGTAAGCAAAAATTTAATTACTTTCATAAGTAAAAAACCTTTCACAAAAATTCAATAAGGATTTACAAATTTTTTATTAGTTTCTTCTCAATAATTCAATTATTTTTATAAATAATAAAATTCTCAAACTTTTTTTATTATTCAAAATTTCTTAGTTAATCTCAGAATTTCTTAATTACTTTTAATACAATTTTAATCGAATTCTTCGAAAAGTGTATAATTATACTTAAGAATTCTATTGAAATTCGCCATAAGAATTCAATTATTTAAAAATTTTTTGATAAAACTGAAAGTAATTCATTAAAAAATGGTTAATGATTATAATTGTAGTAAAAATTATTTATTTAAATATTCATATATAATAATTAAAATAATTCGGATTATTATGTGTAATAATTTTAGTCATAGTTTTCACTTCGGCCTTATAAGCAACAGAATATATGACACTGGCATTGATATAGTAAATTAGGAGAGTTCACACCCAGACTTCAGTGGCCGTGCGGTTTAAATGCTTCGAGTCGGGTCGTCAAGGGTGGGGGGCGTGAGTTCGATCCCACATGCGAGCGGATATTTTTCATTGTAAGTGTTATATAAAATAATAAAATTAGAGTAGAGGGGGGTAATGTAGTGCAGGGGGTAATGTAGTGCACTGGCTTTACTGACTAAACAAATGAATTGAATTACTTGCCGTTGGTATAATAGGGTTAAGGTATCAAATAATAGTAATGTATATCATTTTGGCTTTATTGTGCTTCTTCTAAAAGAAGTTGTGGCGTCACTTCAAAAACACTAGATTTCGAAACCATATTTCCGTTTTTTTAGTGACTTGAAAAAAATGTGAGGCTCGTTAAAAAAGTATCAGGAAAGTGATTTTTCCATGTAAAATTTACTTCTGAACACAAATTTAGTATTGTTTTGATGTTTAATTTTGTTTTTATTGAGATATTGAAGTCAACGTGAAAAAAGTGCTTGGGGGCATTGTAGTGCACGGGGTTGGGGACAATGTAGTGCAATTATACAGAGTACCGTAAATATGTATTATTTAACCATGTTTGCTTTTTGCAAATTTTTGCAGTTTTCTTTCAGTTTTATCTAACACAGGACCAAAGAAATCTCTAGTTTATAGTGCTATTCACGAGATGAGATGATACCATGCAAAGTCTCGATCTCGTCTCGGTTTTTACATGCAAAGTCTCGTCTTGTGGGCATCACTACTAGTTTATAGTTTTTTAAGTTTCTTATGTTCCTAATGTTATATCTAATAAAATAAAATCGTTTATGATATATTCTCTGCTTTTTATTCCACTAAGAAAGTGGTGCACTACATTGCCCCACAAATTTTAGAATGTCGAAAAAAAGTGCTTTCAGTTTTTTGGATATAGAAAAGCTCCATCTACATCTACAAAAAAATAATTTACACCATAAATGTAGCTAGAAGCATTGTCTTTCCAACGAGTTCTTAATGATCAAAATTGGTTGAAAATTGCGACCACAGGAGTCTCCGAAAGAAAAGTGCACTACATTACCCCCTTCTACTCTACTATATTTAATCTGTATAAGTGTTATAAATTAAAATTGAAAACATGTTTGTAAATAATGTTAAAGGCCTGTTAAAGAATGAATTTAAAAAATGTACCAATTAACGCAGATTGTTTTTTTATTAAAATTATCTTTCAATATTACTCTTTTAAATAATATTTACTGCTAGTGCAGTATATTATTTATTTGAAAATAATATAATTATTATAATAATAAGTTATTGTCATTAAATACATATACACACATATATATGAATAACAATAATATTTATTTATTATTAATAATTCATATTTTCACATTACATTGAATAAACGTGAGAACCGAGTAAATTTGGGTAAATTATTTAAAATTAAAAGACTGAAATATTGAAATCGAACCCAAAATTTGAAATATTAGTACTGCTCATTAGCCCTGATTAGCTCGTCCAGTCTGGACCAACGCGTGGTTCGATCGTCACTGGTCAGATTAGCCCATGGTCAGACAGTCTTTTCAGCGCCCAGTTAGAGAATAGACTGTCTTTCTGGCACCACACTAGAACCCAACAATTTGTCTACACGGGTTAAGATCTAAACAGAAGAGTATCAACTTTTTCAAGTTTGACACTCCTCATAGTAAATTTGATTATTCTTTATTCTCAGTGTCAAAGGCATTATTGGGACCCTTTTTACCTGCAGCTTTAAAAATAGGTCAAATCTGACATAAATTTTGACGTAATGTAAGGATCATTATTTGGCCGTTTATGACCTGTAAGTAAAAGAAAATGTCAAATTACCTAAAGATTTCGACGTAATGTAATAGACGCTTGTGGGCCTAATTTTTAACCGTAGGTCAAAACTGCCCTTAAAATTGACCTAAATTTTGAGGGAACAGTAGGTCAGAGGGAATTTTCTTGTCAATTTTTGACATGTAGGTCAAAACTGTCCTTAAAATTGACCTAAAAAAAATAAATTAAATTTTAAAAATAATAAATTAAATTAATAAATTAAATTTTGAGAGAATATTAGATCAGAGGAATATTTCTCGTCAAATTTTAACTTGTAGGAAAAACTGCCATTAAAATAAACCTACATTTTGTGGACAGAAAATTAATTTTAATAGAATTTTTAAAAATAGATGTCAGTTTATATAACATCTTTTATTGCTTGAACGACCTCTTGAAGGATCCTAATTAATTTGCTTTTTTGATGTGTAGGTTAAAAATATGTCAAATTTGACCTAAATTTTGAGGGCAGAGGGAATTGTTCGTCAATTTTTTCCGTATATCGTTTATTTTTTCCGTTTTTAAGTTTTAAAACTGCCCTTAAAATTGATCTACATTTTGAGAGCAGAGGGAATTGTTTGTCAATTTTTAAACTGTAGATTAAAACTGCCCTTAAAATTGTCCTAAATTTTGAGGGTAGAGGAAAATGTTTTTTTCAATTTTTTACCTGTAGGTTAAAACTGGCATTAAATTTGACCTAAATTTTAAGGGCAGAGGGAATTTTTTATAAATTTTTAACGCTCAGGTCAAAACTGCCCTTAAAATTGACATGAATTTAGGTCAAATGTAACTTGTTTCTGACGATGGGCCTACCTTGACATTGGTTAAAGTTTATTACAAACCAATTTAGCATCTCACCTAAACTAAAAAATATTTATTAATAATAAAGTTAAAAAAATAGTTTTAAAAGTTTTAAAAAAATAAAAAATTTATTATTAACCCCTTGGCAGTCGATGACGTGTATATGAGGCATTATTCCTGAACTGCCCCAAAAATAAAAAAAAGTTCTTGGATTTCCTTTATACTTTGGAAATATGTTACCCTAGTAAGTACAAGTTACTACACCAATTTACAGGTCCAACCCCCCACCCCAATCAAAAGGGTGGGGGGTTGAAATTTCAGCTTCAACTCGAACATGCATTCTTTAAACATTTGTAGTTTCTACCTAAATTATTCAATTAAAAAAAGTAAGTAGTGTTTTAGAAAGGTTTTTTTGTGTACTTTTAAAATATTTTATTTATATAATAAAAAAAAAATTTTTTAAAATAAATAGTTTTTTCCAATTTTGTGCAAGTTCGGTAGTTTTTATTTTCTTTTTAAAAATCTCAAATGAAAGCTTGGGAATTCCCCTCAGTGCTGCCAGATTGGGCGATTTATCGCGAATTGGGCGACTTAAAGTGTTGCAATGCGATTATTTTTTAAGCTATCGCGACCAGTCGCAAATTGGGCGACAGGAAAAATTTAGCGATTTTTGGGCGACATAGCGAAAATCCCGTCAATTTTAGAATAGTAGAAGAGTAAATCAGATTTGACCAATCAGATGATTGGATTTTTTGAAAACTCTTTCTGATTTGTCAATTCTATTATACTATTCCATTTCCATTCTTCTACCAACATGTGACTGCACCCTTAACATAAGATAGCAACTAATCATATTCTACTTTCCTAACCCTGTTAATTTTAATGTTTGACTGACATATGAAAGAACGTTTATGTTTATATTTTCTCAGCTGTTCTTGTCCACATGAGTAATCCATAAGTGTTTGCGGTTTATTTAAAATATGGGTAAATGGGCGAAATATTCGAAAAAATACCAAAAAAGTTGGGAAGATGAAAAAGAATTGAAAGGTATTAATATATTAATATTGATAGGTTAAATTTATTCTCCTTGTTTACATATTAACATAACCTAACATTTCCAAGTTTTGTTTCTAAAATGTAAGGAAATTAGTTTTTTATAATTAAATATAATTTTAAATTCATTTTTGATAAATTAAAATGAAAATATTGTGTATTATAAACTTTTCATTCACTAGTAAAGCTAAATTTTATCTGTAAGGAGAGAAAAATTACAAGTATTTATCTTTATATTTTTATAACTTTTAATACGAACTGTTTTCATCTTAAATTTCGACTTTGCGTTATTAGTACTTCAAATAGATAATGTACTTTTTCTAGATTGGATTCAAAAGAATCCCGATGTTGATAGTGACCCCGAGAATCGAGAAGCGAAATGCAGAATCTGCGATATTATTTTGAGAGCTCATCATCGAGACTTAATTAAACATGCAGGCACAGGTCGTCATAAAGCAAACGCTTTAAAATATAATACGAATGTCCAGTCGACCCTTATAAATAAAGGCTTTCCGGTAATTAGCAATGAAGCGAAAAGTATGGATTTGAAATTAGCGGTATATATTGCCGCACATTCGGCTGTAAGAAGCATAGACCATTTAGGGGAATTACTGAAAGTTTTGGGTAAAGGGTCGCCTTTAGAAAATTTAAGAATGCACAGAACCAAATGCTCCAAATTAATTGTGAATGTTATTGCCCCTGCAATGCTAACTGAATTAATTGATGATATTGGAGATAAAAGTTATTCTTTAATACTTGACGAATCAACGGATATATCTGTTATAAAATATTTGGCTATTTGTATTCGATATTATAGTGGAAATCAAAAGAGAATCGTCACAGATTTTTTAGGATTTTTAGAGGTTGAAAAAGCAACTGGAAAAATACTTTTTGACAGTACAGTTGCGTATTTAAAAGAACTAAATTAAAACATACAAAATTGCATTGGGATTGGCAGCGATAACGCATCGAACATGACTGGTGTTGAGAAAGACTTTTTTTAAGTATTTTAAAGATTTGGTACCAAGTGCACAATTAATTCGATGTACTTGTCATTCTTTACATCTTTGTGGATCAACGGCGGCAGAACAGCTTCCAGCTGATTTAGAGTTTTTAGTACGAGAATCGCGAAACTTTTTCTCGAAAAGCGCTTTACGACGCCTACAGTATCAGGCCTTGTATGCGGCTATAAATGATGGCAATATGCCTAAAAATTTAGTGCAGCTATCTGCAACTAGATGGTTGGCATAAGGCAAAGCCGTTGATGTTGTAGTTTCTCAGTGGTTAGAATTAAAAACGCTTTTCGACACTCATGTTCGCAGTCTCAATCCGAGGGACAAATTCACAATTAGTAGAAAACTTCGCGACCTGTACCAGGATGATTGTAATCTCTTATATCTTCTGTTTTTGAAACCTATAACGGCTGAATTGTGCAAGGCCAACTTAAAATTTCAACAGGATTCAACAGAAGTAAAATATTTTATAAATAATAATATTAATTCTAAAATTTTATAATCAAACTTTATATATTTCATTTGTATTTTTTAGGTAACTAAGCTTTTCATTGATTTACGCGTGCTACTAGTTTCTTTATTGAGAAGAATTATTAAACCAGCAAGTTTAAAAATAAATGAAAATGGTCAGTTTCTGTCGCACGTAGATTTTCGAGATATTGTTAAAATATTAAATGATCAACATGCTTATCTGCCGCTAAATTCTGTTGATTGTGGTGCCTCATTTGCCATTCATCTTGGTAGGATCCAATTGCCCGTTGAAAGAGTAATGGAAGTCAAACAGCGATGTTTAAATTACTTATCGTCTTTATGCAAAGAACTTGCTTATCGTTTACCGAATAATATCCATCTCTTCGAAAACATTCGCTATTTGACACCTGAAGAATCTTTAAAACCTATAAATAGAGTTGATTTTCTTGAATTGCCATTAGAATTAGCCGGTAAATATTTACAAAAAATTAAAACGTTTAAAGCTTATATACACAAATCTAATTTATAATTAAATAACTTCTTTCTAGATCCGAACGTCGACGTCGATATGCTAAAAACCCAATGGGATCAACTGGTTTTAGTTGACTTGAAAAACTATTTTAATGGGAAAATTCCTGAATCTTCAATTGATTTTTGGAGTGGAGTTTCAGAATTTAAGGATTCATCTGGGAACCCAATATTTTTTTATATAACTCGTTTAGCATTAAAAATTCTCTGTTTTCCTTTTTCTAACGCTTCTGTAGAGCGTGTTTTTAGTGTTATGAACACTGTAAAAACAAAAGCCAGAAATAAATTGTCAATCGACATATTGATGGCAATCATGAGGATTCGATTGAGATTTGGAGTAAAAAAGGAGTGTTGTACGACCTTTGAACCAACACAAAAAATGTTTGAATTATTTACATCTCAAATGTACAATTTTTTGAACGAACCTCGTGTTCCTCAAAACAATCCTGATGGCGACGATGACATTGAAATTTCATACTTTGAGACCCTCGAATTATTTGCTGAAGAAAATTAGTTATTAGAAGTGAGAGATTATTTTTCTTTAATAACCTATGCTGTGATTTTACCCAAAGTCGAAGAGCTTTTATTATCATAAGCAATATATTATATTAAAAATGTAAATAAAACTTTATTAAATTATTCTAAAAAAATCTAATATGCATATATATTATTTAAAAATTTGATTATTATTATTTATCACTTACATTGTATTCTTGTTCAGAAACAAATTAAAAATATTTTTACATAGATACTTTTAAATAGCGCGCCAAATCTAGCCTATTTGAATGCTTGCGACTTTGGGCGACTAAAGTTTCTAATGTTTGCGATTGAAGCTAGTACGTATCTGGCAACACTGATTCTCCTAAAAGAAGATATAAGTCTGAAAATGGGCCGAAACAATTAAAAATAAGATATAGTGCCAAAGATATAGTGTAATAAGTAAAATTTGTCCGTCCGCTCGCGCACTCCAGCGCGATGAACAGTGGGATTTTTTTTCAACTTACTATTGAAAATTGTCTAGAAACTACAAATTTTATCGGATGTTGATGTTCTTGATTTAAAATTACTAAGAGATCCATCAAAGTCGATTTTTGAATTTTGAATTGTTTATTTTTTTCTTGTTACTCAAAAATTTGACAAATTACAATATTTTTAGAAAAAATCATGTTAGTTTTTTTATTTTTCCATTACACATG
Source organism: Leptopilina heterotoma (assembly GCF_015476425.1). Lineage (NCBI taxonomy): Eukaryota > Metazoa > Arthropoda > Insecta > Hymenoptera > Figitidae > Leptopilina > Leptopilina heterotoma. Next base: position 109,464 of record NW_025111012.1, read on the forward strand.
ATCGAAATCAATTTAAATTAGTCTAGTATGACCACCGGACAATTAATTCCCATTTCATTAAGGAGTTCTTTTTTATGATAGTAAATATAAAAAAAAGGAAAAAATTTTGTTTGATGAAAAAAGCTACTTATTTGTTTAAAAATGAAAAGTTTGTTTATAACAAATGTAATTGTTTAAGCTAATAAATTTTTTAAGTTTTTGAAAGAATGTACATATGATATAAATATTTAAAGTTTAAAAAATGACGAAAATGTTTACAAATACAAAAGGAAGTTGATTATTGTTTATATAATTGTTAATATTAATGATAATTTTTAACTGTAAAATAATTTTTTACTAAATTAGACATAAATTTAAACTTGTCAGCAAAAAAACCAATTTTTTTATGAAGAAGGTCCGAAGTAATCTATTTGTTAATTAACATTGTTTGCAACAATTTAAATAAATTGTATTATGCTTTATTAATTGTCCTGTGGTCATACTAGACTAATTTAAATTGATTTCGATCATGTGTAATGGAAAAATAAAAAAACTAACATGATTTTTTCTAAAAATATTGTAATTTGTCAAATTTTTGAGTAACAAGAAAAAAATAAACAATTAAAAATTCAGAAATCGACTTTGATGGATCTCTTAGTAATTTTAAATCAAGAACATCAACATCCGATAAAATTTGTAGTTTCTAGACAATTTTCAATAGTAAGTTGAAAAAAAATCTCACTGTTCATCGCGCTGGAGTGCACGAGCGGAAGGACAAATTTTACTTATTACACTATATCTTTGGCAAATTGTTTCGGCCCATTTTCAGACTTATATCTTCTTTTAGGGGAATTCCCAAGCTTTCATTTGAGATTATTAAAAAGAAAATAAAAACTACCGAACTTGCACAAAATTGCAAAAAACTATTTATTTTAAAAAATTTTTGCAAAAAAATTTTTTTTTTATTATATAAATAAAATATTTTAAAAGTACACAAAAAAACCTTTCTAAAACACTACTTACTTTTTTTAATTGAATAATTTAAGTAGAAACTACAAATGTTTAAAGAATGCATGTTCGAGTTGAAGCTGAAATTTCAACCCCCACCCTTTTGATTGGGGTTTTCGAAAACTCGGGAGTTTTCGGGGTTGCTGATTACGAATCCGTTTTCAGATTTAAAAAATTCAATATGGCGGACGACATTTTCAAAAATTCATCGGAATCACTTGAAACTTGTTACTCAGGGGTTTTAGGGGTCGCTGATTACGTATCCGATATCAGATTTTGAAAATTCAAAATGACGGATCCAATATGGCGGACATTTTCAAAAATTCATCGGACTCACTTGAAACTTGTTACTCAGGGGTTTTCGGGGTCGCTGATTACAAATATGATATCAGATTTTGAAAATTCAAAATGGCGGATCTAATATGGCGGACGACATTTTCTAAAATTCATCGGATTCACTTGAAACTTTTTACTCGGGGGATTTCAGGGTCGCTGATTACGAATCCGATTTCAGATTTAAAAAATTCAAAATGGCGGATCCAATATAGCGGACGACATTTTCAAAAACTCGTCCTATTCATTTAAAACTCGTTACTTGGGGGGTTTTAGGATCGCTGATTAGGAATCCAATTTCAGATTTTAAAAATTCAAAATGGCGGATGCAATATAGCGTACGACATTTTTGAAAACTCGTCCGATTCATTTAAAACTCGTCACTCTGCGGTTTTTGGGGTCGCTGATTACGAATCTAGCATCAAATTTTTAAAATACAATGTGGCGGTCAGATTTTATTAGATTTAATTAAAAGTTGTTACTTGGGATTTATTGATGTCGTAGATTAAAAATGTAATATCGGTATTGGAAATGGTGGATCCAATATAAGAACAAACAAAAAAATATTAAAAAAACAAAATAAATAAAGGAGTGTAAAATCCGACCGCATATCTCCACTTGGTAAACTTTGGGGTCGTAAGTAACGTAGTATACTTAACAGCTCACTGCGGGGGAAAATTTTGTATTTATTATCGTTTCAAAAGTTTTTCGTAATCAGCAAAAACCCCCGAGTAAAAAGTTTCAAATGAATCCGATGAATTTTAGAAACTGGTGTCCGCCATATTGGATCCGCCATTTTGAATTTTCAAAATCTGATATCGGATTCGTAATCAGCGACCCCGAAAACCCGTGAGTAACAAGTTTCAAGTGAATTCAGTCAATTTTTAATTTTCAAGTCCGCCATATTGGATCTGCCATTTTGAATTTTCAAAATCTGATTTCGGATTCGTAATCAGCGACTTCAAATACAATAGTATGCTCGTTTGCGCAAATTTTAGTGTTCTAAAAAGTTGTCGACATTTTGAGCCCACTTATGAGATTCTGGTGTTGACTGCGAAGGGGTTAATAAAAAATTTGTTAATAATAAAATTATTATTAATAATTTGTTATTAACATTATTATTAATAATAAATTTTAAAATAAATAAATGTACTTAATCGAATATACTAACTCAATTTTTGAATTTTAAAATAAATTTTTAATTAAATTTCAAACACATAAGTGTACTTGACTTTTAAAGAATTTGGCTAAAAACCAAATTTAAAAAGATTTCTAATAATTTTTATTTTATATGATAATTTAAAATTTCAGATGGGCCAAAATCATAAGATCGCATTTTACCATCTTTGTCATCAATTTTGTAGTAACATAACTGCCTGCAAATAAAAAATTTGTAGTTTGATATGTCAAACGACAAATTTTGACGTTCTATTTGAAGGGGCAAGCTCTGACTCAACCGTTTTTAGACCTGTAGGTAAAACACAGGTCAAATTTTGACGTAATGTAATAATGACGTAATGTAATTTTGACGTAATGTAATATTAAGGCCCCTTTTTAAACCCGTAGGTCAAAAAATAGGTAAAATTAAATATGGATTTTGACGTAATGTAAGGGCCCACATAGAGACCACTTTTTAACCTATAGGTAAAAATATAGGTCAAATTAAACATGGATTTTGACGTAATGTAAGGGCCCACATAGAGACCACTTTTTAACCTATAGGTAAAAATATAGGTCAAATTAAACATGGATTTTGACGTAATGTAAGGGCCCACATGGAGACCACTTTTTAACCTATAGGTTAAAAAATAGGTCAAATTAGACATAGACTTTGACGTAGTGTGAGGCCGTTATTGGGCCCCTTTTTGACCTATAGGTCAAAAAATAGGTCAATTTTGACATAAGTTCTTTCGGCCCCTTTTGGGAAAGGGCGCCCTTACAGAATCTTGAAACAGCGGCGGCGGCGATGTCTTTTTGTAATATAGGTAGATATGTCATATTATGTGTAAAAAAGGAGAGATAAAGTGATATAACGAAATCGGCATCGTTATTTCGGTTCAGCGACAATTTTGTCTCAACAAGTAGATGGGGTGTATTGATCGAAGTTCTGGGACTGCGGGAATATAGCTGCTAGACAGGTACCAACGTGCGCATGCCGCATACAGCTACATCTACTTCTTTTCTCTACTTTTTTTCTATATCCCTCTTCTTTTCTTTTGCCAGTTTCATTTTTTATTTCCCTCTCAATTTTTCCTTATACCTTTTTGCAATTTATTTTTTACTTTCTGCTTTTTTCTCATATTTTTTCACCTTCTATTTCCCTTTGGCTCTCTTATACTCTTTCCTTCATTTTTCCCCCGCACCAGTCTCACCAGACTGGAGAGTGACCTCCAGACTTAAATAGGTGCAAAACCGTGTCACTTATTTCCATAAATAGCGTAAATTTTATTTTCATCTTCAAAAATTGGAAAATGGTGGATCATTATTTCTTTTTAACTTATGTCAATATTGTCTCAATATTAGGAAACATTACTAAGAAATGTGTAGGGAAAATGGTTGCAATATTGATTGGATTCGAATTAAAAAATGTTTTTAGTCAATTAATGTTGCGCAACAATAAATCCATTCTGCAGGTCAGAATGGATAATATTTTGATAGTGTTTATCGCCGGTCGAGTGCTAATGGTGTGTACCGGACAATAATCGACAGTGCACTTCATTATACCTCGACGTCAAAACTCCCGCTCAGATTATCTCACGTGCCTGAAAAACCCAAGGCTAATAGACGCGAACCAAGTACCATTGGTCCTACAGCGTTCGCCGAGCGAGGCATTTATCCGACCGAGCTAATCTGTTCTTTTTAATATGTTTATTTTCAGTCTTACATTTTTTTACAAGGTGCCGTTATAAACATAAAAAAGACGATGCGCTAATTATCACAGCAATATACAATATTCGATTTGACCCCCGTATCGGGTACTCGACGAAGTACAATTTATTTTGACCTTCATTGGTTATTTTTTATTTACATTTATGTTCACGTTCATTTGCATGTCTAGGGATGCTACTATTTTTCCTTTATTTAATATTAGTAAAAAAGGCACAATTGAATGGCTGGGCACAACAAGGGGACGTACGCGCCGCTACACGCTATAACGCCAGTCAAACGGTAGAAATTGTGGAAAAATTGGAAATTGTAAATTTTGATTTTTTAAAAACAGTATCTTATAGGAAATTAAAAAGCGCATCTTTTTTCCCTTTAGGATTTTTTTCTAAAATGAATATTTTAGAAAATAATGACCAAAAACTAACAAATTTAAATTCTTAAGATTGATTCAATTTTTAAACATACACGGAGAGAAGGGCGTAGTAGATTCTACTGACATGGCAGTTAAATCTACTAAACAGAATCGTTAGGTTTGGACTGACGGTACAGACAGTGCCATCTACTGCACTGTTTAGTAAGATAGTAAGATACACTGAGCAAACAGTATATTCTACTAAACAGAGAGGTGTCGTAGTGTATTATACTAAACATACAGTTGGCGCCACTAACCGGTGCACTAAATGATTTACTAAACGCGTTCTGTCACATTTACTGCAACTCTTCTCTCCGTGTAACTCGTTGTATCTTCGGTAAATATTATTGAAATTACTTGTAATTTGACATACAAACGCATTTGGGTCCACAGATGGCGACAACATAATTACAAATTCAAAAAAAAAATGAATTGTATATTAAGTTTTAATTCTTTGTAGAGATCCGTCGATAATCACGTTTTCTTATCTTTGCCGTCAAAAAGTCTGTGGGGAAGTTAAGAGTTGAGCAAACTTTCAGTGAGACATTTGTTTATTACTATTTAAGGAAGTTTTCTGTAAAGTTACAAAAAGATTCCTTAATTATTTATTAAAATATTTTAGTTTTAAGAGAAAGGGCGGCGCGCAGTGAACCTTTGTCTATGTGCAGTCCAAGAAGACTAGAGACAGGAGGTAAAACTTCGGTAGTGGGGGTGTGGCAATGCTGAGTCGCTCAGTTGATGTATTATCAGGCGTTTACTTTCAAAAAAAGTTTTCGCCGCAATAGACCACATGGACTTCTGCGCATCTAAACACGTAAACACGGGAAAATATATTCTATACAAATACAATATGAAATATAAGTGTTTATATTTTCAAACATCTTTTAGTTATTAAAAAAAAAGTTTCAGAAACAAAAAAATGTGTAAACTGTAGCATGAAGTGTATTAAAAGTTAACAAAAAGTAATAGTCATAGTGTTGTGTTTATCTTTCTTCTTGTTACAACTTTTTACACAGCACGTTTTCGGAATTTTTAACTATTTGAATAATACCCCAGGCGCGAAAGACCAATGCTGACGATAGATTGAAGATTTATTGAGCCTTGAACGCCCAGCCTGGGTAACCCGCAGTGTTGAAGCAGTCTTTATACCACTGTCACTCAATGTTGATTCAGCATTGGACACCAATGTTCGTTTCATGCTCGATTCAAGACTCGGTCAATCTTCGTGAGTGAAGCTCGAACATCTGATCTTAATTCAAGCCTGAATCAATCTTGACAGTTTATTTATTGACGTGTCTACTTAAAAATATTAAATATAAATATTTATAAATTAATTAATATTAAAATATTTTTTATGATAATTTTGTATACTATTTAAAAATTATTATTAATTATTATTATCAAGATATCAATTAGTAAATAAATATTAATATTTATTTAGTGTATAATATTTATATTAATTATTAATTTATTAATAATAATGATTATTATTATTATTATTATTATTATTATTATTATTATTATTATAAAAAAATATTAAATTAAAAATAAATATTAAATATTATTATTATTATTATTATTATTATTATAATTATTATTATTAATTATATAAGATTTATATAAATAAAGTTAAATTATACATTATTATTTTTTTCTTGCACAGTGTCAAATAATTGTTTTCAATGTTCAAGAGTTTCGTTTGTCTGAAAAATTTTTAGTGAAAAAAATGTTCATTAGGGTGTAATAAATATTTATGCCTAGTAGTTTTACACTAGGATTAACTGTTTAGTAAATATGTATTATCAAAAAACTATTTTTTGTCAAACGCGTGCGATTAAACACAAATAACCTTGAGACTTTAGCATTGCCAACTCAAGAGTTTAACGTATGTGTTGAGTTGGTAATGCTGGAGTTTCAAGGTTATTTGTGTTTAGCTGCGCGTGTTTGCCAAAAAATGAGGCTCCGGATCTTAAAAGGGCACACGCGCGAACACACGGCAAATAAGTTGGCCCCTGGAGATAAAATTTTGAAGTTGTTCAAAATGAATTTTAAATTATTGTTTCTTGTACAGAATTTCAAGGCGAAACTTTTTTTTTAATAAAAATTTTTTATATAATTTCTCGTTTTCACGTAAATTGAAAAAAACGTGATTTTTTGAGTTAAGAAATTTTAATGAATTTTTGACTTCAACTCGTGACTACTTCGTTAAATATTAATATTTTTCCACGAAATTTACACACAATATTCTTCAAACTATTCCAAAAGTGAAACAATATTTGGAAATTTAAAAAAAATTGTATGTCAAAGTAAATAATTATTTAAATAATTTTGTCGGAAAAATGATTCTCCTATTTTCAATTGAAAAAGTTGAGTGACGAATTTTCGTTTTCGGAAAACTTTCAGCGACAAAAATGTTCATTAATATGTTAGGAAGTTTTTTGGAAAATATCTCGCTATTTGATAATAAATTAAAGACAATAGAGCAATTTTAACATCGTCGCGCTCTGCTGTAAACGTAAACAATGTCTAACTATATATACATTGGTCTTGTAATGGCGGCCATGCTACACGTGTGCCGCCACGCCGCAATTTTACAGCAGCCCAATGGGAAATGCCAGTGTAGTGCCGATGTTCACCACTGGCTTAGTACTCAGACGATTGTTCGGCGTAGTCTAGCCGAGCCTCGACAATTAGTGCTGGCGCAGTACAGAATTTTTGTTTCGCCAAAGCTTGGACAAGCCACGGCGGCAAGTGCTGGCTGAGTATAGAAAAATTGTTCACAACGCTCTTTGCCAACATTGCTTTTTTGACATAAACTTGAAAAAAATTATAAAAAAAGTTTATCAATGTTTATAAATATAAATTTATTGAAAAAAATTAATATTTTACTTTTCAGTTGTTCATTTTTTATTCTTATTAAATTTAATAATAACAATTTAACACAATTGTCTAATTTTGTAAATAATAAATTATTTAAACAAATTAAAATTATAAACAAAATTTAAACTTTAATCTCAATAATAATTTGGATCCTATTAAAATACTATTATACTTCTTACACTATGAATAAAAAATTATTAAAAAATTACCACGTAATTTAAGAATTACGTAAAATGTTAAATGCAATAAGTAAAGTAATTTAATTTATTTTATTTCAATTTATTATTTCTAACGTATCCCTATTTTTTTCTCATCTTTGACTCAATAATTGTATGTCTGAATGATACTGAGATATTAATACTTTACTGTACACATGTGTCGTTAGCACAGTGGTTAGAGCGTTAGTCTGTTAGTCCGTAGGTCGTCGGTTCGATTCCCCTCGTCAGCAATTTTGTTTATTTTCATAGGTTTGCGATATTTCTAGATTCCAATCGTTAGGTACTAAAACATGAAAATCTAATGCACACTTACTGTAATTGTTTATTATTTAATTTTTAAATGTTATAAACAATTTTTTTCTACTTAATTTACTATATCCATTGTTAGTCTCCATCTTTAATACAATTTCTTTAAGAAGAGAAATATTTTATGAATAATAACTATTTATTAATATTACTTACCATTTTGTTGTTAAATTATTTATAATTATGAATTTACGACTAATTAATAGCAATACGGCATTTATTGCGGCAATATTCTCAGCCAGCACTGGTCCAGTGCTGCGCCAGCGCTGTCTGGCAGCACTGACAGACAGTACTTCGGCAGCGCCAGACGGCGTTATCATCCCAGTGCCATGCCAGTGCTGGCTCTCAGCCTTGCCGCCAGTGCTGGCGCAGTACTACGCCAGTTGTAAATTTCCCATTGGGAGAGCGCGACGATGTTAAAATTGCTCTATTGTCTTTAATTTATTATCAAATAGCGAGATATTTTCCAAAAAACTTCCTAACATATTAATGAACATTTTTGTCGCTGAAAGTTTTCCGAAAAAGAAAATTCGTCACTCAACTTTTTCAATTGAAAATAGGAGAATCATTTTTCCGACAAAATTATTTAAATAATTATTTACTTTGACATACAATTTTTTTTTAAATTTCCAAATATTGTTTCACTCTTGGAATAGTTTGAAGAATATTGTGTGTAAATTTTGTGGAAAAATATTAATATTTAACGAAGTAGTCACGAGTTGAAGTCAAAAATTCATTAAAATTTCTTAACTTAAAAAATCACGTTTTTTTCAATTTACGTGAAAACGAGAAATTATATAAAAAATTTTTATTAGAAAAAAAGTTTCGCCTTGAAATTCTGTATAAGGAACAATAATTTAAAATTCATTTTGAACAACTTCAAAATTTTATCTCCAGGGGCCAAATTATTTGCCGTGTGTTCGCGCGTGTGCCCTTTTAAGATCCGGAGCCTCAAATAGTTTTTTGATAATATTTACTAAACAGTTAATCCTAGTGTAAAACTACTAAGCATAAATATTTGTTACTACCTAATGAACATTTTTTTCACTAATAATGTTTCAGATAAACGAAACTCTTAAACTTTGAAAATAATAATTTGACACTGTACAAGAAAAAAAATAATATATATAATTTAACTTATAAAATTATCATAAAAAATATTTTAATAATAAATAATTTATAAATATTGATATTTAATATTGTTCAGTGCACACGGTAATAAAGAAAGTGAATATTGTATCAAGATTGACCGAGTCTTTAATCGAGCATGGGACGAACATTGGTGTCCCATGCTGAACAAATATTAAGTGACGAGCCGTATATACAGAATATACGGCGCTGGCATTGAAATAGTAGATTAGGCGAGGTGCCTTCCAGCCAGTGTTGCCAGATACGTACTAGCTTCAATCGCAAACATTAGAAACTTTAGTCGCCCAAAGTCGCAAGCATTCAAATAGGCTAGATTTGGCGCGCTATTTAAAAGTATCTATGTAAAAATATTTTTAATTTGTTTCTGAACAAGAATACAATGTAAGTGATAAATAATAATAATCAAATTTTTAAATAATATATATGCATATTAGATTTTTTTAGAATAATTTAATAAAGTTTCATTTACATTTTTAATATAATATATTGCTTATGATAATAAAAGCTCTTCGACTTTGGGTAAAATCACAGCATAGGTTATTAAAGAAAAATAATCTCTCACTTCTAATAACTAATTTTCTTCAGCAAATAATTCGAGGGTCTCAAAGTATGAAATTTCAATGTCATCGTCGCCATCAGGATTGTTTTGAGGAACACGAGGTTCGTTCAAAAAATTGTACATTTGAGATGTAAATAATTCAAACATTTTTTGTGTTGGTTCAAAGGTCGTACAACACTCCTTTTTTACTCCAAATCTCAATCGAATCCTCATGATTGCCATCAATATGTCGATTGACAATTTATTTCTGGCTTTTGTTTTTACAGTGTTCATAACACTAAAAACACGCTCTACAGAAGCGTTAGAAAAAGGAAAACAGAGAATTTTTAATGCTAAACGAGTTATATAAAAAAATATTGGGTTCCCAGATGAATCCTTAAATTCTGAAACTCCACTCCAAAAATCAATTGAAGATTCAGGAATTTTCCCATTAAAATAGTTTTTCAAGTCAACTAAAACCAGTTGATCCCATTGGGTTTTTAGCATATCGACGTCGACGTTCGGATCTAGAAAGAAGTTATTTAATTATAAATTAGATTTGTGTATATAAGCTTTAAACGTTTTAATTTTTTGTAAATATTTACCGGCTAATTCTAATGGCAATTCAAGAAAATCAACTCTATTTATAGGTTTTAAAGATTCTTCAGGTGTCAAATAGCGAATGTTTTCGAAGAGATGGATATTATTCGGTAAACGATAAGCAAGTTCTTTGCATAAAGACGATAAGTAATTTAAACATCGCTGTTTGACTTCCATTACTCTTTCAACGGGCAATTGGATCCTACCAAGATGAATGGCAAATGAGGCACCACAATCAACAGAATTTAGCGGCAGATAAGCATGTTGATCATTTAATATTTTAACAACATCTCGAAAATCTACGTGCGACAGAAACTGACCATTTTCATTTATTTTTAAACTTGCTGGTTTAATAATTCTTCTCAATAAAGAAACTAGTAGCACGCGTAAATCAATGAAAAGCTTAGTTACCTAAAAAATACAAATGAAATATATAAAGTTTGATTATAAAATTTTAGAATTAATATTATTATTTATAAAATATTTTACTTCTGTTGAATCCTGTTGAAATTTTAAGTTGGCCTTGCACAATTCAGCCGTTATACACGGAAAAGTTCTTGGGCGAGTCGCTGTACCTGTTGTGGTGGCGCTGAGTGACCAGTACCTATGGTAAAGTGACAGCCCCATTTTGGTAGCTCATTTCACCCACAGAGACTGCTGCTTTCCTACTGTGGGGCGTCAGAGCTCTCTTGTGGGGCATCAGATCTCTCTTTAGAGAGAAAGCAGAAAACCTTTTCTGTGGGAGGCGAGTGAGAGACGTCTGCTCGCCCAAAAACTTTTCCGTGTAGGTTTCAAAAACAGAAGATATAAGAGATTACAATCATCCTGGTACAGGTCGCGAAGTTTTCTACTAATTGTGCATTTGTCCCTCGGATTGAGACTGCGAACATGAGTGTCGAAAAGCGTTTTTAATTCTAACCACTGAGAAACTACAACATCAACGGCTTTGCCCCATGCCAACCATCTAGTTGCAGATAGCTGCACTAAATTTTTAGGCATATTGCCATCATTTATAGCCGCATACAAGGCCTGATACTGTAGGCGTCGTAAAGCGCTTTTCGAGAAAAAGTTTCGCGATTCTCGTACTAAAAACTCTAAATCAGCTGGAAGCTGTTCTGCCGCCGTTGATCCACAAAGATGTAAAGAATGACAAGTACATAGAATTAATTGTGCACTTGGTACCAAATCTTTAAAATACTTAAAAAAGTCTTTCTCAACACCAGTCATGTTCGATGCGTTATCGCTGCCAATCCCAATGCAATTTTGTATGTTTTAATTTAGTTCTTTTAAATACGCAACTGTACTGTCAAAAAGTATTTTTCCAGTTGCTTTTTCAAACTCTAAAAATCCTAAAAAATCTGTGACGATTCTCTTTTGATTTCCACTATAATATCGAATACAAATAGCCAAATATTTTATAACAGATATATCCGTTGATTCGTCAAGTATTAAAGAATAACTTTTATCTCCAATATCATCAATTAATTCAGTTAGCATTGCAGGGGCAATAACATTCACAATTAATTTGGAGCATTTGGTTCTGTGCATTCTTAAATTTTCTAAAGGCGACCCTTTACCCAAAACTTCCAGTAATTCCCCTAAATGGTCTATGCTTCTTACAGCCGAATGTGCGGCAATATATACCGCTAATTTCAAATCCATACTTTTCGCTTCATTGCCAATTACCGGAAAGCCTTTATTTATAAGGGTCGACTGGACATTCGTATTATATTTTAAAGCGTTTGCTTTATGACGACCTGTGCCTGCATGTTTAATTAAGTCTCGATGATGAGCTCTCAAAATAATATCGCAGATTCTGCATTTCGCTTCTCGATTCTCGGGGTCACTATCAACATCGGGATTCTTTTGAATCCAATCTAGAAAAAGTACATTATCTATTTGAAGTACTAATAACGCAAAGTCGAAATTTAAGATGAAAACAGTTCGTATTAAAAGTTATAAAAATATAAAGATAAATACTTGTAATTTTTCTCTCCTTACAGATAAAATTTAGCTTTACTAGTGAATGAAAAGTTTATAATACACAATATTTTCATTTTAATTTATCAAAAATGAATTTAAAATTATATTTAATTATAAAAAACTAATTTCCTTACATTTTAGAAACAAAACTTGGAAATGTTAGGTTATGTTAATATGTAAACAAGGAGAATAAATTTAACCTATCAATATTAATATATTAATACCTTTCAATTCTTTTTCATCTTCCCAACTTTTTTGGTATTTTTTCGAATATTTCGCCCATTTACCCATATTTTAAATAAACCGCAAACACTTATGGATTACTCATGTGGACAAGAACAGCTGAGAAAATATAAACATAAACGTTCTTTCATATGTCAGTCAAACATTAAAATTAACAGGGTTAGGAAAGTAGAATATGATTAGTTGCTATCTTATGTTAAGGGTGCAGTCACATGTTGGTAGAAGAATGGAAATGGAATAGTATAATAGAATTGACAAATCAGAAAGAGTTTTCAAAAAATCCAATCATCTGATTGGTCAAATCTGATTTACTCTTCTACTATTCTAAAATTGACGGGATTTTCGCTATGTCGCCCAAAAATCGCTAAATTTTTCCTGTCGCCCAATTTGCGACTGGTCGCGATAGCTTAAAAAATAATCGCATTGCAACACTTTAAGTCGCCCAATTCGCGATAAATCGCCCAATCTATGGCAGCACTGCTTCCAGCCTTCTGTGGCCAAGCGGTTAAATTCGTGCGTTGAATACTTCCGGTATGCGTTAGGGGGGTGGGAGTCGTGAGTTCGATCCCACATGCGAGCGAATATTTTTCATTCTTTGTTTTAAGCGTCATATAAAATAATAAAATTGTGTGTTGTGTTGTGAATAAAAACTTGTGAACATGTTTGTAAATAATGTTAAAAAGTCTGCTAAAAAATCGAGAAAAAAATGTATCGATTAACAGAAAAATTGTCTTTTTTTACTAAAATTTTTTTTTTAATATTACTATTTCAAATGACATTTATTGTTAGTAATATATTATTTATATGAAAATAATATAATTATTATAATAGTAACTTATTTCCAAACAAACGCATATAACATAAATAAAAATAATATCAATAATATTTATTACTATAATAGTTATAATAAATTATTATTATTATTATTATTATTATTATTATTATTATTAGTCCAGTCGCCCTGTGAAAAAAGTGGTGTTTTTTTGCCAAAATTGATACCTGACTTCTGACTGTGGATTCATATAGTGTGGGGTGGTAGTATAAATGTGTATATGTTTCCCACTCGAGATTTTACAGGCTGCGCGTTATAAACAACTTTGAAGGTGCCGAAAAACAGTTTTTTGATGACTGTTCTTTCCCATGAAATTATATGTGAAAAAGTTGTGATTAAAAGTTATAGAGCTCTGAAATACCTGTAAAATGACGGGTCATATGTTAAAATTGGTTTATTTGTTAACTCGCAAATGAATTTAAACCACTAAAAATGGCTATTTCTTAATTATTTAATAACTTAAAAAAAAGTTAACAAATTCTTTCGGTATTCTCCAAAAATATGCCTCTCAGGGCCCTTAAGATGTGTGTTAAATTTGAAGCCAATCGGATAAATAATTTATGAAAAATTCTATTTGTTAACTAAAAACATGATTTTTTTCAACGGAATTTCTACATTTTTGGCTGGATGAAAATCAGTTTTTTTTGTTGGGTTTTCTTCATGAAATGCCAATCTATCAATCACAATTTATAGCAAATTGAATTTTTGCGAAACAACTGGTTTTTTAGGGGGGTTAATTTTTTGCTTATAAACAAATTGTCACTGTATCAACAATTTTTACTTTAACAATTTGGGATAAACGCCATTTGTTTACTTATTCTTTCCTGCAAATTTTGCAAAAAAAATTTTTGATCTAGGTCAAAAGGGGGGGAGATAAATTTTTTTTTTCAAAAAATTCCTGAGCTTTTATTTATTGATATTTTTAATTTCTTTTTTCATATTTTTTTAGTTTATTAGTCATACTAGTTATAAAAAAATCACTGTAAACATCTATGAACTTCTTGTTCATAAAAAAATTCTTGAAAAGTGTGTGACATTTAAAGTTGCTTCAGGCAGCGGAGTGGGAGAAATCGACAGCGCTCGAGCCACAGTTGAATTCAAAATTTCAAATTCGCAAATATTGTCATACCCAGGCGCGAAAGACCAATGCTGACGATAGATTAAAGGTTGATTGAGTCTTGAACGCTCAGTGTGGGTAACTCACAGTAGAAGCAGTCTTTACATCACTGTCAATCAATATTAGTTCAATATTGGTTCAACATTGGACCCAATGCTCGTCCCATGCTCGATTCAAGACTCGGTCAGTCTTTATGAGTGAAGCTCGAACATCTAATCTTGATTCAAGCTTGAATCAATCTTTACTCAATATTCAGTTTATCTTTATTTATTACCGTGTTCACTTAATTAAATAATATTATAATAATTATAATTATAATAATTGTTTCAAATAATAATAATAATAATTAACATTAAGTTATCAATTGATAAATAAATATATTATTAATTGTAACATTCATATTTAAAGAAAGTTAAATGGAAAATTTTTTTTTATAAATGTTTTCAAAATTATTATAGATAATTAATAAATAATAATTAAAATGTGCAATAAATATTCCTGACACTGCATCATATTTAATCATTTTATTAATTATGTTAACTTTTAATATTAATTTAATTAATTATTATTTATTTATTTATTAATTATTATAATTTTAATAATTATTATTCAATTAATAAATATTATTATAATTAATAATAATTATAATATTTAACATTATAATTCATTATTATTCCAAATTATATTTATTTACATAATATATTATTAATATATCTAATAATAAATGTTAATAATTTTGTTACTGAATAATAAAAATATCAATTATTTATCGATGTTTATTAAATTATCCATTAAATATTTTTAATTGTAAAATGTTTTAAAAGTTGAATTTTGTAATGATTACAATTTTATTATGAATTATTTAATATTCATTTTTAATAATTAAAATAATTCAGGATTAGTATGTGTAAAATTTTTAGTCATAGTTTTCACTTTGCCCTTATAAGTAACAAAGTATACGGCACTGGCATTAATATATTACATTAGCCCGAGGTCTCATCGAGACTCAGTGGCCGTGCGGATTAAGTGGTTGCGTCTAGGACTTCCGGAATGCGTTTGGGGCGGGGGGACGTGAGTTCGATCCCACATGCGAGCGGATTTTTTCATTATAAGCGGTTACATAAAATAATAAAATTACTATTTAATCTGTATAATTAATAAGTGTTGTGAATAAAAACTTGTGAACTTGTTTGTAAATAATATTAAAAGTCTGTCAAAAATGAAGTTAAAAAATGTACAAATTATCACAAATTGTGTTTTTTTTTTTTTGCTAAAATTATTTTTCAATATTATTATGTTAAATGACATTTATTGTTAGTCATATAATATTTATATGAAAATAATATAATTATTATAATAATAACTTATTGTCATTAAATATGTAAATACATATATATTAATAACAATACTGTTTATTATTAATAATAATAATTAATATATTCACGTTATATTGAATGAACGCGTGAGAAGCGTGTAAATTTGGGAACAGTGGAAGCAGTCTTGTTCAGTCCTGCTTTCGGTTTCCGCAGCATTGATTGAAGATTGAACGCCAGTCTTCAACAAAGACTGAGCGTCAGGTTTACATCGATGTTACTATTCCGGACTCAAGTAGCCTTGCTTTCGCTGTCCCACCAATCTTCAACCAATACTGACCAAGTCTCAATCAAGCTTCGTAAAGCCTGAACTCACTGTCAGCTCGCGCCTGGGTAGCATTGAAAGAAATTGATGAATTTTGATCATTTTTTTTTAAACTGGGCTAATTTTTTCTCACGAATCCAAATCTGCATTTTGTTTTTTTAAATTTTTTTAAATAATACACTGAGAAAAAAGAGGGCGCGTTACAGCACATTTTCGATTCATGTTGCGCGACTCAACCCTGAATTCTTCTACACACTTTCTGGGGCGTGCAGTACGCCCCAAAGGGTTGAGTCGCGCAACATGAATCGAAAATGTGCTGCAACGCGCCCTCTTTTTTCTCAGTGTATGAAAAAATTAATAATTAAAAAAAAATTTTTTTTGTTTTTTTGAAAAAAATTAATTTTTTTTCATATTTTTCATTTTCAATTTCTCGAAGAATAAAAACAACACTAATTTATTTTTTTCATTTTAAAAAAGTTTAATTTTTAGAAAAAATGCAATTCCCGGAAATTGTTTTTTCTTCGAAATTGGGATATTTTCGAAATAATAATAATTAAATACATTTTAAATATTATTAATGTTATTTTTCTTACCCAAACATCAGACAGTTAATAATTTCACAAAATATTGAGAACTAGTTAATTCTTAATTTAAATTTATAATATTTTCAATTTCAAATTAAGATAATAAGTTGTTTTTTCTTGGTTTTGAAAAATATATCAATTTAAAAATTTTTTGCAATAATTTTAGAACGAAACAAATCAGAATTATAAAGAATTTGAACTAATTAGAACAAAAGTAATAAGAAATTTATAAAAATTAATTTTTAAATAATAAATAAAGTAAATAAAAATAAATAAAATTTCTTTTCTTAGAAAATAAAATTTTAATAAACCGTATTTTGCATTATTGTTAATTAATTTTTTTACGATTATTCATAAGCAAATTTTTTTATATTTTAGAATGTTAAATTAATATTACTAATATTATTATAGATTGAATTTTAAAAAATTTCAAATTGAAGTTTTAGAAAAGTTGAATTTTAAAACATTTAAATTGAAAATTCTGAATAAGATAGTTTTTTAAAATATTTTTTTCACATTTTTTCAAATTAGTTATGTTTTTAAATATGTAATATTTAATTGAAAAACTTTGAAATTATTCAAAATTCCATGCAACTGTCTTGTATACAAGTGGATTTTAGAAATATTTTAGTTAAAATTTCTAGAATATAATTGAATTGAAATTTTGTTATTATTTATGCCCGGGAAAAATAATTTATGACCGGGAATGGACCGGGAAGTGACCGTGAATTTTTTTTATGAAAAAAGTGGCCAACCTGTTTTTCTTCGAATTTCGATATTGGGATATTTTCGAAATAACTTACTTATAATAATATAATGTCTAAAAATAATGTAACAAAAATTATGTCTACTCTGTATATACATATAAATAACTAAATTATTAGTAGAATTGTTTTACAGATATTCAACAAAAATAACATTTCGTTCAAAACCAAGAAAAAACAACTTATTATCTTAATTTGAAATTGAAAATATTATAAATTTAAATTAAGAATTAACTAGTTCTCAATATTTTGTGAAATTATTAACTGTCTGATGTTTGGGTAAGAAAAATAACATTAATAATATTTGAAATGTATTTAATTATTATTATTTCGAAAATATCCCAATTTCGAAGAAAAAACAATTTCCGGGAATTGCATTTTTTCTAAAAATTAAACTTTTTTAAAATGAAAAAAATAAATTAGTTAATTAGTTAATTAGTTAATTAGTTAATTGTTTTTATTCTTCGAGAAATTGAAAATGAAAAATATGAAAAAAAATTAATTTTTTTCAAAAAAACAAAAAAAATTTTTTTTTAATTATTAATTTTTTCATATTATTTAAAAAAATTTAAAAAAACAAAATGCAGATTTGGATTCGTGAGAAAAAATTAGCCCAGTTTAAAAAAAAATGATCAAAATTCATCAATTTCTTTCAATGCTATGACAATATTTGCGAATTTGAAATTTTGAATTCAACTGTGGCGCGAGCGCTGTCGATTTCTCCCACTCCGCTGCCTGAAGCAACTTTAAATGTCACACACTTTTCAAGAATTTTTTTATGAACAAGAAGTTCATAGATGTTTACAGTGATTTTTTTATAACTAGTATGACTAATAAACTAAAAAAATATGAAAAAAGAAATTAAAAATATCAATAAATAAAAGCTCAGGAATTTTTTGAAAAAAAAAATTTATCTCCCCCCCCTTTTGACCTAGATCAAAAATTTTTTTTGCAAAATTTGCAGGAAAGAATAAGTAAACAAATGGCGTTCATCCCAAATTGTTAAAGTAAAAATTGTTGATACAGTGACAATTTGTTTATAAGCAAAAAATTAACCCCCCTAAAAAACCAGTTGTTTCGCAAAAATTCAATTTGCTATAAATTGTGATTGATAGATTGGCATTTCATGAAGAAAACCCAACAAAAAAAACTGATTTTCATCCAGCCAAAAATGTAGAAATTCCGTTGAAAAAAATCATGTTTTTAGTTAACAAATAGAATTTTTCATAAACTATTTATCCGATTGGCTTCAAATTTAACACACATCTTAAGGGCCCTGAGAGGCATATTTTTGGAGAATACCGAAAGAATTTGTTATTTTTTTTTTAAGTTATTAAATAATTAAGAAATAGCCATTTTTAGTGGTTTAAATTCATTTGCGAGTTAACAAATAAACCAATTTTAACATACATATGACCCGTCATTTTACAGGTATTTCAGAGCTCTATAACTTTTAATCACAACTTTTTCACATATAATTTCATGGGAAAGAACAGTCATCAAAAAACTGTTTTTCGGCACCTTCAAAGTTGTTTATAACGCGCAGCCAGTAAAATCTCGAGTGGGAAACATATACACATTTATACTACCACCCCACACTATATGAATCCACAGTCAGAAGTCAGGTATCAATTTTGGCACGAAAAAACACAGGGCGACTGGACTATATATACAATTCATATATCCATATTATATTGAATGAGCGCGAGAGACGCGTAAATTTGGGAACAGTGGAAGCAGCCTTGTTTCAGTCCTGCATTATAGGGTTCCGCAGCATTGATTGAACATTGAACGCCAATCTACAACAAAGACTGGAGCGTCATTCTTAAATAAGTGTTACATTATATCTAGAAGCAACCTTCGTTCCGCCGTCCCACCAAGGCTTGATCAATGTTGACCAAGCCTCAACGAAGGTTCCGTAAAGCCTGAATCCAGCGTCAGTTCTCGCCTGGGACTTAATTTAATAATCACTCACATTATTTCTATATATCCGTTATAACACATTGTCAATTGTGTCTCGATTGCACTGATTGCACTTTGAAGTTAACCTCAAATTAAAATCATATCATACACATATATGGGTGATTCTCCTGAAAGTGGGCAATTTCATGTCTTTGAATTATATCTTCTAAAAAACTTAACATTTAAATATTAACATTGGACAAACATATTATTTAAACATCACTTATTATACCCTTTATAAAAAACGATAATTTTTTAACACAAATTTAGTGGAAAACAACATTTAACAGCTGGAAAACAGCAATTCAATATGTCTTTACCTCTGAGTACCAAACTTTAAAGTACTATTACTTATAAAAAAAGAACTATCTTTAATTATTCAGTAAATATTATGAAAGATTAACTCAAAAGCTTCAATTTTTATCAATGAAATTTTTTAATACATCAATATAGTTATTGATAATTATTAAAATATAAGTGTCTTTAAAAATCTCCATGCTGGCACGACAAAGGATAAACGTGTATAAATAAACTATAAGACGTGCACTTTTTATATAAAAATCAATTGGAAATTAAAGAAAAAACATGTCACTTTTTAAATCTCCAAGAGAAATTGGAAAATAAATTATATTTTTCATATTTTTAAGAAAAAACACTAGAAAAACACTGCGTATTTTTATTCATTCCTTTGTCGTGCGCTGTCATAACTTTAATATTTCAATATAAATATCAATAAAAAACGGATGAAAACTTACAGTTTGGTAGGACAAAAGTGTATACCTAGCCATTTTTTTATTTACTTTTGTTTAAAATATGTATTAATGGATTTCGTACAAATTTCCATTGTCGTGGAGTCCTTTGTCGTGTCAAAACATTTGCAGAATAAAACAATAAATAATGAATAAAACAATAAACAAATAACAGATTCGTAATCAGCAACCACGAAAGCTTCCCCGAGTAACAAGTTTCATGTGACTTCAATCATTTTTTAAAAATATCGTTTGCCATATTGGATCCGCCATTTTGAATTTGGAAAACCAACAACGGATTCGTAATCAGCAACCACGAAAACCTCCCGAGTAACATGTTTCATAAGAGTTCAATCATTTTTAAGAAATGTCGTCCGCCATATTGGATCCGCCATTTTGAATTTTGAAAAACAAACTTCAGATTCGTGATCAGCGACCTCAAAAACCCTTGAGTAATCAGTTTCGTCGAAATCTAGTGCAGTCATTTCTCAAACTAATAATTTGTTTATATAATTTGTTTATAACAATATTAACATTTTTTATTACTATTCTAGTGAGTATAAACTGATTAATTATGTTTAACTACATCTCTGAATGTCAATTTTAAGTGAAATTCAAATTTAGGACACTAAATGTCTATCAAATAAGTTAGAAAATAATTTTCGTCTACATTGTTTTTAAATAAATAAATTAACAATTAGTTCAAATAAATTATTAGCAGACGCATTGTATTCTGCGGAAACTCAAGATTATTTAAAAAAAAAATTAACAAAATCCGTTAAAAATTTGTAAGAGCGCTAGATTTTTGTCCCTGAAAAGTGCTATTTGCCCCACTGTGCGTCCCCTTATTGTGCCCAACCATTTAATTGTTGTTTTTTGATATCTGCGTTTCTGTGCCCATGGGCATTAATGGGTTAAAGATGAAAAATCAAGAGGTTTTAAATTTTTCCCCACCTTCATTTTTAAAATACTGATTACTTTTGCGAATGACCGACAAAATGGGCCTTTTCATTTTTCTAAAGAACCAATGAAATCAAACAGTTAAATTATCGATAAATTAATGAAAACCGCATGATTCGACTTGTTAAAACATGTAGATTGATAATAAAAAATAAAAAAAAATTAAGATTTTGCTCCAAAATTACTAAATTGCGATTATCTCGAAAACTAGAACCGACAATATGGGCCCTTTTCATGTGGACGTCCACATGTTGTCTAAAAATTCATTTATTCAAAATTTAACCTTTCGCCCCAGTAATGTATAATATATAATTATGTATAATATGTATATGTGACGCTCCACGAGAAAAGGGACCTTATGACAAGAGTAAATAAGGTCCCTTTTCTCATTGAACGTCACATATGTATAATATATTCCTGGACAGAAACTGGTCCATACATTTTTTTTTTTAAGGCAGAGTGGGGAATTGTGGGCCACACTTTCCACACTCTTACACAAAAAATTTTTTTTTTAAATTTTTCTTGTCAGTAGGAGGTATAAACTAACATATATCATAGTCCGTTTCCCAAAATTATCACTTACCTTAAAGAAATTTCACTTTTTACAAAAAGTGCAATTTTATGAATTTTAAAAATTTTGGGGAATTGTGGGCCACTGCCTAAATTGAGTTCAAAATAAAAAATAACGATGAAATATATTCAGTAAATGGTTAGAAATATTAAAATATTAAATATAAAATGTTGTAAATGTTTAATTATTAGTTTAAAATTAGAAAAGGAAAAGTAAGAAAATGAAATTATTCGGAAGCACAATTTGGACAAGTAAAATAGGCTCCATTAATTACAAACTTTTAAGTGAACAGCTTTATCGCATGAATCGAATTGTTTTTGTTAAATTACTATAGCTATGAGTGACTTTAATAATATGTACCTGCATTGTGCAATTAAATCGCCAAAAACAAGCAATAAATACTTCCCTAAAAAAAGTGGCCCACAATTCCCCAAATGCTTCATTTTACAAAAAGCTTTGTATTATTTATTCATTTTAATTTGATGCAAAATTTTTGTTTGGAGTCAAAGTACAAATGCCGCACAATAATTAAAAAAATATTGTCCATAATTTATTCTTGAAAATCCTTGTAAATACAATAAAAACATAAAGGCACAAAATAAATATTTGAATGCAATTTTTCAGGTGATTTTTGTTTACGGTTTATATATATAGGTAATTGTAAAGCGTTTTAGAGTCATGAAATGTTAATGAAAAATTTAGTTTAGACGAACAAAAAAAATAAAAAAAATTGGATGATCAAACTTATAAATATTATTAAATAATTGAGGTGGCCCATAATTCCCTATGGCCTACAATTCCCCAATCTCCTCTATTAATTAAATATTAATTTAGCTTTTGCGTAATTAATTAAATAAATAATTTTAAATCATAGCTTTTTTAATTTCAGCTTTTTATGAGTGTCACATCCTTAAACGAACGAAAACAGAATCTTAAAAAAATGAATAAATTTTTAAAGGCTAAATCGATTACGAAAATAGCGAAATATTAATAATAATTAAAGTAGTGTTGCATTCGATCGAGAAATCGCTCGAAAAAAACGAGACATCTCGTGAAGAAGACAATGAAAAACAATTGAATCTGATTTATCATTCAATTTTTTTCATTGCCTTCTTCACGAGATTTCTCGTTTTTTTCGAGCGATTTCTCGATCGAATGCAACACTAAATTTAAAGTGAGCATCCCAATGGAAAATCTCTGTACAATGCCAACAGTGACAAATGGCGCAGGACAGAACCATTTGTTCTTCCAGCATTTTGCCAAGTCTTGGCAGGGTAATCTTGGCGCAGGGCAGAATAAATGGTTCCCCCATAGTTATGCCAAACCTTGTCAGGTAAATCTTGGCGCAGTACAGAATAAATGTTTTCGCCATAGTAATACCAAATCTTGGCAAGTAAACTTCGGCTTAGTACTGTAAATATGTTTTTAAGAACTTAATTTCAAAATTCATAAATTGAGGCCTTGGATCCAATAACTCGCCCGACGTTCGGAGGAACGCGCAACTGCCAGTCAGTGAGCAGTGAGCGCCTCTGGGCCACTCACTGCTACCCGACTGGTATTAGCGCGTGCCTTCGAGCGTCGGGCGAGTTATTGGATCCAAGGCCTCAATTGAATAATTTTTTTGTTAATTATTCACTGAAAAAAAATTCAATACGAAATTAACAATTTATCGTTAGTTAAAATATTTGTAGTCATATTCTTATATTAACTAAATTTTTAGTAATTTGAATTAAAATTGTGAAGTTGAATATACTTTTTATTTTTTAAGATGGTTAAAATGACTTTTGTTGAATTTACTTTGTACTTGATTTTGATAACTAGTGAGAGCTGGTAAAGCGAACTACATTGGACAAGTTAAACAAATTTAATAAAATTAACACAAGCTTCTTGGTAAAACCAACCATCTTGTTAGGTTGTTATTGTTTTAATTCATATTTCACAAAAAGTAACCTCACTTTTTTGTAATTTTTTAATTATATGCAAATCTCAATTTTGAGTATGATTGACATGAAGCATTTTTTACTGTATCTTAAAATATTCTTTATTGTTTTATTATTTTTCTAGTAAATATTTAAACAATGTTCTTATGTATAAAAGTCTCGTATTTGTTTTAATGGTGTAATGTAATTATTCGGTACTTATTTGTATTTGGCATTATTGTTATTCATAATGGCAAATTTTTGTAATAAATTAATTTGGCAAATAATTTTCTAAAATCTATTTATTTAAATGAAAAGTTAGAATATAAATTTTATATAAAAATTTAGGAATTTTATTCATTAAGCTTAAATTTATTGCACTAATCTTTCATTAAAAAATTAATTTTTAAATGATTCCTTATATCTTAATATTCTTCTGTAATATACATTAAATATAATGTATATTATAATACACTATTATTGCAATTACAATATCCCACTTTCAAGTTACAGAGCATATTTTCATACTTCCTTATTCGTATGTATGTATATTCTAACTTTCCATTCATGAGCCTCCGTGGCGCAGTTGGTAGAGCATCCGCTCCTAGCAGCGTCTTGCGTTCGAGACCTCATGATGGTAATTATTCAGGTAAATAGCAAAACAAATTTTCTTCGACAGGTATTAACATTCCAAGCATACACGACATAAGAATAGCATAAAATTATTTTTTTTAATTTATAAATTTTTTTTATAAAAATAAAAGTAACATCGGCGTGTCATGGAAAATATGTATTCACCTGTACTACCGCAACACTAACATTCTGCATTGACGCCAGTACTGAGTTAGTACCGATTGTCAGTACAGAACATTGTCTACATGCCTTCGTTATATCTGTATTGTACTAGTACTGAAATTCAGTGTAGCCCCGATACTGCCAACGCTGGTATAGTACTGCACCCGTGGTGCATTTCCTATTGGGATGTTATCACACTTGAAAAAACATTCAACACAATGAATTAACTTTCGTGAGGAATTTTAAGGGAAAGAGAACAACTTTCAATAATATAAAGAATCGATTTTAACATCCAATCTTCCATTCAAGAGATTATTAAAGGGATTATTGGAATCCAATCGGATATCCATTAACACTTTTTTCATATTCATTCCGTAATAGAGTCTTTATAAAAAAGAAAAAATTTGAAACCATTATCTTAAATAATGCCACTGAGTGTTATTTTAACACTGAATTCGATTTTAAAAGTGTCCGCATCAAATATTAGCTCGGAAGTGTTAATTTAACACCGCAAATAAGGGTAATTTTCAATTTTATCCAGTCCAGAGAAAAAAATTGGCACCGTATGCTTCACCATGTAATTACACCAAAAAGAGGTAAAATTGAATATTTAATATTAAGATTACCCAATCCAAAAATTGTGCGCAACAAATACAACATTCAAGTTTTCTGTGTAGATATAAAAAAAAACCGTATTTAAAAAAGATTACACATGAAATTTGTCGTCTTCACTTTATTACATACACGCCAGACAAGAGGAAGAAAAATATATATTTATGGTAGTATTTCTCTGGTACTAGTACCAGAGAAATACATTTTAAATTTTTACAATTATCAATTTTTATGGTCCCGGCGTTTATGGTTACTCAAAGACAATAAAAACTCGTTTTTATTACGACTATATAATGTACAAGTCTAAAATATTTTTATCTGCAATGTAATTTTTTTTATCGAACTATAAAATGTGATTGACTCGGAAAAATTAATTTTCCATACTCAAAAGATCCCGTGTGGAAATTTGTCTTGGAAAACTATAGACTTTTTATTGTTTCTATAATGGTAAAGCCAGGTTCAATTGTTCACACGAATCTATCTAGAAATTTTTAATATTCTATCTAGTAATTATAGACAAAATAATTTTTGCCAAAAAAACATATGTGAACTGAATTGTCTATTTTCAGGTTATTTAAAAATTCAATTCTATGTAGTTACTCTCCTTTTGCTTCCTCATAAGGAAGCTTTTTGCATTCGTGACGATTTTCAATTTTTCAAAAGAAGGTTGTATGGACTCATTTTCATCTATATAACATATGTATATTCAATTCTGAGCAAATGTCCAGATGTATGTGTGTGTATGTCACAAAAATTGGGTACAAATTATCTCAAACAAATTTTGATGGATTGTCTTGAAATTTTTCAGGTTTATTGCAGTCATTAATACCTAAAATCTGACACAAGGATTTTCAAAAATATCTAAAAAAAAATTTTTATACAATTTTTTTAAAATTCAAAAAAAAATTTTTTTTGTATTTTTGTAAATAATTTTTTTATTTGTTAATATTTTAATTAATTATTCTCAAAATTAGATTCCTGACAAGAAAACGAATCGATTGATGTATACAAAGTATATTTTTTATCAAAATTTATAAAATTAATAGAATTTTTCTTCTAATCTATTAACCAAGATTTCTCAATTTGTAACGGAGATTGTGTTGTGACCAGACAAATTCTCATTCGTCTGGCATACAATTTTTAAAAAAATTTTTTATTTTTCGGTTATTCTATAGACTTATGTTTTGTAGATTATTATTCTTTATAAGATAGTACTGAAGGATTTTTTTATTTAATGTTATTTTTCTATTTTTTAAACAAAAAATGCCAAATTCTCATTCGTCTGGTTCTCATTCGTCTGGCACTTTTGAGATAGGATGTATACTATATCATTAGAATATGAACATACACTGTAAAAACAAAGTCTTTCTTTAAGGCGGTGTCAAAGTCGATTGGATTTTTGCATTGAGCTTCAATGGAAAAATCGCATCGACTTTGACACCGCCTTTAAGCTCGAAATTTGTCTTTTTTCAAGGTGTAAACGGAAGACTCCCCAATTGATACAAGTAAGGTGTTAAATAAACTGAAATTCAACTGTAAGCTTGTAAGAAGGCAGAAATTTAGCTAGATGGTTTGGCTAAATTTTAGCCTTCTTACTAGCTTACAGTTGAATTTCAGTTCATTTAACACCTTACTTGTATCAATTGGGGAGTATTCTTTTTAAACTTCTAATCATTACTGACATTCAGCCAACATGGTCTACTTCCGTTTACACCTTGAAAAAAGACAAATTTCGGGCTTAAAGGAAGACTTTGTTTTTACAGTGTCTTTTTATTCACTTTGTTATTTTTTTCAATTATTTCTTTTATTATTTTTCACTTATTACTTTTATTAATTATTTATATTTAATATAACTTTTAAATTCAACCTTTCTTTACTTTTTTAAATTATTTTATATTATTCTCAATTATAATTTACTTTACTGAATAAACTTTTATCAAACCCTTACAACTTTCTGAGAAAATCCCTTGCTCAGGGATTCCAAATTTAACTTTGATCTTCCACGATCAACACGGCCAATTGCCTGACTTAGAATTGCCTGGCCAAAACTGCCGGCTACAACTACAGGTGACTACGACCTGTACTAAACTGCCGGCCTAAACTGCCCGGGCTAACTGCCGGCTACAACGGCCTGGCTTAAACTGCCCAGATTTCTTAGTGTCAATCAATTTTATTGAAAGACGATTTAGTGGGGAAATCGTATGTTAAGTTTATTGCACTTGACTGTTGTCAAGCCAATTCTGCAAGCTTGCAGATTTAGGCAGTGGCGCGATCCGAGTTCAGTGACTTAGATGCACCACTCCTTATATTGAGCAATTTACTTTTCATATTTTCTAACTATTCCTCAAAAGGGTCAATAAACTGTTTGTCCAAGAAAAGGAATTTTTTAAGAAATACCGTGTTTTATTCTTAGGTTTTTCACTTCAAATTGTGAAACTTAAAGGAATGTTAAATTTCATTAAATCTATTATTTATATAAAATTAGATTTTTATCCGATTAAAATACTTTAGATTAAAATATTCAAAAAAAAGAATGTCCCTTTTGTGAAATTACAAAGGGTTGTTTTTTGTGTAAATGTTTTTGTGATGTTTAACAAAATCTCATGTTGCATGTAATTGTTGCATGTAATTTTAGTTTAAATATAATTAAAAAAGGTATTAACAATATAAAAAGTTACGGAGTTCGGCGGTAACAAAGAGATACGACATTTTGGAAGTGGCAGGTATTTCGAAGTTAATATAGCGAAATGCAACAATGACGAAATAAAATACTTTGTTCCTTTGGAAAAAGTATTTGAAATGTTGGAAGCTGTCCACGTTTTACTGGCCATGGTGGTCGTGACCGAATGCTTACCATTTTTTTATCAATGTGCGAAATATGCCATTTAAAAAAAAATTAAGAGAAAACGAGGTTTAGTATCTTAACCGATTTTACATAATTAAATGAACAGTCGTTGCCAAGTAGATTTAATAGATCTACAATCGCAGGCAGATAAACAGTTTAAATTTATTATGGTCTATCAAGACCATCTAACCAAATTCGTGATTCTTCGACCCTTGACATCGAAACGTGCAGGAGAGGTAAGTTTTTTTATTAGAATAAAATATAGTCTGAATAGAAAAAAAATTTCGAACATAAATGTCAAATGTAATGTAATAACGTTGAATTTTAAAACAATATGATCAATGACAATATTTATGTATAGGTAATTATTGATATTGACAGAAGCTAAGTTTGATTTCGAATTAATAATAACTGATAAATGATATCCTCAATTTACGTTAAATATTTTACTTTTATTTTTAAATTAAATTTTAAAGGAAAGAAAATATATTAAATAATATTTAAAAAATTAAAATTAATAAAAAATTAATATTATTTTTATTGGTATTATTATTACAATTAATCATATTAACAATTAATAATCATTAATAATTATTAACAATTAATAATGATTTTCAATTATTATTTTTAATAACTTTTTGCATTTTACAGATCAACTCTTGGATAAACTGCTTATCAACTCTTGGACATTTTCCTAACATTTGGTGCTCCAGTAATTTTACAATCTGACAATGGTCACGAGTTTGTCAACCACATTATCACAGAATTGGCCTCGCTATGGCCTGAACTGAAGATTGTTCACGGAAAGCCTAGACACAGCCAAAGCCAACCCTCTGGGCATGGTATCGTCCCAAGTAGAAATGTAATACTGGCATAGTACTGACCCAGTACTGACTGCCAGTATAGCAGTACTGACTCCAGTACTAAATCAGTATTGGGAAATCCCTGGCTGGTAACGCTTTCCAGTTCTGATTTTTTACTGGCAGTCAGTACTAAGTCAGTATTAAAATATCACTGGCAGAACACCGCCTAGTTACTGATTCGCAGGTAAAATTTAACAAATTTGGAAAATGCTGTAACGCGTTCTCTAAAACAAAATTTACCTTTAGAAGCTTATATTAATTTGTTATTTGATTATAAAAGAATAGGGAGTAATTTATTGAATACTAATAATTATTATTAATATTTCTGTAGTAAATAAACTTTTATCAGTAGCAATAAAAATGTAAATAATTAGCAAAATTGCTATTATTGAAATAAGTTTTAAAAAAATTTTGTTCTTATTTTTTTCATTAATTTAGACAATCTTATTTATTTAAATTAATTACTAAATTATTATTATTATTGTTTATAATTATTTAAATTTATATTTTATGTAACACTGTTGAGAATTATACACTAAACACTTAGAACTAAGACGCAAAAATATCGCACGCACGGGGGATCGAACCCTAGACCTCGAGGACACAAGTCGAATACACTAACCGCACAGCCACGCAAGCTTGGAAGTGATTTTACTTAAACTTCCTCTTGAATTATGGGAAGGATATATACAGTGCTATAATAATGAATTCACAGTATATTATATTTATTTAAAGAAAAATAATTATAAATATATGTTTTATATATTTATGTACATTTTAACAAGACGTTATATATTAACTAATAGGTATATCATAAAAATATGGTACAAATTATTAATTTAATTATTTATTAAAATAATAATAAAAAATATATATTTATACATTTTTTAAAAATAAAAAAAATTTTATTAATAATAATACATAATAAATAATATAATAATAATAATAATAATAATAATAATAATAATAATAATAATAATAATAATAATAATAATAATAATAATAATAATAATAATATTATTATTATTATTATTATTATTATTATTTAAATAATAATATTTATTAATAATAATACATAATAGTAAAAATAATTAATAATTAATAATATATTAATTGTTTGATGTTATTGTTGATGAATAATGTTTTTAAAAATCTTGGAAAATATTTTAATAGTTAATAAATCAAACGATGTTGTTATTAATAGTGGCCGGTTTAATGCCATTATAACAAATCTTGTTTGTTTTTTAACTCCTTTGCAGTACTGATTTGGTGTTATGCCAGTTTTCTGCCAGTACTGATTTTAATACTTTTTTAACTCCGACGTATTACTGATTCGGGTTTGGAGTCAGTATACTCCCAGTACTGATCGGGTTTCGAAAGTCAATACCGACGGTCAGTACTGAGTCAGTACCATGCCGGTGTTTAACTCCGTCCTAACTCCGGACATTTCTACTCGGGCGTCTTTGTTCTAGAAACGTTCCTAAAACGTTTTTAGAACGTTTTATGTCCACTAGATAACGACTTAAGAACGACCAATGTTCTAAAAACGTTTTTAGAACATAAAACGTTTTTAAGACGTTATGTGGAGGCCATGAAACGTTCTAATAACGTTTTAGGAACGTTTCTAGAACAAAGATGTTTTCGTGTCCAGAGGAAAGGATCTGTGGAAAGAGCAAACCAGGATATTGAAAATATGTTGGCTGTTTAGATGGCTGAAAACAAAACCACAAAGTGGGAAGAAGGTTTGAAGTTTATTCAGTTTACAAAAAATAGATCTTTACATTCCGGAATAAAACAAGCTCCTTACAAAGCTATGTTTGGCTTTGACCCGAAAGTAGGACTTTCTACTTTAAAGTTACCTAGCGAGGTTATTAAAAATATTAGAACGGAAGATGACCTGCAAAACATCCTTGGTGACACTGAAGACAGTAATGAAAACGAAAATAATTATCAGGCAGTTACAACAGCGCCATCTACTGAAGAGTCAATTTTTTTTTTAAGGTACTACTACACTTTAGAATTATAAAAAATTATATTTTTTTTATTGTATTTTTTAACTCTTTATGACTTCAGAAAACACCTCCTAAAGTATTTATAACCAATTGTAAAAAATAAAAGTAAATTTTTCAAAAAATATTCAATTAATGTAAAAAGTTATTGATAAATTAAGTAAGTCTTTAAGGGGATGGTGGGCTCCAGCTTTTTGTTACGACCAGTAGAAACATTGGTGCTGTAACAGTGTCTGACATAAAAAAATGGTGGGGTTTTAATTTGTAAAAGAATTTTATGTAATTTATGGATGGCCTCTAACGATGCATATAAGGTTTAAACGCGTTTTTCTCAAAATAACGTTTCCTCAAATTGCGGACAGTTTATCTCTGAATCTACTGAACCGATTTTAATAAATAATAACTCGTTTTGTTTGTTAGCATGTCCTGTGTGAGAATTAATCAGAAAATGGTCAAAAAATTAAAAAAAACATTTTTGCAGACTAGAAAAATACTGAAAAACATAGTGTATTTTGACAAAAATTATTGAAACATGTGCAATTTTTTTATTTTAGTCCATTTTTCATTAATGGTGGTGGATTTCTATGCAAGACACCTTCCTTTTTAAAAAGCAATTTGGATTTTTTGTTTCCGATTTGTTAATCTTGAGATAAACTGTCCGCAATTGGACAACTAACTTTTTGGAGTTTTGATCTGAATGCTGTCAGCAGATTATGATATTAAATAAAAAATAAAAACAAACCATTATTTTTATTCTCTAAATATGTATTAATATAGGCAAAAAAGTTTTTTAAATATTTATAATAAAAGACCTAAGACATTTTTTTTCATTTGGTCTTTTAAGAGCCTTCTTAAGTGTAGTAGTACATTAAGTTTATTTAATATTTCAACATTAAAAACTAAATATAAATAACAATAAATAATACATTTTTTCTGATATAAAAGTAGCAGATGAAGAACAAGGAAACAATCCACAAGAATATGCAACTCCGATTTCAGCGTCAACCGTTGAATCGACCAATAATAATTCAAGACAATAGAGAATATTTTTTCTGCCAGAAAAAGCAGCCGAAGTACTATAGGCCAGTCGGTTAGTGCAAAAACTGCCCAAAAATGCAAACAGCAAAGTCTCAACGGTTTCTGGTAGTTTGGGGGCTCCTTATAAGAGCCCCACAGTTTGCTCTCGATTTCCGGGTGCGAAAAACAGTGTAAACAATCGCCAAAGTTTGTAAAACATGGTTTTTCGATGCTCGTTGCTTCCGGTTAAGTTTTAGGGGAAAAAGTTGTTATTGAAAGTTATAGAGCTTGAAAATACCTTCCAAATGATGGGTCTTATGTTAAAAAGGTTAATTAGTTTAGTTGCAAATGGATTTAAACCATTAAAAATAGCACTTCTTTAATTGTTTAATAACTTTGTTAATAATTATCGAATTTGTTCATAACTTACCAGGAATGTTCTCCTTGCGTAGCTGAATAAATCCCAAAAAAAATTAACTAGATCGGAGAAATAGTTTATGCATAATTCCATTTGTTAACTAAAAACATGTAATTTTTCAACGGAATTTCCCCACTTTTGGTACATCGAATTTCGATTTTTTTTTGGAAAGTACACTTAAGAAGTCAAACTTTCATCCTATTTAAATGGCCAATTGATTTTTTTTATCTAAGTGCATAATAAAAAGGGTTAAAAAAGAGTGTGTTTTTTGTCATAAACAAATGGAATTACTCAGCCAATTTTCACTTTATCAATTAGCTATAAACGGCATATAATTCCATTTGTTTCCACAAAACTTTTCAAAAAAAATCCGACTTAACTTGAAGGAGGGGGGAGTTAACTTTTTTTTAAAAAAAAATTCCTGAGAAGTTAATTATTAATATTTTTTATTGAAACTCGCACGACTTTTAGTTCAAAACATGTATTTTATGAAAAAAAATTGAACTCAACGTTTTGTGCTTTTATTTTTCATTTATATCAAGTGAAAGTACTTGAATATTTTTTTCAACCCTTGGACGGCGGAGTGGGGGAACTCGGTACGCGGGAATTTCGCCCGCCACAAACAGAATTCAGCCGTCAAATTCACAAAAATGGTCATAACTTCGTTAATTATTGACTGATTTTAATCTTTTTTTTTTAATTCCATGTATTTTTTTATGCTGAATCCAAATATGAATTTATATATTTTTTAAATAAATAGTATATTACGATACTAGGCCAGAAAGTTGGATTTCCTGGCCGGCGTGATATATAAGGCCGAGGCGAAGCCGAGGCTTTATATATCACGCTCGCTAGGTTATCCAAATTTCTGGCCGTGTGTCGTATACAATTTTTCTGTATCCCCAGCCGAAAGTACGTTACTTACAGAGCTCACGTTTTGAAAACAACTGACAGTCATCAAAATAATGCATGAAATTTCTTATTTTCTTTTATTTATTATTATTATATTTTGTATATTATTAAATATTTATTTGTAAAAGAAAATTTCTTGTTTACTATTTTTTAAATTTTACTTCCAATTATTTTTTACTTATAATTTTTTTTCATGCCCGCCCCGACCAGCTAAGTCTCGGCTTCGCCTCGACTTTGCAAAAGTCGGGCGGGCAACTTATTCAGCTATTTTATTTTTCAAACAATAATTATTTAACGTACTTTCGGCTGGGGATACAGAAAAATTGTATACGACACACGGCCAGAAATTTGGATACCCTAGCGAGCGTGATATATAAAGCCTCGGCTTCGCCTCGGACTTATATATCACGCCGGCCAGGAAATCCAACTTTCTGGCCTAGTATCGTAATATACTATTTTTTATGGGTTAAAGTAATTTTATTAACTTTTTTTTAAATAAGAACAAAGGTGTGTTATAAAAGAATCAATATTATTTTTTTTATTAAATACTATTTACAATAAACATATTTTTAATCATCCATACACTCATCATTCATTTTAACATTATCATTATGATTAAAAATATGTTTATTGTAAATAGTATTTAATAAAAAAGATAATATTGATTCTTTTATAACACACCTTTGTTCTTATTTAAAAAAAAAGTTAATAAAATTACTTTAACCTATAAAAAATAATTATTTTGCCACTACAACGCTTAAACTCGATGCTACACGCTTATTGGTAAATAATTTCAGTTTTTTTTAAATAACATTATTTTAAATTAAGTGAAATAAGATGTACGAAGAAAAATTTTTGTTAAATATAATTAATAATAATAAAAATTTGTTGTTAAAAAAAATTTTTTTTATTTCTACAAAAAATATTTTATTTAAAAAATATATAAATTCATATTTGGATTCAGCATAAAAAAATACATGGAATTAAAAAAAAAGATTTAAATCGGTCAATAATTAACGAAGTTATGACCATTTTTGTGAATTTGACGGCTGAATTCTGTTTGTGGCGGGCGAAATTCCCGCGTACCGAGTTCCCCCACTCCGCCGTCCAAGGGTTGAAAAAAATATTCAAGTACTTTCACTTGATATAAATGAAAAATAAAAGCACAAAACGTTAAGTTCAATTTTTTTTCATAAAATACATGTTTTGAACTAAAAGTCGTGCGAGTTTCAATAAAAAATATTAATAATTAACTTCTCAGGAATTTTTTTTTAAAAAAAAGTTAACTCCCCCCTCCTTCAAGTTAAGTCGGATTTTTTTTGAAAAGTTTTGTGGAAACAAATGGAATTATATGCCGTTTATAGCTAATTGATAAAGTGAAAATTGGCTGAGTAATTCCATTTGTTTATGACAAAAAAACACACTCTTTTTTAACCCTTTTTATTATGCACTTAGATAAAAAAAATCAATTGGCCATTTAAATAGGATGAAAGTTTGACTTCTTAAGTGTACTTTCCAAAAAAAAAATCGAAATTCGATGTACCAAAAGTGGGGAAATTCCGTTGAAAAATTACATGTTTTTAGTTAACAAATGGAATTATGCATAAACTATTTCTCCGATCTAGTTAATTTTGTTTGGGATTTATTCAGCTACGCAAGGAGAACATTCCTGGTAAGTTATGAACAAATTCGATAATTATTAACAAAGTTATTAAACAATTAAAGAAGTGCTATTTTTAATGGTTTAAATCCATTTGCAACTAAACTAATTAACCTTTTTAACATATGAACCATCATTTGAAAGGTATTTCCAAGCTCTATAACTTTCAATAACAACTTTTTCCCCTAAAACTTAACCGGAAGCAACGAGCATCAAAAAACCATGTTTTACAAACTTTGGGCCAAAAGAATGAAACTCACGTCAGATAAAAATCATCGGGCAGTTGAAATTGGAGATAACGTCATTATTCCAATTCCAGATGTTGACAAAGCAAAAAGTGAATTTCGAAATGTAATTGGAGTAGTGATGGAAAAAAACGACGAGCTTCACACAATTGGAACAAAACTTGCAATCATAAATAGACTATATTGCAGGTATATTAGGGTGGTTCTTATTTTGGCGATGTTTCCGAATCATCGGTCTCACCCCAAAAAATTAATCAAGGTATAAAAAAAAATTTCGTGAAAGTTTGAAGCAAATCGAACAATATTAACACATGCCTCTATAGTCGACTGAAATTTTAAATGAAAAATACGTGTAATTTTTCCTGGAAATCACAAAAAAAATTCTAGCTTATGGGTAAGACTCCGTCAGAAAAAAAGCGATTTGCAAGTGGTCTTCCGATTTCTTCGAAACCTTGGGAAATAGAAGTCTTATATGAATTAAATTTAACCCTAAAAGGATTTTGAAAAATTTTGAAAATGGCGGCCGCTACGCCATATTGAAAATGAGTGTTGCGTTTTTTTCAAAAATTAATAACTCTGAAACTTTTTGATCGATTTTAATAAAATTTACAGGCGATATAGTTAAAAATACGTAGTTTAATTTGATATTATGAACAAAAAAAAATTTCCAAAATTTGTCAAAAAAAAAGTCAAAAAAATTTTTTGAATTAATTTTTTGTTCAGTTGGCCTAATTTTTGAATTTTCTAATAAGTAAATATCGATTCCTTGTAATTTCACCTTTCATTTCATAAAAAAAAATTTATTGATTAATATTATTGATTGATTAATATTAACACGTGCCAGAGATCCATCGAAATTTCCCATTAAAAATACATAGGAAAAATGCACTTTTTAAAAAAAAATTCATAACTTTTTTAATTTTCATGCAAAAAATTCTCCAGGTCACATTTGCCTTCATTTTTAGCTGCACTATAAGATAGCACTTTGCCAAAAATTTAATTTTGAAAAATTTTTAAAATGGCGGATGATTAAAGTGGGTCATAAAAATGCACCACAATATATCCAAGGTTTTAACACATAAGTGTTGTCAAAAATTCAAAAAAATTTCTTACTCGGGGCTATTTTCGATCGTTTATCATGAATCTGATATTAGAAATTAATTTTCAAAATTTTGGATCCAATATGGTAGGTTCAAAATTTTAATTTTTTACATTTTCGAAGCAAATATTCTAAAACAACGTCAAGGGCGAATTTTGGAAGCGCTATTTACGAATCTAATGTTAAAAATTTATTTTTTAAATTACCGAATCTAATATGGCATGGCGGATTCAAATTTTTTTTAAATATTCCTTTAATAATCGATTTTTAAGAGCAGAGGTATAAAAAGTTAAATTTCTATAAAAGAGTTTCTAAAACATCCCAATAATTATTTTTTGTAAATATTAATCTATAAATTAATATTTAGACTATTTACTTAAAAATGTAGAAAATCATAATTTTGAATCCGTCATAGTGGATCGGATAATTTGAAAAATAAAATTTTAACATTAGATTTGTACACTCAGAAAAAAATTTGTTCGAATCAACCAAATTTTGGTTGAATCAACCAAATAAATGCATTGCTATACAGTCAACCAAACGTTTGTTTGATTCAACCAAAAAATTTCTTCCAATACGTTTATTTGTATTAACCAAATGCTTATTACACTTAACCAAAAAATTTTATTTAATATAACTAAAAAATTTGTTTATTTCAAGAGAAAAGATTTGTTTGATTCAAATAAATAGTTTTAGTAAACGTATTTTGTTCATTTAAATAAATATTTTTGTTTACTTAATTTTGTTATTTATTTTCCTCTAATAATATTTGAATTTCCTAATTTAATATTTTCTAGTACGTATTATTGGTTAATTTATAATTTATTATATAATTATTGATATTTTAAAATTATACATATAATAAATTATAAATTAACCAATAATATGTATACTAGAAAATATTAAATTAGGAAACTCAAACATTATTAGAGGAAAATAAATAACAATTAAGTAAAATATTATATATGTATTTCTTCATATAAACAAAATTACTTAATTATAAAAAAACATTTGAAATATTACATTAAACATATTATAATTATGATTTTTATACGTGCACTCAGAAAAAAGTTTATTCGAAACAACAAACTGAAAACTTCACAAAACCTTTTTGTAAATATTCTTCTCACTGGTACAAATTAAATATGCAGTAAGTCTAAAATGAACACAATGTATTTATTTAACCGACACTTATAATTTTTTTCTTTGATTTACCGATTTAACAAATAAATTTGACGCGAACGCGGACTGTAGACAAGTGAGATCGCCATTTTTAAATTCACACATGTACTTTTTGAGACAAGCAAATATGTTTGTTTGACTCAAATAAAATAATTTGGTTGAATCAAACAAATTTTTGTGTTGTGTCGAACAAACTATATTTAACTAAACAATATTCTCTATTCAAAACACAAATTTGGTTAAATGAAACAAACAACTTCAAATAAAAAATTTCTTTCCAATAACCAAACAAATTTTACGTATTTATTAAAATAAACCAAATTTTTATTTAAATCAACAAAATTGTTTTATCGTGACAAATAAAATAGGTTAATTAAACAGTTTGGTTAAGTGAAATAAACTTTTTCTCTGAGTGTAAATAACGCTTCCAAAAATCGCCCTTGACGTTGTTTTAGAATATTTACTTCGAAAATGTAGAAAATTAAAATTTTGAACCTGCCATATTGAATCCAAAATTTTGAAAATTAATTTCTAATATCAGATTCATGATAAACGATCGAAAATAGCCCCGAGTAAGAAATTTTTTTGAATTTTTGACAACACTTATGTGTTAAAACCTTGGATATATTGTGGTGCATTTTTATGACCCACTTTAATCATCCGCCATTTTAAAAATTTTTCAAAATTAAATTTTTGGCAAAGTGCTATCTTATAGTGCAGCTAAAAAGGAAGGCAAATGTGACCTGGAGAATTTTTTGCATGAAAATTAAAAAAGTTATGAATTTTTTTTTAAAAAGTGCATTTTTCCTATGTATTTTTAATGGGAAATTTCGATGGATCTCTGGCACGTGTTAATATTAATCAATCGGCTTCAAATTTTGGGAAATTTTTTTTTATTTTATTGGAACTAAACTGGGGGGTGGCGTAAACAAAATTCGAAAGTCGCATTGTTACGGACACCCTATTGTGCACGTTTGTACGCTCGCTTCATATTCCGCCTCGCTACGGAGTTTAATTCCGCGGTACGCGCTCCCACTAAAGTCGCAATATCTCGAGAACTATTAGAGTCTCCATAAATTTTTTTTTATGAAATGAAAGGTGAAATTACAAGGAATTGATATTTACTTATTAGAAAATTAAAAAATTAGGCCAACTGAACTAAAAATTAATTCAAAAAATTTTTTTGACTTTTTTTTTGACAAATTTTGGAAATTTTTTTTTGTTCATAATATCAAATTAAACTACGTATTTTTAACTATATCGCCTGTAAATTTTATTAAAATCGATCAAAAAGTTTCAGAGTTATTAATTTTTTGAAAAAAACGCAACACTCATTTTCAATATGGCGTAGCGGCCGCCATTTTGAAAATTTTTCAAAATCCTTTTAGGGTTAAATTTAATTCATATAAGACTTCTATTTCCCAAGGTTTCGAAGAAATCGGAAGACCACTTGCAAATCGCTTTTTTTCTGACGGAGTCTTACCCTTATACAAATTTATTTAAAATTCTCTAACTTTGGGTGCTTTTAGTACATGATAAGAGGTAAAATATTCAATTATTCAAAAAAAATTTGAAAGTATTTGCTTCATATATGTACAAGCTTAATGAATATGCCGCTATCACAGTAAACAGGACTTATTAACCCTCAGATGCACACATTTTTTTATTCATTTAAATTTGACGAAACTCGGTACTCGGGGGTTTCTGGGGGCGCTGATTACGAATCTGATGTCAGTTTAAAAAAATTCAAAATGGCAGATCCAATATGGCGGACATAAAAAAATCGTTCAATTAAACTGAAACTCGGTACTCGGAGGTTTTTGGAATTGCTGATTACGAATATAAGATCATTTTGAAAAAATTCGAAATATTGGATCCAATATGGCGGATCTTTTTACTCGTTTTTAGCGTTACCCGGAACTAACAGCGAGGAAGTGACGAGATTTTAGTTCCATTTTTTTATTTTGTTTTTTTTGTAATTACAGAAATTTGTGTCAACGTTTTCTTCCTTTCAATTGTGGCACTTTATAATTCACCAACTCTTCTAAGATTTTCAATCGAAAATTTTGCAATGCCATGGAAGGATGAGTATCTATGCAATTTAGCAGAGGGAAAATGTTTTCTGGAATTTCATATAAATAGTTGACTAAGAGATCCTTCTTAGTTTTAATATGTGTCATAGAAAACAGTCTACAAGCAAATAAAAATGCAAAAGAAATAAAAAAAATACAACAAAATGTAAAAATATTAAGAAGAAAGAAGCTATCAATAATCCGAATCAAATTTATACAAACAAATTAAATATCTTAAATAAATCTCTATAAGCTCTTAGATTTCATATGTATCGACAGCACAGCTGCCCGAATACAGAAACCTGCTTAATCTGAAAAATATTTTCGAAATTAATTAATAATTTCAAAATTATCAAAGAAACCAGAAAAAAAGGTAGCATGGTGGGATACGAGCCCACGACCTTTCTATTGCCGGTAGACTGCTCTGACCACTGAGCTACATGCACCCCGAGATTCTCCGAATTCTTTGACATATACTATCCCTATGTCAAAGAATTCGGAGAATCTCGGGGTGCATGTAGCTCAGTGGTCAGAGCAGTCTACCGGCAATAGAAAGGTCGTGGGCTCGTATGCCACCATGCTACCGTTTTTTTTCTGGTTTCTTTGATAATTTTGAAATTATTAATTAATTTCGAAAATATTTTTCAGATTAAGCAGGTTTTTGTATTCGGGCAGCTGTGCTGTCGATACATATGAAATCTAAGAGCTTATAGAGATTTATTTAAGATATTTAATTTGTTTGTATAAATTTGATTCGGATTATTGATAGCTTCTTTCTTCTTAATATATAACTGCCGAATGATAAATTCACTTTCTATAATTATAATTGCCTATGAATTGAAATACTAGGCTTACCATCTTTAAGAAACTTCCTGCGTTATCATTAAAATAACGTAGGAAGTGATAGTATATGTCAAAGAATTCGGAGAATCTCGGGGTGCATGTAGCTCAGTGGTCAGAGCAGTCTACCGGCAATAGAAAGGTCGTGGGCTCGTATGCCACCATGCTACCGTTTTTTTTCTGGTTTCTTTGATAATTTTGAAATTATTAATTAATTTCGAAAATATTTTTCAGATTAAGCAGGTTTTTGTATTCGGGCAGCTGTGCTGTCGATACATATGAAATCTAAGAGCTTATAGAGATTTATTTAAGATATTTAATTTGTTTGTATAAATTTGATTCGGATTATTGATAGCTTCTTTCTTCTTAATATTTAACTGCCGAATGTTAAATTCACTTTCTATAATTAAAATGTAAAAATGTTTCTGTCCAATTGAATTACTTTTTATTTCATATGTCCACCATATTCGAAACCCTAGAGTACTGAGTTTCAGTCGAATTGAACGACTTTTTATTTTTATTTCCGCCATATTGAAATTTTTCAATTGACCTCAGATTCGTAATCAGCGTCCTGAAAAACCCCCCCAGTACCGAGTTTCGTCAAATTTAAATGAATAAAAAAATGTGTGCATCTGAGGGTTAATAACACAGGTCAACAAAAAAAGACTTACTTTTTTTTATGAAAGCGGAATGGTTTTCTAAGTTTTTTTGGACGCTGAACAAGATCCCGACTTCCAAAATTGACCATCACGTCAGGATTTTGAGAAAAGTGGGGGTAAAGACCCCAAAAACGCTTTTTTGAGGATTTTCATCATTTCTTTCTCTTTAACCTGACGTGCTAGAGACTTCCACATGGTCTTAAATTAAAGCTTGTAATGTGCACTACAAGACCCATATCCATAAAATAAAAAAAAATTAAAATATTTTACAAAAAATGGGGTTGAAGACGTCAAAAATTTGTGTTTTTGGATTGCTTTAATAGACTTCTTGCAATTGCTTGGATTCGCTTGAAAATGGTTACTTCGGGTTTTTGGGTTGCTGATTACGAATCCGATATTAGTTTGCAAAAATTTAAAACGGCGGAACCAAGATGGCAGATGTAAAAATTAAGAATTGCTTGGATTCGCTTGAAAATTGTTACTCCAGGGTTTTTGGGGTCGCTGATTACGAATCTGCCGTTTTAAATGTTTGCAAACTAATATCGAATTTGTAATCAGCGACCCCAAAAACCCCAAGTAACCATTTTCAAGCGAATCCAAGCAATTGCAAGAAGTCTATTAAAGCAATCCAAAAACACAAATTTTTGATGTCTTCAACCCCATTTTTTGAAAAATATTTTAATTTTTTTTATTTTATGGATATGGGTCTTGTAGTGCACATTACAAGCTTTAATTTAAGACCTTGTGGAAGTCTCTAGCACGTCAGGTTAAAGAGAAAAAAAATGATGAAAATCCTAAAAAAGTGTTTTTGGGGTCTTTCCCCCACTTTTCTCAAAATCCTGACGTGATGGTCAATTTTGGAAGTCGGGATCGTGTTCAGCGTCCAAAAATACATAGAAAACAATTCCGCTATCTCATAAAAAAAAGTAAGTCTTTTTTTGTTGACCTGTGTAATTATAAGACTATTAGTCCTGTTTACTGTGATAGCGGTATCTTCATCAAGTTTGTATATGAAGCAAGTACTTTCAAAAAATGTTTGAATAATTATTGGATGTTTTACCTCTTATTGTGTACTAAAAGTACGCAAAGTTAGAGAATTTTAAATAAATTTGTATAAACTAAAAAAATTTTGTGTGATTTCCAGGAAAAATTACATGTATTTTCCATTTAAAATTTCAGTCTTCTAGAGGCACGTGTTAATATTGTTCGATTTGCTTCAAACGTTAAGGAGATTTTTTTTTATATTTTGATTAATTTTTTGGGGTGAGACCGATGATTTGGAAACATCGCCGAAATAAGAACCACCCTAAGGTATATTGGCTATAATGATTCTTTCTACAAGTTCATTTTGATAATTTTATATTTAAAATACTTCGATTTTCAGGTCTGAATTTGATGCGTGCAAAATAAATTTTATTGACATTCAAGAAATTCCGACTGAAAAAATTTCTTTAAGGTCCATCGCTACTCAGCAATCAAATATAGACGGACAAGAATTTTTCCGATGCCATTGTCAAACAAAAAGATGTCAGTGTAAAAGAAAGGCGTACTTTGCAACTCTAAATGTCACAGTAGTTCGCCTTGTTACAACAAATAGTTTTCGATGATAAATATTAAATACACAATTGTCATACAAATTTCGTAAATTTTTTTGCTTTTCCAATTTGCCCAAATTAGTTTTGGCATTTCGCGAAATACCCAGGAAATTCGAGAAATGCCAATGAATCGCCAGGAAGTTCGGATAATCTCCTATTATTATTTTTTATAATATTAAGATATTCGCTGTCGTCCGTCGTTCGTGTATTTCCGTACTTCATCGTGTTTGAACGTTCGACATTTATCATTTATTCATCGTACATACAGAGTGTGTTAATGTTGCGCGTGCGCAGTAGTGTTCTATTAGTTAATGTTACGCATGCGCAGTAGAGTTCTGTCAATGTTACGCATGCGCGGTGGTGTTCTATTAACGTTACGCATGCGCGATAATACAAATTACAAAGTGGCAGATCCAGTATGGCGGATGAAAATTAAAGATTCAATAAGACTTACAAAAAAGTACACAGGGTTTTTAGATTCAATGTTTGTTCTCTGTGAGTTTTACTATTACCATAAGATATTTAAAGTGAATTCTGCGTTAGACATTTGTTTCTTTAATTATCGAGTCGCATTATTGTTCCCCAAATGTCATTTGACCAAGAAAATTGAATTATTATTAAAATAATTTTTAAACAAATTATTATTTTTATTTACAAACTTTTTACTGAATGCACCAAGAAAATTGCAGTTTTCTTCCTAATTTTGAAATTTACTAAACTCTGTATGATTACAGATAAAGAATAAAAATTGAATTATTATTTTAAAAATTCTTAAACAAAGTAATAATTTGTTTATAAATTGTAATCTGTAATCATATAGAGTTTAGTAAATTGCAAAATTAGAAAAAAACTGCAACTTTCTAGATGTATTCCGTAAAAAGTTGGTAAATAACAATAATAATTTGTTTAAAAATTGTTTAAATAATATTTTATTTTTTATTCTATATATGTAATCATATAGAGTTTAGTTTGTAATATTAATATATCGTTTTTGTTGACATAAAACAATTTTACTGTAAAACATTGATGATCTTATTTTCATTTTTTTGCAATATACAAAATAAACAACTGGTCAATTTTCAGTAGTCTCGTACATACTTGAAATCGCGATTCGATTGATGCAAAAGTCGAGCAGATTTTTAACTTTTTTCATTGTTTGGTCACACCGGGTGACCGCTCCGGAGCGCGAAGGTTAAAAAAAATTTTTTTTTTAAAGATACACGGAGAGAAAAATCAATCGTTTATAGCATGAATGCTTTGTATTTTAAAAGTATGAAATGTTAGTATACTATAACTGCAAAACAGTATACTGCGATTGCAAGAATCCTATGCTTTTTCGGTATTAGACTCTTGCAACTGGCTATTAGGCCACGCCCAGAGACTGGGCCGACCAATCACATTGCAGAAAACTTTTACCGAAATCGCATAGGTCTCTTGCAATCGTAGTATGAAGAACTTTCATGCTAAAAAGCCCAGATATTTCTCTCCGTGTAGAGAACACATTTTTTTAACCCCAAACATTAAAAAGTTAATTTATTTAAACAAAATTACATTTTTTAATTAAAATGTTAATCATTTATCTAAAGTATAATTCCTCAGTAAGATCTCCTCAAATTTTTATTAAAATCGGTTCATCAGATCGCGAGTAATTAGCTATTTACTAAAATGCTATAAGTAATTTTGATCTTTAATACCTTTTGCAAATATTCTAATTTCGGAAAACTATTTGCAGGTTTTTATTATTCCAGCATAGGTTTTATTTTAATTAAAAATAATAAGAATTTAAGACTAAGTTAAAACAATTTTAAAAACATTTAAAACAAAATTTGAATTCTTAAAATTCTATGGAAATGGAAAAAGATTCATTTCTTTAACACAAATTGAGTGCTTGGATACAACAAGAGGACGTACGCTCGGCGAGCCGCTTTAAAGTCAGTCAAAGGTACCGTAAAGTGTAAAAAATGAAAATTCAAAATTTTGAATTTTGAAAACTGCCATCTTATAGGAAATAAAAATGCGCATCTTTTTTTTCTTTGAAATTTCTTTGAATAATTAATATTTTTATATGATAATGGAAAAAATGTGATTAATTTTCAATGTTAAATTTCATTGAATTTTAAAACATAAATCGTCGTATCTCCGACAAAAATTAATGAATTCTTTTGATTTTTGGTATACAAATGCATTTGGACCTATAGAAGACGATAATATTACGAAAATGTTAAAAGCAATTAATTATTTATTGATTTTTAATTGTTAATACTGACCGGTCAAAAATAATTTTTTCTTATCTTTGGCTGCAAAAAGTATGCGGGGAACTTTAAAATTCAATCAACTTCCAGTGAGACATTTGTTTATTACGATGTGAAGAAGTTTTCTGTAAAATTGCAGAAAGATTAGTTTTATATTTACAGAAATACAATAGTTTTAAGAAAAATGCTCGCGCCGCCAACGATCCCTACCGCACAGATTTTAAGGTTAGTTGCACAGTAAAGTTTTATTTATATATAAATACATATATGTGTGTAATATTTGCATT
Source organism: Leptopilina heterotoma (assembly GCF_015476425.1). NCBI lineage: Eukaryota > Metazoa > Arthropoda > Insecta > Hymenoptera > Figitidae > Leptopilina > Leptopilina heterotoma. The sequence goes on from NW_025111012.1 coordinate 154,457, forward strand.
GAATTATTTATTAACTATTACATACTATACAACATAGGTATAAGCTTTTTTAATAATTTTGTAAAACATTATGTGTATGAATATAAATATTACAAATAATTCTAGCAGTATTTAATTAAATTAAGATTAATATCTGTGTTAAAAGAAATGTTTTTATTTTAAACATTATTAAATTTATAAAACGTTTTTGGATGTTAATATTATTGTTTAAAAACTAGGAAAAATTTTTATTTTAAACAATTTTTGACAATTGTGATATTTTGAACTATTATATTTTAATAGATATTATTAGATTATACTAGATTCAACATAGTATGTAATTAAAAAGGACATTAAGTGTTGTTGCAGCATATTGAGTAATAGTTTTAATACATTATAGAGTCGATAAAAATTGAGTTGTAAATAAACGATATACTAACAAAAATAAATATCAGAAATAATCTTAATTTAATTAAATATTGCTAGAATTATTTGTAATATTTATATTCATACACATAATATTTTACAAAATTATTAAAAAAGTGTATACCTATGTTGTATAGTATGTAATAGTTAATAAATAATTCAATGCAAATATTACACACATATATTTATACATAAATAAAACTTTACCGTGCAACTAACCTTAAAATCTGTGCGGTAGGGATCGTTGGCGGCGCGAGCATTTTTCTTAAAACTATTGTATTTCTGTAAATATAAAACTAATCTTTCTGCAATTTTACAGAAAACTTCTTCACATCGTAATAAACAAATGTCTCACTGGAAGTTGTTTGAATTTTAAAGTTCCCCGCATACTTTTTGCAGCCAAAGATAAGAAAAAATTATTTTTGACCGGTCAGTATTAACAATTAAAAATCAATAAACAATTAATTGCTTTTAACATTTTCGTGATATTGTCGTCTTCTATAGGTCCAAATGCATTTCTATACCAAAAATCAAAAGAATTCATTCATTTTTGTCGGAGATACGACGATTTATGTTTTAAAATTCAATGAAATTTAACATTGAAAATTAATCACATTTTTTCCATTATCATATAAAAATATTAATTATTCAAAGAAATTTCAAAGAAAAAAAAGATGCGCATTTTTATTTCCTATAAGATGGCAGTTTTCAAAATTCAAAATTTTGAATTTTCATTTTTTACACTTTACGGTACCTTTGACTGACTTTAAAGCGGCTCGCCGAGCGTACGTCCCCTTGTTGTATCCAAGCACTCAATTGAGATTTATTTGAATCCAAAACTGCTTTGTCTTGATTTAAATAAATTTAATATTTGGAGTAAATAATTAATTATTTGACGCAATTGAAAGTCTCAATTAAAATAATTAATTATGAAGAACAATTGCATATTTGATACAGATAAATATTTAGTTATTTCAAAAAAATTATTTTATTCATCCAAATAAATATTTATTTGAATTAAAAATCATGCATTATTGAATTAAGTAATTTTCATAATTGATAAGCAATATTTATTAGATCCAATTATTTCAATCATTTTTCTTGAGTAATTTGTAATTGGTACAAATATTAGTATATAATTTTAATAATACTAGTACAATCTACTAATAATTTAGTAAAATTTCACTATTTGTTAGTAAAATTATTACTAAATCAGATTTAGAAAGTAAAAATTTAGTTTTCTTACAGAAGTCTTCTTGGAGACATGTTACAAAGGCTTCGGAGATTAAATTATTTTAGTTATTGCATAAATTCAGTTGAATGAAATTGTTTAATTTTGTTTAATGATAAGTAAGTGCTTAATTTTTACTATGGAAATTGTTAATAATTATTAGATCACGGGGATTTTAAGGTTTTGCCTTAAATCCGTAAAGGAAGATACTGAAACCTTCTTATTCATACTGTTATGAAGAATATAGCCTTAAAATTTGCATAATAACTGTCGCGTCACAGGTTATATTTTACGTATATTTCCGTTGGATTCACCAATAACCAATGGCTGGATTCTTTTTACTGTTATAACCGCTTGAAAGCGGGCACTGAATTTAAATTTGAATTTATTATTCAGATTAAAGGTGGGATAAATAAATGTACACTTATAATTGATTGGAAAAACCCCTTTCGGGTAAAAAACCAATTTTATTTAAGTTCAAATATTGTTTCTTTTAAATATACACTTCACAATTCTGTTTTACAAATAATTGTTTTATTGTTAAATATTAATTTAACAATTTATATTGTTTGTCGAAGGTTTGATTTTATTCACACTTTATAAGATTCGTTAATTTTAACAATATATAATACTTTTTGAAGATATACACTAATAATTAGTGGTCTCTTCTCAAGTCTCGAAAATTGTCTGAAGCTTTGGGTCTCAGGCGCTCTCTTTAAATACCCAATTAAAAGGGGGGAAGTTTACCCTCCCCTCTTTGTTTAACCAATCAGAGCGCTGATGACGTGGCACTTGACCAATAAGCGTTGAACATTCAAGGTCAAGTTATTGCGCATTTTCCAAATACCAAAATAATGACACGTGTCAAGGTTAAATTATTACGCATTTAACAGATCTCAAGGTCAGATTATTACGCATCCTACAAATGACTCATTATTGTTATATATTTTACTGCGCAGTTTTTAACTGCGCAATAAAATAACTGTCATACGAAGATTTACAATATAATTTTGCAGTTTTTTCTTATCAAAATATTTTGATCGAATTCTAGAATAGGTTTTTGAAACACCTTTGTGACCTCCTACAGTTGACTCATGAAATTCTTTGATAATTGGATGTCTTTCTTCTAATTTTGGGATTATTATTTCACCTGAGCAGACCATAATTTTTATTTGTGAATCAGAGAAATGCCGACAAAACATTTTCTCAACAGAAAACCAGGAAATTTCGTCTAGATTATTTCCAACTTTTGAAACTCTAGCAAAATGTACATCAAGTGGCTCCATAGCATTTCTCAAGCCAAGAATAGCACTGGACACTTTATTCAGATATGCTTTGCCATGAAATTTCTCTTTTACTACAACATGAAAAATGTAGCGATTTCCTTGAGGAATAACAATTACATTTCCAACCTTAAAATCATCATTTTTTATTGCATTAACATTTAACAAATTTCTTTCTAATAGTTCTTTACTCATATCAGAATCAAAAATGCAATCTTCCGAGACAAAGTGAACAATATGACCAGTTCCCATGGACAACATATCTTTACTATAAATTATACAAGCATTATCAATCTGGAACACATGTCCAATCATTTCATCAATTTTGTCTTCAAGGTTGATCGTCCGACACGAATCCGAAATACAACATTCACCTTGGCCAAGGACATTTTCACTGTCACCTATTAAGCGGTGCAAAGACACAACAGGGATTCCATAATTCAATGGACAATCCCAATTCTCCGATCCCAAGTTGAATGTTTGCGTTCCAAGAGAACCATTACCCTCCGCAGATATAATATTGGATACAGCTCCCTTAGTTCCCAAACAATTCTCCTAGTAACTCGTTAAGAGAAAATCACAATCACACAATCCAAACGCACGATCCACCAGACAATGTATATTAATAATTTTTACTGTTTCCATTCCAACCTCATCATTGTTCACAGGATTTCTTGACAAAGCATCAGCATTAGCATTAATTCTACCAGGCTTGTAAATAATTTTGTAATCGTATTCACTCAATTTAATACGCCATTTTGCTAATCTAGAGACTGGATCTTTTAATCCATTTAACCAAACTAAAGGTCTATGGTCTGTAACAAGTGTAAATTCCCTGCCATACAAATATGGACGGAAATGTTTCACACAAAACACAATAGCCAATAATTCCTTCTCAATGGTCGAATAATTAATTTCAGCCATTTGCAGGACTCTGGAAGCATATGCTATGGGAAGATCCTGTCCAATTGGACCTTGACTGAAACTCCTCCAATAGCATACTCAGAAGCATCTGTGGTCAAAACGAATGGTTTTGAAAAATCTGGGTATTGCAGAATAGGAGGTCTGCAAATCTGATCCCTTAATAATTCAAATGACTTTTGATGTAAAGAGGTCCAAACAAATGGAATATCCTTTTTCAACAATAAGGTAAGTGGTTTAGATATTTTGGAATATTCATTAATAAACCTTCTATAATAACCCGTAAGACCAAGAAATTGTTTAATGTTTTTTCTTGTTTTAGGTATAGGAAATTTTTGGACTGCCTCCAATTTTCGAGGATCTGGTTTCACTCCCTTTTCAGTAACTAAATGCCCTAAATAAGTGATTTCTTTACGAAGAAAATTGCATTTATCCGGTTGCAGAGTAAGACCAGCAGAACTAAGTCTTTCTAACAATTTCCTTAATTTTTGAGAATGTTCCTTCAAACTGGATGCATATACAACAATATCATCCATATAGACAAACATTTCAATCCCTTGTAAACCTGACAAAACGTTATCCATCAATCTCTGAAAAGTACTTGGGGCTGTTTTTAATCCAAAAGGCATGCGGGTATATTGGTAATGACCAAAAGGAGCACTAAAGGCGGTTTTCTGTTCACTTTCTGGATCAAGAGGAATTTGATGAAATCCTAAAGCTAGATCCAAAACAGAAAAATATTTAGCGCCACCACATTGATCGATTATATCGATAATGCTAGGTATCGGATAAACGACTCCCACTGTGCTTTCATTTAATTTTCGGTAATCAATTACCATTCTCCAGCGCTTATTACCCTTAGAATCTGGACTTTTGGGTACAATCCAGAGAGGCGAATTCTAAGGGGATGTAGACGGCTTAATAATATTTGCTGAAAAAAAAAATTTAATTGTTTATTGATTTCATCGTTATGAATACGTGGATATCTATATTGTTTAACAAAAATTGGATTCTCCGTATTTGTGATAATTTTATGTTTCAGGACATTTGTAGAACCCAATGTATCTCCTGGTAAATAAAATTAATTCGGAAAATCATTAAAAATCTTTATTAAACTTTCCTTCTCTTCATCATTTAAACCATCCAAATTTAAATTTTGTAATAATAAAGCTAATCTTTCAGCATGTTTTTTAATCTTATCAGGGGGTTTTAGTATTGAAGAATTTAAAGGGGTTGAAAATTCCTGCAGTTCCAATGCTGGTACTGTCAGTTCCACATTTTCACTAGTTGAATTAACCATAAATAATTTAACTAAACCATTATTATTATTAACCAATACTTCTCCCGAAAATATTCCAGGACCACAAGAAATCCTTGGAATGTATCCTTCAGTTAAGTAAGTAGACTTTATGGGTAATAATTCAACAAATGTTTTTGATCGTGGAGATAATTGAATTCTTTTATTTTCTTTAAAAGGCATATCCACATTATTCATTCTTATATAATTATCAATAAAATTTAAAGTAGTTCTGTGTTCTTTTAGAAAAGTTATTCCCAAAACACCCTGATATTTAATAGGAAAATTTGGTGTGACAACTTGAAATAAGGTCTCAATTCCGAAAATATAAATTTTTGTTTCTCCTAAAGTTTTTGTCATAGTTGGATTAATTCCAACTAAATTAAAAATTTTTGTTTTGTCAATGAACGTTTCAGTTTTCAAATTATTAATTTTAATTAAATTGACTGAGGAACCGGTGTCTATTAAAAAGTGTGCTCTTTTATTAAGAAATGAGGTATTTTCTAAATCTATTGAGGGAACTTCTCCCTTTCTTTCTCTTTCTCTAAATTGGAGATTGATTCGTCTTTGTGGAGGTCCTTCGTCCTTGGGGTCAGCAATTCTCCCACTTGCTGATCCCAAGTCAAGTTTTTTGAATCGAGTTCATCTTCTTTTTCTTTCTTCAAAATTTTTTCTAAATCTATTTCTTTTTCATGCTTTTTCTTTAGAAAACACTTTTCAATTGTATGATTAGACTTTGAGCAATATTGGCACTTTCTCTCTCTATTTTCTTTACTTAATTTAGATTTACAATTAAATTTCTTATGACCAAACCGAAGACAATTGTAACATTGTATTTTTGACATGTCTATGTTGTTATTCTTATTTCTTTTGTATTCTTTATTTTTCTCGGCACGAAAATGAGAGATACGTTTTCGCGGGGGAAAAGAGTTGAAAGATCTTTTCTCAAAAGATGAAGTAGATGGTCTCTCGTTTTCGTGCAAAGTTTCCCAAATTTTCAATGTTATCTCTTCTTTAGTGGCTAAAGTTATTGCTTCATCTAAAGATTCAATTTTTTTATCGCATAATTTTGAAAATATCTCTTTACGCAAACCTCTCAGAAAACCACTTATAGCATTTTCTTGGTAAATTTTACTAACTGTAGGGATCAATTCTAGAGGATTATTTTCTTTGCAATGGCATATTAATTAACTCAAAATTCCTTTGGCTCTACACCCAAATTGAGAAATTGATTCATTGGAATCTTGTTTGAGTGATAATAACAATTGCATTAATTGGCTTCTATCTTCTTTAACAGAATAAATTTGTTCTAAAGTTGTTAAAATTTCATTTAACCCCATACCATCCAGAATGTGATCCCTAGCTTCACCGATTATTTTTGTATAAAGAAAAATAGGAAAAATTGACAATTCTTGGGGGTTAAGCATTGCAATTGCTGTTCTGCAATGATTTGTAAACATTTTTACTGGTGGGTTTTTACCATCAAAAGTTGGTATACAATTACCAACAACTTTAATCATATTTCCAGATAAATTTCGCGACATTTCAGGGTTAAAAGTCCTAAACGGAACTGGTACAAGATTTAAATTTGAGGAAATTGAATTGGTTTGTTCTGATGTGGTTTCTGTACTATCTAAATGAATTGAGTCATCATTAGAACGAGCAATTTCTCTATGATTTTCATTTGAATTATTCTGATTTGTGTTAGAGGTATCATTAACATCATTCGTATTATTTTCAATATTTGGGTTTTTATCAGCACTTGGTCTTTTTGTTTTATCTGTTTTTCGTGGACGACCCATTTTAAGAAAAGAAAAATTTTCTTACAGCAAAGGTTTAAATATGATCTATTACTAAAATACCTCACAATTTCTATGGTTTGATTGATGTGCAGATTCCTGTTGAAATTCAAATTCTTCTTCTTCGCTTCGTAACACCTTCCAGCAGAAATGTGGGAAGTGGGGTGATCCTCGGGTTTCACTACGATGATAGAGATGTCGCTGCTTCCTCCTCTGGTAAAGTCTTTCGAGCGCGCATGCGCAAGGCTCCACTTCTAAAGGTCCAGCGATGTCAGTATTTTTCGATGATGATGTACTTTTCTTATCACAGTTTATTTATTTTTATTTATTAATGTTCAGTGCAGTATCCCACCGCTGTCACCAAAAATTTGGATATGTCGCGTCACAGGTTATATTTTACGTATATTTCCGTTGGATTCACCAATAACCAATGGCTGGATTCTTTTTACTGTTATAACCGCTTGAAAGCGGGCACTGAATTTAAATTTGAATTTATTATTCAGATTAAAGGTGGGATAAATAAATGTACACTTATAATTGATTGGAAAAACCCTTTCGGGTAAAAAACCAATTTTATTTAAGTTCAAATATTGTTTCTTTTAAATATACACTTCACAATTCTGTTTTACAAATAATTGTTTTATTGTTAAATATTAATTTAACAATTTATATTGTTTGTCAAAGGTTTGATTTTATTCACACTTTATAAGATTCGTTGATTTTAACAATATATAATACTTTTTGAAGATATACACTAATAATTAGTGGTCTCTTCTCAAGTCTCGAAAATTGTCTGAAGCTTTGGGTCTCAGGCGCTCTCTTTATATACCCAATTAAAAGGGGGGAAGTTTACCCTCCCCTCTTTGTTTAACCAATCAGAGAGCTGATGACGTGGCACTTGACCAATAAGCGTTGAACATTCAAGGTCAAGTTATTGCGCATTTTCCAAATACCAAAATAATCACACGTGTCAAGGTTAAATTATTACGCATTTAACAGATCTCAAGGTCAGATTATTACGCATCCTACAAATGACTCATTATTGTTATATATTTTACTGCGCAGTTTTTAACTGCGCAATAAAATAACTGTCATACGAAGATTTACAATATAATTTTGCAGTTTTTTCTTATCAATAATAAGAAGTACAAATACAGCATTTCATAATCATAGTTTCGTTTCATTTTTAAATTATAAGTAAAATATTTAATGCATATTCCTTAATTAATTAAACACTAATAATAATAATAAACTTAAATTAATATTATATCTAATTACAGTTTTATATAATTATTTATAATAATAGTTTTACAATATTCTTAAATAATACAATGATTACACGATAGAGAGAGAAAGAAAAAGAACAAATGTCAAATAGAAGGTCTTTTCAATTTCTGAATCAAATAATAAATATAATATTAATAATAATAATAACAATAATAATAATGATATTTAATTGTAATATAAATATAACTTTAGATTTTTAAATTCGAATCCTCCAATGATGACAATCGAATATTCCTAGTTCATTTATATAGAATTTAAAATTCCCTATAAAATTTACTAGGCACTGATGCCAGATGCCACAATAACAATCAGTAAGATTTCATATAGTTAAAATAAGAAACTTAAGGAGCTTAAGGGGACATTCCAGTTTAAAACAGGCAAAAAGAACGCTTTTTTAGTGTATATTATTAAAATAACTATGACATTTATTTAAAAAATTTCTTTTACATGTAATAAATAATTTATTTAAGAATTTGTAAAAAAAAATTTTTTATTTTTATTTCAAAATGACGGCGATATACGCCATTTTTGAAAATGCCCATTTTCGGTGGTAAGATCGATTCCAAACTTTCTAAAACACTCCGCCGCTGGTTGTCCACTGCCGAACATCATCGATGTCTTCGATGTGCTGGGAGAAGTGGATTCATATCCACTGCCAGACATGATTGACATCATGGATATGTTCGGTAGACCTTGTCGTGGTGGCGGGGCTTTCAACTAAAGGACAACCAAACAGCAAGAAAAAATGAATTCAAAAAATTCTGAGAAAGTACCCCATGTGAGCAGGCCGGAAACGGGAAATCTCACCATCGGTCCCAGGACCGATGCTCAAGTGCGCGCGGATTGTGGGGGCGCACAATTTCTTGCAGTGCCACGAGTGATCGTGGAAAGGGTAGATCCACAGAACATCGTGGAAAATAAAAAAACGAGGAAAGGAAGCACGTCGAGCCTTCTGAGTGTGTCAAGCTGCAGTAGCGGAAAAACCGTTCATAGCGCTATCCACTCAGAAGTAGACGACGAGGCGATAGAAGAGAATCGCGAGATATGCTTGCGGATCAGAAAGGAGAAGCGACTTGTTTCGAAAAACTGGAGTTGGAGGTCGCAAAGATGATAAAATCTTGCGACATTCAGAAGACCGTCAATAGGACGGTAAAGGATGGACTCAAGGTCATCGACGTCCTGCTAAAGGAGGCAAGGGCAAAGCATGCCGCGGCCGATGAGTCGGACGTCGATTTGGCATGCGTTCTGAGCGGTGCGGAATGCAACCGCAAGGACCGTAAGAAAGAGAGAGAGAGCGTTTCTATAGGCGTAATCTCAAAAGCGTCTTAAGAGATGCTCAGAAACGGAAGAGAGAGGGTGACAGTCCAGAAGAGACTCGAACCAAAACCGATAAGAGGAAGAAGGAGGAAGCTCCTCCAATGGAAACGGAAGTACCAGATCCAAAGATTCCTCAATTGGAAAGAATTGGGTCAAAAAGATCCACAGTTCTAATCTGAGTCGGTGAAGGATTGACGTATGCTGACGTTCTGGGTAAGCTTCGAAAAGAGGTCAACCCAGAGGACAGCCATACGAGAATAGTAGCAGCAAAAGCTACAAACAAGGGGGACCTTCTGATTAAGTTCAGAGGAGACTCCGATAAGGACGCTTTCACCGCTGAGGTCACCAAGGCGGTTGGAAGCATATGTAAGGTACAGTCATTGGATCGAAGAGTTACACTCGAGATCCGTGATTTGGATTGCCTTACCCAAGAAGCTGAGGTGCAACAAGTGTTGTCTGAAGCAATGGGTAAGCCAGTAAACAGGAGAGTGACGGTCTTAGGACCCAACCGCCGAGGGATGAAGCTCGCGGTTGTTGTCACCAACCTGGAAGAGGCGAACAGGCTGGAGAAATTGGGACACGCAAAAATTGGTTTTATGTGTTGCCCAATCAAAAGAAGAGTAATGGTCGTCCGGTGTCATCGATGCCTGGGATACCATATTGGAGCCAAATGCCAGAAGGAGGACAGATCGGCTGCGTGCTTTAAGTGCGGTGAGGCCGGTCACAGGTTCTCCAACTGTAAAAACAACTCAAGTTGCTTTTTGTGCAAGGAAAAGATTGGCAATAAGGTGTCAACCACTTATATTGCAGGAAGTGGAGGATGCGGAGTCTTCAGGACGGCCCTTGAGGCGAAAAAGACTCTCGCAAGGACTAAAAGTAAATAAGGAATATTAAAAGGAGCGAATAATTTTAAATTATTTATTTTATTTATTTAAATAGTTTTAAATTTTTAACTAAAGACGCAGGATAACCGCAGAGAAAGGCAGAAAGTCGCATTGGCGACAAAGTTAGAGCGCCACCCTTGAAGGCTAAAGTCTTACGAGAGTTCCGAGGGAGGGTAAAGGGCTCCAGAAGAAGGGTTACGGGTTTTATTGGGTCGGGCTGGCAGTAGGTCGCCAGTTTATTAAATTTTCTATTTTATATATCTATTTTTCTTTTTTTTTATATTTCCTTTTGTTTTATCACACCAACCCCACATAACCTTGGAGTGCGGAATCCAAGGTATCTGTAGTCAGATTTCCCAAAATTCCCTAAGCAAAAAAAAAAAAAACTTTCTAAAACAGATAAAACCAAAAACGAAGTGACATTCTCTTTGTTAGATATTTCTTCAGGTGTGGAACCTCAAAAAAGTGGAATTTTCTTCCCCCCCTTTTTTTAGAATACTTTTTCCCTAAAATATGCAAAAAAAAGGTGTTTTTATTCAGAATTTCTCTTATAAAAAAGGGAGTTGGAAATTTTCCAGTTTTTGAGGTTCCACTTATAGGCATGATGACGCTGAATTAAAAGCCGTTTCATTTTTTAAAATCGCTTCAGAAGAACTCTCGAGATATCACTCTTACCAGTTCAAAAAAAACATTTTGAGAAAAGGGCATTTAAAGTTTTTGTTCATAAATTTCGAAATTTTACAAAAAAATCATCGGATTTGCTTGAAAATCGTTACTTAGGGGGTTTTAAGGTCGCTAATTACGAATATGGAATCAGATTTTTAAAATTCAAAATGGCGGATCAAATATGGCGGACATTTTTTATTCAAAATCATTAGATTTGCTTGAAAATCGTTACGGGGGGGTTTTTGGGGTCGCTGATTATGAATATGACATCATTTTTTCAAAATTAAAAATGGCGGATGAAATATGGTGGGCGAAGAAAAAATTAAACGAAAAAAAAAATTAAAATAAAAAAATTTTCTTTTTCGCCATATTGGATCCGCCATTTTGAATTTTGAAAATTTGAAATCTAATTTGTAATCAGCAACACCAAATACATTTTTGATTGTCTTTTTTAAAAAATGCAAATGAGAAATTATTTCAATCATTCGATTGCTTAGTTATACATGTATAACTTTTGTTTTACTTCGAATTTTGCAATAATATTTTAGGAGAGTATTCTTAACACTATAAGAAATCCGAAAATAAAAACAAAAAAAATCGATTTTTTTGACATTTTAAACTGGAATGTCTCCTTAATTGATTTACCACTGGTGCAGTCACCTATATATTTAATTTTAATAAAATACAAATTTAGAGAAAATAAAATATTTTTAATTGCTTTGGTCAAACTATCAATTTAATAAAAAAAAACTACAAAAACTGACATTAAAGTGTAAATAAATACCTATGTAAAACAAATAAGTATAATTTCAACCGAACGAGCGTCAGCGAGTGAGGTATACATCGCTAGTTCCTATAAACTTAGGCAATTCTCGAATTGCCTGGTCTTCCGGTTTTGCCGGTAACACACACATATCTCTCTCCCTATTATATAAAAACATTTCGCCGCCACCGCCGCAGAGTCAGGATTTCTAAGGGCCCCTTATAGTAGATGAACATAGTCAAGGTTGGTCCACTGTTAAGGTAGGCCCACCGTCAGAAACAAGTTACATTTGACCTAAATTCAGGTCAATTTTAAGGGCAGTTTTAACCTACAGGTCAAAAATTGACAAACTGATCCCTCTGCCCTCAAAATTTATGACAATTTAAAGGGCAGTTTTAACCTACAGGTAAAAAATTGACAAACAGGTAAAACAGGTAAACTCTCTGCTCACAAAATTTAGGTCAATTTTAAGGGCAGTTTTTATTTACACCGCAAAAATTGGCGAGAAAACTTCCTCTGACCTGACCTTCTCTCAGAATTTAGGTCAAATTTGACATATTTTTTAACCTACACATCAAAAAAGCAAATTAATTAAGATCCTTCAAGAGGTTGTTCCCTCATATAAAAATTTGACGAAATTTTCGACCTATAGGTTAAAAGAAGTTTGACCTAAATTTTAATAGTAAGTTTCAATCAATAAAAGATGTTATAAACTGACATCTATTTTTAAAAAGTCTACTAAAATTTATTTTCTTTCAGAGGGTAAACATAACCTTAAAATTAGTTCATGTCAAACAGTAAACATAACCTCTAATTTTTCACATATAGGTTAAAAAAAGGTCCATAACAATTGTTTTATTTTTTACTTAAAAATCTATGTGTACTTTGTTATATATAAATTTAAGGTCCACTTGAGAAAATCTAACCCATAATGTAAGGGCCATTATTTGGACGTTTGTGACCTATATAAGTAAAAGAAAAAGTCAAATTACATATATAGATTTCGACGTAATACAGCATACGCTTGTGGGATTCTTTTTTACCTGTATGTCAAAATTGCCTTGAAAATTGACCTAAATTCTGAGAACAGGGGTGGTCAGAAGAGTTGTCTCGTCTAACCTTGAGATTTCCCTCTTCGAGGGAAAGGCATAGGGAATTTTCTTGTCGATTTTTTACATGTAGGTCGAAACTGCTCTTAACCCCTTAACTGCCGGCTGAAAAACACTAAATGTGCCTAGAATGCCAAGAATAAAAAATCGTCCAATTCGTCTGAAACTTGTTACTCAGGGGTTTTCGGGGTCGCTGATTACGAATCTGATGTCGGTATTTCAGAATTCAAAATGGCGGATCCAATATGGCGGACGGATTTTTAAAAATTAATCCAAATTACCTGAAATTTCTTACTCAGGGGTTTTTGGGGTCGCTGATTACGAATCTGATGTCGGTTTTTCAAAATTCAAAATGGCGGATCCAATATGGCGGACATTTTTTTTAAATTTTGGATTCGCTTGAAAATTATCATTAGGGGGTTTTAGGGGTCGCTGATGATGAATCCGATGTCAGTTTTTAAAAATTAAAAATTGCGGATCCAATATGGTGGAAATTTTATTTTAATATTTTGTATTCGCTTAAAACTTGTCACTCGGGGATTTTTGGGGTCGCTGATGACGATTTCTATGTCAGTTTTTCAAAATTCAAAATGGAGGGTCCATTATGTCGGATATTATTTTTTTAAATTTTGAATTTTCTTGAAAATTATGAGACGCATGCTTATTCCAGAAATCTTTTTTTACCAAATAGGTATTTGATATAAAACTACTTAACTTAAAATTCACATAATATGCACATTATTTGACATAAATTTCATTGCACACAAAAACCATTTAACATAAATATCATTAAAGTCATAGAATTTATTAAACAGAAATATTATGTTACATAAAACTCAGATAACTTAATTCCCATTTGACATAAAAATTATGTAACATAAATTTCTATTGACATAAAAAGCATTTAACATAAATTTCTTTTGACATAAAATTCATTTAACGTAAATTTTATTGGTTATAAAACTCATTTGACATCAATTTTATTTGGCATAAATGTCATTTAACGTAATTCTCATTTAACATAAATATCATTAGACATAAAATTAGCTTGACATAAATTTCATTTGACGTGAATATCATTTAACATAATTATTATTTAACGTAAAATTAAATTTATATAAATTTCATTTAGCATAAATTCCATTTAACATAATTCTCATTTAGCATAAAATTTACTTGTTATAAATTTTATTTGGTATAAATCCCATTTAACATAATTTTCATTTGATAAAAGTTCATTTGACATAAAAGACATTTAACACAATTCTCATTTGTCATATGTAAAAGTCATTCAACAAAATTCTAATTTGACATAAAAATCATTTTACACAAATTACATTTTACATAACAATATCGGCGCGAATTTTAAAAGCAACCAATTAGATATTATCAACAACATTGTGATTCGACAATTTTGAAATTCGCGCCTATATTTCCATGTCAAATGATCTTTATGTAAAATAAAATCTATGACAACTGAATTTTATGTCAAATGAGAATTATGTGTAATGAGTTATCCGTCAAATGAAATTTATATCAAGTGAATTTTATGTCAAATGAAAATTATGTTAAATGGGATTTATACCAAATGAAATTTATGTCAAGTAAATTTTATGCCAAATGAGAATTATGTTAAATGGAATTTATATAAATTTAATTTTACGTTAAATCTCTTATTATATTAAGTTGAAGAACGACCGACCGACCGACCGACCGACCGACCCTAGCCGTATATATATGTATATCTTTTAAAAATAATATTAACACAAATGTATACATATTCACAATGTCACGCATGCGCAGTAGTGTTCTGTCAATGTTACGCATGCGCAGTAGTGTTCTGTCAATGTTACGCATGCGCAGTAGTGTTCTGTCAATGTTACGCATGCGCAGTAGTGTTCTGTCAATGTTACGCATGCGCAGTAGTGTTCTGTCAATGTTACGCATGCGCAGTAGTGTTCTGTCAATGTCACACATGCGCAGTAGTGTTCTGTCAATGTTACGCATGCGCAGTAGTGTTCTGTCAATATTACACATGCGCAGTAGTGTTCTGTCAATATTAGGCATGCGCAGTAGTGTTCTGTCAATATTACGCATGCGCAGTAGTGTTCTGTCAATATTACGCATGCGCAGTAGTGTTCTTTAAATATCAGGCATGCGCAGTAGTGTTCTATGAATATCAGGCATGCGCAGTAGTGTTCTATCAATGTCAGGCATGCGCACTATTGTTCTATGAATGTCAGGCATGCGCAGTAGTGTTCTATCAATGTGAGGAATGCGCAGTAGTGTTCTATGAATATCAGGCATGCGCAGTAGTGTTCTATGAATATCAAGCATGCGCGCATAACACCCACACATGTATACTCACACATATACACTAATCACATGTACATGTATACTCACACATGTTCATAAATTACATACACATGTATACTGCTCATATGCAGATATAAACTCCTACATATACACAAATCACATATATGTATAGATTTAATAAACGATTGATAATATAAATTGTTGAATTTTTTAAGGTTCGTTGATGCACGTAGTGTCTGTTGAAATTTTTTTAAATATACGTAAATACCTCACTCGCTAATGCTGCGCTGTCTGTGTTGTAATGGAACTTATTTATTTACTTGTGTATTTACTTATTTATTTCAGGGTTGCCACAAGACATCGATTTTAAAATTCCATGACTTTTCCAGGTTTTCCAGACCATTTCTTAAAAAATTCCAAACCAGAAATAAAATTGTTTTGGTATGTTTTTAGCTAATTACGACAAAAAGTATAAAATCCTTTAAGTAAATTGTTAACAAAATAAGTTATTAATTTTTAATTTCATTATTAACAAAAAATTAAGTTAAAATTTGTAAGGTTATTTGAGATACGCTCCGAAGAAAGATGAGGAGCAAATCTTTTTAAATTTAAAAATTTAGTTAAGTTTAGAATTTTTCACAATTATTAAACCAGTATTTTAAAAAGCATTTTAATAACATTTTATGAAACTGAAGTTACCTACGTTTATTCAATGACAATTTTTTCTTTGCTAATTATTTATTTTAATGTTAGAAGCCTTTTAAAAAATTTTAAAAGATCGAAGTCGGGGAAATTATTAATTTTGATTTTTTACACAGATTTTCGAAAAATCCATATATTATTTAAACAAAATTATTATTTCCTCACCTCATAAGCAATTTTTTCTTTTACAAATTATTTATTTTAATGTGACAAGTCATTTAAAAAAATTGTAAGAGGATCTAAGGAAGGCAAGGAAATTAGTGATTTTTAATTATTTTTTCGTAGATTTTCCAAATATCCCGAAATTTTAACTAAATTATTATTTCCTTGCTTCAGAAGCAATTTTTTTCGATTGCAATTTTTTAAAGGGCTTCTTACATTAAAAAACAATTAGCAAAAGAAAAAATTTTCATTGCATAAAAGTTGGTAGCTTCAGTTTCATAACATTTTGGGGTTTCTAAAATGTATTAATTTAAAAATTATTTAAAGGAAGATAGAGACCAAAAGAAACTAAAATTTAGAAATGCCATATTGATTTCAATTGTAAGCACTAAATTTAAAATCAAAAAGTTGTATGTCAACTTGAAAACTTGAAATTTTTACGACTCAAATACAAAAAATTGAGCTTTTAGTATCAGGCTTTATAAAATTCCCTGACAATTCCAGATTTTTCAGGTTTTCCATGACTGAAAAAAAATTCCATGACAATTCCGGGTTTCCCAGGTTTTCCAGGTCCGTGGCAACCCTGTATTTGTTTGGCAGACATCAACAATAATTTTTTAAATGGATAATCAGTGAAAAATGACTTATATTTCTGTAAGTTAGTGTTTCACTTCGATCCGCGAATTTCATTTTTTCGAGCGATTATTTGGTTATCGTCTTTGGTTTTCAAACGATCATCTTGTTTATTCTTTTGTTAATTGTCAAATCGTATCGTCTAATTTTCTAATTGTCATCGACCGAACTTCTCGACTGCTTCTCGACTTTCCCATAACTGACAACTAAAAATAATACAGTAATAACCTATTTTTTGAAAAAAATCGATATCCAAAAACATTTAAATTCTTTTTTATTAATTCTATTAAAAACTAAAATTAAATTCATTTTAGTGAATTAAAATTATTATATCAAGTTAAAAATTAATTCAAGGTGTCTAGTGAATTATTATTTTTAAATTCCCGGACCAAAAATAAATATTCCCGGATTGATTTTTTAAAACAGCAATTACTATAAAATTTAAATATTAATACTTTTAATAAAGAAATTTTTAAGAAAATCAATTTTAAAAAGTCAATAGACATCTTTATTTAGAGAAATATATATAATATTACTTGTTATATATTACTTAATAAATCTATAACATTGTAATAGTTGGATCTAAATTTAAAATTAACCTACTTTTTTATTTTTCTATTAGTTGGGCTTTTTTGCGGAGTATTATTATTATTTTTAATTGTGTATTTAAATAATAAAATTAAAAATAATTATTTTTAATTTTTATTATTAAAAAAAAAAGTTGTCTGTTCATTGAACAAGAGCTACATGTCTTATAGTATTTTGGCCCCCTGAATACGAATATGAAGTCAGAATTGCTCCATCACCCTCTGTTTTCTTTTAAATCGAAAAAACTACCCTTAAGTCTAAAATTCAAGAATTAAAGTAAAAAAAAAATAAAAACACGGCTTTCTTCGGAGTAGAAGAATATATTTATGCGTTTTCTTCTTTCAACAACTCAAATAATGTCAAAATTGCTCCACCACCCCTACTTTTTTTTAAATCGAAGAAAGTACCCTTAAATCTAAAATTCAAGAACTAAAGTGAAAAAAAATGAAATAACCGGTTTTCTTCGGAGTAGAAGAATATATTTATGCGTTTTCTTCTTTCAACAACAAATAATGATAAATTAACTCTGATTCTGCTTTTTAGTTATGAGAACAAAAATAAAGGAACGTATGCTTTTGTCTAAAACTAATTGTTTTTATTGTTGTTAGTATACTCTGGGTTCATACTTAAAGGGGTAGTTTTTTCAATATAAATCAATAAGAGGGTGATGAAGCAATGCTGATGCTTTTTTAAAAAGTACATAAATATATTCTTCTACTTTGGAAAAAACCTGTTATATCATTTTTTACTATAATTCTTGAATTTTAGATTTAAGGGCAGGGGGTGATGGAGCAATTTCGTCATTATTTCTAAATTGTTGAAAGAAAAAAACGCATAAATATATTTTTCGACTTCGCAAAAAAACTGGTTATTTCATTCTTTGACTTTAGTTCTTGAATTTTAGATTTAAGGGTAGTTTCTCCCATTTAAAAGAAACAGGGGTGGTGGAGCAATTTTGACATTATTTCTGAGAGGTTAAAGGAAGAAAACACATAAATATATTCTTCTACTCCTAAGAAAACCGGTTATTTCATATTTTTTTACTTTAGTTCTTGAATTTTAGATTTAAGGGTAGTTTCTCCCATTTAAAAAAACAGGGGTGGTGGAGCAATTTTGACAATATTTCTGAGTGGTTGAAGGAAGAAAACGCATAAATATATTCTTCTACTTCGCAAAAAAGTGGTTATTTCATTCTTTGACTTTAGTTCTTGAATTTTAGATTTAAGGGTAGTTTCTCCTATTTAAAAAAACAGGGGTGGTGGAGCAATTTTGACATTATTTGAGTTGTTGAAAGAAGAAAACGCACAAATATATTCTTCTACTCCGAAGAAAGCCGTGTTTTTATTTTTTTTTACTTTAATTCTTGAATTTTAGACTTAAGGGTAGTTTTTTCGATTTAAAAAAAACAGAGGGTGCTGGAGCAATTCTGACTTCATATTCGTATTCAGGGGGCCAAAATACTATAAGACATGTAGGTTAGACTGGTCGTTAATTTGCGAAATTTTGAATTTCTTTCATTCCACCCCCTAATTCGCTTCCAAATGTGATAAAAATGAGCTACGCGAAAGAAGAGCTCATTTAATTAATATTAACCCGTGCCTGTAGAGGGTTAAAGTTTAAATGGGGTTTAACATAGGTTTAGTGCATTTATTCAGACTTTATATTCTAACTTTTGTTTTTATTGATTTTTTTGTTTACAACTCTGCATACTTACAGTTTAGGATGTGCTAAAACCGAATATGTAGTCAAAAATAAGTTTTGACAGGTGACAGCTGTCAAAAATGCTGTCAAACTTTTGACAAGGAGTATTTGAGTATTTTATTTAATTATTTTACATTCATTTAAATAAGTTTAAGTATTTTCTAGACAATTGAGATCAAACTAAGTGGCAACATGTCTTTTTGACAGTTGACAGCTGTCAAAAAATGTCAAACTTACAAAATTTTAGTTTTTTTTAGAAATTTTACCTTTCTTTTTTCAAATAAAATTATTCTTTAGACTACTGAGATCAAACCGAATAGCGGAATATTATTTCAACAGATGACAGCTGTCAAATATGCTGCCAAACTTTTGAAAATGAGATTTTTTGAAGTATTATGCAATATTTTACTCAATTTTAATTTTTTTTAAACACTAAGATTTATTTAAATGGCAACATGTTATTTTGACAGATGACAGCTGTCAAAAATGCTAACAAAGTTTTAAAAACGAGATTTTTAAAAGAAAAAAAAGGCTCAACTGTTGATAGCTAGGTCTATTAATACTAACCATAAATAGCGCAGCCCAATACCATGTAATTCTATTATTTTAGTAAAGTTTTCTAATAAACTATAAATCATATTAAACTTACGTTTCATTTATTTTCCACTGTCAACATATTCCCAAGTAAATAAATAGCAAAATATAATTACTGTCTATTTGACCTAAGGATCTTTTAAAAATCTCGTTTTTAAAACTTTGTTAGCATTTTTGACAGCTGTCATCTGTCAAAATAACATGTTGCCATTTAAATAAATCTTAGTGTTTAAAAAAAATTAAAATTGAGTAAAATATTGCATAATACTTCAAAAAATCTCATTTTCAAAAGTTTGGCAGCATATTTGACAGCTGTCATCTGTTGAAATAATATTCCGCTATTCGGTTTGATCTCAGTAGTCTAAAGAATAATTTTATTTGAAAAAAGAAAGGTAAAATTTCTAAAAAAAACTAAAATTTTGTAAGTTTGACATTTTTTGACAGCTGTCAACTGTCAAAAAGACATGTTGCCACTTAGTTTGATCTCAATTGTCTAGAAAATACTTAAACTTATTTAAATGAATGTAAAATAATTAAATAAAATACTTAAATACTCCTTGTCAAAAGTTTGACAGCATTTTTGACAGCTGTCACCTGTCAAAACTTATTTTTGGCTACATATTCGGTTTTAGCACATCCTAAACTGTAAATATGCAGAGTTGTAAACAAAAAAATCAATAAAAACAAAAGTTAGAATATAAAGTCTGAATAAATGCACTAAACCTATGTTAAACCCCATTTAAACTTTAACCCTCTACAGGCACGGGTTAATATTAATTAAATGAGCTCTTCTTTCGCGTAGCTCATTTTTATCACATTTGGAAGCGAATTAGGGGGTGGAATGAAAGAAATTCAAAATTTCGCAAATTAACGACCACTCTAATGTAGGTCTTGTTCAATGAACAGACAACTTTTTTTTTGTGTGCCTGTGATTGTAATCATGCCTAAATTAAAAAAATTTAACATTTTTAGGTATAAAATAATTTTTTAATAAACATTAATAAAAATTTAGTTTTCTAAACATTATTCAAAAGTAGACGAAAGAACAAAGTTTTGTCCTCTTGATGTAATTTTTCTAAATTCAATAGATTAAGTTATAGATAATTAAAAATAAGTATACTTAGATTTCTTTGAATAATTTTTTAACACAATTAAATTTTTCAAATATGTCTACAATAGAAACCTTTTTGAATAGTTGAAATTGTGCAAAATTTAATTGAAAATAATTAATTTATTTCAAGTATTTTGTTACAATTTTTTGAAGAATTTTAATTGCAAATTTTGAAAATAATTGAATTACCAAAAATTAAAAAAAAATTTTTAAAGGTAAATTAGGATATAAGAATTATTTTAAGAAATTCAATTATTTTCGAAAAATAACATTATAATATTTTTAAAAACTAATATTATTAGAATTTTTTTATAGTAATTTTTTAAGATTTAATTATCTTCGAATAATGTAAATAAACATTTATGAAAATTTACTTCAATAAGACGAGCGAACATGACAGCTTGGTTATCAAAACAAAAAGAAAATCGTTTTTTTGTTCGTTTCTCGGATCGTGTTGCTCGAATGAAACACTACTGTAAGTGTAATTTTCAACTGACTTTTAGTAAAATTATTTGTTTGACAGAAATTTACAATATTAATAAATAAATCACAATAAAATAATAATCAGTGAAGAATGACTGATATTTTAGTACTTTTCAACTGATTTTCAGTAAAATTCCACTGATTATGAATCCAAAGTCACTTTTTAAAAATACAAAATGGCGAATCCAGGATAGCGGACGAAAATGAAAGGTTTAGTAAGAGAATACGTAAAAATAACATTTCGTATAATGTACAATGACATTTTTTGTAAATGTCACTTCATAATTTTTGTCTTATTACACAATGATTTTAAATAAAATAATTTATATTTTTATAAATATTAATAATTTTTTACATTTTCTAACCACTATAAGGTTTTAATTTTGTAAATGTTCAAATTCTGGTTTAGAAAGAAAAATTTATATTATTATACAACTATATTGTCTAGACTTGCAAAAACCCAAAGTCTAGACTTTGTTGTAACAATATTGTTACAATATATATTGTAACAATATTGGTGACGGTGACATGCGTAAGAATAGTGCAGTAAAAATTTCAAAAAAACACCCTGATCATTACCTACAGAAAATCCTATTAGTAAGAAAAGAATGGACGTATCTTCGCTCTTTTCTTACTAATTATTCAGAGAATCAGGCTAACATTCAAAATCTAACCTTCTAAGTTTAGTTATTTCAAAAAAATTATTTTATTGATGCAAATAAATGTTTATTTTAATTAAAAACTATGCATTATTTAATCAAGTAATTTTTATAATTGATTTAAAGCAATATTTATTAAATTAAATTATTCTATTTAATTGACTTAAGTAATTTGTATTTGGTTCAAATAACTATTTAATAGATACCATAAATTAAAATATTTATGTCCAGTAAATATTTACTTAGTTCAAATAAAAAAAAAAAAATAAGTAAGAACTAATAAGTTTAAATACAACCGAACGAGCGTTAGCGAGTGAGGTATATGTTGCTAGTAATAATTATGTTAAATGATATTTACGTCAAATGAAATTTATGTCAAGCTAATTTTATGTGTAATGATATTTATGTCAAATGAGAATTACGTTAAATGACATTTATGCCAAATAAAATTGATGGCAAATGAATTTTATAACAAATAAAATTTACGTTAAATGAATTTTATGTCAAAAGAAATTTATGTTAAATGATTTTTATGTCAATAGAAATTTATGTTACATAATTTTTATGTCAAATGGGAATTAAGTTATCTGAGTTTTAAATAACATAATATTTCTGTTTAATGAATTCTATGACAAATGATATTTATGTTAAATGGTTTTTGTGTACAATGAAATTTATGTCAAATAATGTGCATATTATGTGAATTTTAAGTAAAGTAGTTTTATATCAAATACCTATTTGGTCAAAAAAGATTTCGGGAATAAGCATGCGTCTCAAAATTATCACTCGGGGGTTTTCGGGGTCGCTGATGACGAATCGGATGTCTGTTTTTAAAAATTCAAAATGTCGAATCCAATATGGCGGATATTTAAAAAAAAAAAATTTTTTATCATAAAAGCAGAACAACTTTTACAAATGCCAGTTTCATAGAACAGCTATAAGAAGAGTGCAAAAATTAAATTCCATTGAAATGTCCTAACGCATTTCACCTTTCCAATAAGTTCATGGGTGAAGTGGATCTCCACGGTATGCCATATTGGATCCGCAATTTTGAAAAACTGACATCGTATTCGTCATCAGCGACCCCGAAAACCCCCGAGTAATAGATTTCAGGCGATTTTAGACATTTTTAAAATAAGAATGCATTGTATTTTCCATGGCAAAGATTTTGAAAAATTTGCTAAAAGTGTTGTTTTTAAAAATTTATAACATTTTTATAATTCATTGAATTTAAAAACAGAAACGTGCGTCGCATTCTGCATAGCGTTGACTTTTTAGAAATCGTTTTATTTTTAATTTTCAGCTATTTTTGACTTTGTTACATCAATTTTTATCATGGCAAAGATTGTCAGTTTTCCGGCAGTCAGAGGAAAGTCCGAAATGGCAAAGATCTTTGCCATCGGCAGTCAAGGGGTTAAAGTTGACATAAATTTTGAGGATGGAGCAGGTCAGAGAGAGTTTTCTCGTCAATATTTGACGTGTACACGGAAAGAAAAGGTCTGGAAGAGATATCCATAAAAATATTGTTGAGCAGAATATTGTTGTGTTATCCAATTCAATGGAAGAGACAACTTTCAGAATGGAAGCACATTCCATATTCAATGGATGAGGGAGCCATATTATATTGTTAAATCAAATATGGATGTGACATCCATAGGCATGGTTGGGCTTACAATTCATGCTATGGATTTTCACATATGGCTGCCTCATCCATATAAACTTTGGTTGGGAGATCCATAGTTAGTTTAAAATTTCGATACATGTTGCGCTCAATTCATTATCATGGCATCCATTTAAAAATGGTCGTCTCAATTTGTCCGTCGCGTCGGTTTCCTGTCACGTCTATATAATCGCGTTGTGAGTTTATTGTGTATAAATAGTGTTACAATTGTTCATTATTTATTATCGTTCTTGTCTATTAGTGTTTATGTAAATTCATTTTCATGAAATATGTGTATATTATATAAGGAATATTATATGCTCAAATATTGTAGTTGCGTGTATAGTGTAGTGGATAGCGTTAGTGTTTAGTATGCGTTAGGTCTAGGGTTCGTGTCTCCCCCATCGATTAATAATTTATTTCGTAAATATGCGGTTATTCAATAAGTGCTGTGTATTAATTAACAAAAATGTGTATAAAATATCTCAAGTGACATAGAATTTAATTAATTGAGTGATTCTAATTTTTTTGTTTCCCATTTCCATTACTATGGATCACCCAACCATAGATCTTTTGCTGCTCCAACAATATACAGCTAGCCATAGAATATGGATGCAGCAACCTTAACTATGGATATCCCGTATTTTTCAATATAATATGGCTGTGATATCCATGTATCTGGATGTGTCAACTATTCCTTTTTCTCCGTGTAGATGAAAACTGCCCTCAAAATTGACCTAAATTTTGAGGACAGAGTGAACTGTTTGTCAATTTTTGACCTGTACGTTAAAATTGACCTAAATTTTGAAGGCAGATAAGCTTTTGTCATAAACGTCAACGCTTAACCTGTAGGTCAAAAAATCTTGATGCAGCGGCGGCGACGGCGATATCTTGTTGTAATATAGGGATGTACCCTACTGAAAATCCCTGTATAAGATCTTGTACAAGAAAATGCACACGTTCAGCAGCTGATCTTGTACAAGAAAATGTACAATTTCTTGTACAAGGATTTGAAACAAGTTCTTGTATTAGAACTTGTACAAGAAAATGTACAAGTATTTTTACAAGAAAAGAAACTAGTACAAGAAAATGTATATGATCTTGTACGGTTTCATGTACAAGTACTTGTACATTTTCTTTACACATTATTTTTAAGTTGTAAAAATTAAAAACATGAAAGGCTGCGCAGTAGTTTTTATAAGCCTTTAGAGCTGCGCAATAGTTTTTAGTTTGCCTAAAGTGAAGAGTCTTAACAATTATAAGTTATTAAAATGCCAATTTAAAAAAAAATTATTTATAAATTTACTTATTCCAATTTTCTAAAAAAAATGTATTTATAAATTTACTTGTACAAGAACATGAACGTGTTCATGTACAAGTACTTGTACATGAACCCGTACAAGATCATATACATTTTCTTGTACTAGTTTCTTTTCTTGTACAAATACTTGTATATTTTCTTGTACAAGTTCTAATACAAGAACTTGTTTCAAATCCTTGTGCAAGAAATTGTACATTTTCTTGTACAAGTTAAGCTGATGAACGTGTGCATTTTCTTGTACAAGATCTTATACAGGGATTTTCAGTAGGGTATGTATATATCTCCCTACACTGAGAGACCTTTTGGACAATTTTGATACAATTTTGGGCGCGTGACAGTCCAAAATGTTGGTGAGAAGCTCACCGAAGTAGTGGGGATGCCGTCATTGGTTTGCAGCTAATCAACTTTTGGACTCTCACGCGCCCAAAATTGTACCGCAGCAACCCAAAAGTATAGTCCTGTAGCGTTCCTCCAAAATAGTCAGTAGCAGCCTATCAAAAGTCTGCTGCTGACCCAAAGGTCTCTCAGTGTATATTACAAAAAGATATCCCCGCCGACGCCGCTGTTTTAAGATTTTTTGACCTACAGGTCAAAAGCTGACCTCTAATCTATCTGCCCTCAAATTTTAGGTCAATTTGAAGAACAGTTTTAACCTACATGTCAAAAATTGACAAACAGTTCCCTCTGCCCTCAAATTTTAGGACAATTTTAAGGTCAGTTTTGACCTATACGTCAAAAATTGACAAACAATTCCCATCTGCCCTTAAAAATTAGGTCAATTTTAAAGGCAGTTTAAACCTACAGGAAAAAAATTGACAGACAGTTCACTCTGCCTTCAAAATTTAGGTCAATTTTGAGGGCAGTTTTCATCTACACGTCAAAAATTTACGAGAAAACTCTCACTCTGACTTGCAGGTCAAAACTTGACAACACTCTATTTGACCTACTCCATCATCAAAATTTAGGTCAACTTTGAGGGCAGTTTTGACCTACACGTCAAAGCTTGACGAAAAACTTATTTTTGTCAAGCAAGTTGATTAGGATCTTTTAAGGGGGAGTGACACCTTTGACCCGAAAAAAATTGATTTAATTTTTTTTCTTAAACGATACTTTATGATGTGTAGAATAGAAATTATATCATGAGAAGTAATTTCGAAGTTATTTTATGTGAAAAAAATCGAAATCTGTAAAAGGTGTCGAAGAGCGCTTCGAGTTCTTTTTAGCGCCATCGGCTATTTTTTCTTTTATCGTAGCAGCTCAAGAATACTGTAGATAGCTTCAAATTGCTCTAAAGGATGGAAATTAAGGATATATTAATGTAGAAAGTCACTTATATGTTGCAGGATCTTTTTTGTTTGTTTGTCTTTTTTTGGCAATAGATATTTTGAAAAATTTTTGCCCAAAAAATCGACTTTTTGCTTCAAACAACTACCAAGTACACAAAAATCAATATTTGCAAAATATCCTACGTACTCGAAAGCTAAATCTATTACAGATTCAGAAAAACTCTGAATTTTTGTTTTAGATTAAAGGGTCTAACCAGAAACATGACCATTGATTTGCCCTGCAGAGAAACGAGACCAACTTCGGCGCCCTCTATAGGCAACAAATTGAAACTTTATTGAAGTATAAATGGGCAATTCCACGTGAGATTTAAGTCGACCTCTTAAAATCGGCCAAACATATTTTTTTTCTATTCTGTATCGAAAAAAACAGATACGTATTTTTTTATTTATGTTTAATTGTCCAAATTTTCGAGTTATGAATTTTCGAAAATTTGGACTTTTAATTGTAGACCTACACGGAAAGAAAAAGTCCGTCAACCATTAATGGATTAGTATATTACTTTGAGACGGGACTCTTTTTCCGTTGATGGTTACTTAACTTTACTTAACGATTGAAAACGAGTCATGGATTGATTAGAATGCCAGTATGTGACCAATTGTTTTAGATTTAATGCTGAATTGTTATCAATGGCTGTTTGAATGTTTACGAATCATTAGTGAAAGTTTGTGAAACGTTAGTTGACTCGTATTCTAAATCGGCGCTCTTCACTAGCGCATTGTTGCGCAGTGTACCGATGCGCATTTCTTCCGGTTTCTCTATAGTCCATGTGTTTTTGCTGTCTGCTATACATATCCCTATATACTATTATGTGTAATGTGAATATTTAACTTAACTAATAATTTGCAGTTGAATTGCGTCTAGAAATTGACTTCGATAAAAATATATTTTCTTTTATATTTCTCGCTAATTAAAAAGTAGTTATTAGTGCAAAATCATTTCTCACAAGTTGTGAAAAATTTTGTTATTTGGTATATAAGAACAGTTCGCTTCTAAACTTAAAATGTTATAAGTGTGCGTTTCTACGTGTAGTTATTATAAGTGCGAAAATGTGTTGGTCTAAAGCGTCTAAGAGTGTAAATAAAATATCGGAACTGTGCAACGAAAAAAATGTGTTCATTCTGTACCAAATAGTGTCTAAAATTAGGGATAATTCTGAAAGAAGTTGAATTTTTTGAATGCTTTTGATAGTCATAGAAAATTTAATAGACAGTTTTCTAAATTTTAGTGAACGAGTTTTATATATTGATGACAGTTTTCTAAATTTTAGCAAGCAACTCGTCACTGATTGTGACTCAAAGTATGTTATGCATTCAATGATTTTGTGTCCCGTCTCAAAGTAATATACTAGTCTATTAATGATTGACGGACTTTTTCTTTCCGTGTATATTCAGTAGCTTATAAGTCCGAAAATATTGAGTTTAGGAAAAAGTTGTCAAAAAATGAAAGTTTTAGTTTTCTTTCGACTTTCAAGAAATGTAAACAAAAAATTTTTTTTTAAATTTTTTATTGAAAAAAAATTTTTTTTTTATAAACAAATTAATTTTTTTTAACTTTGGGCCAGATTTTTTAAAATTTTTTTTCTATTTTTTTGTACCTTATAATATAGAGAAGATTTTCCAAAATGTCCCGAAATGGGCCTGATGTGTTAAATGAGTTTTAAAATATTTTTAAAAATCAATTGCAAGCATCATAGTGGGATTTTTTTATAATTAACTTTCTAAAACTGCCTACAGCGTAAAATTTTTAATATATTTCAGTGTTTTTCGTTTTAAATAAAAGGGTCTACGCTGTAAACAGTTTTAAAGAGTTAAATGTAAAAAAAATCTCATTGTGATGCTTGCAAGTAATTTTTGAAAATATTTTAAAACTCATTTAACACAGCAGGCCCATTTCGGGACTTTTTGGAAAATCTTCTCTATATTATAAGGTACAAAAAAATAAAAAAATAAATCTGGCCCAAAGTTAAAAAAAAAATTTGTTTATAAAAAAAATTTTTTTTAATAAAAAATTAAAAAAAATTTTTTTTGTTTACATTTCTTAAAATTCGAAAGAAAACTAAAACTTTCATTTTTCGACAACTTTTTCCTAAACTCAATATTTTCGGACTTATAAGTTACTGAATATAGGTCTACAATTAAAAGTCCAAATTTTCGAAAATTCATAACTCGAAAATTTGGATAATTAAACATAAATAAAAAAATACGTATCTGTTTTTTCTCGATACAGAATAGAAAAAAAATATTTTTGTCCGATTTTAAGAGGTTGACTTAAATCTCACGTGAAATTGCCCAAATGTATTTTCGTAAACTTAAAAAATTAACAAATAAAGCTTTGAAATAAAATTTTGTTTACTTTATTCCTGCACCGAAAAAAATCTCAATGGTATTATTAACTATGACCCTATAGTTAATCTTAATCTAGTAAAAGTAATAAGGATTCCTAATCATTATGGTTAGGATCGCTAGGTTGATTCCACAAATTCACACGGAGAAAAAGGAATAGTTGACACATCCAGATACATGGATATCACAGCCATATTATATTGAAAAATACGGGATATCCATAGTTAAGGTTGCTGCATCCATATTTTATGGCTGGCTGTATATTGTTGGAGCAGCAAAAGACCTATGGTTGGGTGATCCATAGTAATGGAAATGGGAAACAAAAAATTGGAATCACTCAATTAATTAGATTCAATGTCACTTGAGATATTTTATACAAATTTTTGTTAATTAATACACAACACTTATTGAATAACCGCATATTAACGAAATAAATTATTAACCGATGGGGGGAGACACGAACCCTAGACCTAACGCATACTAAACACTAACGCTATCCACTACACTATACACGCAACTACAATATTTGAGCATATAATATTCCTTATATACTCTACACATATTTCATGAAAATGAATTTACATAAACACTAATAGACAATAACGATAATAAATAATAAACAATTATAACACTATTTATACACAATAAACTCACAACGTGATTATATAGACGTGACAGGAAACCGACGCGACGGACAAATTGAGACGACCATTTTTAAATGGATGCCATGATAATGAATTGCGCGCAACATGTATCGAAATTTTGAACTAACTATGGATCTCCCAACCAAAGTTTATATGGATGAGGCAGCCATATGTGAAAATCCATAGCATGAATTGTAAGCCCAACCATGCCTATGGATGTCACATCCATATTTGATTCAACAATATAATATGGCTCCCTCATCTATTGAATATGGAATGTGCTTCCATTCTGAAAGTTGTCTCTTCCATTGAATTGGATAACACAACAATATTCTGCTCAACAATATTTTTATGGATATCTCTTCCAGACCTTTTTTTTCCGTGCAAGCCTGGCAAAAACAACCCTGCAAATCCTAGTCAAATTGACTAGGATTTTAGTAATTTTGCCTATTTCCATAATGCGCACGCGTCTGCTTCTGTTCTGACAGTGTTTACCTCTATATCTTTCGCGTCATTTATCGTGATTTCGTAAAACGATTTTTTATCATTACTCGCGTCTATTTTTTGTACATAAAATGGAGTTCTTACATACATCAAAATTGCTGGTTTCTCGGAACCTCTGGAAATATAGATAGTCCATGTTTTGGAAAGTAAACTATTTAATTATATTAGTCAATTCTTTCAGATTTTTTTTGGTTAGGTTTCAATATAAATCGTCGAAATTTTTACGCACATGGTGACAACATTTTTACTATTTTAATCGCGCAGTGTGTTTGAAAATTTACCTTTGCAATAATTTGTGTATTTAAATTTATTTTCATTTGAATGTCATAAATAATTAAAAATAAATAGTTTTTGACAAGTGTATAAAATTGTGTACTCGAAATGTATAAAACATCATCTGATTAAGTATTGTATTTTGACTCGAAAATCTAGTGTCTATTAAAAAATTGAAATACCAAGTCGTGTTTAGTGTAGTGGTTATCGTTCCGGGTTTCAAAATGCGTATTCGTTAGGTTCAGGTGCTCGCGTCCCCCCTGCGTCAAATATTTATTTCATAAGTTTAAATTAATTCTAAAGTATATAAATACAAAGTCAAATATAAATATGTTTAATAAAATAATTAATTATTTTTTTTAATTATATTTACTTTTTCTCTTTTATTGGATAATAAGAATTTGATTAAGAATTTCAAATAATTATGATACACAGTGTAAATCTAATATTATTATCCTAGTCATTTTGACTATTATTTCCTGATTGCATCGACTAATTTTCCTGGTCCCTTTAACTATGCTTGAATTTTATTTCTTTGACTAGGATTCTATAGTTGGCTCCTCTCGTAACTAGGAAACCTAGTCAATTCCTGGTATACGGGTCCTAGGCATTTTTTTCGGTGTGTGTCTTAAAAAAATTCATGAAAAACAGGTTCAAGACACCTCAAAGGTGTCGCTCCCCCATAACCTACATCTTAAAAAACGATCCCATAAGGGTCCTTCAAGGGGTTGTTCCTTTGCATGAAAATTTAGTTCAAATTTGATCAAATTTTCGACTTCTAGGTTAAATAATATTTAATCTAAATTTTAACTGAGTTGTAAAGTTACGTCAAAAATATAAAATTACGTAATCTTAATATAAAGTTTCAATCAATAAAGTTTTTTTAAACTGTCATCTATTTTTAAAAAAATCCATTAAAATTAATTGTTTATATAAATTCATATAAATTTTAAATTATATTTTAAAAAATGTAAAAAACAATAATGTAAGGAGCAAAAATGTAAATACTTCATTTGTAAAAATTTGTTCTCTTTCAAGTAATTAAAATTGTAAAATTATGCACAAAAAGAAGAAAAGATGTAAGAAAATCAAGATGGAACCAAGTAAAAAATAGGGGATGGCGCGCAAAGCCCCCAATATATACAATATATATTGTATATATTTGCCACTCATATAATGTACATTGTGTTTATAAGCGAAACGCACATATTAAAAGTGCAATGAACAAACGAGGACATGAAGAGCAACGAGCGACGGCTCTATTTTCAACGGCGACAGTAAGTCTGTGACCCTTCACTACTCGCATCATAAAGATTGTCCGACTATAAATATACTTTTCGGCCTAGGGGAGAAAGTCAACGCAGAAAACTAAATATGACATCATGTTCGACAACTTGTTCTTTCAGAAATTGTGAATTCAACTCAATAATTGAAAAGATGAATAAAAAAGAACTGTTAAAATACTGAGCATTACACCGAAAAAAAAATAATCTTGTTTTGAGAGGACAATTTATTCCTCTTCTAAAATCCTCTTATATTTTATTACTCTTAAGTGGAGAATAATCCTCTTAAAATAAGAGGATATTTTTTGAGCCAAATACAAGAGGAAAGTATGCATTAAAATAAGATGAAACCTCTTAAAACAAGAATATTTTTTTTCAGTGTACAAAAGCTTTAAAGTGGGAAAAATCCTGACAAATTTGATACCCGTGTAGAAATTTCCCTACGTTTCCCTACCAATGGTTGGGTTCTAGCTAGAACCACGCCAGAGAATCTAGCCTAGGAAAGCCTGACTAGAACTGGGAAGATTCTTGTAAGGAAATCTGGATTAGAAATATCTCCCTAGATACCGCTTGGATTCTGGAGAGGAAATTCATACTGAACAAAACTGGTAAGGCCCCTGATAAATTCTGGACAGAGATGTCGAGTCGATATCTCGATGCGCAAATGTTTGGTTAGGAAATCCAATTAATTATAGAGATAAAATAATATAATTTATTTTAACTTTTTAAACAATTTTTTCTCAAAATAGTAAACTATCGAATTATCGAAATTTTCTCAAGTAGAGTTTAGGATAATTTTATACTTTGTTTTAAAGATAATAATAAGTGAATAAGCAAAATAAATTGAAAATAAATTTTATAAGTTACAGTGTTGTTTTCATTTTTTGTTTCAAATAGTTATAATGTAAATATACATTGTTTGAGTATATAATTTTTTATTAAAAAATAATTTTCATATTGTACACAAATATTTTCCATAATTTATATACAGACCCTGGCGGGTTGGGCTACCGTAAATCTACCCAAGTTCTGTCGTGTGATATAAAAACTTAGTTAACTGACATTTTGGTGAAAAATGAGTTTTTGGTATCAATGAACTCGTAAGAAAAAACTGCGTCTAATAGTTATAGTTTAAATTTTTTTTGCAAATAATTGTTTGTAAAAAATTAATATTAAAAATCTAAGAAATTTCAGAAAATGAAGGAATATTTGATAAAAAGTTAAGGAAAGGACTTTGCGTAGTCCAAAAAACAAACGAGGGTACGAGCTCGAATGTAGGATTTGAAGGAAAAACTTAGTTAAAGGCATTTGTGTGTTTTTTGTATCAAATAAGTAGTCCAGTCTGAGCGTTGGATTTGAAATAAAAACTTTGCATCTGCAACGCTTGCAATTACCTAATAGTCTAAGAGCTGGCTACATAAAAATGCATGTTATAAGGTACATGAAAAATTAATATTTAGATAGGTTCCATTTGAATCCCTGAGTACCGAATGCGAAGTCTGCCTGCGCGTTCTGGAAGATTAAGCCCGCGAATTGACAGTCGAAAATGATAAATTTGATAAGGAAAACATGTGATAAAGGTCATGGATAAAAGTTATAAAATTTAAGGTATTTCTCCGGCTGCTACTCTTGTAAAAATTGATTTTCGATAAATTTTCTTCAAATTTTGAGAAAATGATTCTTCAGGTGACTTTTAAATGTGGTAAAAATTTCAAACCCCTTTGCGATGCTAAATTTTCAGTTATTCAAGTTCAAACTTTCACTTTTACATGCGATTATGTTAAAAATAAAAAATGTCAACCACAATATCTCGTTCTTTGACATGGCAAAGGGTTTTGAAATTTTTACCACATTCAAAGGGCACCCAAAGAAACATTTTCTCAAAATTTGAAGAAATTCTATCGAAAATCAATTCTTACAAGAGTAGCAGCCGGAGAACTACCTTAAAAGTATTTATCACCAGTAAGCTTATAAAATTTTGGCAGACAATTTTTTGGACGACAAAGTATTGGCAGACAGTGTCAAAGTTGCGTAATCCGTAGTGAAAAAATGATCATAAGAGTCATGGCTAAAAATTAATGGAAATAGTTAATGAACTCTTATGGAAGCTATATGTCAAGTGGCAGACAAAAATTCGGATGATAACATCGAGGCAGACAACGATAAAAAGCGCGGTTCCCATGCGATTTCGCTGATTTCGCGCTATTTGCACTAAATAGTTAATTTTTGAAAAATGTGAAATTTTTTTGGGCTACATTAATTTTTAAACATAATTTAATGATTTTATAAACTTTTGAATGAATATAATTTATTTTAAATTAAATTTTTTATAAAAATAAAAAAAATAAAAATTGAAAATGTGATTTTTGTATAGAATGATTGATTTTTTTAATAAATAGATAATAGATTGAAACTTCTGAGAAAAATGTATCCTAATTTAAAAAAAGAAAGAGCAAAATCGGTCAGTTGGTTTAAAAGTTAGAGCAACTTTTCAGAATTTGAAAAGTTGGTATCAATTCTGGCGTGAGCGATTGCTGCCGCGTGTCGCTGGATTCCCCCACTCCGCCCACCTAAGGAAGGTAAAATCTCGCACACACTTTTACCTCTATTTTAAACAACTAAATAGTGCAGTATGGATTCCATAATTTTTTTGGTAATAGTGTTGTTAAGAATCTTTATATTTGTATTAAAAAAAAATTTTAAATGTTAATAAATAAAATGTCACTATTAGAAATATTTTAAAAAATTATTCTCCCCCCCCCCTTGGAGTTAGGTGCAATTTTTTTCTTTCAAAATTTCAAAAAAATATGTTTAATTAAATTACTTTTTTTCCCGATATTATGAAACAAAAATTGGCTGAGGTACGCTTAATTGTTTATCGTGGGAAATATTACCTCTTTTCTGCAACTATTTTTATGCAAATAAACAAGAAAAATCATTTAGTGTGTATATGTAAAGGATAGATCTCATCTTCGCAAGTGAAACGATATTTTGAAAAATGTGATTTTTTGAGTTTCCTTCATTTTTCATACATAAAAAGAAACATTGTTTTTAGTAAACAAATGGATTTATTTAAAAACTATTTATCCCATTGGGCTCAAATTTGATACACTCTTTAAAGGTATCAAGGGAAATACTTTCTTTCAGTTTAAAAGTCATCTCATTAAAATTAAACAAATTATTAAACAATTAAGAAATTGCAATTTTTATCTGTTTAAATAAATAAATATTTATTAATAAATTTATTTATTATTATAATTGTTATTATTTATTATTATTTATGTATTTATATTATTAATATTTATTATTTATTATTATTTATTATTTATTATATATTATTTATATTTATTAATAAATATTACTTCGTGTTTTGCATTTAATTTTAATGAGATAGAGCTTAAAAAGACCTATAAAATATTTCTAATCGTGACATTTTATTTATTAACATTTTAAAATTTTTTTTATACAAATATAAAGATTCTTAACAACACTATTACCAAAAAAATTATGGAATCCATACTGCACTATTTAGTTGTTTAAAATAGAGGTAAAAGTGTGTGCGAGATTTTACCTTCCTTAGGTGGGCGGAGTGGGGGAATCCAGCGACACGCGGCAGCAATCGCTCACGCCAGAATTGATACCAACTTTTCAAATTCTGAAAAGTTGCTCTAACTTTTAAACCAACTGACCGATTTTGCTCTTTCTTTTTTTAAATTAGGATACATTTTTCTCAGAAGTTTCAATCTATTATCTATTTATTAAAAAAATCAATCATTCTATACAAAAATCACATTTTCAATTTTTATTTTTTTTATTTTTATAAAAAATTTAATTTAAAATAAATTATATTCATTCAAAAGTTTATAAAATCATTATATTATGTTTAAAAATTAATGTAGCCCAAAAAAATTTCACATTTTTCAAAAATTAACTATTTAGTGCAAATAGCGCGAAATCAGCGAAATCGCATGGGAACCGCGCTTTTTATCATTGTCTGCCTCGATGTTATCATCCGAATTTTTGTCTGCCACTTGACATATAGCTTCCATAAGAGTTCATTAACTATTTCCATTAATTTTTAGCCATGACTCTTATGATCATTTTTTCACTACGGATTACGCAACTTTGACACTGTCTGCCAATACTTTGTCGTCCAAAAAATTGTCTGCCAAAATTTTATAAGCTTACTGGTGATAAATACTTTTAAATTTTATAACTTTTATCCATGACCTTTATCACATGTTTTCCTTATCAAATTTATCATTTTCGACTGTCAATTCGCGGGCTTAATCTTCCAGAACGCGCAGGCAGACTTCGCATTCGGTACTCAGGGACTCAAATGGAACCTATCTAAATATTAATTTTTCATGTACCTTATAACATGCATTTTCATGTAGCCAGCTCTCCGTCTATAAGTTATTCTGTCAAAAAGTCAGTCGAAACAGAGCCGAACGACTACTTAACTGCATTCGGCTAAACTCGGTTTATCCTCGGGTCGCAAGCAGCAAGCAGCCGTCCACTTACCACATGACGTCATTGTCAGTAAGGTAAGTTTTTCCATCAAATCGGAGGACCGAGCTCGCGTACGGTAGGGGGACACTTTTCCCAAAATAAGTTTTCGAACGATTTCTTTTCCCAAAAATCTTTTTTCCCAAAAAAACTTTTCCCAAGAAATATGACTTTCCCAAAACCTTTTCCCAAACAAATAAAAATTGTCTTACACTGTAAAAAATTTAGGGAGTTAACGGACTCAGGAGTTGAATTTTTCGAGTTAAAAATCAACTCCAAAAGAGTGTTAATTTACTAACTCCCTTCATCAACACTCGCGCGAGTTATTTTATCCTTGGTGAGTTAGCATTTGGGTGTGAAGTTTTAACTCTCTTTATTTAACTCCCCTGGCATTAACTCCCCAATGGGTGCGACTTTTATAGAATCCCCTGGGGAGTTAAAATTTAACTCCCTTTTTTTACAGTGCATTGAAATGATTCATATTCGAAAACATGAAATTTAAATTTTGTTTCATTATTTGTTTTTTGCAACCACCTTCATTCGTTTGTCAGTTCCGCAGTTAAAATTGTGGTTACCTTTTTTGAAAGATTGTCAAAATTCGTAGTATTTTATACATTGAAATTTTTATTATATATATATGGACAAAGCTGAATTAATTAAATTTAGAAAAGGAAATTTTTTGCATATAAACGGGTTTTTATATTATAAGCGATCTTACTTACAGACTGTTGGATATTACATAAAATTTTAGCTGTCATAAATAAGTAATTAAATTATTCAAACTTTTTGGGAAAATTGTCTTTGGGAAAAGTTTTTTTGGGAAAAAAGATTTTTGGGAAAAGAAATCGTTGGGAAACTTGTTTTGGGAAAAGTGTCCTACAATCCTCGCGTACATTTTTGTTGAGCAACTACGCAAAGGACTTTACCTAACTTTTTACTTCATATTTGCATTCGGAAAAACACGCAAGTGCATTTTTTCATATAATTTGTTTAAATAATTAATTTTTTATTTCATAATTAAATAGAGCACCATCATTATACCCAGTATGTGAAGTTGAATTGAACAATTTTTTAATTTTTATTAGGGTTCTGAAAGCAAACAGTTTTTCCTTATTTTCTCGTTTCGATATAAATGTCAGTTAACTAAGTTTTTATTTCAAACGGCAGAGTTATGGTAGATTTAAGGTAGGTTTTGGGTAGACTTAAAAAATTGCTATTATTCAATGAAATATTATAAAATAAATTATTGGGAATAATAAAGTAACATTTGTAGATTAAATTTATGAATTATATTATGTAAATTGAACAATTATAAATAAATTATTGATATGTAAAAGTGACAAAGTAGTTTCCAGTGAATATAGTGGGGTTTAAATAGCATATTTAGTGAATAATGAAAAAAAAATTAGGAAAACTTATTTAATTTAACAAAAGTAATCATTAAAGCATTTATTTATTACATATTTAGGGCAAATTAATGTTTACTTATTGAATAATTAATGTTTAAAGTTGGAGATGTCAGTTCTACCGTGAGATGTATGCGTGTGTGTGTAAAGCGATGATAATATACTACTTGATTTATCGTCGCGCATTTGTCACGACAGATGGCGGGACTGACATTCGAACTCCTCTGTTTTATCCACATTCAAAACAAGAAATAGGAAAACCAACTTTCCAAGATGAATTTTATTTAAAGCAATTCTAAAAATTGTATAGGTATTGAAATTAACCTTTTTTTAATTGATTCAGTTTCAATGACAATTATTAGTATATTTAATAGAATATAAAAAATAAAAAAGCAGAAAATAAATAATTATACTAAGAAAGATAAAATATGCAATTTTTTCCCATTTTTCTAAAATTAATAGAAAATTTACTTTTTAGACCAATTAAAATGAGATTCTAACTCCTCCTACTTTAAAAAAGCAATTTTTTATTCGTTGGTTCAACATTGCAAAAAGGGAGTGAATATTTAATTTTTAAAAAGTTACATTTAGTCTTAACCCATTAAGAAAAAAGATGTCTGGCCAATAAAAATAAACTCCTCCTATTTTCAAAATGCAATTTTTGATTTGTTAGTTGAGTGAAATTAATATTTGAAAAATTAAACATACACTGAGAAAACTGGAGAGTCAATTTCAGAGGTTCAAAAAGTGTATGTTTCCTTTGCTTATGAAGAGAGTTAAATAGTCCTTCTAAAATAAATTTTGAATTGATAATGGAAATCTACTTGTATATTCTCTCCCATTATATCTGAGGGTTAAAAGTTGCGCAGAAAATGTGTACGATCTGATGCGCGCGAAATTATTTTTCTGACATTTTATGTATTTAATTTAGGGGTTAGGTTGCCATATTTATTCATTTCGCGCCGGATAAGGAAGGGATTTCTCAAGATGGTTAATTTGTCCCTCTGTTATAAACTCATTTTCCCTCCAAGAGAAATGGCACGAATATCTGTCAATGGTGTATTTGAACATTTAGATTGTTATCCAATAGCTAACTCTCAAATATGAACGATTTGTCCCTCCAGATGTTTAGTCCAATACTCCAGTTTTCTCAGTGTATATAATATCAACCCCCAATGAAAAAATGGATGATTTAGACCAATAAAAATAATAAACAAACTCCTCCCATTTTCAAAATCAATTTTTCTATTTGTTGGTTGAGTTAAACAAAATGGAGAAAAAATTAATATTTAAAAAATAAATCATATAATTCCAACCCCCAAAAGGAAAAATGAATGATTTAGACCAATTAAAATAAAATTTAAACTCCTCCTTCTTAAAGGAACCTTTTTTTCTATTTGTTGGTTGAGTTAAACAAAATGGAGAAAAAAGTAATATTTAAAAAATTTTATTTTAATTGGTCTAAATCATTCATTTTTCTTTTTGGGGGTTGGAATTATATGATTTACTTTTTAAATATTAATTTTTCTCCATTTTGTTTAACTGAACCCATAAATAAATATATCTGCAGGAGGAGTTTGATTTTTTTTATTAGCTGATAGCAGTTTATTTTTTCGTGAGGGGTTGGGACTAAATTTTATATTTTTTAAATATTACTTTTTTCTCCATTTTGTTTAACTCAACCAACAAATAGAAAAAAAGGTTCCTTTAAGAAGGAGGAGTTTAAATTTTATTTTAATTGGTCTAAATCATTCATTTTTCCTTTTGGGGGTTGGAATTATATGATTTATTTTTTAAATATTAATTTTTTCTCCATTTTGTTTAACTCAACCAACAAATAGAAAAATTGATTTTGAAAATGGGAGGAGTTTGTTTATTATTTTTATTGGTCTAAATCATCCATTTTTTCATTGGGGGTTGATATTATATACACTGAGAAAACTGGAGTATTGGACTAAACATCTGGAGGGACAAATCGTTCATATTTGAGAGTTAGCTATTGGATAACAATCTAAATGTTCAAATACACCATTGACAGATATTCGTGCCATTTCTCTTGGAGGGAAAATGAGTTTATAACAGAGGGACAAATTAACCATCTTGAGAAATCCCTTCCTTATCCGGCGCGAAATGAATAAATATGGCAACCTAACCCCTAAATTAAATACATAAAATGTCAGAAAAATAATTTCGCGCGCATCAGATCGTACACATTTTCTGCGCAACTTTTAACCCTCAGATATAATGGGAGAGAATATACAAGTAGATTTCCATTATCAATTCAAAATTTATTTTAGAAGGACTATTTAACTCTCTTCATAAGCAAAGGAAACATACACTTTTTGAACCTCTGAAATTGACTCTCCAGTTTTCTCAGTGTATGTTTAATTTTTCAAATATTAATTTCACTCAACTAACAAATCAAAAATTGCATTTTGAAAATAGGAGGAGTTTATTTTTATTGGCCAGACATCTTTTTTTCTTAATGGGTTAAGACTAAATGTAACTTTTTAAAAATTAAATATTCACTCCCTTTTTGCAATGTTGAACCAACGAATAAAAAATTGCTTTTTTAAAGTAGGAGGAGTTAGAATCTCATTTTAATTGGTCTAAAAAGTAAATTTTCTATTAATTTTAGAAAAATGGGAAAAAATTGCATATTTTATCTTTCTTAGTATAATTATTTATTTTCTGCTTTTTTATTTTTTATATTCTATTAAATATACTAATAATTGTCATTGAAACTGAATCAATTAAAAAAAGGTTAATTTCAATACCTATACAATTTTTAGAATTGCTTTAAATAAAATTCATCTTGGAAAGTTGGTTTTCCTATTTCTTGTTTTGAATGTGGATAAAACAGAGGAGTTCGAATGTCAGTCCCGCCATCTGTCGTGACAAATGCGCGACGATAAATCAAGTAGTATATTATCATCGCTTTACACACACACGCATACATCTCACGGTAGAACTGACATCTCCAACTTTAAACATTAATTATTCAATAAGTAAACATTAATTTGCCCTAAATATGTAATAAATAAATGCTTTAATGATTACTTTTGTTAAATTAAATAAGTTTTCCTAATTTTTTTTTCATTATTCACTAAATATGCTATTTAAACCCCACTATATTCACTGGAAACTACTTTGTCACTTTTACATATCAATAATTTATTTATAATTGTTCAATTTACATAATATAATTCAAAAATTTAATCTACAAATGTTACTTTATTACCCAGGCAGAAAAGTTGGAGATGTGCCAGCACTAACGACCGGCATGGTACCGAACCGGTTGTAAAGTCGGACTTATGCCGGTACCGGCAAAAAGGTACCGGGCCGGATATGAAATAAATACTGGCTTAGTACCGGCCCGGTGGTAAATGTGGATTTGTACCGGTACTGGTAGTGTGTACCGGCCGGTTGATAAAAAATATCTGGCCCAGCACCGGCCCGGTTATAATTTACTTCTGTTTTTATACCGCCGAAGAAGATTTGCCGGTGATAATTTTTTTACTGGCCCAGCACCGGCGTGGCACCAGCCCAGTACTGTCATTTCGCTCTTTTTTATACCGCCGAAGGAGATTTGCCGGTGATAATATTCTTACCGGCCCAGCACCGGCGTAGCACCGGCTCGGTACTGTCATTTCGCTCTGTTTTATACCGCCGAAGGAGATTTGCCGGTGATAATATATTT
Source organism: Leptopilina heterotoma (assembly GCF_015476425.1). Lineage (NCBI taxonomy): Eukaryota > Metazoa > Arthropoda > Insecta > Hymenoptera > Figitidae > Leptopilina > Leptopilina heterotoma. Next base: position 195,357 of record NW_025111012.1, read on the forward strand.
ACCGGCCCAGCACTGTCCCAGTTCTGTCATTTCGCTCTGTTTTATACCGCCGGAGGAGATTTGCCGGTGATAATATTTTTACCGGCCCAGCACCGGAGTAGCACCGGCTCGGCACTGTCATTTCGCTCTATTTTATACCGCCGAAGGAGATTTGCCAGTGATAATATATTTACCGGCCCAGCACTGGCCCAGTACTGTCATTTCGCTCTGTTTTATACCGCCGGAGGAGATTTGCCGGTGATAATATATTTACCGGCCCAGCACCGGCCCGGTACTGTCATTTCGCTCTGTTTTATACCGACGAAGGAGATTTGCCGGTGATAATATATTTACCGGCCCAGCACCGGCCCGGTACTATCATTTCGCTCTGTTTTATACGGCCAAAGGAGATTTGCCGGTGATAATATATTTACCGGCCCAGCACCGGCCCGGTACTGTCATTTCGCTCTGTTTTATACCGCCGGAGGAGATTTGTCGGTGATAATATTTTTACCGGACCAGCACCGGCCCGATACTACTATTTGGTTTTGTTTTTATACGGACGAAGGAGATTTGCTGGTGATAATATATTTACCGGCCCAGCACTGGTCCAGTACTATCATTTCGCTCTGTTTTATACCGCCGAAGGAGATTTGCCGGTGATAATATATTTACCGGCCCGGTACTGTCATTTCGCTCTGTTTTATACCGTCGGAGGAGATTTGTCGGTGATAATATTTTTACCGGCCCAGCACCGGCCCGGTACTGTCATTTCGCTCTGTTTTATACCGCCGAAGGAGATTTGCCGGTGATAATATTTGTACCGTCCCAGCGCCGGCCCGGTACTACCATTTGGTTTTGTTGTTATACTGATGAAGGGGATTTGCCGGTGATAATATTTGAGCCAGCCCAGCACCCGCCCAGCACAAAAATTTACCTAATACTTTCTACTGGCACAGAAGTTTTGCCGACAAAAATATTATTACTGGCCTAGTGTCGTCCCGGTTGTTTGCTAATGTTAAACTAGCAGAAAAAGAATTAAAGAAGAGGAAAAAAAATTCAAAAATTAATTTATTGATTAATTTAATAATTTAATTATTAATAATAAATTAATTAGTTTGTTATGCCGGCAATTATATTAATACCGAGTAGGTTCCTTATTGGTGCCGGCCCGGTATTTAGCCGGTGAATAGGGCGGTTATTATTATTTATAATTACTATTTTTATTTATTTATTTTTAATGATTTAAATTGAATTAAAATAAATTAGAAAATACAAATACTGGTCCGGTACTGCTGCCAGCTCGGCAACCTGTCGGTTGGACTTTATAAGCTCACTTTGCATTTACTTTCCATATGCAGGTTTAGGTTAGCGGATGTGGTGTCGACTTTGCAGCCTCAGGGTCCTGAGTTCAATTCCTCGAGTCTTCAGATTTTTCTATAATTGTTTATGTTTCTCTGTTTCAGCATTTAATATATTTACTGTTTCCAATTTAAAATTAATAATAACATTAATAATAATAATAATAATAATTAAACAATTAATCAGACTGAAATGTAATTTTTTTAACCGGCCCGGTACCACACCGGTTGTTTTTTAGTGCCGGCCCGGTACTGTGTCAGATATTCATCAGTGCCGGCCCGGTACGGTTGCCGGATACCTACCGAAGTTATCATTCGGCAATTTACCGGTACTGCGCCGGTGGAATGAACAGATTTATGCCGGTACTGGACCAGTACCTAGCCGGTTGTGCAGCCGGTAATAAACCGGCACTAAATGCCTTCCAACAATAACCGGGCCAGTACCGCCCCGGTAGACAATTCGGTACCAGCCCGGTACGTATGCCGGATACCTGCCGCAGTTATCATCCGGCAATTTGCCGGTACCGAGACGGTAAAAATTACGGTCTTATGCCGGTATTGCCCCGGCACTTATAATCCGCCGTTTGTACCGGGCCGGTACCATCCCGGTCGTCAATTTCTACCTGGGTATTCCCAATAATTTATTTTATAATATTTCATTGAATAATAGCAATTTTTTAAGTCTACCCAAAACCTACCTTAAATCTACCATAACTTGGGTAGATTAACGGTAGCCCAACCCGCCAGGGGAGTGTGCACAAAAGTGTCGATTTCAGATAGCAGACGACAGGGAATAAAAGTCAGTCACTTGTTCGACTTATATGAAAATGGCGGCCGTTTTCTTCCTTGGGCAAAAATAACGCATGGGATCAGAGGTTATGTTTGCACATGGGAGAAAATGGACGCCATTTTCATATGGTCGAACAAATGAGTGACTTTACTCCCTGTCGTCAGCTATCTAAAAGCGCCATTTTTGTGCATGTGGGATAAAAAAGATTTTTTTTTCCTTTGTCAACATAAAACATAATTATTAAATTATAATAATTAACTTAACTGCACTGCATAATAGTTGAGAGTAGTAAGAGTAAGTGAAACAGTAAGATAAGTGAACGACCATTAGTGTGAGAGAGAGATAGAGAATAACTTGTGGTTTTCGAGTAGGTATCTACTTTATGTGCACGGCGTTCATTTTTCGAAAGAACTGGACTGTATTGTTGTTCAATATTCGCTTCTATTATTGACTTGTGTTTTGTACAATGCCACGTTTTTTTTAACAATTATATGAGAAAGTAATTTCTCATTCCAATTTTTTATACCCTTATTCCCTCTTAGACTATATAAACAGTCTTGTTTAAGCTGATGAATGGGATAACTTGTGTTGAGTCCCAAAGTGTTCAGCTATGAAACTTCTAATACTATAGTGTGTACCTGTCACATATTATTCTATAAAGGAGTACTACACTGACTGCATAAATCATTTTTCTCCGTGGAGAACAATGTATTAATTTTATGGGAATTTTTCATTGAATTGCATTTTAAATCTTAAAATGTTCTTTTTTCCAGGGCCATGGAGAGCCAGGACGTGCCATGAGAAAATTTTTATGGGCGGGCCTTTTCTTTTTAATTTAAGTTCATTTAAAGAATATATTTAAAGAATATTTGTCCATTTTGATTATAAAATAACTTATTTAAATTGTTATAAACAATATTAATTAACAAATAGTTAACATTGATTCCTATTTTCACTAAAAATATTTTTTTCACATTTTCTTTTTAATTTAAGTCTATTTAAAGAATATTTGTCCTTTTTGATTAAAAAATAACTTATTTAAATTGTTATAAACAATATTAAATAACAAATAGTTATGTAACTTATGTTCCTGTCCACCAAAAAAATTTTTTTTCACGTTTACTTTTTAATTTAAGTTTACTTAAAAAATATGTGTCCTTTTTGTTTAAAAAATAAGTTATTTAAATTGTTACAAATAATATTAATTAACAAATAGTTAATTTTTGTTCCTTTCCACCAAAAAGTTTTTTATCACGTTTACTTAATTTTATTTAGATAATGTTAAAAGACCACGGATATATAATATTAAATATTTAAATAAGTTATATTATAAGCAAAAAAGACATATATTCTTTAAATAAACCTAAGTAAAAAAAATGTTTTGTTGGACAGGATCATAAGTTAACTATTTGTGGACGTCCACATAAAAAGGGCCCATATTGTCGGTTCTAGTTTTCGAGATAATCGCAATTTAGTAATTTTGGAGCAAAATCTTAATTTTTTTTTATTTTTTATTATCAATCTACATGTTTTTACAAGTCGAATCATGCGGCTTTCATTAATTTATCGATAATTTAACTGTTTGATTTCATTGGTTTTTTAGAAAAATGAAAAGGGCCCATTTTGTCGGTCATTTGCAAAAGTAATCCGTATTTTAAAAATGGAGGTGTGGAAAAATTTAAAACCTCTTGATTTTTCATCTTTAAGGTGTCCTGGACTGTAAACAATTCATATCTGAATAACTTCCCAGAAGAACCAGAGATATTGATCTTAGAGTCTTTTTTTCGTAATTGTCGAAATGAAAATTTGGATATTGCGTCAATTTTTTCATAATAGTGACTGTCAAAAAATTTTAAATAAGTTTAATATCTATTCTTTTTCTTTAAATGACATAATAAAATTGTACCTTATCATTAATCTTGTAAAAAAAATAGTTTTTTAATAGAAAAACTGGCCTTTTTAGAAAAAGGGTCACATTGTCGATTTTTCGTATTTTCAAAATTAAGAGGGGGTGGGGGGGTGGTTTAAAAAATTTAAAACCTGTTGGTTTTTTATCTTCAAAGAGCCCTGAACTGGAAACAATTCTTATCTGAATAACTTCCAAGAAGAACCAGAGATACAACAATTAGTTGGTATCGCAATCTTTAATTCCGTTTTTCTCGAAATGAGGTTTTTGGCGTTCTAAACTTTGAAATTCCGTAACTCAGCGAATTTTTAACCAAAAAAGTTCTAAGGCCACTCGAAATTTTCCAAATTTTTACAGGAATACACCCATATGTGACCGGGTCTGAGAAAAGGGACCTACTTACCAAAATCAACTTTTCGAGAAAAACGCGTTTAAAGTTTTCTATCCAAATAAATTAGATTTCTTGAAACAGTTTACATTTTAAATTAACATGATGAGTGTTCATTATGTATTTTTTATGCTGAATCTGATTTTCATGGTTAAATAATTGTTTAAACAACCCTGTAAGTGTTATAAACAATTTATTTTGCAAAAGTCAAAGTATGGAATTTTCAAAATTATTTTAAAAGACTTCTGGATGCCCTACAGGTCTGAAATTTTTTATGCAAGTTCAGAACTGATACAATAATGAATAATTCTGAACTCTACAATAATCCATAGTTAATTTTTGAATTGCACAACCACGTTGCCGATGACGGGTATACTTGGGGATCATCTTCGAGGAATTAAGTCGAATTTTTTGTAAATGGTTTAGGCATTCAATTTAAGATTTAGGAAAAATATTCTTGACACTTAGACAACCAAGAGTAATTTTTGTCTTAAAATTACTTATATTTTCATAAAAAAATTAAAAAATTTTTTTTTAAATTTTGTTTAAACAATTGCAAAAAAATTTTTTTAACAATCGGGACTGATTGCATTGCATTTCTAGGACCTTAAACTATAAGAAACCATCATAAAAAAATCGATTTTTTGGTAAGTAAGTCCCTTTTCTCAGACCCGGTCACATATAGATAACTTCAATAGTGCCAAAATGGGCCCTTTTTATGTGGACGTCCACGTTTGTTAATTAATATTGTTTATAACAATTTAAATAGGTTATTTTTTAATCATATAGGAAAAATATTCTTCAAATGAACTAAAATTAAAAAGAAAATGTGAAAAAAAAATTTTTTATTGGAGAGGAAGTTTAAGCGAGGTCGCTTCCAAGCTTGCGTAGCTATGCGGTATGTGTATTCGACTTGCGTCCTCGAGGTCTAGGGTACGATCCCCCGTGCGTGCGATATTTTTCCGTCTTAGTTTTAAGTGTTTTGTGTATAATTCTTAATAATGTTACATAAAGTATAGGTTCAAATAATTATTAACAATAATAATAATAAATTAGGCATTAATTTAAATAAGATAGTCTGTCTAAATTAATAAAAGAAAATAAGAAAAATATTTTTTTTTAAACTTACTTCAATAAAAGCAATTCTAATAATTATTTACATTTTTATTGACACTCATAAAAGTTTATTTACTACAAAAATATTAACCCCTTCGCAGTCAAGACCAAAATCTCATAAGTGGGCTCAAAATGTCGACAACTGTTTAGAAAACTAAAATTTGCGCAAACGAGCATACTATTGTATTTGAAGTCGCTGATTACGAATCCGATATCAGATTTTGATAATTCAAACTGGCGGATCCAATATGGCGGACATGAAAATTAAAAATCGACTGAATTCACTTAAAACTTGTTACTCAGGGGGTTTTCGGGGTCGCTGATTACGAATCCGATATAAGATTTTGAAAATTCAAAATGGCGGATCCAATATGGCGGACAACATTTTCTAAAATTCATCGGATTCATTTGAAACATTTACTCGGGGGTTTTCAGGGTCGCTGATTACGAAACCGATTTCAGATTTTAAAAATTCAAAATAGCGGATCCAATATGGCGAATCAAATTTTCTAAAATTCATCGGATGCATTTGAAACTCATTACTAAAGGGTTTTCGCTGATTACGAAAAACTTTTGAAACGATAATAAATACAAAATTTTCCCCCGCAGTCAGCTGTTAAGTATACTACATTACTTACGACCCCAGAGTTTACCACGTGGAGGTATGCGGTCGGATTTTACACTCCTTCATTTATTTTGTTTTTTTATATTTTTTTGTTTGTTCTTATATTGGATCCGCCATTTTCAAAACCGATATTACATTTTTGATCTACGACATCAATAAATCCCAAGTAATAACTTTTTAGTAAATCTGATAAATTTTTTTAAATTGCGCCAAACATATTCGAACCGCCACATTGTATTTAAAAAAATATGATGCTAGATTCGTAATCAGCGACCCTGAAAACCGCCAAGAAACGAGTTGTAAATGAATCGGATGAGTTTTTGAAATTGTCGTCTGCTATATTGGATCCGCCATTTTAAATTTTTTAAATCTGAAATCGAATTTGTAATCAGCGACCCCGAAAACCGCCGAGTAACGAGTTTTAAATGAATCAGACGAGTTTTTGAAAATGTCGTCCGCCATATTAGATCCGCCATTTTGAATTTTTAAAATCTGATATCATATTTGTAATCAGCGACCCCGAAAACCCCTGAGTAACAAGTTTCAAGTGAATCCGATGAATTTTTGAAAATGTCCGCCATATTGGATCCGCCATTTTGAATTTTTAAAATCTGATATCATATTTGTAATCAGCGACCCCGAAAACCCCTGAGTAACAAGTTTCAAGTGAATCCGATGAATTTTTGAAAATGTCCGCCATATTGGATCCGCCATTTTGAATTTTCAAAATCTGATATCGGATTCGTAATCAGCGACCCCGAAAACCCCTGAGTAACTAGTTTCAAGTGAATCCGATGAATTTTTGAAAATGTCGTCCGCCATATTGGATCCGCCATTTTTAATTTTTAAAATCTGAAAACGGATTCGTAATCAGCGCTCCCGAAAACCCCCGAGTATCAATTTGTGGACAAATCTGTGTGTTTTTGTAGCCAAAAATCTGCTTGCGTCTATACACGTCATCGACAGTTTGAGCCCACCTGCACCATGACCTGTATACACGTCATCGACTGCCAAGGGGTTAATAATAATTATTAATATTGAAGTAATTACTCCCCATGCTTTAATAATCAAATATCGAGCTTTAATATAATAAAATGCAGTCAGTATTATATTTCTACCTGGGTAGCGAAAAGATCGGGGGAAATCCCATGGCCCGACAAGGCGGCCAGATCAGGCAAAGTGCCATGGCCCCGGTCGGTTTTAGTGTTTCAACCAGGCCGGGGCCCGGTTTGTCCCGATCTGGCCCCGGTCAAAATTTCTGCACGGGATTTTTTCACTAAACACATGTTTTTCAGTGACAGATCGTACTGTTGATAAATAAAAAGAATTATTTACACTTTTTCACAATATTTGTCTCATCAAGATTCAACCAAGAATTTGTAAAAAAAAGTTCTTTTCCGAGTTTTGACGTTTCGATATAAACTGCCCTTGAAAAACACGTATCTAGTAAAAAATGAAAACGCAGTCGAAGTCAAATCAAAGTCAAATCAAATTATGTAATCGTCCCCTAGTTAGCAATTAAATTATTTCAGATATTAAATTTTTAATGTTAGGGAAGACCGAGGTGAGTTGAAACCATTTTTACATTATCCAGCGTAACTCAGCCAAAAATTGTCCTATTTTTATAAGCTTTGTATTTTTGGATAGGTAATTTTGTATAGTATGTGAATCAAAAATTAAAAAAGTTGTAAGAGTTTAAGAAAAAATTGCAAAATCTAAAACTGTTCGCGGTGTTACAACTCACCTAGTACCAAGGTGAGTTGTAACACATGTCGACATTAGTTGTAACAGTTGCAAATTTTGTGAATAAATTCATTTTTAATGCTTAGTTTAGTTAGTAAAGTAAATTTAATTAGTTAGTAAAGACATCTTATTAATAGAAACGAATAAAATACTCGTTTTAGTACCTTAATTTACTTTTGGAGTTATGTTATCACATATTTCGTTTTCTTTAACACTAATTAGATATTTTAAACCAATCTTTGGTATTTAATTACGATCTATAATAACAATTTGAGCTTTATAGTAGCTAAAAATAATATTATATAATATATTATCACACTTTCTCTTTGGGTGTCATATTGACCCCTTAAATTGAGTCATATCATTGCAACGTTTTGATTCTCTTAGGAAGTATCAAAATGACCCTAGTTTGGAGAGTCATTCTCAGAAATGATTCTTTCAGTGGCATCAATTTTTGATTCTCGTAAAACGTAACAATATATACCTGTCAAGGCTGATAGGAACTTTCTCGTCACTTAATGAATTAATTTTACTATTCCACACTGAGAGAAGACCGATACGTAATAGTTCCCGCTAGACGTCGCTATGAGCTACTCTGCTTGTCGTGTTTGAGTTGTTCCGAATCGGGTGCTGAGACTCCCCGATCCAGTCAAACATTGTTCTCGCATGTGAGAAAACAACTGGTGGCAAACACTGAAAGTTCTGCGTAATCTCGCTTCAGGACGTTCCACGTTTCGCATCGGGGCTTGAGACATCCCGATTCGAGGGTTCACATAAAAACATTCAAAAGTACAACTCAAGGCTCGCACGGGACGTATTAGTTCCCGGACTTCTCTCAGTGCACTGTACTTCTGCTTTTTGAGAATATTATTTTATTAAGTGAGACGTGGAAAATATATTGTAAATTGAGTTTTATGGTAAAAAAAACATATTCAATAATGCTTAAAGGTAATGTAAAATTTACTTGTTTTTATTTACCGTTGCCTCTCTTTGTTAAAGCCTATTTCATATTGCAATCGATATTGCCTTTATGGGGAGAAAAATATGTTTGGAAAAACGTTTGTTGCCATAAAATAAAAATACAATGTGTATTGATAATTGAGTATGTTTTATATTTGATTAAATATAACGTCAGAAATTTAATATTAATTTTTTCTCTCCCTTCCTCTCGTTGCGGCTGCTTGCACGGTCAAGCAGCCATCAAAGGTGTGAGCGCGCAATAACTGTTTTCATTAGGGTGCATTTCCATGTTGATCAGAGAACGTAAAGCAAATAAGAATTTCATGACAGGGAAAAGGATTGTGTTATTTGACTATCTCTGTCAGATAGCACTGTCACTATAAAGGCATAAGCACAACTGCTTCGCGAATGTCGTTCGCGAACGCAACGCATGTGTTAGAAAAGGACAGATATATATATATATATATATATATATATATATATATATATATATATATATATATATATATATATATATCTACCTATATTACAAAAAGATACCCAAGTAGCACGTAATATTGGGAACATTCCAGCAATATGCCACAACATTGAGGCAATATTGGTAATGTTAAGGCGATGTTCCCAATATCGCTGTAACATTACGTGCTACTGGGGTATCGCCGCCGCCGCCGCCGCTGTTTCAAGATTCTGTAAGGGCGCCCTAGCCCAAAGGGGCCGTCAAAACTTATGTCAAAATTGACCTATTTTTTGACCTATAGGTCAAAAAGAGGATAAATAACGGCCTCACATTACGTCAAAATCTATGTCTAATTTGACATATTTTTTTACCTGTAGGTCAAAAAGAGGATAAATAAAGGCCTCACATTACGTTAATATAGGTCAATTTTGAGGGCAGTTTTGACCTAGGCGTCAAAATTTGACAAAGAATTTCCGCTACCCTCAAAATTTAGGTCAATTTTGAGGGCAGTTTTGACCTAGACAAACAATTTCCGCTACCCTCAAAATTTAGGTCAATTTTAAGGGCAATTTTGACCTACCCATCAAAAATTGACAAACAATTTCCACTACCCTCAAAATTTAGGTCAATTTTGAGGGCAGTTTTGACCCAGACGTCAAAATTTGACAAAGAATTCCCGCTACCCTTAAAATTAAGGTCAATTTTGAGGGCAGTTTTGACCTAGACGTTAAAGTTTGACAAACAATTTCCGCTACCCTCAAAATTTAGGTCAATTTTGAGGGCAGTTTTGACCTACACATCAAAATTTGTCAAACAATTTCCGCGCGCAGACTTAATGATGAGGTGAAGTTTGGCATCTTACCTAACAATGTAAGGTAATTTTAAAATTGTGTTTGCTCTTACACCTATCATTTTGACCTAATTTTGACGTTTTATTTTTACTTCCTCATTTAGTTACGTCATAATCTATGTGTAATTTGACTTTTATTTAACTACAACTTAAAAAGGGACAATAAAGGACAATAAACGTATCTATGATACGTCAAAATCTATTTAAAATTTGACGCCTTTTTAACCTATAGGTTAAAATGGGTCAAAATATATGTCAAAGTTTAATCTAATTTTTGACATATATATAAAAAAGGTCCATAACGATTATTACATTACGTCAAAATCTATGCGTATTTTGTCATGTATTGTATGCAATTTATTAAGATGCATTGATATTAAGAAAAAATTACTTTAAATTTATAAAAATTAAAATTAATAGAAAAATAGAGATAGGGGGTTGGCGCGCGAAGCGCGCAGGGGGGCGAAGCCCCCCTAGTATATATATATATATATATATATATATATATATATATATTTGTTTCATTTTCTATCTCATGCATCTTGTTCGCGAACGACTTTCGTGAACCTATTGTGTGTTGAACATAGTTATATATATATATATATATATATATATATATATATTTGTTTCATTTTCTATCTCATGCATCTTGTTCGCGAACGACTTTCGTGAACCTATTGTGTGTTGAACATAGTTATATATATATATATATAGTTATATATATATATATATATATATATATATATATATATATATATATATTTGTTTCATTTTCTATCTCATGCATCTTGTTCGCGAACGACTTTCGTGAACCTATTGTGTGTTGAACATAGTTAATTTCTGCTTTTGGTCAACGTATTCTGCTCACATGGGATCGCACCTTAATTTTTCTCTTTTAAAGATGAATTCAGAATGTAAACATCGACATTGAAGAAAATTTAATGAAAATTATAATTGTTATTTATTGTAAATTTCAATTGGGAATATCTCATAGAGAAAATATAAAGTAATTCTTCATAATTTCCGTAAAAAGTAGGTCACTCATTACTTTTTAAAAACATTTATAAGATAGATAAGTAATATTAAAATTTATATGAGAATTTAAAACTTATATACCAAAAAAAGTCAGTATTCTTAAAAAATAAATAAAACTTTTTAGAATGGTTATGTAAAGGTGGATTAATCAAATTCGTTTGGAACAGTTCTTTAAAAATATTATTTCAAAAAACGGTTTCATAAATATTTTCAAACGTGAGAAAACAAAGTTGTCCTCTTGGCGAATTTATTTAATGAATTAAGTTAAAGATTTTGTTTCCAATCACGACATCATTTAAAAATATTTATGTTAACAGCTTTTGGGATTTTTTAGATATTTGTGGAAATATAATGTAATATAAAATATAAAACATACAGAATAATATTTATTATAAATGTGATTTATTAATACCATCAATGTTTACTTATTATAATAATATAATTTTTCTTATTAATATTAAATTTTATTGAAAATTTTCAAAATAAAGGTACTTAATCAGCACTAACTTGACCAAGGACTGTTTTATAATTTAGCTTTTAAAAGTAAATTATTGACTGTCAGAGATTGGATACCGAAAGGTCCCAATATGCGTTCAGCATTTTCACCAAACATAATAATACTTAAAAGTATGAGTTGGTTTTCAAAATGCTTGTCGAAAGAAACGTCAAACACCCAATAGGTTGCAATTAATAAAACCATTGCATTTAAGGGCGACTCTACAAAAAGAGGTTCTGAATCAACGTAACATTTTACATTTTTTCAGTATCACCGCAAACGATCAAGAATGGTGCTCGATCTGTTGATGGTGTTTCTGATTCATTTTCTTCATTGAAGGAAAAAAAGAAAATTCTTTAAAATATTTGGTATTAAATTTTCTATGTCACGAGAAACATTTACAAAAAATTGTTGTTTAAAAATCACAAAAAAGTAGAGTGAAATAAGAAATTTTTAAATATTTACTTCCGAAAGTTGAACAAGTTTGCGCTTTTTAGAACCTTTCTTTCCTTTGCAAGAAAAGAAGGAGTCAATTTTTTTTAAAAAAAGAAGTTCGACGTTATCTTCATTATTTTCCTCTGGTAATGTTGCAAGCAATTTTGGAATTCCATTTTGGAGGTTATTCTTCATTGAATTAACTGACATTTTGACTAATTCTCCAAATTCCCAAAGAAGCTACATAATAAGGAAACAAAATTATTCACTTTTATTAGAAATTCAAGAAATTAGAATATTTACATCATTGTACAAATAAATTTAACGTGTTCAATAAATATATTTTATCTTTAATGAAGATAGTGAAAAAATATACTTAATTATATTTTTCACGTTTTTCTATATTTTAATATAAACTTGACTGGAATAATTAAATAAAATATTCTCAAAGTTTACCACTCCATTAAAAAAAATATTACAATATTACATATATGTTTTATAACATATGTTTTTAATTTATTTAAAGGAAAAAAATTCAAATTAGCATCAGGGTTGCCACGCTTTTTCTCATTTCCAATTCCCTGACTTTTCCAGGTTAAAAAACGTAATTTTTCCAGGTTTTTAAAACTACATTTATATTTTACAAATTTAATTTTTAATTTTATTCTTAATTTTATCAAACTCCCTGATTTCCAGACAAAACGACTTTTTCCTGTTCTATTACATTTATTTCCGAATTTCTTTAATTGCAAAATTAGTCAAAAAAATGAATAACATCGTTCTTAAATAAATATTTAATCATTATTACCTTTTTTACAAAAATTAAAATTTTCAAAAATTTTAAATTCAATTAAATATAAGAGTATTATTATAAAACAAGAAGATATCGATCACTTTGATCGACTTCTTCATGTTCATAATAATAAAAACTTGACACCATCATTATTTTATATTATAAAAATATTGTTACTGTAATTTATTCAAAATTATTTTCATTTCAATTAAATTCTTCATTTCTAGAATTTTAAACTAAAATTCTGTTTAAAACAATTTTATAAAATAATTTTTGAAAAAGTTCTTCTTTGAAAATTTTTAAATCCATTTGTTTACAATTCAATTTTACCTAAACTTTCGATTGTTCTGACATTCTTTAATTAAATAAATTAGAAATTAAAAACTTTAAATAATTTTAAAAAATCCCATTAAACTTTTTGTGAAAAATTAATTTTTTTCCTTAAAAATCTTGTCAAGAATTTAATTATTTTTATAGGTAAATAAAATTATTCGCAGGAATCTAATTATTCGCAAAAAATTTGAATAAAATTCTTCGAAAATATTCAATTATTTTCAAAAAATGATAAAATTCTTTGTAAATATTCAATTATTTTTAATATTATTTTTTACTTAATTTTGATTATTTTGAGATTCTTTAATTAAATATATATTAGAAAATAAAAACTTCAAGAATTAAAGAAAAATTCAATTAATCATTTTTAAGAAATAAATTCTACACAATTGTTAATTTAAAGTATGATAAATTCAAATTTTCTAAAAGGTTTTAATTTGAAACATTTTCAAAATTCAATTATTTCTAAAAATTTACGCTATATTGCTTTCAATATTCAATAATAATCTAAAATTTTAACTGAAATTCATTTTTTAATCAATATTTACTAGAAAAATCCAAAAGAATTCAATTAATTAAATACAAAAATAAATATTTAATTAAATAATTGAATTTTTATAAAGACTTTTATCAACAAAGTTTTAAATAATTTTATTCTCTTGACAAATTTTAATAAAATTTTTAAGAATAAGTTTATTTTTCGGAAATTTGATTAAAATTTGATTAAAAATAATTTAATTTCTCCAAAGACAAAACAGACTTTTTTGTAAGAGTTTTTGAAAATAATTGAAATTTTGCCAAGAATTTTATAAAAGTTTTTGAAAATATTTGAATTTCGCAGAAAAATTTATAATGATAATTGATATTTTGACGATAATTCTTGTAAATTGTTGAACACAATTAATTTTCTGCAAAGAATTATATTACTTTTGAAAATAATTTAATTCTTGAGACGAATTTTATTAAAATGTCTTTTTAAATAATTGAATTTCTTTAATGAATTTTATTAAAGTACACTGCAAGCCCGATCAGCGGTCACCCGATCAGTGGTCACTTGTTTACGTCGTTTGTAGATGGGGCGGGCGAGGGGCAAAGAGGGAGTCGAAAAGTTGTGGCAGTAGCGTATACATTAAAGACGCTCTGGCCCCTTAAAAAAAAATTCAGTAGTCAAGTAATGGTAACCCATCATAAAACAGTTCGTACGGTCCTATATGTTTACGCCCGATCAGCGGTCGAGCACCCCCGGAGCTGACCGCTGATCGGGCTTGCAGTGTAGTAGATTTATTAAAAAACATGGAATTGAGGAAAGTTTTTGAAAATAATTGAAATTTCGCCAGGAAATTTATTAAAATTATTAGAAATAATTGAATTTATAAGAAGAATTTTACTAATTTGGAAAATAATTGAATTTATGCAATCATTTGCAATTGCTTCAAAATTTAATTTCTTTTCGTGTTTTTCATTAAAATTCTTCTATAAATCCATTATTTTTAATAATAAATTAAAAATATATATTAAAAAATTTCACAAATTTCAGAAAAATTGGAATAATTAAAATTTCTCAAAAATTTACGTTCTTTAAGACGCATTTCTAGTTAAATTCATTCAAGATTGAAATTTTTCAAAATTTCAAATTAAAATCTTTTGAAATTCATCTGTACTTATGAAAATTGTAAACGCAACTTTTTTAAAATTTAATTAATTTTGAAATATTTATGTAAAAATTAGATTTCAAGAATAAACTTTAGAAAATAACAATTTTCCAGTATTTCGATCAAAATTCCCTGGCTTTTCCAGGTTTATAAAATTCCCTGACATTTCCAGGTTTTCCAGGTTGTGTGGCAACCCTGAGCATGCTTCTTAAAATTTATAAATTGCATTTCAGTGTTATACTTACAAATTTTGTATCTTGCAAAGCAGGATATTTCTCAAGTACGTTAGTAGCTGTAAGCGACTTTACGTCTTTCATTCTTTGTTGCCTTGTTTTAGCAAGGAGACTTTTTATTTTCTTTATGTCCAGTTTTGTCATTTGCGATTCCTGTATTAGTAACTCTAAATTGCTTGCGAGTGATACATCATCATCATCATCATCATCATCAGAAATTGTATCCTCACTTTTATCTTTCGAACTGTTGCCTTTATTGTTTTTCTTTCCTCTTTTTTTTTATTTTTTAAGCACTGTTTAAGTCGGATTTCCATTCTTCTCTAAAAAAGTAAATGTTCAAAAATAATTTATACAGATTTGATTTTAAACCTTAAAGATAATTTGTTGAAGAAAAATGAAATTATTTGTGATAAAGTTTAATTATAATGTTATACGAAAAGAAAATAAATATTAAATTTTATTGAAGCACAATAAGACAGCGTTATTTTACTCATTTGAGGATAAATTCACTAATCGACTTATCAACTTCGTTACCTTAAAACTAAAATATGATATTTTTAATACGAACTAAAATTTTTTAATTTTGTAAACAGACAAATCAAAATTTATGTTAAAAAAATGCTTTAAGGCTAATTTTAATAAAATAAATCGATGACTGAACTCGAAATCAACTTAACAAACAAAATGAAACGTAAATGTTTAATTTCGTTTCAGTATCTGTCTCTGGACATTTATATACGTGTAATGATTAAAAGTATGTCTTTTAAAAAAATACTCACATGAAAAACTTCAGATTTATTTCCTCTTAGGCCTGGAAATCTATTAGTCGCCACAATTGAAGCTAAAAGAATGTCCACGGAACTCGTTCTCTTTGCCTCCACTAATTTGTCAGAAATTAATCTCACAACTTTACAAAAGTTTACTTTTTCCAGCTCATTTTCTTCAAATAATTTTGACATGATATCAATGTGAAAGTCGCTGTTAAAATTTACAGGAATAATGTCCTCCATTTTGTCCTAAAAATTAAAAAAAAATTAATAAACTTTTAATTTTAATTTTTGAAATTAAACTTTTCAAATTCAGTATAAACGTTGTCTTCTTTAATATAGAAAAATTATTGTTTTACCATTTGATTTTGATATTCCTCTGGCAAATTGGAATACAAATCCACTTCATTATTTTCTGAAAAATATCGATTTAATTTTTATAATACATAAATATTAAACACCCAACACGTACTTAATTCCTTGGAAGCAGTAACTGGAGTTTTTAAATATACCCAGCATATACAATACCAAATTAATTTACGTTAAAATTATAATAATTAATTATAATAATTAAGCCTTAAAAACTTTCGAAATTGATAAAAAATCAACCTTCAGAAATTGAATTTTTATTATTTTTTAATAAAGAAAACATAATAAAGTCCATTTTTTATAAATTGTAAAAAAATTAGTACAAACAAGAAATTTAAAATTTTCACAAACAAATCAATTTAAGAAGATCTTAGTTTAGCAACATTTCAGTTCATAATATAAAATCGAATAAAATTTCAATAATTTCGCCAAGATCGTTGATATAATTCTGTTTATATTATAACGAAGAAAATCTTTTACTGCTTTCGGGTTGTTAGTATGAAATAATTGTTTTTATATTATACCATTATTGACGCTCATTTCGTCGTTTGACTTCTCAGCATCCATAGTTTCTCCATTTTCTTCATTTACACTATTTGCTCTAAAGGTTGAAAGATTGTCAAAGTTCACGATTTCTTGACTTCCACTTCCGAGATCAGCCGTGGAATTAAAGGGCAAATTGTTGACATCCGTATCGCCTATAATTTAAAAATAAAAATGTGTATTTCATCGTCATAAAGTTAAAGGAAAATCATATAAAAGTATAAAATTTTTCAACGTTTATTCAAAGAAGAAAGTATTTAGAGTGACGAAGCAAGATTACCTAACTTAACGTGCTTTACCGGGAGACATCCGCAATAAGAGCATTCAGGTTTGGAAGAAGAGTTATAAAATTCTTCGCACTCTCCACAAGAGCACATTCCACGTTTAATCCCCCTACAATCAATACTTGTCATCTTCTAAAAATTAGAAAAGTATTTTGTACATAAAAAATTTTTTTTTATTACATTTACTTTATTATTTTCTTAATCCTCGGAGAACACGTAAGGTCATTTTGACCCCACGACTTTTTGCGAAAAGCTTTTTATCTATTGTTTAATATTTTTTATAAGGGTTTTAAAGTATACAGACTTATTTTACAGAGTTTAAACTATATTTTCAAAAAATCCTTAGGTTAAGCAGATGAACAGTTCAAAATTGGTTGAGCATTAAAAAATGACCTTAAAAAGAGGTGTGTTCTCCGAAGGTTAAACTTCGACTTTGTCTTTTTACTGTATATTATCATTATTAATTCATTTTAAAGATCGTCAATAATTAATTAGTAGAACTTACAAAGTTTTTTTATTTGTTAAACTATATTGGAATGTTGAAATGATGTATTTTAAAAAACATTTGCCATTTGTATAAGTATATAATATTACAACTGTTTCTTTTAAATCTTCGAGTAACTGCGTGAACATACGTTACGAATCGTTTCTTACCACTATGATAACCAATGCTAACGTCATTGTGACGTCAGCACGGCACGTCAGACGTACACGTTCTACGTATTCTACGTCACACGTCCCACCTAAAGTCCAACGCGAAAGTCGTTCGCGAACGAGACGCATGAGATAGAATAAGACACAAATATATCTGTCTTTTTCTAACTCATGCTTTGCCATAATTGTACGGTCACACCTTAGCTGCCTGCGAAGGTTGCAATTGGGGTAAAAGAAATAGACAATTGTAATTAAAAGAGACAGAAAATACTTTTTCAATCCTGAAATTCATTCATTCGTACAAGACTTTTACAAATTAATTGTGTGTTCGCCTTTACATGAGATTGCACCTTAACCTTTCACTCAAATAAAACTCTATCGCTCCTTAAAAATTATGTCTTTACGTATTCATTATTTTGATTGAGACTAAATTTTTTGAAAAAAGGGAAAAAAGTGAGAGTTTTTGATTAATGTTATATATACAATTTTAATGTATCTATAGGACATTAATTTTTTAAAGTTTTGAATAGTGAATATATTATTGTAAAAGTTTTCTGAACAAAATGTAACATTTTTGAGGTTATGTTTTTATAAACATACATATTACAGAGGTATGTTATAAATTAATTTTAAACATAGTTTATAACTTGCTATTGAAATAAACAGTATTAAAAAATGAAAAATTTTAACTTTGGATCAGTGTGGTTTTCTGTATTATTATAAAATAATTTTTAGTTTATACTGTTTTATATTGTAAGAAATATGGTCACATTAGATCAGCGTATTCTGCTATAAGATTATTGTTGACATTTTCAATATATTGTTTTAATATCGATTTCGTTGAAACTTATAAAGTTTGAAATTTAAAAAACACATTTATATAAATGTTGTCAGTTTTTAACTTTTATATCTGCTTGATAAAAGCAATATCTTTTAAAACGTTGACTTTTAATTGATTTCGTGCTTTTGAGAAAGCACGAATTTAAAATTCGTAAATAAATTAAATTATTTAAATTATATTTAAATTAAAAATTAAAAATAAAATAAAATTAAAAGATTTAAATTATTTTTAAATCGAATTTAAAATTAGAATTTAAAATATGTTGATTCGGTTCGGTATTCATTGTTGTTAATTTCAATTATCTAATTAAGATACATTTCCTTTAATAATAATTGTTTACTGTTTTATTTAAAACTTATGTACTTATTTAAGTTAAAATACTTTTTTAAAAATGTTTAAATTTGGTATGAATTGAACCAATAAAACCCTAAATTTTAAATTATTTTTAATGTTTGAGAAAAAATTTTTAATTAATAATTACATTAATACTAAGCATTTTATCTTTTATTTACAGAATATTTTCTTCTTCGCAATGAATTTATATTAACAGTTGATATATAAAATTGTTCACCTGCTGCATACAACGGAAAAATGGAAGTTCAACGTTTCACGTGTGGTTTCTGTAACCAACGATTCCTACATTTAAGAGACATTCAAGAACATCTTCGAAATCTTCATTATGAAGAATGCAATGAGGGTCAAAGGTGCGGTATTGGCAATTGCCAAGCCAGATACAGAAATCCGCAATCGTTAAGGTCACATATATCCAGAGTACATAGACGTGAAATACGAAATAATAATAATAACGATATAATGCCCGTCAGACCAGATGATGAAAATGAACAGGAACACATAAATCCTGTTTATTTACCTGCACAATTAAATGAAGACATGTTAAGTGAAGAAGAAGAAGAAGAAGTTGATGACAAAGAGATTGGTGACGAAGAGGTTGATTTTGAAAGTAGCTCAAGTGATGATACAGACGAGGAGACAACAGAGAATGAAGAAGATGAAGCTGGAAATAACAATGCAGGTATTAATGATGAAAGAAAACATGCTTTAGGTCGCTTTTTGTTAAATCTTAGAGGAAATACTAACATTTCTGAGAATCAGATATCATGCATGCTAACACTTTTACAAGATGTTGTCAAGACTTATGTTAATAATTCTCTTCTTCGAATTGAACAAATTTTAGAAGAACAAGGAATTAATTTGCAAGATTATGTTAATATAAATAATGAAATAGAATCAATTGACTGCATTTTAGATTTAAATAATAAAGAAAAACGTATGGAGTATTTGATAAGTGAGTTTGATGTCTTGATGCCCATTAGGCATACGCTGGGCAGACGTTTTGTTAATTGCGGGAGCGCTGCTACTGGTAAAAAACGTCCAGTTAAACGCAAGAAAGATGATATGATGTTCATTCCACTAACAAAAACAATACAAAAATTTGCGGCAAATGAATCTTTTCATGACCTTCTAAAATACCAAGATTCGCGAGAAGGTGTTTATGCTTCTGTTGAAGACGGCAGCAGATATAAAAATGAAAATTGGTGGAAAAATCAGGAAGAAGCTTTCCATATTAAATTCTATTCTGATGAGGTCGACATGTGCGATGGGTTAGGTTCCAAATCATCTGGACAGCAAAAATTGTTAATGATATATTGCTCACTTACAGACTTAAATCCAATTTATCAATCACAATTACTATTTCACTTCTTAGTAGGAATAGTGAGAGCTGAAGACGTAAAACGGTACGGCATCAACAGAATATTAAAGCCATTCGTCGAAGATATTAAACAGTTTGAAAACGAAATTGATGGTCCCAATGATACTTATCTAAAAGGAGGTTTGTTTGTTACTACAGGAGATAACTTGGCTCAGAATTACACATGCGGATTTAAAGCATCTTTTGGAAGGACATTACATTCCTGTCGTTTTTGCCTTGTAGATCTTTCTGATATTCAAAGTTTAACAGAAGCGAAGTCAAACTTTTTTAGGAATCCTATACAGCATGATGCACAGGTTACAGAAATTGAAAACTCAACAGGATTACAGAAGGAACAGTTATCTACTGCCTATGGTATTAATTTCAGAAGTATTTTAAATGAATTACAGGGTTTTCATGTCACACAAGGAGCACCACCAGACATCGTTCATGACATTTTGCTCGGACTTTTACCAAAAGCATTTCAACATTTTGCTCAAGAAGTAATTTTGAAGAAGATGTCCCTGAAAAAATTAAACAAAATGATACAAAACTTTGACTATGGCTACTCAGAAACCAAATACAAACCTTCTCCGTTAAAATCGAGCCATTTAATTCCAGGAGCTAATATTAAACAAAATGCAATGCAAATGATGACATTAGCATACATCATTCCTTTTATCGTTAAAGATATTGTTGAACCCGATTGCAGATATTTCTACAATTATAAAATTTTTTTAGAAATAACTGCCATTGTTTTTGGGTACTCCATCAGTAACAGCATGATAGAGTTCTTAGGAGATAGCATTGCAGAGTACCTGGCAGATTATTTGATTTTATACGGGAATGATGACGAAAGTGCCACACTAACTCCAAAACACCATTTCCTCACACATTATCCTGATTTAATACCCATATTTGGACCATTGAGAAATTATATGTGTTTACGTTCAGAAGCTAAGCACCAAGAGTCAAAACGTAGAGTGCAAGGGATGAGGAATTATAAAAATTTACCATTTACTTTAGCAGTGAGACATCAGATGTCCCAATCTCTACAACTTCTTGATCCACTTGCAAAAGTCATTACCAAAGGTCCTCTCAAAATAATAGCCACCGACCAACTACCTTTTCACAATTTGTTCCCTCGAGAACAAATGCAATGCGTTACCAACTGGGTGATATATAATGGAGTAAAATATGTTCCGAAAAAATGCCTCATTGCAATAGGATATGATAATTCTGAGTGTCTTCCTTCTTTCGCAGCATTGAACAGTATTTTAATAAGAGGCGAAGAAATTTTATTCATCGGTAAAAAAGTTAAGACAGTTGAATATAACACAGAATTGGTGTCTTACGAAATTATCATCGAAGAAGAATTTGTTTCAATCAATCCAGAAAATATTAAAAATCACGAAATTTTCCACACACGAAAATCGAAAAATAAATTGTTTGTTACTATTAAACATTGTTTTGGCGATCTGTATTAGATGATGGAAAAAATTCTTCGATGTTCACATCAGGTAATAATAATATATTATTTAACATTTTTTTATCTTTAGAAAGAAATGATTATATTCGTATAAAATATAAAAAGTAATTTGTAAAAATATTTATTATCTTATGTTACATGAATAAATTAAGGAGTTAAATAGATTTTTTTATAAAGTAATTTCGAGAAAAAAACATTATTTACAATTATTATTTCTTTCTCGCAGGTGCAGAAAATTTGGGCGTATGTTTCAACTATAAAGCAAAAGAATATCAGATTAAACAAATATTATTTCATAGCAGCGGTATGAACTAAGAATGTGTTCATGAATTAAAGTTATCTAAAAAATGAGTTGATTTTTTAGTATTGTTTAAATAAAAAGTGTTCATTTTTAATTTTCTATTTAACAAAATGTAAAAGAAAATTTTCCAAATATACATTTCAATTTTAGCTTAAAATGTTCGTTAAAAACTTGATATTCATTCAGTATTCTTCAAATACTATAATATATAAAATTGAACAATACACACTTTAAAACCCCTTCGGTTTTCTGTTATTTTCGAGTTATTAATTTAATAATGTGTTTGAGTGGATTTGTATTGTTTGCATAAACTTTATATTAAGTTTATGTAATTCACTAGAAATTAAGAACACAAAAAATTTAATTTAAATAAAAAATGTTAAAAAATTAAGATTAAATTAATGAAGTAATTTAAAGAAAAATAAAAAATTTAGAATTGATAATAAAGAATTAGGAACGAAAAAATTGCAAAATATTGTTACAATTTATTATCCAAAAATAATAAAATAATTTGAAAAACATTAATGTTAAAAAGTTAAAAAAAAATTTCCTTTTTGGGTATTGGGTATTTTTTAAAAGTGCTAAGTTTTAAGAAGTACATTTTAAAATTTACATTGTCAAATAGAACATATTGGGCATTCTCAGTGAAATTTTTATATAAATATGCAAATTATTTATTTTTTCTTGAATATTTTAAATATGTAATAAAAAATAACGTTATTAAAGCTGAAACATTAAATAAATTGAAATTCCGTCTAAAAAGTGAATTTTCTGAAAACCGAAGTAATTGACTTTTTTTATTACAATCAGTGGTAAATAAAGAAATTTTCAAAAGTTCTGTGCTTCTGAATACGTTAAATTTAAAAAAATCATAACCTATTTTACTTATTTTTTATAAAGAATTCGACAAAAATTGTTTTACTCAAAAAAATTTTAAGTAAAAATTTCATGGAGATTGCCCCATATACTAATATAATTGTGAACCTAACCTAATATTTCTACACGTTGTTGATTTTGGAAAATAAGCTTTTCGGGTCCTGTTGAAAAAAGGCCTTTAAAGTATAGTTCTGTACATGCCTTAAAACTAAACCATAACCTCAAAACTATGTGTTTTATGACAGTTTCATTTTGTTGTTCCTGGTTATTACGGGTAATTACGTACCCCTTTATCACTACGTAATAAGGTAAATAAATAAGTATTCAGATTGGTAAATTATAGTTTATCAGTTGTTAATTATAATCAATAAAATCAATATCTCACGTAAAAACATCAAGATAGTAAATACAATAATTAAAAGTAAAATAAGACCAATAAAGTAAATTGAGTACGAAATTAGAAACTTACCTTTAATCAGTAGACGAATAATGCATGTCAGTTTTTACATCAGGTAGATGTACGCACCTTTATCGACAGTACCAACGTAAACCTTGTGCATAGAGCACAAGAAAAAATGAAGTGAAGTGAAGCATGTCAGTGTATAACACTTTTTCTCTAAACAAGATTCTTTTGTATAATTGTTCAATTCACATAATTTCTTGCTTTATTCGCACGTAAAATTTATAAAAAGATTACTGTCAATAATTAAAGATGTATAAAGAATTAGGAATTCAACTATAAACTTTTCACTAAGTGCACACCGGCCATGACAGGTACACTTTGATACTTATTTAGGCATTACAAAATGACCCCCAATTCCGAATTATTCTTAAAAATGACCCAAATATTAGAATCAAGTTGACCCCTCTTCTTAGGATCAAAACGTTGCAAGATAAAATGACCCCTTTAAAGAAACTGTGAATTCCCGTTTAGTATATGAGGCATTCCATTTCAAAACGACCCCCTTCGTAAACAATTGCCAATGTAAGACAATTTTTAAATGAATATTTCTTCCATTCTGTAGAACCAAATTACTTTTTATATTAGTGATTTCGAAAGTAGAATTTCTGAACTTTCTGATAATAAAAATATATATTTTTTTAATAATTTAATTTAAATAGAAAATTGAGTTTAAAAGTTAAACTTTGAAAAATCTCAAAACACGTTACCTCCGATTTTAATAAAATTCATATCAAACGAAAGCTTGAATATTGTTCTTTTTATTTATCAAACGATAATAATGGACATTTCAGTGGATTTTGAGAAAATAATTAAATTTTACAGACATTTAGAACGTTATTATGCATAAATTGGGAAAAACAAATGCCGCCCTATACTTAATAAATGGTTTTCTCAATATAACCTTCTAAATGTTTGTAAAATTTAATTATTTTCTCAAAATCCACTGAAATGTCCATTATTATCGTTTGATAAATAAAAAGAACAATATTCAAGCTTTCGTTTGATATTAAATTTATTAAAATCGGAGGTAACGTGTTTTGAGATTTTTCAAAGTTTAACTTTTAAACTCAATTTTCTATTTAAATTAAATTATTAAAAAAATATATATTTTTATTATCAGAAAGTTCAGAAATTCTACTTTCGAAATCACTAATATAAAAAGTAATTTGGTTCTACAGAATGGAAGAAATATTCATTTAAAAATTGTCTTACATTGGCAATTGTTTACGAAGGGGGTCGTTTTGAAATGGAATGCCTCATATCTAGATAATCAAATTTATTATCCTGGATAGTCAACTTGCCGAGCGCTTGCGCAGCAGTTTGATTACCGATTACCGATTACAACCGTTTCCGAACGAGTTTTTCTCTGCACACAGGCACTTTTTACAAAATCTGACAACGTACATTTGTCACAAATGTTTTTAATTGTCTGAATTCAAAAGATTTTGTTAATCCATGCAGAAACGCGGTTACAGGATTGGAAATACAAAAGGAATTTAATGACAGGTGGCTATACTTATGTTGCAGCCACTTTGCCATTAGAGGGCAGAAGCATGCAGCGTGCGTAAAGGATCAGCTGTCAAAATGATTCGCATGACATTGCTATGGTAATTTCAATCCTGCAACCGCGTTTCTACAGGAATTGACAAAATCTTTTGAATTCAGACAATTAAAAACATTTGTGACAAATGTACGTTTTTATATTTTGTAAAAAGTGTCTGTGAACAGAGGGAAATTTGTTAGAAAATGAATGTTTACCAATTTCACGTCATTTAAACCGGTCAGTGCCGTATTTGTTGGGTGATAACTGTTGGTCGCACATTATCGAGAAATTTGAGAGACCATCGAATACCGTTAAGTAGTTTTATATTATTCGAAATTTAAAAACATTGTCAAGTTTTTTTATACTGAATTTCAGATATAATATTGCTTTAAAAATATATAAAACTTACGATTAGCAACATAACCTTTAAACCTGTCAAAAGGATTTAAACATTTCAAGGGTACCGTTAAATTAATGTATTTTGTTCTTTAAAATTTTCAGATTTTCCATAAAAAATTATTTATCTAGGAAAAATGTTCACTAATTTCTTAAAAAATTAACTTTCATCATTAAATATTTCTTATTGATCAACTTAGATGTATATAAACACAGCAACTTGCGTTTATTATCTAGGATAGTCAAAGTAAACATCTTGGATAATGGCAGTTAGTATGTAAGTTTGATTATCCCAATAGATACTAAATTTAACTATCTAGATGGTTGTCCTATAGTTGAGTATCCAAGATCGTCACCCTGATTATCTAGATAGTAAATTTAACTATCCATTTTTCTCCGTGTGTGGTTAATAGTTTTGTATATATCACGACATATGAAGCTATTATATAGAATTTTCGACATTGCCCGAAAAGTTAAATGATATGAATATTTTTAGATATTGACCGGGCAATGTCGACAATGCCCACAGTCAATATGGCGGACATGAAAATTAAATATCGACTGAATTCGCTTGAAACTCGTTACACGGAGAAAAATAGAAAAATGATTTATGCAGTCAGTGTAGTACTCCTTTATAGAATAATATGTGACAGGTACACACTATAGTATTAGAAGTTTCATAGCTGAACACTTTGGGACTTAACACAAGTTGTCCCATTCATCAGCTTAAATAAGACTGTGTATATAGTCTAAGAGGGAATAAGAGTATAAAAAATTGGAATAAAAAATTACTTTCTCATGTAATTGTTAAAAAAACGTGGCGGTGTACAAAACACAAGTCAATAATAGAAGCGAATATTGAACAAATAGTACTCAGTCCAGTTCTTTGGAAAAATGAATGCCGTGCACATAAAGTAGATCTATTATGCAGTGCAGTTAAGTTCATTAAATTATTAAATATTGCTGTGAGAATAATTAATTATACATTTCATTCAGGGTCAATTCACTATTTTGTACACGGAAAAAAAAGAATAATCAAATTTACCATGAGGAGTATCGAACTTGAAAAAGGTTAAGAAAAAATTAATGTTTTTTATTTATTTATTGTTAAATTCTAATAACCGTATCGAATTGAAACTAGTTGACAATATTATTTATTCAATATTATGAGTATTGTTGACATCCATACTTACATTAATTACAAAGTAAAATCCACGCATGATCTAATTTATTTCATTGGTACGGGATGTTTCTTAAATAGGAAATTTCCCCCATCGATTGCGTAGCCGAGATGCTTAATGTAAAAGCGTGCGATTTATAATTATGCGTATATTTAGTTGTATGGTTAGGTACACTGTAAAAAAAGGGAGTTAAATTTTAACTCCCCCGGGGGTCTATAAAAGTCGCACCCATTGGGGATTTAATGCCAGGGGAGTTAAATAAAGAGAGTTAAAATTTCACACCCAAATGCTAACTCCACAAGGAAAAAATAACTCGCGCGGGTGTTGAATGAAGGGAGTTAGAAATTAACTCTCTTTTGGAGTTGATTTTTAACTCGAAAAATATCACTTCCAACTCCCGAGTCCTAAAAAATTTAGGGAGTTAACGAACTCCCTAAATTTTTTACAGTGTAGGTGTTCAATCCCGTATGATTGTAAGATTTTCCGATTCGTTTAGTTGTTAATTGTAAGTATGAAAATGTGGGAAGAATAAAACTTGTGAATTAATGAATATGAATAATAAAGAGTGCATTTAACATATTTGTCTTTTTTTTAATGATTGGTTACTGTTTTTTTCATATAAAATTGACGAAGTGAATAAAAGGAAACACTCGTTTCGCGTCGCAAAATTTATTTTGACAGGTTCCGCGCCTGCGTTCCCTTATTGTGAAAATTTCGAAGTAGGGGACTGAGTCCAGTTTCTCTACTATGCACACTGCAGCGCGCCTTCTAATCTTCGCCTGTGTTTCAATGCTCTTTACAGTGAAATTTGGAACTAAGGCCCTCTATACACTATACGCAATACCCTAAGATGCTTGATGGAAATCAGGGAGTAAGACTAAGGAGACTGAACTAATGCTATGGAAGTGAAACCATTCGTCGCATTGAAACTATACGTAAGACTGAAAATTATGGTTTTCGCGCATGCGCACATGCAATATATTTGTCTCTGTCTTTCTCAGTAACTCAGATGCGACTGAGAAAATCATGATAAGCTACAAGTTGAGAAGGTTATGTTTAATGTTTGTGAATGTTGTGCGTTTCAGGAAATATTATTAATAATAACTATTAGTAACTTGAAAAAAAAAATTAATTTAATAAATATATATGTGCATACAAAAATATATACTAAAGAGTGTATATTTTTCAGTGATAAGTAATATATTAATAATATAATGAAATATTTATAAATGTTCAGAATAAATTTTTTTGGTATATAACTACAAAGTGTTTTATTCTTTGTGGAAACAATTGAACAATTCCTAAATAAATAATATTTACGAATTTGTAATTTACTTTAATTATATACTTTATAAATAAACAGCTTTAAATGTCACATAAAAGTTATCAATAAGTTAATTTATTCGTTTGTCGATCATTGTAATATGATGTTTTGCATCCTGGTATGCAACAAACCATAATTTTGATGTACTTTTACTGGACTGAGTCCTGTTTCTTCAATATTAACTCCCAGTTTTTCAAACTCCATTTTTCTCCGTGTACTCGGGGGTTTTGAGGGTCGCTGAATACGAATCTGTGGTTATTTTTTAAAAATTCAAAATGGCGGATCCAATATGGCTGACATGAAAATTAAAAATCGACTGAATTCGCTTGAAACTCGTTACTTGGGGGTTTTGAGGGTCGCTGAGTAAGAATCTGAGATCATTTAAAAAAAATTCAATATAGCAAATCCAATATGGCGGACATGTAAATGATGAATCAATTGCTTCAGTTGATCATCTTGCACTCAGCGTTACCCAGAACCAACGACGATGAAGTGGCAAGATTGTGGTTCTAATTTTTTTTTGTTTTTTTAATTTTAAAATTGGTTTAAACTTGGGATGATGAAAATATATTTTTCAAAAATTTATATTTTTTTAAATTAATAGAACATATTAATTTAATTTTTCACCTCTGGTAAAACAAAGGTGAAAGACTGATAAAAATTCCCTCACCGTATCTCACAGTGGAGGGATGACTGTGAATGTCTTTGCGAGAGAGGAGCAGGTACTTATAGAACCAGTGAAACAGGTCACAAGCGAGAAGAAATCACTGGCATGCACTCTGGCGGCGCTTGTCGAAACTGTTTTCTGGCGCGCATGCATATCCTGACATTATCGACACACGCTTGGCAACCAACGTTGCGCCACTTTCGACAAGCGCCGCCAGAGTGCATGCTAGTGATTCCTTCTCGCTTGTGACCTGTTTCACTGGCTCTATAAGAACCTGCTCCTCTCCCGCAAAGACATTCACAGTTATCCCTCCACTGTAAGATATAAAGTGAGGGAATTTTTATCAGTCTTTCATCTTTGTTTTACCAGAGGTGACAAATTAAATTAATATGTTCTATTAATTTAAAAAAATATATATTTTTGAAAAATATATTTTTTAAAAATAAATTTTAATTAATAATTAAAAAAAATCAATTTTCAAAACCTTGGTTTTTTGTTGGCTGCCAATAAAAAATCAAGCTTTTGAAAATCGATTTTGTTCCCTTGGCAATTCCTTGGCAACTAATATTGGCCCGATGCTTGGCTACCGATCATTGGCAGTAGCGTGATCATCCCAAGTTTAAACCATTGGTGGTCCAATGATGGTTGCCAATTGTTTTGCCAAGAAAAAACCATTGGGCACCAAGCATGGCCCATTATTGAACCAATCGTTAACATTGGCAACTTCCCGTTGAGAATCGGAGACAATAATTGAGCAGGGAACAGAAAGAAGGGAACTGGTTTGGATCGTGGTAGTTGGATAAAAAAGAAACGGTTTTCTTATCCTTCCATTTTAACCATCTTTTGCCAGTGAAAGAAGTACGGTAATCCATATCACCTCGAACCATTTGCCTGTCAATTTATTGATGCTTCGGCAATCCAACACGATTTGTACACACAGTTCCGCAAGCTAAAATTTGGTCTGATTTCAGAGAAATCATTAGGTCAATGCTTGTAAAGAAATTGTCAAAATAAACTTTATGAAATTTACCGACAATTTCTCGTGTGAGATCTTTCACAACTCTGCTCCCTAATGCTATCTGAACTATTTGCACGAACCCAAATTTTATACCCTCTCTTAATAGGTTCTGCTTCATTGAATTTCTCCCTTTAAATTTAACCATCGATTCATCAATTGATTGGAACTCATTTGGTTTGAAGCAATTTTTAAAACTTTCATTAAGTTTGTCAATAAGAGGTCTTATTTTAAACAATTTGTCAAAATCTGGATCGCCTTGTTTCAGTTCCTTACTATTGTCATTTGCATGCAAATGATTCAGTAAGAAGTTAAAACGATTGACGTTCATAAGTTTGCTTATGTATGTGTCATGTAGCTGAGTATTCAAGCTCCAGTAATCTTTATATGATGGAAGTCTTTTGACACCCATCAATATATTTATCCCCAAAAAATTAACATTTCACTATTCGTTACTGAACCTAATATACCTTTCTTCTGACTCTCATATAAATTAGTCTGTTCAACTAGAATGTCAATCAGTTCGGGTGTACATAAGCAGTAAAATATATCCAATGGTGATGTGACTGAGTCTGGTACATTCGGTCCAGAATCAGCAGTAAATGGAACATTATCACTACGTCTATTCTTATTCTCCCAAATACTATCTAATTTCTTTAAACGATTACTTAACGTTTCATTTTGATACAAGTCGTCATCACTAGACACTAAATTTTCAGCAATACTATTGGTCGTTTCATAATCTTTAGAAAATACGTCATTATCAGAATCGCAAAGATCATCAACAGAATTGGAATCACTTGGGATATCTACAATATCTTCTTTCATTGTCAGTATCAAAACAAGCTAGCGGAATCAATAAATCAAATGAAGATCGACATGCACTAACACTAACGCTCCAATGACTTTCGCAAAAAACAAGTATCTGATTTAATAAAACAAAAGATAATCGTCGCGCACTAACACTAATACTCTAATAATTCTATCAAGAGGAAAGTATTAAATTTGGTAAAACAAATGACAATCAACACAAAGTAATACTAATCCTCTAATGATTTCGATAAGAAATAAGTATCGGATCAATAAAACAAATTATGATCATTATAATTTTTAATAATCATTTAAAAAACGATTATAACTCGAGCCATGTTTAAGTCAAAGTCATTGTGAGCTGGCATTAGTGCGTGATCCCAGTGAGAAATTGCCATAGACTTTAATCGGTCCAATATCGGTCCAATATTGGTTGCCGTGCTGGGCGCCGATTGACTCCCAATATTAGACCAATATGGGCTGATGCTTGGGATGTAACGGGTTCGCCAAGCATCGGTTGTTAATATTGGTCCAATATTGGCCGAATATTGGCAACCAAGAGAAAAAATTTTTTTAAATAAATTTTTTTTAATTAAATAATAATAATAAAAAATTAATGTTTATAATTTTTGTTGAATATATTTATTTGTTTAATTATTTATTTTTAATAATTCATGTAAATAATAAATAATTTATTATTTATAAATTATAATTATTTAAAAATGCAGCAACTATTAGGAAATAATCGAAATAGCATTCTGCAAAAAAATTCTATCATTGAAAAATCAATGATAGGCGAGAGATATCTGCGTCATTAAATAGATTCGCAGATGATAGGCAAGAGATATCCGCGTCATTAAACAGATTCGCAGATATACTCTGGTCTCGCGACGAAACTCTCGATACTTATATACACTGGAGTCGCCGTGTCAGTTGCGAGAACGGTTACAGCGTCCCTCTTGCGGCAGAGATAAGAATTGTCACGTAAACTGCTAAATCGCTTTACCGACGGCCTTATTATACCCGCAGTTTACATGACAATTCTTATCTCTGCCGAAAGAGGGACGCTGTAACCGTTCTCGCAACTAACACGGCGACTCCAGTGTATATAAGTATCGAGAGATTCGTCGTGAGACCAGAGTATATCTGCGAATCTATTTAATGACGCGGATATCTCTCGCCTATCATTGATTTTTCAATGATAGAATTTTTTTACAGAATGCTATTTCGATTATTTCCTAATAGTTGCTGCATTTTTAAATAATTATAATTTATAAATAATAAATTATTTATTATTTACATGAATTATTAAAAATAAATAATTAAACAAATAAATATAATAAACAAAAATTATAAACATTAATTTTTTATTATTATTATTTAATTAAAAAAATTTATTTAAAAAATTTTTTTTCTCTTGGTTGCCAATATTCGGCCAATATTGGACCAATATTAACAACCGATGCTTGGCGAACCCGTTACATCCCAAGCATCAGCCCATATTGGTCCAATATTGGGAGCCTTTATTGGACCGATGATTGGTCTCTTGGCTCCCAATATTGGACCGATATTGGACCGGTAAGAAATTTCTCACTGGGATGATCGTCATTTGTTTTATTGATTCGATACTTGTCTCTTAAGAAAGTAACTTCAGTAACTTCTCTGATAGAAATTTTATACTGCATGTTTACACCCAAACAGATTGACATTCTACTTAAATAAAACAATACATGTAAGTCAAAAAATGATACATTCGATTCAATAACAAAAAGATGAATGCTAACTTTATTGTAAATAAAAATATTGATGCTAATGAAATGGCTTCCATTTTATACAAATTACAGAATAACAGATTATCTGGTACAAGCATCTTTCATTTTTATTCAACCGTTTTGAATCATCAAAATCTATTTTTATTTTCGTATTCAACGACCCCAAAAACCCCCAAGTAACGAGTTTCAAGTGCATTCAGTTGATTTTTTATATTCATGTCCGCCATATTAGATCCGACATTTTGAATTTTTAAAAAATAACCACAGATTCGTATTCAGCGACCCTAAAAACCCCCCGAGTAACGAGTTTTAAGCGAATTCAGACGATTTTTAATTTTCATGTCCGACATATTAGATCCGCCATTTTCAATTTTTAAAAAATAACTACAGATTCGTATTCAGCGACACTAAAAACCCCCGAGTAACGAGTTTCAAGCGAATTCAGTCGATTTTTAATTTTCATGTCCGCCATATTGGATCCGCCATTTTGAATTTTTAAAAACTGATAGCAGATTCGTATTCAGCGAGCCTAAAAACCCCCGAGTAACTTTTTTTGGTTAAATAGAATATAATTTTCTCTAAAAATATTTTTGTTTATAAAATATTACATAATAAAGTAATTTATTATTAAAAATTATAGTAAACATTTGCAAAAAAAAATTTATAAAAATTGTTTAGGATATAATAAGTAAAGAAAAAAATTTATATCTCAACTGTTGGGAAGGATTACTAGAAAATGATTTTTTTATGTAAAACGGACATTTTTTTCTGTTTTTCATTTGTTTATAATGGTTTTATTATTAACAATTTGTAGTTCAGTAATTTTTTTAGACTTGTTCATGTATAAGGAACATGCCAGAACTGAAATATTCTTTTTCGGTAAACAGGTGTTGCACAAAGTACTGTGTGCAACACGTAAGAAAGAAGATTTTCCGACTTCGTGCAAATTACTGCCCTCGCTTCGCTCGGAGCAGCAAACTTTGCACTCGTCGGAAAACAGCTTCTTTCTGTACTTGTTGCACAATATACTATTAATCCATTTATAAATATGTAATAGAAATGGAAAAAACTGCGAAAGAATGTTGCGCAAAGGGTTAAATCAAAGGTATATTATCTAGTTTTAAAAGTCCATAATTGATTTAGCTGTATATCTATTATTATTTAATTAACTAGAAGCATTTGAGTGACAGCTTGTAAATTGTCACAACTGCACAAAGTGAATGTCGGTTGTTACAATACCAAGAATCATCTATAACATTTCTAAATTGAAGACAAATAATTTCTTATAACAACTTTTATTAATTATTCATAATTTTTGACTCAACGTAATAGTACGTGACAGTTCCATAAAGATGGCAGCATTAATATTGTTTCGAAATGAAAGAAACTTAAAAAAGTTTTTTTTCATTATTTTGAAGACGTATTTAGAAAAACCATGAGATTTTTTATAAAAAATGAGTGTGATTACATTTTCGACAAATATTTTACATTTCAAACGAATCTGCTGAATTTTGGAAAAAATATCCGTTCTCATTATCACTTGTAACAACTGCACAACAGGTACATTTTTTACAATAAAACACTTTATTAAAAAGTATACACTAAATGTAGACAACCAAGGCAGTTTCTTAAAGCTTAATCCTCATACAAATCATATTAAAAAATTTACATTGTTAAGTATAAAGGTCTATTAATTATTTAAAAAATATCAGGCAGAGAAATATTTACTTTTGGCCTCTAAAAACCAACGTTTCTTTTTTTTACTTGTAAAGATTATAATTTATATGACTAGCTGTCATACCCGTATTCGACGGGTTTTTGTTTCTACAAATACATTTAACAGGGTGTCTACCAATCGGGAAAAATGAAAAATATCGGAGAATTTAATGTGACTGAGAAAACTGGGAATAAGCCAAGAATATGCCAAACCGGGGATTTTTATATCAAATTAAAAAAGTTTTATTATATTAATTCGCTTTTAAAAAATTGCATTTTACTATAATTTTTATTCATGTAATATTTATGAAAACAGACACAAGTCAAAATTTAGGCCCTACTTTCATCCTACAATATAGGTCTTATTTTAGATTTTAGCAGTCGTAAGGTATAGGGTCTATTTGCGATACAATTAGTTCGAATTAGACTCTATCTGTAACTCCCGTGTAGAAAAATTGTTGGGTTCTAGTGTGGTGCTAGAAAGACAGTCTATTCTCTAACTGGGCGCTGAAAAGACTGTCTGACCATGGGCTAATCAGACCAGTGACGATCGAACCACGCGTTGGTCCAGACTGGACGAGCTAATCAGGGCTAATGAGCAGTACTAATATTTCAAATTTTGGGTTCGATTTCAATATTTCAGTCTTTTAATTTTAAATAATTTACCCAAATTTACTCGGTTCTCACGTTTATTCAATGTAATGTGAAAATATGAATTATTAATAATAAATAAATATTATTGTTATTCATATATATGTGTGTATATGTATTTAATGACAATAACTTATTATTATAATAATTATATTATTTTCAAATAAATAATATACTGCACTAGCAGTAAATATCATTTAAAATAGTAATATTGAAAAATAATTTTAATAAAAAAACAATTTGCGTTAATTGGTACATTTTTTAAATTCATTCTTTAACAGGCCTTTAATATTATTTACAAACATGTTTACAATTTTAATTTATAACACTTATACAGATTAAATATAGTAATTTTATTTTTTTATATAACACTTACAATGAAAAATATCCGCTCGCATGTGGGAAGTCTGGGTGTGAACTCTCCTAATTTACTATATCAATGCCAGTGTCATATAAGGACGATGTGAAAACTATGACTAAAATTATTACATATATAATAATCCCGAATTATTTTAATTATTATATATGAATATTTAAATAAATAATTCTTACTACAATTATAATCATTAAACAATTTTTTAAAGTATTACTTTCAGTTTTATCAAAAATTTTTTAAATAATTGAATTCTTATGACGACTTTCAATAGAATTCTTAAATATAATTATACACTTTTCGAAGAATTCGATTAAAATTGTATTAAAAATAATTAAGAAATTCTGAGATTAACTAAGAAATTTTTAATAATAAAAAAATTCTGAGAATTTTATTATTTATAAAAATAAATGAATTATTGAGAAGAAACTTATAAAAAATTTGTAAATACTTATTGAATTTTTGTGAAAGGTTTTTTACTTATGAAAGTAATTAAATTTTTGCTTACATTTTATTTTGCCAAGAATCTTGTTAAAAATTTGGAAAATAATTTTCAAGTGACAATCCATGTATAAATTCAAAGAAGACCGACAAATTGGGCACTAAAGTCTTGATTGTACTTTGATTTGTACTTTAAAGATTTTGAATTCTAGTGATGCCAATGAAGTCCCATATAGCATACAGTTAGACAGTCTAAATTAGACCGTCCAGAAAAATCCCATATAGCATACAGTTAGACCGTCCAGATTAGACCGTCCAGATGCGTCTAGTTGGGGGAATCACTGGACTCCAGACTGCCCCGAAATTTTTCTACACGGGCTTCAAGAACTGGTGGAAATTTTGGACTGATTTTAAATGCATTAATTAAAGTACTACAAATTGACAAATATTGTTCTCTGCATTTGAATTAGTTAAAAATAACTAATTTGTTAATAAAAAGTCAGTCACTGATTCAAATAGTAATATTTACCTACTGAAATAGTTAATGTTACCTAATTTTTATTTTTTCCGGCCAAATTAAATTCCCAGTTATTTCCCAGTTTTCCAGATTGGTAGACACACTGTTAAATGTATTGGTAGAAACTAAAAGCCGTCGAATAAAAAATCAAAAACCATAGCAATATTTAAAAGAAGTGCGCCACTTTTCCGTTATTACTGCGCCTATACCGGCAGTCAGTACAGATTACACATGTCAACAAAAAAAGACTTACTTTTTTTATGAGAAAGCGGCATGGTTTCCAATATATTTTTGGACGCTGAACACGATCTCGACTTCCAAAATTGACCATCACGTCAGGATTTTGAGAAAAATGGGGGTAAAAACCCCAAAAACGCTTTTTTGAGGTTTTTCAAAATTTTTTTTCTCTTTAACCTGACGTGTTAGAGACTTCCACAAGGTCTTAAATTAAAACTTGTAATGTGAACTACAAGACCCATATCCATAAAATAAAAAAAAATAAATTTTTTTTCAAAAAATGGGGTTAAAGACACCAAAAATGTGTGTTTTTGGATTGCTTTAATAGACTTCTTGCAATTGCTTGGATTCGCTTGAAAATGGTTACTCGGGGTTTTTGAGGTCGCTAATTACGAATCCGATATTAACTGGCGAATTACTAGACAGCTACTGCATAACACTGTTAAAGAAAATATAAAGTTGAACTTGATTATTACTGCATAGAAGTCCTGTACAGTTATTTTCATGGCACTATCGAGGCGTTCCGAGAAATTATGTTCCAAAGATTGTCGTGGCGTTAGCGCTACCGCCAGTTTCAGTAACTAAACAGTTGTATATTGACATTTTCGAAATATTTTCTATAAAATAAATCTTTTGGTTTTACAGTTTATAGTTCTTATATTTTTAATTTTGTTCTTTTATTTTACTGTAGACAACTAAATAACAAATTTTTTTAATTATTTAATATTAAAATTTTGATTTAATAATAAAAATTTCTTTTAAATCAAAATTTATTTTTAATGAAAATTCCTTTAGAAAAAAAACTTTTTTGAAATTCGCTTTAATTAATTGAGTTAATTAAAATAACTAATTTTTTAAATTCAGAAGACAATTTCTTTTCAAGATTATATACTCTTATTATATGTATAAATATTAATTTAACAAATCTGTTACATACAAAAAGTTAGAATTGGTCTAATAAAGTGAGGTTATGTTTTACATCGATGTATTGACGTTGTATGGCTCTCCGATCTGTATAACAGAACTGTCTATAATTAATGACAAATGCCAGTAACAATTTATTACAAATTCCTTACGGAAAAAATAGACATAATTCTAGTTATTCCCGCGAATTATTTCTTTCAGTGTATACACTGATGTATTTATGGAAAATGTCTACATAACCCGTGTAGAAATTGAAACGTGGTAGTGATCCGGCCCTGATCAGGTTAAATAGGGCCCTGATTAGGAAATGAAACACTTTTTCTGATCAGGTCCTGAAGTGGTTTTTTTTTAAAAAGGCCATGTCAGGGCCTTATAAGGCCCTGATCACAACCTGATTTGGTCTTTTATAAGTATACTTATAATGAATTAGCTTATTTTATCTACAGTTAAAATTTTTTTCTATCATTTCATGTGAAAATAGAAGGTTAATTTCAATATACAATAATAAACTAAGGAAGTAAATATTGAAATTGGATATAGTTTTTAAAGGTTTGTAATTTGAAATTGTATGTATTATAATTAATTCTTCAAATATAATTTAAATAAAATCTTTGATCCATTTATTTTATGTGGAAATTTTTTTAAATTTAAAATACAATGAAATTATTTATAGTTATTAATATTAAATTTCTCAATATAAAAAAATGTACTTTAATTTTCTGATTAGAAGGATATTATTTTTGTGAAATCGTTAGTATATTTATATCATGTAAAAACTTTTTATTTACGACATAATAAAATTAAATATAATAATTTATTCATGTTTTAAATGTAAAAGGCAGGAATAATACATAATATTTTCAATTATTCAACAATAAAGTAATTTATTTTTATAAAGAAATAACATTAATATTATTTTTTAAATTACTAAAAATTTATAAATTTTTAACGAAACAAAAGCATTTTTAGATGTTTGTTCTTTCTTTACGGCCTCCTTGCCAATCTTTAGCGTTATTGAAAACTGAACTGTAAGTAGAGAGCGCATTTTCTTCAGTCAACTTGAATTCCTCCATAAGAACAGCTAATAAATATCAAAATTTAGAACAAGAAATTTTCTTTTATAATTTAAATATAATATAAATTGTAAAAATTCTTTTTTTTACTTGTTATGCACGAACAAATTGGAAAATCTTTAAATAGTTCCTTGTCTTTAATTTTTTTTACTGCGGTGAATTTCATTGCAACATCTCGACTTAAATATTTTTTGAAAATATTTGTTGTTGATTTCTTCGGGCATTTTTTCTTATCAAAAGAAAACGTTAATGAAGCTTTCTGTAAAAAAGAATTCAAAACTAATTTCAATTTAACTAATATTTCTATTATGTAATATATATTATTTTAAAATTTCAGAATTATTATTATTGTATTATAAGTATTATACCTAAAAATCATTTATGAATTTTTTTCAATTAAAACTTACAAAATTTTTACAAAATTCCTCATCTTCAGTTAATTTGTTATTAAAATTTCTAAATTCGTCCAATGTTTCAAATGGCAACTTTAAATTATATAATTCTACAAATGATTTTTTTTCTTTCAAGTTAGAGGTAAAAACAGATTCCAAAGCTCCAATTATACGTTCTTCATTTGAAACGATTTCTCTTATATCTGCACGGAGACCTCTAATTTCTTGTGCTAATACCATTACTAAAACGTTTTAAAATATTTAAAAAACGAATTTATTACGTTTTATACATATATATATAAATAATCTTACAAATTTGATTCGTATTTTCGCAACAGTTTGTTGAATTTTGATGTTTTTTATTCAATTCTAAAAAATTTATAAGAAATTCAAGTTAAAAATGCAATATAGTCAATGGAATTAACGATTTAGAGAATAATATATGTATACTTGATGTAATAGGTTTTGCCCTTCTTTTTCTTAAAGATTGTTGTTCTTCAAGGTCTTCCGAAGTGTTTTCTGAAAAAGTACTAGTAAATTTATACATATAAAATTATATTATACAAAAACTACTTCTGTTTCAATTCCAAATTATTCAAATTTAGATTCACTTTCGGATTTATTAATTAATAAGTTTTAAAATAAAAAATATATATAATATAATAATGTATAAATAGCCGAGCTCGAGCTGAACTCAATTTATTGAGTACTCGAATCTAGTCAAGTACTCGAGTGGATGATAGTTTTCAAATTACTGAAAAACTATTGAGTAGAAAATTTCGAATATTCATTCTGTAAAATTCTCTCGAACCTCTAAAAAATAGGTTTCTATAAGGTCAAGAAAGCAAATATTACCATTATTTGAAGAACCGGAGTAAGAATCATCATCATTATTATTAATAAAAGATTCAGGAGTTTCAAGAATTTTCCTTTCCTGGCATGGTAATTTTTCAGATCTGTTAGTCTTATTGGCAGTATCAGAATTTGAATCCTTGGGATTTTTCATATTATCAAAATCTATAAGAGAAAATACTAATAAAATATTTCATTTAAATTTTTTGATTGAAATATTATACCATTTTGGTCATTTTCACGTGGAAAATTCCTTCCAATATCAGTATTTTGATTGACAGAATTCAAAGACATAAGATCTTCAATAATATGATCAATCTCGCCATTTTTATCAGTATAAGCACTGAAAGCTTCAGTATTTTCGATAATAAAAGATACATTTTCATGTGTAACATTAAAATCTAAAAGTAAAGGCATAGAACTTTAAAATTATATAGAAATACCATTTAAATTAGGGAATTTAACCATTTTTTAATCTAATAAGACTTATGTAAATAGAAAGTAGAAATAAGGATAGTGAGTAGTCAGAAAAAAGTCAAGAAAAATCAGGGAATTTTTTTCGGTACTATAGTTATACACTCTGACTTGTATAACAATTAATTTTACTTCATGAAAGAAAATTTTACTTCTATAGTATCTTACTATTTTGTTTTTGATTTGTTCCTCGAATTATACGTAAGCAACAATGTAAATATTATTGCTTATATATTATTTGTTATTTTAAATGGCATAATTTTATTGAATATTTAAAATAAAAAATTTAAAAAAGAATATTTTTTGATTGTTATGTAATCTAGTTATATAGAAAATAATTATTTTCAAAGAGTAGAATGAATTATTAAATTGTATTAAAGTATACCCGGAATTTGGTTAGGAAGTGGATTTTGAAGAGGGTCAGAATTTGTTGAAAAAGAAGAACCAGAAGAATTGGTGTATTCAACTGAGGAATCATTTTCTACAATCTTATCTAGAAGAAATAAATATTTGTCAATTTTTTCAAATTTTAAATTACTTTCTTTTAAATAAAAATAATTGTTAAATATAGAGATACCAATTAAGATTGAATTTGACTGCTTTGTATCCGGCATAATTTTTACATTCAATGTTGGTACCGAAAGAATTGACTGTATAGAGGGCAAAACTCTTATATCTTTAACTAAATTTGATACTGCTTCTGCCTTTTGTTTCGAATTAACATCAGACTCACTGGTATAAGCAAACTCTTTCTCATTCAAAATCTTCAATTTTGTCACTGCTTCTTTGTAAGTTTCTACAATGAGTAAAATTGAATAAATTTAAAAGTAAAAATTTCCTTCCATAAAATTTTCTAAACACATTTAAATAATTGAAGCTTAATCTAATGCAATAATTTAAATTACGTTAAAATTGTACAGTGGAAAATAAAAAAATTTCTATTTTAAAAGTAAAATGTTTGTTTTATATACGTACTTCCATGACCAACGAGCTTGACATTATAACTTGGCCAATGGTCCGGAGCATCCACTCGGTTTTTTACAAGAGTTTGTAATACTTTATTTGTTTTCGTGTTATAAGGTGGAGGCATGAATTTGGCGAAAAAAGATTGTTTATCTACATCGAAATGAATCCATGTCACAGGTATACAATCTACAGATCTCTGACAATTGGTATCGTTTGAAGGAAATTCAATTAATTGGAATGGATTCACAGAATCAACATGGAGTTTTTCCATCCTAAAATTTATGAATGAATTAAAAAATAAAAGTAGAAAATACTGATACGATTTGATTGATTTTATTATATAATCCTATATTAAAATTTATTTTTTATTATATTCTATGATAATAATTATAACATTATAGGAATTTGAATAATTAAAAAACAATGTGTGAAGGAATAAACAAAAATTCTAATTACAGTTCACAACTCATAAATTGAGAAATTAATAATCTTACGTATATTTTTGTTAATCCACTTCAAAATTCAGAAACAAATTTCACACATAGAGAAATTATTAATCTTATGTTTATTTTTGTTTATCCACTTCAAAATTGAGAACAAAATTTCACAAATTGAGAAATTATTAAGGGTATGTGGAATCAGCCAACTTCAATTAATACATGTATTAATATTCCCACCAGTTTTCTAAAAAAATATTTAATAAATCTTGACAAAATATAAAAAAAATAATATTTTATTTATTGAGGCATGGATCTCTAATCCAATTAATACAAAACTTTGCTTTTAAATATTATTTTTCATTTAATAAAAAGTTTGATATTTTCTGAGAAAAAAAGACAATCAAATACAAATTAATATTAAAAAAAATGAATAAATTTATATTTTTCTATTCAAACTTTCATTTTTTTGACAATTTTCGAGAAAAAAAGACAATCGAATACAAATTGCCATTGAAAAAAATGAATGTTAACATAGAAAAATATAAATTTATTCATCTTTTTCAATATTAATTTGTATTTGATTGTCTTTTTTTCTCAAAAAATATCAAACTTTTTATTAAATGAAAAATAATATTTAAAAGCAAATTTTTGTATTAATTGGACTAGAGATCCATGCCTCAATAAATAAAATATTATTTTTCTTATATTTTGTCAAGATTTATTAAATATTTTTTTAGAAAACCGGTGGGAATATTAATACATGTATTAATTGAAGTTGGCTGATTCCACATACCCTTAATCTTGTTTGTTTGACATCTATTAGAAATCTCTTTTTTTTGTTAAACGCTGCATTCACACTATATAGTTAATAACCAAATAATAATTTCAACACTTAATTATTTATTTATTATTTTTCCAATTATTAATCGCACAATTTTTCTTCATAAAATAAAATAAAATAAAATAAAATAAATAAAATAAAATAAAATAAATAAAATAAAATAAAATAAAATAAAATAAAATAAAATAAAATAAAATAAAATAAAATAAAATAAAATAAAATAAATAAAATAAAATAAAATAAAATAAAATAAAAAATAAAATAAAATAAAATAAAATAAATAAAATAAAATAAAATAAAATAAAATAAATAAAATAAAATAAAATAAAATAAAATAAAATAAAATAAATAAAATAAAATAAAATAAAATAAAATAAAATAAAATAAATAAATAAAATAAAATAAAATAAAATAAAATAAAATAAAATAAAATAAAAATAAATAAAATAAATAAAATAAAATAAAATAAAATAAAATAAAATAAAATAAAATAAAATAAATAAAATAAAATAAATAAAATAAAATAAAATAAAATAAATAAATAATAAAATAAAATAATAAAATAAAATAAAATAAAATAAAATAAAATAAAATAAAATAAAATAAAATAAATAAAATAAAATAAAATAAATAAATAAAATAAAATAAAATAAAATAAAATAAATAAAATAAAATAAAATAAAATAAAATAAAATAAATAAAATAAAATAAAATAAATAAAATAAAATAAAATAAAATAAAATAAAATAAATAAAATAAAAGAAAATAAAATAAATAAAATAAAATAAAATAAATAAAATAAAATAAATAAAATAAAATAAAATAAAATAAAATAAAATAAAATAAATA
Organism: Leptopilina heterotoma; assembly: GCF_015476425.1. Classification (NCBI taxonomy): domain Eukaryota; kingdom Metazoa; phylum Arthropoda; class Insecta; order Hymenoptera; family Figitidae; genus Leptopilina; species Leptopilina heterotoma. The sequence continues at coordinate 238,261 of NW_025111012.1, forward strand.
AAATAAAATAAAATAAAATAAATAAAATAAAATAAAATAAAATAAAATAAAATAAAATAAAATAAAATAAAAATAAAATAAAATAAAATAAAATAAATAAAATAAAATAAAATAAAATAAAATAAAATAAAATAAATAAAATAAATAAAATAAAATAAAATAAATAAAATAAAATAAAATAAAATAAAATAAAATAATAAATAAAATAAAATAAAATAAAATAAAATAAATAAAATAAATAAATAAAATAAAATAAAATAAAATGAAATAAAATAAAATAAAATAAATTATCAATTTAATATTTCAATACTTTATTTATAATTATGAATTCGTAAAGATAATCAACATCTAAACAATTTTTGTTAACAGAAATTATTTGCATGAACAATTTTTACAAATTCTTTGTATCAACTTTCGAATATTGAAAATTTTCGATTATTCTATTTCTAAGTTTTTTTAAAATATTACTAAAAATATGAATTTTTAAAACAACACAATATTGCACAAAGTAGTTTCAATGATGCAAAAGAGGCATTGTGAATACTTTTTCCGGTTTGCCGATTTCAAAATTTAAAGATAAAAAAATCATTTTTGTTTGAATTCGATTAATATTAGAAATAATTATACGTTTTTCAGGTTGTTGGTACAATTCCCACATAGACAAGCTACTTGAGTCCGAAGGGTAATCAAAAATAGATTGCTTAATTTTCCAGGGTTGTCCCTTTATTTCTATTCCTTTTTCAGTGCGAGTTATTTTGTTTATTTCAATCAATTTTTTATTTTTCAGCATAACAAAATTGTCAGGACTTTTGGTAGTTAATGTGCATTGCTTAAATCTTAACTTGAGTACGCTACTACCTTCAATTTTTAAGATTTCATATCGATAAGGTTTTTGAGGTTTTGGTGGGTTTGTCAAAAAAATTTCGTGTAGTCTTCGACACACTTGTGAAAGCGGTCGAAAGGGCGTTCTAATCATACCTTTAAGCTTTCCCAAATAGTTCTCAAACGGGAAAGCATTTATTTGACTCCAGCTACACCCCCTTGCAATTACATCATCTGCAGCATGAATTGTACAATGCATATTCATAACTTGCATTTTTTTGTACAAAATTTCGGCTCCCGAGAAAAAACTTCGCAAATATATCTTTGCATGCTCATGGTAGAGATTAATTAACTTATTATTACACAAAATTCGGCACGCTGTATGCAACAACAAAAAGTGTTTGAAATAATTTAATTTCATAATATTTTTCATGACGATTGGCCCGCAATATAAAAGAAAAAAACGATATTCAGTTGCTTTCCATTTTCTGAGTGATTTTATTCTTCTTGGTTTTCGTTGAAATTCTATAGGAATATATTTTCTAATTTGTATCAGTCGTCTAGATACCTCTCTCAATGATTTTTTATTCACTTTCGCACGCCCTGATATAAAAAACCATTGCAGTAAAAGTCGCTTCATGATCCCTTCACAAAATAAATGCATAAAATCTAACACACATATGAAAACCATATTTACGAAAGGTTTAATTCGCAGAAGAGGAGATTTTCCCTTATGATGACTCGGTTGTTCCTGTTTCCTGAATGATTTATCTGTCCTTTCCGTGCAATCAATTTCTTTAAATTCGGTAACGTGGTTTTTTCTATCTCCTTTGATTGTACATCTTTCGCAGGAATAAAAACCAGTGTGTCCTTTAGTGCATTTTAAAAACGCCCGAGCAGGGGTATCACAAATGAAGCAGTGAACACGAACGTTAAACTTTTTATTTGAAATGTTTATTCCATGAAAATTGAGATAGTTAATTTCATCAATAAATTCTAATAAAAATTCGTCAATGCTTGCTGGTTTTGAATTTCCACAATATATGGCAACCGGAAATGGTTTGTATATATCTGGACTGAAAAAGACTTTGGCAGATATGACCCAAAAACCCTTTTCTCCAGATTTATTAAGATCCATGCCGTCAACATTGTACTGTAAAAAAATTGTAGATTTCTGGTGAACATTTGGGTCTATACATTCTTTGAGACCTTTTGCAATGCCAAAATAAGTGTATTCCCCTTCACATCCATCGGCATCCCGCATATTTTCTATTTTGTACTCAGCTTTATTTGTACCCAGAAACGTTTTTGCGGATTTTGGTAATTCAGAAATAAACGTATGGCGCAAGATATCCATCAATTCTTCTACAGCATTATGATTAATATTCCTTTTCACAACCCAATCTTGAATTTGCTTTACTTTGTCCTCTTGATAAGCACTTGAATTTAGTATTCCATCTTCAAAGTCATCATCGCTATCGTCACCAACTGAATCTAAATTTTCAATAAAAAAAGTTTTTTGTTAAGTCTTTATAGATTGTATTATATAATAATTATTTTTTTATTTTTCATTTTTAATTCAAAAAAATTATTCTTAATTTTTAAAACTGTATTGTGTTTACTTATTATTATTTCATTGAGAAAAAAGAAAATATACAAATTTGTTTAAAGTTCAAAAAATTTAAACTAACAAAAAATGTAATTGACAAATGTGAATGATGCAAATTGTTTTATTTCTTTTCAATAAAAAACTAAAATTTTGTCAAAAAATGATTGACAAATCAAAATTATGCAGATTTTTTCTCTTTATTACTAAAGAAATACAGAAAATTTAGCAAATGTCAGCAAAAAAATCAAACTATTTGCATCATTTTTATTTTCAAATAATAATTTTATAAAAAATTCTGAATTTTTCTAAAAAAGAAAAATAAATTAAATTTTTTTAATTAATTACAATTTTCTAACAAAATGTCAAGTTATATTTTGTTGTTGTTTATAATTAGAATATTATATCCGTACCTTCAGATTCAGAAAAAATATTTTTTTCAGCTTCATCAGAATTCCCTTCAAAAAATTCACCAGTATCTGAATAAATAGAAGATAATAAGTAGATAAATAAACTAGGAAAAATAGATAACGTACGTACATATATTATATATATGTATGTATTATGTGGAGTTTATACAAATTATGTTGTTTATTATAAAATATTTTAAAAATGCTAATGTGAGATGTGTACTTACTTTCTTTTGTATTTGCGAAATAACTATTCAACTCTTTAATGAATCTGTGTTTTTGTACTCTTTTGGAACTTTTCTTCGAATTCATTTTAATTTATTATTATTTATTTTAACTCGAACTGTTTTCCTGTTCGTAGAAACTGACGTAAAATGAATTTTAAATAATTGAATGTGGCTTTTTCAAAGTAACCTGGAACCTGATCAGGCCCTGATCAGGCCCTGATCAGGGTATGAAGAATGGCCCTAATAAGTAAATCCTGATCAGGGCCAAACCACAAATAGAATTTACTTAAGGCAATTTCTACACGGGAACACTGTTCAGTTGCTGGACTGACGGTAGCGCTAACGCCACGACAAACTTTGAAACATAATTTCACGGAACGCCTAGACAGTGCCATGAAAATAACTGGACAGACAGAACTTCTGTACAGTAATAATCAATAAGTTTAACTTTAGAGTGTTATGCAGTAGCTGTCCAGTAGATCGCCAGTTGAGCTAGAAAAGATGAAAAAGGGAACTGCTTTACCTGCCGGTAGAGTATGGTTCTTATTTTTCCGGAATCGTCCATCGACTAGAACGGCCGTGATGCGTAAGCGTGCGTTTAGGTATTTCGTCCCAGTGTGACCCGAGTTCGCTCCCCGTTACCGCTAGATATTTTTCGTTTGAACTGAATTAGTTCTTCATATTAGGGTTTACTTATAAGTTTGTAGTGTGATAAAATAATAATATTTATTTCAGTGTTGGTGCTTAATTCAAGGAAAAAGTGAATGTTGTTTAATGTAAAAAAATGACATGTGTACAAGAATTAGTAATGTTTATAATTTTTTTTTAATTATGTAGTTATTTAAAAATAATTTTACAGATAATTTATTTTCAATCATTTATTATACGGAACAATAGATACACCAACAGTAAAAATATAGTTTTGTAAAATTTTAATTTATTTAATTTGTGGACAAAAAAATTTAACGTTATATTTTCAAATTTGTACGTGTTTAATACGAAACGTCAATATAAAGAAAGTTTTGACATTTCCAAGTGAATTATTTTGTATAGTTTTTCTACAGGACTGATGATCAGAAACTGTAAAATTTGACTGGACAATAACTTGAAGAAATTAGCGTGACATCACTTTATAGTTTTTAGCCAGTTTAACTGTAAAGTGCCTTGAAATTTTCCAGTGGAACTGCCCAGTGCCCTTAAAGATACTATGACAAATTTCTACTAGGGCAGCGACCCCAAAAACCCCGGAGTAACAATTTTCAAGCGAATCCAAGCAATTATTAATTTTTACATCTGCCATTTTGGTTTCGCCATTTTGAAGTTTTAAAACTAATATCGGATTCGTAATCAGCGACCCCAAAAACCCCAAGTAACCATTTTCAAGAGAATCCAAGCAATTGCAAGAAGTCTATTAAAGCAATCCAAAAACACACATTTTTGGTGTCTTCAACCCCATTTTTTGAAAAAAAATTTTATTTTTTTTTATTTTATGGATATGGGTCTTGTAGTTCACATTACAAGCTTTAATTAAAGACCTTGTGGAAGTCTCTAGCACGTCAGGTTAAAGAGAAAAAAAATGATGAAAATCCTAAAAAAGTGTTTTTGGGGTCTTTCCCCCACTTTTCTCAAAATCCTGACGTGATGTGCAATTTTGGAAGTCGGGAGCGTGTTCAGCGTCCCAGGCGGAAAAGTCGGACGAATACCGGATCGTCCAACCGTCTAGCGCCCGCGCCGGTTGAATTGGAGAGTCAATGCCAGTGCAGGCAGTCTGTACCGCTTCGGATGAGAATGTCTGCTGGCGCGGTACAAAGTTGGATCCGACGTTCGGTACAGTCTTTCTACTGTCGTCAGTACAGGCGCGGTACAAGATTTGATCCGACCGCCGGATCAAAATTTATACCACCTCGCAACCGGCGTTGTACTGGCATTCGTCCGTCTAACGACCCGAGCGGTACAGGCATTCTACCGACTGAGAACTATATAATTTATTTTATTATTAATACACGGAGAGAAATCTGTTGCGAATAATGCATAGAGTAGAGGTTATGAATATAGCATAAGCACTTACTAGCGAAAAGTATAAGAGGTCCGCCGGAATATCAGTCGACTCCGCCTAATATTCAGGCGGACTCGAGCAATAAATAGGCTCTCTGTTATAGGATTTTAGCATCAACGAATCTATGGAAAAAGTATGTGAAAAGTTTCGAGCATTAATCCTAACAGATTTCTCTCCGTGTATATTAATTAATTTTATTTACTTACTTATTTATTTATAATAAATCAATAAATAAGTGAATTAAAAATTATTAATTCATTAATTTATTAATAAGAATATGCTTAGAATATAGTAATTGTTACTAGTTTTCAAATTAGTTTTATTTTTATATAGGATAATTTTTTTTATAAATTCGCTTTTAAAAATCTTACCACAAATATCTTTTAAAATCTGACAAGTTTTGCTATTTTTATTTTTTATAATAAAAATTAATAATAATAATAAATTTAATCCATCATGCTTTCAACATTTTTTGTATTATTAATTTTTAAAGAGCCGAAAGTACATTCGCACTGTGATTCTATTGCAAAATGCGTCCGGCTCGGTGCAGGTTCAGCCCGCCAAGCACCCGGCGTTGTACTGGCATTCGTCCGTCTAGCAACCAGCGCGGGCCAAATTATATTCTTTATTAAAAATTAAAATAAAATAAATGTTTAATTAACTATGCAAGGTGAATGTTAATTAATATTTAATATTTCTTTCAAATTAATTACATTCATTTTTTTCTCTTTTTCAAAAACATTTCTAAAGTATAAATGAAACGCACTAAGTTACAAATGTTTATTTCAGTTAATTTTGTATTGATTTTGAATAGTTATAAGGTTAAGTGTTCAACTAATTATATTCCTAAATAATAAAATAAAGATAAATATTAAAAACATTGAAGATTAAATAAAAATATAATAAAACTTTAAATTTATTTGCATAATATAAATAAAATGCTAAAATATTGAAAAATTTTTGAGTAAAAATTATTATTCACTTTATATATAAGTTTTTGTTTAGCGGTATTGTATATTGGCGTTGTGTTGCTCACATCCGCAAGCGAGCGAATAGCGTAGTGGTTAGCGCATTAGACTTCGGTGCGTAGATTATAGGATAGGCTTGGGCTTCGTATCCCACTGCGAGCGTTTAGAATTTTAATGTGTAAAAAAAATGTAAAATGTGTAAAAAATGCTTTAAATGATCTATAAATAAATGTTAATTAACATGCACCATGCATAGTTAATTAAATATTTTTTTTTATTTTATTTTTCAATAGAGAATATAATTTGTCCCGCGTCGCTTGCTAGGCGGACGAATGCCAGTAGAACGCCAGTAGAAAGTCATCTTTCGGAACAAAATTTGGCCCGTCCTGGTTGCCAGACGGACGAATGCCTGTACAACGCATTCAAGTTGAATTTGATATTGGCTATACATAACTTCTGTCTAGTTTTTTTAATGTTACTTTAAAGTACTCCTAGAAATTATAGTTCTAAGTTTGTTATATCGATGACACTGCAATAATGTCCAATAACAGGACAGCTCGACTGATTATTTTCTAGAGATAAATTTGTTCTTATTTTTTCAAATATTTTAAAACTTTTCATTTTAATTTGTTATTAATTAAAAATTTAATTAATTTATCATTATTAATTAATTATTAATCAATTAATAATATTAATTAATAATAAATTAATAAAATCTCTACTTACGGCACTGAACTGAAACATGTGTGATTCTTAATCCTCAGTATCCATTGCGTTGAACGGCTGAGTGCGTTAAGTAATGCGACTTTAGTCCAGCAGGACCCGAGTTCGCTCCCCGTTACCCCCCAAGATTTTTTCGGTGAAATTGCGTTATCGTTTTAAGGTTTATATAGATTATAATTGTTTATACTAATAAAAAATATTTGTTTCAGTGTTATTGTTAATAATAGTGCATTAAAAAAATGAAAGTTGTTTGAAAACAGTAAATATTTAGGATATTCGAATTTAGAATTTTTTTTTAATTGAATTTAAAAATAAAAAAGTAATGTAGGAAATTACATGTCATAATTTACTATTTCCATTATTTTTATATAATAATTCAACTAATTAATTAAAAATTATAATATGTTATTATATTATTTTTTATTCCATTCCATTAATTATGTACCGTAAACTGGGGCTATTAGGAACACCGGGGCTATTAGGAACAAAATTCTGTTTTCGGGTGGAGTTGATGCTATCGGCGCCGTTCATCGATAAATTGTTTTACTTGCTTTTGAAAAATTGTTGCTGCAGTAACTGGCAACACATTTCAATGCAATAATTGTGACTATTAATTATTTTGTGAACAATAGTAGCTTGTTAGTGACTTAATGTGTTTTAGTGAAGTTTCAAACCTGGAAAACATTTGATTGCTGAGGTAAGTTGTTTCATTTTTATCTTCTCAATGTGATTGTTTTTTATTAATGGGATTTCTTATGGGAAACTTTATTGAGTTCACTAAGTAATAAATATGTTTATTTTGTATTTACAGTAAGATTTTAGAAACAAAAAACAAAATTCACAAACGGCGGGTATATATAAGGAACACAATTATTTCTTCCGAATTGTTAAAGTGTGTTGTCAAAAAGAAAGTTTTTTGTAATTTTTTTTGTTTTTTATCACCTAATTTGGTTTTTAGCGTTCAAAGATGGTTCGAAATTGTAAAAGAGTGTTGGGAACGACAAGTCGTAAAAAACCACCAGTGATTCCATCATCGGCCTCAACTGATGATACCAGCAACGTTTAAAACACACATTCGCTCTTTTAATTTTGTTTTTACATTTGTTTTATACTCTGTGTTTACTTTGAAGCAATAAAAAATAACTTCTTTAACTTTAAATACGTTTTCCAATGGTTTTTACTACCTTGTTCCTAATAGCCCCATTTTGTAATTTCGAAAAAATGCGTGTTTTTCGACTTTTTTGCTTAAAATTCCAGCTTTGATCAAGACAATTATTTAACCTTTCAATGTGCTCGCCAAGATCAAGAAAAGAAACAAAAAATTTAGGCAATATTTCAATACACAAAAAAGTTGCAAGACTTTAAAGTTGAAATCTGTTCCTAATGGCCCCAGTTTACGGTATATATTTCAAGGATACAGAAATTTTCCAAAAATATTTTTCATTGAATTTTTTTGGTGCTAAATAGAAATTTTATATTAATTGCATGAAATAAATATGTTAACTACAGTAAATCTTCATATTAAACAAATTTTCAGTATTTTAAAAGAAATAATTTGTCTAGTTTTTCTGCAGAAGCGTTGACCAGAATTTATAAAGTTGGGCTATATAATAACTTGATAAAAAAAAGCGTGACATCCATTCCAGTTATTAGCCAGTTGGCTAGTAAAGGTTTGTATCAAATTTTTACATTCTCATAAAAAATGAGAAGGTCTTGCTTTAATGTATATTAAGGGACAATTTTTGGTTGATTCAGCTTCAGTATTATAATTTTGCTCTTTCTCTTCTATTCAAATGAAGTAAAATCCAAAATTGTCTCCCTTCAATATAAAAATGATCGAATTGGGCATAACAGGAATCAATTTGTTGATTTTAGTCGAGCTTAATGCAGTGACCCCCTATGCAATTTATTCACGACACCGGCCGGTGTATGCATTTTTGATCTCATACATAGTTTCCTTCGCTATCGCTGTCAGCTGCATCGCGCCACGGTGGTGGATATTGCGATTGTCATGCGCCCTAATTCACTAATGTCCAAAAGCCAGCCAGAGGGATGAAAATTTCTCGCGCACGCGCCTTTAAACCATGGTATCATTTTATACACTATACAGAGTGAAGGGGAAGGAGTTAGTACGGAATTGCTCTCTGAAACCGGCGAGAGGGTTTGCGTGGTTGATCGAGAGAGTGGGGATGAGGGGAATTCTCTTGTGTGCGAAAAACCGACGCAGCAAGTGAGGGGGCCTCTAAGACTGTCAGAGAGCCGGCAGCCCGCACTGCGAGCTGCTGTCTTTAATTTCCGCACTTTTTTCGAGATCAAAAGGAAAAAAAGGACTAGAGAAAATTTTTTTTTATTTTTCACGAGACCTGCGGACAAAATTTTCCTCCTCCACCCTCTCGTTCCGTTGACGGCGGTTTTTTTTATTGTTTCCGGGCTAGCAGCAGGAAAATAACACACACACGACAGGAGAAAGGGAAATCGAAAAAAGGAAAAAATAGGGAGGAGAGTTTGTCTCTCCTCTCGTGAGGTTTCAAAAAATCCATTTCCCTTCACTTCTAGGATCTGTTGAGAGGCGAGAAATTTAAGGTGAGTCAAGAGTCCAGGGTTTATTTCAAGTTATTTATTCTATTAGGAAAGTGATCAGCTGATTGTGGATTATTAAGTAAGGGGGATTTTTTCTTTAGCGTTACAGTGAAAATAATTTACTACTCTCTGGGAGGGGTTGTTGCCAAGGGAAATACTACTGCAGTGTCAGGAATGAAGTGGGGCAGGTTCTAAAAGTTTAATCGGTGCTTTTTCCCTTTTTCAATGTGATTCCAACCCCAGTGGCTTTTGTTCAATTTCAGTGTTCACCTTTTTTTCCTCGAGTGGTTCTTCATTATTGAAGTGTTCAGCGCTTCTTGCTCTTTAATGGTGATTAAGAAAGATCCTGTGAAAGTGTAAATGAAAGCTTTTTTCAATTTTATTGTGTTAAGGAAAAGTCTTATTTTGGAAAATCTGTATTTTACCATCTTTATTTTTAAGAGCAGAAATAACTTTTTTTCCGAAATCAGTGATTTTTCGAATTGAGAATCAAAGAAAGAAGATAATTGTCTAAAGAATCTTGCTAAAAAGGGAGAAAAAGGAAATAATAAGGTGAAATAGAAAGCAGATAAGAAATAAAAGAAGAATGGTTAAAAAAGGTAATAAAACAGTGTGAAAGATAAGAGTTGAAATTCGAGGAGATTTTGGAAAATGAACGCCCCAGTGGTCAAAACTGAAACTAATATTAGAAAATGTTTTATTTGCAATATTTCATTGATTATCTCTTCGCCGGATTGGATTTAGTCATCTCTCCATCTTTTTATCAGTTTTATCTTTCATTGTGGTTGTTAACTTATCTTCGAAAATCGAAAACATATTTTGGATTATATACAACTCTAAGAGGATATTTATACACCGAACTAAGGAATTTCAAAATTTTCCTTCGCCTCCGCTTGTGACATTTGAAATGATCGGTTGACGAATAGGAAAAAAGTGTTTATTAAAATTGATAATGTAATTGTAAAATTATATCTTTTACCTTTTTTGAGACCGGATTATCAAAGAAAAGAAATTGAGATTTTAAATTGAAATTGTTTGTCACCTGTTAGGGTAATTTAATGATTAATTTGGATCAATCATATGCTGGAGTCAGTTAAATCCTTGCGCATTCGCTTCTCGAATCCTTTCAATCTTTTCTGCTAAAAAGGGTTTCCAAGATCATGCGCATTACTCGAAGCCGGTATTCCACATTGACCGAGACACCTTAAAAATCGAATATCGCGGAAGGTTCTGAAAATCTTTCTTCTTTTTTTCTGGAAATGATTCTTCAATTTTGTGTCGAATTTTTTTCTGAAAATCAAAAACAAAAGGACCTTTTTTGTCCTTAATGATTCGAGAAGTTTTTTTGGTCAACTTTATGATATTTTTTTTGCCATCGTGCAAAAAAAATGATTATCCATTTGAGAAAGGAAACGCCATATTTTTTTGTCCTTCAAATTTTGTGTTTTCTTAAAAGATTAGATTGACTCTTTTTGGTGATAGGAGGTTTTCTTAGATTAGAAAATTGTTTTTTTTCTCTTCTATTGTAGTACATTTAAATAAGTAGAATTTGATAAAAATAATTTTCTGTTTGTATCAATTAAATTGCTTTATTATAGATCCGAAATTTATCTTTCTATAAGCAATTATATTTTATCATTGTATTCAAATAATTTTCAGTACTTATTGTTTGACTAAAAATACAAAAGTTTGAATATTTTTTTAAAACATAAGTTTTTGATATTAGTAACGATTTTGGTTGACTGAAAAAGAAATTTAATTAGGTACAATATTCCTATATTAATTATTTAGGCGAGAGTGTCCTTTATTGAATCACTTCAATTTTTTAAGAAACTATAGTGCTTCGTCAACCGCTACGCGGTCGACTTTTTTGCTTTCTTCTTTTTTTCTATTCAAATTGTTCCTTTTATTTAATATTAAATTATTTATTGTGACTCATTTAAAATTACCTAAATTTTTATTTAGTTTCTCTAAAGTTAAGTTAATTAAAATAAAAATTGCCACTTCATAATGATATTGAAAAGAGCGACTGTAGATCCATCTTCTAACTATGTATGAGTTTTTAAGGTACTATATTTCTTTAGATTTGGAAATGTGAGTGTGCCCTTCTATGTTTTATTTTCATTGCTATAACTGCGAGAGTACATTCGATTATTTTCGATTTAAATTCGAGATTTCTCACTCATGTCTTTTTTTCTAAAGGATGACAGATTGGTCTAATTCCAGATATAAGTTGTTTTTATGTAGGCAGATTATGTTCAAAATTTTCCGGAACCTAGGATGTTTATTTTCAAAGCAAAATTGAAAAACTGTTTTTTACTTACTAAAGAAAAATATTGGTGAAAATAAAATTGATGTTTTTTTATTGAAATAGGAGGTTTTAAAAATAAGTTAACTTGCGATTTCTTTCGCTACGGGTGTCAACTACAATATTTCGATGTAATAAAGAGTTTCAAATCTTAGACAAGTTTATTAAAAACAATTTTTGTTGTGAACGCCATGTGTACACAGTAGCCACACGAATTAGCAAAGAATTATCATTTTAAGAATATTAAAGTTGTCTGCTCTACGAGCCAGTAAAAAAAATGCTGTATACTTTCATGACGATTCGCAACGTGATAAACTGAAATTGTCACTTTTGCTACTTAACCTGACTTCGAAACATATTAATTACATATATTATCAACTAATAATTGTTTCACAATAATTTCCTATTTTATTGTATAATTTTGTGTAATTTTAACTTTTTTGTTGAAAAGAGAGTGAGGAGGAAAGTAACGTTATTACTTTCCTCCTCGTTTCAATATTATGCATACTTTATGAAATGAGTGAAGCAAATCATATTTAAAGTTACAAATTACATTTTGTTCGTTAAAAATAAGGAATTATAAGTAAGTTGACTTTCGTTTTGACATATTAAAATAACCTAAAAATAGTTTATTGAACCAGCTAAATTTTTATTCTGTGTTCATATTTTGGTTCATTTTATGTTTGTCATAATTGTTAATTTTTGCTTTTAAACTTTAGATAAAGTTATTTTCATGTTATATTTTTTATTTTGTTTAATGCCAAAAATATGAAACATGAATTACTAGACAGCTACTGCCCACATAGCACAATAGTATGAGGTAAGGTTATGTCGAGTACTAATCGTAAGGCTCATAAGGTTACACGATATTGCTGTGATAGACCTAAGGTGAACTAAAAACTTCCGCCATGGAGGTAAGGTAACATGTTAGGGTGTGGTGACTATATATGATAAGGCCATGGTAACCTTACACGTTAAGGTTGAGGTAACGTTACATGTTAAGGTTGAGGTAAGGTTACATGTTAAGGTTGAGGTAACGTTACACGTTATGGTTAAGGTAACGTTACATGTTAAGGTTGAGGTAACGTTACATGTTAAGGTTGAGGTAAGGTTACATATCAAGGTTGAGGTAAGGTAATTATTAAGTTGTAAGGTTGAGGTAAGGTTAAGGTAAGGTTGTGATAAGTTTACCAGTTATGGAAAATATTGAAAAAATAATTAATAAATAAATATTCAATTAAAATGTTAAGTTTGTTGCTCTTCTCTATTTTGGAAACCTGACATGAAGCAGAAAATTTTGAAAACAAATTTGGGAGGACTGGGTTTATGCGCGTCGATCCCGGGTTCGAATCCCAGTCCCCCCAAATTTGTTTTCAAAATTTTCTGCTTCATGTCAGGTTTTCAAAATAGAGAAGAGCAACAAACTTAACATTTTAATTGAATATTTATTTATTAATTATTTTTTCAATATTTTCTATAACTGGTAAACTTATCACAACCTTACCTCAACCTTACAACTTAATAATTACCTTACCTCAACCTTGACATGTAACCTTACCTCAACCTCAACATGTAACGTTACCTCAACCTTAACATGTAACCTTACCTCAACCTTAACATGTAACGTTACCTCAACCTTAACGTGTAAGGTTACCATGGCCTTATCATATATAGTCACCACACCCTAACATGTAACCTTACCTCCATGGCGGAAGTTTTTAGTTCACCTCAGGTCTACCATAGCAATATCGTGTAACCTTATGAGCCTTACGATTGGTACTCAACATAACCTTACCTCATACTATTGTGCTATGTGGGTGCATAACACTGTTGACAAAAATATAAAGTTGAACTTGATTATTACTGTATAGAAGTCCTGTACAGTTATTTTGATATGGCACTGTCTTGGCGTTCCGAGAAATTATGTTTCAAATTTTGAAATTATGTTTCAAAGTTTGTCGTGGCGTTAGCGCTACCGCTAATTTCAGTAACTAAACAGTTGTGTATTGACATTTTCGAAAGATTTTAACTACACGGAAAAACCTTTAAGCAGTCTGCTCACCCGAAACTTATGCGTCAGCGCCACCACTAAACTTGTTCATCTGCACTCCCAAACTGGGTGACCAACGTACCCAGTTGTAATTTTCTAAACTTTTTGGGAAGTTTGTCTATCGAAAACGGTAATGCTACGCACCCAGTGGCGGGCGATCAGACTTTCCATGCAGTGAGAAGCGAAATTTTGTGACAGTGGGAAGGCAGACTTCTCAAAGGTTTTTCCGTGTATAAAATAAATCTTTTGGTTTTATAGTTTAAAGTTTTTATATTTTTAATTTTGTTCTTTTATTTTACTGTTGACAACTACATAAAGTTTTAAAATTATTTAATACTAGCTGTCGTACCCGTCTTCGACGGGTTTTAGTTTCTACAAATACATTCAATAGTGTGTCTACCAGTCTCCAAAATGGTAAATAGCGAGGAATTTAATTTGACTGGAAAAAATAATAATTAGCTACCATTAACTATTTCATTAGAAAAATATTACTATTTTAAATCAGTGATTGACTTTTTATCACCAAATAATTTATTTTTAATTAATTAAAATGCAGAGAACAATGTTTGTCAATTATTTGTAGAAATTTAATTATTGTATTATTTAGTTAATCCAAAATTTCCACCAGTTTTTGGAGTTACATATAGTGAATCAAATTCGAACTAATTGTATCATAATTGCTAAAATCTAAAATAAGACCTATATTGCAGGCTAAATTCACAGTTTTTCCCGATTAAATTAAATTCCTGCATATTTCCAGTTTTTACGAAGTTGAAGTCCACAACGTTTGTCAACGAAATAAATTTATTTAATGCATTCAAGTATTATTTTTAATTTAATATTTAATTGCAAAATAATTATTATATTAAAATATAAACATCAATCTTTTATTTCGAAATATTTTTGTGACAATATTGCAGCGTCATTTTTAATTAATTTACTAAGTTTAAAATTTTTTTTCGTTGATCAACGTTGTGGACTTCAACATGGTCGTTTTTTCCAGTTGGTAGAACCCCTGTTAAAAGTGTTAGTAAAAACAAAAACCCGTCGAAGAGTATTTTCATAAAATAAGTGAATTTTTGTAGCCATTTGTAGTTTTATTTATTGTTAATACTTATCAAAAAAATTTATATTTGATGAGAAAAGATACACATATGGAAAAATTTGTACAAAGCTAGGAAAAACGGGATTGTTTGTTAAACAAAAATAATAATAGACACCCTGTTTAACTTTTGCCTTTAGAATGCCCAAAACATCCCTAAAAGTTAAATCTAGAATTAAAATAACAAAACTTTTTACTATCTAAGTTTTTTCCCAGTATCATAATGCAAGTATCGTATCACAGGTATTCTTGAATTCCTGCAGTATCAATTTTATTATAAAAAATCTCCATTTTTAATATTTTTGAAGTTTTTGCAATTGAAAAATTTTTGATTAAATGGATAAACAAATAATTCTAATTTCCATTATATTTTAACGTCAAAAGTTTATCAGAGACCCCAAAAATACTACTGATTTAAGCTTGATAGTAATTGGTCTGTCAATTATAATTTTTCAATTTTTTGATATTAAAAACATTTTTATACTTACTTCTATCTTTTAGTTAAGGACAGTATTTTTTTCAAAATTATGCTAAAATATGATTAAATAACATGTAATATTTAATTACAGAAAGTTTAAAAGATTATACATTAAAAAATATAAAATTTGTAAATTTTCAATTTTTTTAATTTTTTGAAAAAATTGAATACCTCCCGTTCTAATTAATATGTTTAAAATCTGTAAATTTATTGTTTATATATATCTTACTAAAGTCATAACTGATTAATTTACAGCAATCTGTCAAAATTAAAAAAAAATTCGAATTTTTTGGAAAATTCATAATTTTTTTTTATATTATTAATATTATTTTTTAATTTAATTTATTGTTATATATCTTTAAAATCATTTATATTATGAATAAATTAAAAACTTTATGCTAATCTGCAAAAATTAAAAAAATTTTTTTTTGAATTTTTGGAAAAATTTATAACTTTTGTTCAGCTCAATATTTTTTCATCAAATACCTATAGTTAATATTTAAAGTTAGACCAATACCTAAAAGATTGCCAAATTTTACTTCAATCAGTCAAGACGTTTTCAAGTTATACGTGCGAACAAAATTTTGCGGACATACATACATATATACATACACACATTCATACATACTAGAGTGTCCGTTCCCGGGTAGCAAAATCCAAGTCTCTACCAGAGTACAGATCTGATGCAGACCTGTGATTCTAGATCTGGAACGGATCTGGAATTTTACATGGTCCAAAGCAGAAGCAGACTTGGTAACCAATTAAACAGCTCTATCTATAAGCAGGTACCAAAACTACTAAACCAATTGCACAAATAATGAAAAGTCGGTAAGGTGAAACCGATTGAGCCCTTCTACAGGTAGGAAAACAAGGATAGCGACGTACAGAAGTATAATATTAAGAGAAAACCGAAATTTTAACTTTGTATTGCTATAAATTTCTCTTTACTATTTTCATGATCATTCTCCATATTTGAATTAGTTAAAAATAACTAATTTTCAGAAAAGCATATCTGATTGTCAGTTAAAAATAACTGATATTTTAGTACATTCATTTAACTGATTAAAATATAATTAAATAAGAATTATTAATTAAGCTTAATAAGATTAATTAGTGAGTAGCTCATAATATTAATTTTTTCATTATATACTATAATATACCGAATATTTATTCATAATAATAATAATTTGTAATACACTGAAAGATTGATGAAATTTGACCAATTTTTTAGTTGTTTTTTACTGATAACCATTAATTTTGTCATTGACAATAAGTTAATTTTAACTGATTGCAGAAGTAAAATGTCAGTCATTTATTGTTAGTTAACCCAGTGATTTTTAACTGATTCAAATTTAGAGAGCACAATTAAAATATAATTGTTCTTGTCGTTTCACGAATATTTATATTTTATGACCCTTATAATGCAAAACATTTTCTTCTGCATGCTTTTTAAAATTATTTCACTAAACAGTTGGTTACTTAATGTATCTATTGAACTGAATTCAGATTTATAATTGTTTAACCTAATATTAGAAAATATTTACTCGGAAACAAATCCCTATATGTACAATAAATTCTATAATTATTACTCTACACAAGTAATTTATGCTTACAAATTAAAAACCGAGAAATCTGAAAATGTACTATATAAACAACTTTTGGGAATTTCCCAAACGTAGCATGAGCGCGAGATAGTCCGAGATAGTCCCGTGAGAGGAAGCAGCTTATCCCCACCATGCGGCACACCAAGTCGAAACTGAGTCCCGAGCAACCCTCACAGCGGGGGTTTATGACTTTTCTATAAAAATATAAATTTGTTAAATAGTAACAGTTTTAATTTTTCATTGACATATTTAAATTCCTTACTTTCTCACGATTTCATACATATGTTGTTTACCAAAAAAAGTTAAAATTAAAAAATTAAGTTAAATGGTATATGCTTCAAATAATGCAATTATTGGGTCAAATAGCATTAAATTGATTTAGATAAAACCTAAGTGATACAGTAAATATTTATTTGATAATATGTAAGGTTTTTGGTAGAGTTAACTTCATTCTATGTATCTGAAAAAAATGACAAATTTTTTTAATTTTAACTTTTTTTTGATAAACAACATATGTATGAAATCGTGAGAGAGTAAGGAATTTAAATATGTCAATGAAAAATTAAAAATGTTACTATTTAACAAATTTATATTTCTATAGGGCAGTCATCGATTCGCTCCCGTGAGGGGAAGTGGCATTCTCCCACCATGCGGCCAGGGGCCTGAGCTCGGGGTTCGGAGCGAACGTAGCACAGCGGGGGGCGCCTGGTTCCTTAATCCCTCATTAAGTCATCCTTCCTTAATGACAGTGTTTAAAAAATATAAATTTCTCAAACATAAACATTTTAAAGTTTTTTTTATTAAATTCAGATCCCTTATTTTATTACGAATCCATACATATGTTATTTGCCTTAAAAATGTTAATATTTAAAAAAACTTTTAATTTATTATGAACTGACACTCAAATAAATTCATAGTAAATTTGACTTTCAAGTAAATATATATTTTCTCTGGCTGTATAATCTACTTTTTACTTCAGTTGAATTCTGAAAAAACTTAAGAATTACAATCAGTCAGTTAATAATAAATTTTAAACTTTTTAAATACTAAAATTTTTAAGGCAAACTACATATGTATGGATTCGTAATAAAACAAGGAATCTGAATTGAATAAAAAAAATTGAAAAATGTTTATATTTGAGAAATTTATATTTTTTAAACACTGTCATTAAGGAAGGATGGCTTAATGAGGGATTAAGGGACCGGGCGCCCCGCTGTGCTACGTTCGCTCCGAACCCCGAAGTCAGGTACAAGGCCGCATGGTGGGGGAAGGCCCCTTCCCCTCACGGGAGCAAATTGATAATCGCCCTTTCTATAGAAAAGTCATTAACAGTTTTCCTTAATGAGGGTTTGAGGGACCGAGCGCCCCCGCTGTGAGGGTTGCTCGGGACTCAGTTTCGACTTGGTGTGCCGCATGGTGGGGGAAGGCTACTTCCCCTCACGGGACTAACTTGGACATCGCCCAGTGAGAGAGAGAAAGAGAGTCTATTTGCTCTGCTTTTTGAATGCAATTTTTCTCTAAGCCCAGATTCTCAGACCTCCGAGATGGTCGAGCGGTTAAAGCGTTTTATCTTGCGTCCCCTACGTCACCAAAACCTGCGTTGCGATATATAGTTAGGTGCTCGAATCCCTGCGTTTAGGAATTTTCTTAATATAATTATAATCTACGACTGTAATAAAAAAAAATGAAAAATTTATGTTTAGGAGTGTGTATTTAAGTAGTTCTTCCAGCTTAAAATAAAAAAAAATTGAAGAAAATTAAAAAATAAACAATTTAAAACATTTAAATTTAAGTTAAATTTTGCTTTTTGTAATTTATTTAAAAACAATCTTATTCATTTGAAAAATGCCTATTTTATTAATTGCAAGAGATAAAAATATTATTATTATATTTAAATTAAATATATTTTCAACTAAAAACACAAATTTTACAAAAAGCAAAGCTATTATAATAAACAGCAAAGCAATGACCAGAAAAAAGCAAGAACCCACGCTAGGTACTGTCGAACGCCTTGTTACCATACGAACAACAGAGAAAGTCAAATCTGGTTATATACACGTTTCAGACATGTTCCACGTTTCAAACCAGCTTTGGCACAGACTTGGTTACCAGATCTGGCCCAGATCTAACCAGATCAGTTACAGACCTGATCCAGACTTCAATTGCTACCCGGGTTATTTACCAAGTTGTTTATTTTTCTTGCGACGCCCCCTTAATTATTAGTAATTAAGGGGGCTAAAATGTCTAAAATTTATCTGAAACAAAATGTCAGACCAAAATATACATGTATGTATGTTTTCTTATAAAATAATTCAATCATGGCAACACGGAGAAAAATTGAAAAATGATTTATGCAGTCAGTGTAGTACTCCTTTATAGAATAATATGTGACAGGTACACACTATAGTATTAGAAGTTTCATAGCTGAACAGTTTGGGACTCAACACAATTTATCCCATTCATCAGCTTAAACAAGACTGTTTATATAGTCTAAGAGGGAATAAGAGTATAAAAAATTGGAATGAGAAATTACTTTCTCATGTAATTGTTAAAAGAACGCGGCAGTGTACAAAACACAAGTCAATAATAGAAGCGAATATTGAACAAATAGTACTCAGTCCAGTTCTTTCGAAAAATGAACGCCGTGCACATAAAGTAGATACCTACTCGAAAACCACAAGTTATTCTCTCTCTCTCTCACACTAATGGTCGTTCACTTATCTTACCGTTTCACTTACTCTTACACGGAGAGAAATGTGCTACGAATAACGCTATAGAGACATGTTGGTTCGCTTTTCGCATAGACGTCTGTACCTAATTTTGCAAAGGCCGGTGCTAACTTTGCACAGCTTTTTACCACTTGTGCCACAGTTGCTCAAATCCATGAAAAATTAGCATGGATTTCTTGCAACTTACGCATGGTGGTGTGTATGCGCTTTTAGTACGGCCTGCTCATGCGCTAAGAGCAACAGATTTCTCTCCGTGTACTACTCTCAACTATTATGCAGTGCAGTTAAGTTCATTAAATTATTAAATATTGCTGTGAGAATAATTAATTATACATTTCATTCAAGGTCAATTCACTATTTTGTACACGAAAAAAAAGAATAATCAAATTTACCATGAGGACTGTCAAACTTAAAAAAGGTTTCAAGGTTATTAAGAAAAAATTAATGTTTTTTATTTATTTATTATTAAATTCTAATAACCGTATCAAATTTAAACTAGTTGACAATATTATTTATTCAATATTATGAATATTGTTGACATCCATACTTACATTAATTACAAAGTAAAATCGACGCATATTCTAATTTATTTCATTGGTAAGGGATGTTTCTTAAATAGTAAATTTCCCCCATCGATTGCGTAGCCGAGAGGCTTAATGTAAAAGCGTGCGATTTATAATTATGCGTATATTTAGTTGTATGGTTAGGTAGGTGTTCAATCCCGTATGATTGTAAGATTTTCCGATGCATTTAGTTGTTAATTGTAATTATGAAGATGTGGGAAGAATAAAACTTGTGAATTAAGGAATATGAATATATAAAGAGTGCATTTAACACATTTTTCTTTTTTTTAATGATTGGTTATTGTTTTTTTTATATAAAATTGACGAAGTGAATAAAAGGAAACACTCGTTTCGCGTCGCGTCGGCCATTTATTTTGACAGGTTCCGCGCCTGCGTTCCTTTATTGTGAAAATTTCGAAGTAGGGGACTGAGTCCAGTTTCTCTACTATGCACACTGCAGCGCGCCTTATAATCTTCGCCTGTGTTTCAATGCTCTTTACAGTGACATTTGGAACTAAGTCCCTCTATACACTATACGCAACACCCTAAGATGCTTGATGGAAATGAATTAATGTACTTTTACTGGACTGAGTCCAGTTTTTTCAATATTGACTCCCAGTTTTGTAAACTCTATTTTTCTCAGTGAACAACATTGAAAAAAAGTCGCTATTGAGGTAAGACGTCCCACAGGTGGGGCGTCTTGCACCACACTTTTTAAAATTAAAGAATTTACATCAAATCAACTATTAAATATTGATAAGCACTTTCATTAATTTCAAAAAGTCAATAAATAAACAGTAGACTAAAATTTTTTTTATTATAAAGTAGTTTAATTAGAAAAAAAATTTTTTTTAATTAAGTTACTATAAAGGTTTTATAATAGTTCATTTTTTCTGATTTTTATCTCAATTTCTTTTTCGGCACCTTCTTAGAAGGTTTTTTTGAAGTATAAGGTTAGGTGTTGTGTGGAACTAACTTCATCTGTGATCAACACTCAAAAATCTCCAGAAATGTAAGACAAATCACATATGGTGCATCTTGCCCCGTGGTGCAACCAGCCCCACTCTCCCCTATGTATTAGGGTGTCCGTTATTTACCAAGTTGTTTATATTTCTTGCGACGCCCCCTAAATTATTAGTTTACCATCTAAAACAAAATGTGAAACCAAAATAAACCATTAATATTCACAATAATTCTTGCCCCAAAGACGATACATTTCCCATTTAAAATACATGGGATTTTGCTTCTTTTTACAAATTAATTTTTTTTCGTCAAATATTTCATTTTACATCAATGACAAATATATATGGGGCATTCCACGCCAAGTCGGACACCTTTTGACTTTTGCATCTCCGATTTTTTTCAAATATTTTTTTTCTTTTAGTGCTCGTTGAAATGAGCTACCATGATTTTTTTCAAATTTTTTCATCAAGCGGTTTAAGAGATACAGGTTTTTGAAAAATCACGTTTTTTACGTAAATTTTTTTCTGAAATGCTTAAACTCGGACAAAAATTGATCATTTTTGACGTTCGATATATGAAAATTTTTGTTTTTACACGTAGTTTTTGATAAAAATATTAAAAAAAAATTTTTTTAAATTAACCAAAAAAAATTTAAATTTTAAAAATAAAATTTAATTTTTAAGAATGTATGTATCGATCGATTTTTTTCAAAATTTTTTGTGAGAAACTGGTACTAAATTAAGAATTTTTAAGCATAGTCTGATGATGGGCAAACGATGGGATCTATTTGTTTCTGATTTTTCAATTTTTATATTTATAGCTAAAAGTATGAAAAATGAATGAATTATCGTAAGAATGCGATAGAGAAGGACAGACAAAGCTCCTGTCCTCTTCTATCTCATTGTTTTGTTATAAGTTCACGTCTTAAGATTTCATTGTGCGTTGGCCTTTTTCTATTTTACGCGCTGCGTTCATCCGCTACATCTCAAACCTTTAAAATATTTAAACGGTCACGAAATTAAATGTTTTTCTACATATGAATATGCTTTCTCAAAATTACAATAAAGTAATTAATATCCTGAACGTCTTGTAATTCATTTTTCATACTTTTAGCTATAAATATAAAAATTGAAAAATCAGAAACAAATAGATCCCATCGTTTGCCCATCATCAGACTAGGCTTAAAAATTCTTAATTTAGTACCAGTTTCTTACAAAAAATTTTGAAAAAAATCGATCGATACATACATTCTTAAAAATTAAATTTTATTTTTAAAATTTAAAATTTTTTTGGTAAATTTAAAAAAAAAAATTTTTAATATTTTTATCAAAAACTACGTGTAAAAACAAAAATTTTCATATATCGAACGTCAAAATTGATCAATTTTTGTCCGAGTTATAAGCATTTCAGAAAAAAATTTACGTAAAAAACGTGATTTTTCAAAAACCTGTATCTCTTAAACCGCTTAATGAAAAAATTTGAAAAAAATCATGGTAGCTCATTTCAACGAGCACTAAAAGAAAAAAAATATTTGAAAAAAATCGGAGATGCAAAAGTCAAAAGGTGTCCGACTTGGCGTGGAATGCCCCATATATATTCTTATAGGAAATTTAACGCTCTAAAAAAACGGTTTCTTATGATTTTTTGATAAATTATCTCCTTCAAGAGTTATTTAAAGTTAAAGTTGAACACTGTAAATTTTTAGATTTTTGTACTTTTGCGGCAAAATTATTATGAAAAGATCCATATCAAATCATGCAGGCATTCCGACGATATACATAGCGAATTATTTTCGCAATGACATATGTTCAGAGCTGGGTAAATATTTGAAATGAATCTATTTGAAATACCTATTTGAAATGAAAAATGGCATTTTCTATTTTATATTTCAAATAGAAATGAAACAACCATTTTGCATTTTCTATTTTAAATAGATTTACAACCTATTTTCCATTTAAAATTCCATTTCCATTTTCAGTACTACACTGGAATCTAGATCGGTGAGCTCGGGATCGTTGAGACTCTGTTTACATAGTTTGTAGGCGAGGAAAGGTGGAGGGCTAGCGGGGACTTTCAAATGTCGATCAATGCCGTGCCTAATTGTAGAAGAAAAAGGTTCTCAGTGCCCGATGCTATTTATTTTATTTGATAACTTCATCATTATTTACTTTTGTTTCTTTTTAATATAAATACATTTTATTTTTGTATAATGTTTTATAATATTTTGTTATTTATATTAATTTTCTAACATGAATTATTTTTTAAAAGAATGGTGCAAACAAAAAATACTTCGTACGGCCCTGTTTGTGTTGCTTCTCAGTCTCAACTAATCCGCTAGATCGGTGAGAAGCCATCCCCGATTAGTCTCACCGATCTAGATTCCAGTGTATTCAATAGTAATGCAAATTTTCACTGCTGAATTAAAACCTTTCAATTAAAGGTCCACCCCCATGGCAGCGTGAAAGCGGAAAGCGTTAGATAATAGGAACTTATGCTACAATGGAAATCTTCTTATTTCCTTTGAATCGAATGTTTTTATTGGCTAAACGCTTTTCATTTTCCTTTTTCACGCCGCCGTGGGACTGGACAGACCCTTAATGCGTTATCAAAAATCAAAGATCTTTTTTGTAAGTACAATACAATCCTTCCATCATCGGCTCCTGTCAAACGACTTTTCAGCCACGCTGGAATGATTTTACGTTCAAAAAAAGGTCCATGGGAGACGACATTTTTGAAAAGCAACCCATATAGCACAACATTTTTCAGAAAGTTTGCAGCAAGTTTGCGGTGCAAAGTTCGGAAGTTTGCATGTCAAGTTTGCAGCAAAGTTTATGGATGTATAAAAATGTCTGCCCGATTTAAAGTTTGCAATGCAAACTTGCTGAAAATTTGCATGGCAAAGTTAAACTTAAATGTCTGCGCATTAGTTTTCTATGACAGTTGAGATACGTTAACGTTGAGATTTTTTAGAAAGTTTGCGGCAAATTATTCTCAAGTTTGCTATAAAATTATTTGTAAGTTTTCCGTGAAAACTTGTAGCAAGTTTGCATTGCAAACTTTAAATCGGGCAGACATTTTTATACGTCCATAAACTTTGCTGCAAACTTTCCATGCAAACCTCCGAACTTTGCACCGCGAACTTGCTGCAAACTTACTGAAAAATGTTGTGCTATGTGGGAATTGCTTTTAAAAGCAAACAAGCATATTAAAATTAAAAAATTTTCGAACTGTCAGGATACTCTAGATCTTATAATAAAAATTTTTTAAAAACCATTTTGCATTTTATATTAACCTATTTCAAATACATATTTTGCATTTTGCATTTTAAATAAGAAACAGACAACTATTTTCCATTTTACATTTTAAATAGGTTTTATGAATCTATTTGGCATTTTGTATTTTAAGTAGAAATAAAGAACCATTTTACCCAGCTCTGCATATGTTATCCTATTAAAAAAAAAAATAAAATGCGTATTTTTATTAATCTTGAATAGGATTTTGTTTGCACTTATCACGAATATTTTATGATTTTAGCAAAAAAATTACTTTTTTGTATTTTCTTCTATAAAATTGCGTAATTTTCATATTTTTTGGTGCTCTTGGGGCTCATTTTTCCTTTTTATACTCTTTTATGTAAATTTACGCAAAATAAAAAATAATAAAAAACAAGTGATACAAATTCAATTAAAAAAAATTTTTTTCTCAAAAAGGACTTTTTTTTCTCTTTTTATTTTTAGGATTTATTGATACTTATGTGTAGTATTTAACATAAAAATAGGTACTATTTTGTATTTTTTTGTATATTAAGAAAAAAAATTACCTACTTTCAATTTTTTACTAAAAATTCTAAAATTTTGCAACTTTTCAGGTTTCTATACTTGTACTATCAACAATGTTTTACAAAAGGCAAGAAAAAATTCTTCTACTTATTTTTTTTATATTGGAATTCATAAATACAATTTTTATGTTATTTTTTTAAGTTCTTTAAAAAAATAGTCTTTTTTAATAACATTTTACAATTTTTTTGTTCATAAAAATTATTTTATTATATATTTACATTTATTTCAGAGGCAATATCTATAAAAGAGAAAAAAATTTCTATTTATAGTTAAAATTTTTCTTAATTAATCGACTCAAGCAGGCAATAATATTCTCTCATAATAACCCGTGCAGAAATTTTGACCGGGTCCAGGTCGGGGCCAGATCGGGACAAACCGGGCCCCGATCTGGCAACCCGATCTGGCAACCCGACCTGGCCCCGGCCTTGTTGAAACACTAAAACCGACCGGGGCCATGGCACTTTGCCCGATCAGGCCGCCCTGTCGGGACCCGGTCGGGGCCATGGGATTTCCCCCGATCTTTTCGCTACCCAGGTATAAATCCAATACCAGGGATGGGTGCGTATAATACATGATGTATAATACGTGGTTTTATACATGTATAATACTACGTATGAAGGAGTTTACACCGTAAGCCTTAAATATAAGCCTCCGCGAGCATAAACGGATATGCCTCCATGAGGATATACTTGCGTCTGCGCAAAGTGTTTGCCTGCAGCTGTGTTGTGAAAGAGTTTGCCTTGACCACGTGTTCGCGCAGGCGCAAATATATGCTCCTGGAGGTATATCCGTTTATGCGCGCGGAGGCTTATATTTAAGGCTTACGGTGTAAACTCCTTCTATATTACGTCCTAGGTTTTCTACATTATGTATATTACATGTGATGACGTAACTCAGTAACTGAAAGGTGGTATTTTAATAAAATTTCTTTGTTTTTAAATTAAAAAAATTTTTATCGTTTTGTTAATAGTAAAATAAAATGTTTATTAATTAAAATCTTTACATATTTAATTTCTTTTATTTAGAAATTTAATCATAGCCGTCACAGTATTATATGTATATGATGTATATATAAGCATACAACATAACCTATATTCACTAGTGTCATAGTAGTGCAAAACTTTTTTTATCAATTAAAATTTTGTTTTAAATTTAAATATAGGAATAATGCCCGTGTGGAAAAATTTTAGGGCGCTGACCAAGCGCTTAATAAACTGTCTAACGTCTTTCTAGACCCAGGGCAGACGGTCTTGTCAAGCGGATTTGAAACGAAACTTCCACGCTATCGTCTAGAATAGACCAGCGTTTCTGGTCTGATCAGCAGTGCTAGTAAATTCTAATCTACGTCTATTCAAAATTTCTCATTATATGTTATGAAAACTATTCTTAGAATGATAAAACTTAATTACATTTGACAAGAAGACTAGAGACAGGAGGTAAAACTTCGGTAGTGGGGGTATGGCAATGCTGAGTCGCTCAGCTGATGTATGGTCAGGCGTTTACTTTCAAAAAAAGGTTTCGCCGCAGTAGACCAGACGGACTTCTGCGCAATCTAACACACGTAAACACGGGAAAATATATTCCACACGGAGAAACTTTTAATACCACTAATTCTTAAAACTGGTGAGACATTTTAGTATGTTAGGTTAGATTCAAGGGAAAAACGACATAGGTTATAGAAATTGCTATTGAGACTATCAAAAACACTCATTCAGTATATATTTTACAGTTCTTCATAAGGAAACTAACGAAAATTAGTATGTTGTTTTAGAAAGAAAATAATTTTTGCAAAGTTGGGAAAGCCATGAATTAAAAAGAAACACAACAAATTAATTGTCTATAGATACTCATAGAGACGATAGTGATACTTGGATCTGATGGTAGATGGCATTAGTGTATGCCACTGTAACTGTAGGTAAATATATTTAACACGACGTAAGAACCTAACCTATATTAATAACGCACACGCAAGTAAAGACACGACGATTGGTCACGGAAACCGAAAGATCGCACGATTCGTTAGAAGTACACAGCTGAATCGTCCTTATATATTAAACGAGTGGAAAAATATGTGCCTTCGAGAGAGAGCATTTTTTAAAATAACTTACTAATCAAATTATGTAAATAAGTAAAAGTCGTGAAAAAAATTATGTTATATTGAGGAACAGTTCTTGAATTTAATTTGGCATGAGGAGACATTCACGTTTATTAATAAAATGTTTTTTTCTTTCATACACGTGTGAATTTCAACTTCGAAAACATTAGGGTTAGTTCGCGACGTCAGGTGATGGACTCGGTGATGCTCGGGCGAAATCGGTTAAGTCCGCCCGCAGTCCTTCCAAAATTGGTATGTTACGTTAGAATGTCTGTTATATATTCTATCTATATGTGGAAAAAAGGTTAGAATTACCGTATTATTTCACAAACAAAAACTAGCATTTTATTCTTTTCTAAAGAAAAATAAGACTATTTCTAATGCAGATAGTAATTTTTGTACACCGAAGGTTGCTTAATATATAACGAACTTATCATATTTTCGTATTAATGTTGAAATTATTAGCACAACGCACGAAAAATCCTCACATTCTAACGTACTTTTAGAATAAAGATAACCAAATATATTCAATATTAGAAGAAAAAGTTTCTCCGTGCATACAAATACAATATGAAATATAAGTGTTTATATTTTCAAACATCTTATAGTTATTAAAAAAACGTTTTAAAAACAAAAAAATGTGTAAACTGTAGCATGAAGTGTATTAAAAGTTAACAAAAAGTAAAAGTCATAGTGTTGTTTAGGTTTATCTTTCTTCTTGTTACAACTTTTCACACAGCACGTTTTCGTAATTTTTAACTATTTGAATAACACTTAATTTAATAATCACTCACATTATTTCTATATATCCGTTATGACACACATTGTCTTGATATTGATATTTGAAATAATTTTGATGACTTTTTTTTACATAAAAAGTATAAAAAAATATTTTAATTTTCTGTATTTTTCATTTCAACTTTCTTTAAGCGTAAGACTTTGTGTCCCTCCCAATCTTTGGCATTGGAGATATACACGGAAAAAAATGTTCACGAATCTCTCGTGAACTAGTATATCACTTTTGGATGGGACACAAAATTCTTGAAAATCAACAAACACAGTTCGTTAAAATTTCATCAACTCCTTCACTAGAAACATAGTACGGTTTCCGAACTTTTCGTCAAAGTTAACGAAAAATTCGTGAACTTTTAAAAAATGCTAAAAACAAGAAAAAATAATTTCCAGACACTACTTTTTTATAGTATTTCACTTTATTTGATAACTTGACGCCTATTACGCACCCAACTACACAGAATACACAATTTTATCGCCATTAAAATTCGTAATTCGCTTCACGGGATTCGAACCTAGTACCTATACCCTATAACATAATATTTCTAACAACTAACCGCCACGGCTAAATCTAGATACACTGTCCTTCGACAAACGAAACGATTAGCTTTGTCTGCTGTAAAACTCAGGACCGTGCAAAGTAGAAAAAGTCCCTTATCGTAACTTTTAATTCATTTTATGAATTATTTGTTTCACAAAGGAAATTAGCAAACAAAAATATTCACTAAGTAATAAAAAACACTGATTCTAAATAATAACTTTCATCAAAGAATTTTCCCGAATGTAAACACCGATGACACCGACTGAATGATGAATGCTTGATCAGCCATATTTGATGCGCATTACGAACTGCGCATACTACTGACACTCGCGAGTTCACGATTTTTTCGTGAACTTGTACCTCTACTTTTGACGAACTAGTCTTCCTTAACAGTTCATCAAAAATTCATTAACTTTGTTTCAGTTTTTCGTTGACGTTCGCCATTTCTAATCAAAAGTGAATGAAAATTTTGAAATTTTGTGTCCCATCCAAAAGTGATATACTAGTTCACGAGAGATTCGTGAACTTTTTTTTTCCGTGTAGTAGTCTTTTTGTAAAATAAAATTTACTGCAAATCAAAACAGCCGGATGAAACTAGCAGTCGTACTCAGCACCAATCTTTAGGCGTCAACCACTAATTAATGAAATTAATAAATAAAAACTTACTAAATTTGCTATTTAGTGGATATTGATTCTCAAATAACAATATTGGATGGTTTTTTAAATCATTAAATATTACTAAATTTGAAGAAGAGGCATATTTGTAGATGACGCCTAAACATTGA
Organism: Leptopilina heterotoma; assembly: GCF_015476425.1. Classification (NCBI taxonomy): domain Eukaryota; kingdom Metazoa; phylum Arthropoda; class Insecta; order Hymenoptera; family Figitidae; genus Leptopilina; species Leptopilina heterotoma. Next base: position 267,502 of record NW_025111012.1, read on the forward strand.
TGCTGAGTACGACTGCTATGCTAGCTTCAGCCGACTAGTCAAAACACATAGAAACACATCAAAATCTATTTTTTTCAGTGCACATTTAAAATTAAATTATACAGAAAACAGCAACAACATAGCACATTATTATTCACATAAAACAGAAACCACAACGAATACTAAAATTCACAAAGAAAATGCACCATACGCTAACTGATCTAACGACGCCAAACGACGCGACGCCATGTTACTTAACAGCTGGGCATACATCGACGTATGCGCATATAACATCCTAGACCAAATCTAGACGGTCTTAATAACACCGTACTAGGCGGACATATTTGACTTAGATTTTTTCTAATAAGCCCATCTGTTAAGTCACTGATTCGGGACTTGATGGACCGTCTAGAATTAGACGGACTTGATGATTGCTAATCGGGAAATCATTGGACTCTAGACTGCCACAATATTTTTCCACACGGGTGGGAATATAAATAATAAATAACAAACATTTGAGGTTATGGTAAAGAGGGTAAATATGTCAAAATAAGTCTGCCATCATGATTATGTATTTTACCTAGTTTTATACAGTTTTATACGTATAATACGTCGAAAATGTATTATACGTATAAAACCTCGAGTGACGCGTCAAAACCCATCCCTGTCCAATACTGACTGCATTTTATTAAATAAAGCTCGTTATTTGATTATTAAAGCATGGGGAGTATTTACTTCAATATATATATATATATATATATATATATATATTTTTTTTTTTTTACTTCAATATTTTTGTAGTAAATAAACTTTTATGAGTGTCATTAAAAATGTAAATAATTATTAGAATTGCTTTTATTAAACTAAGTTTTTAAAAAAAATATTTTTCTTATTTTCTTTCATTAATTTAGACAGACTATCTTATTTAAATAATTGCCTAATTTATTATTATTATTATTGTTAATAATTATTTAAACCTATACTTTATGTAACATTATTAAGAATTATACACAAAACACTTAAAACTAAGACGGAAAAATATCGCACGCACGGGGGATCGAACCCTAGACCTCGAGGACGAAAGTCGAATACACATACCGCATAGCCACGCAAGCTTGGAAGTGACCTCGCTTAAACTTCCTTTTGAATCATGGGACCGTTATATACAGTGCTATCATAATAAATTGACTGTATCATATTTATTTATAGAAAAATTATTAAAAATGTATGTTATATATATATATATATATAAATTAATATGTTTATCATAATAATATGGTAAAAATTATTAATTTAATTATTTATTCTCTATTATTTATAATTTAACTATTTTTTAAAATAATAAAAATTTTTTTATTATTAATAATTCACAATAATACTAAAAATTATTAATTAATAATAATTTATTTTTTTGCCTTAAACATGGAATTTCAATTTAAGTGTGAAAAATAATTAAGAGTTTTTAAGAGTTATAAATGTCAAAAATAATGTTAATATTGTAACCACAAAAAAATTTAACATTTTATGCAATATTTTTGGTTATTACCATGATAACATCGACAAATGGTTCACCCTCGACAATTGGTGCGTTTGTCCTATTGTTTTAAATTAAAGGAGAATAAATTCTTAAGACATCCCTCGAGGCCAATTTTTGAGTTTTTAATTGTTTATAATTTTTATTTTCAAATTTCAATCAAAGTTAACAAATTAACACAATTTTTTAAAAACGGACGTTTATTTTCTTATTCCGTTACTGCACATGCTCTAAATCAGTTCAAATTAATCCAATTTTACCAGCAGACAATTAAAAACCCATAAAGTAATATATTTCAATTGTCATAAACAACATTAATTAACAAATATACATTTTCTTTTTAATTTTAGTTCATTTGAAGAATATTTTTCCTTTATGATTAAAAAATAACTTATTTAAATTGTTATAAACAATATTAATTAACAAATAGTTAACTTATGATCCTGTCCAAAAAAAAATTTTTGTTACAAATTTTCTTTTCTACTTAGGTTCTTTTAAAGAATATATGTCTTTTTTGCTTATAATATAACTTATTTAAATATTTAATATTATATATCCGTGGTCTTTTAACATTATCTAAATAAAAAAGTAAACGTGAAAAAAAAATTTTTGTGGAAAGGAACAAAAATTAACTATTTGTTAATTAATATTATATTTAACCATTTAAATAAGTTATTTTTTAAACAAAAAGGACACATATTTTTAAAATGAACTTAAATTAAAAAGTAGACGTGAAAAAAAATTTTTTTGGTGGAGAGGAACATAAGTTACATAACTATTTGTTATTTAATATATTGTTTATAACAATTTAAATAAGTTATTTTTTATCAAAAAGGACAAATATTCTTTAAATAGACTTAAATTAAAAAGAAAATGTAAAAAAAAAAATTTTTAGTAGAATAGGAATCAATGTTAAGTATTTGTTAATTTATATTGTTTATAACAATTTAAATAAGTTATTTTATAATCAAAAAGGACAAATATTCTTTAAATGAACTTAAATTAAAAAGAAAAGGTGAAAAAAACATTTTTTAGTGGAAAGAAATCACCCGAGTCGAAATTTAGACCCTACTTAGCCTCTGAAAATGTAGGGCTTATTCAGGTTTAGCAGTCGTAAAGTAGGGTCTGATTTCAATACAATTTTTAAAAACTAGATCCTCCTTTGACTCCCAAAGTAGGCTGAAATTTGCCAATCTTCCATTTGGAGAAGCAAAGGAGGGTCTACTTCTAAGAAACCTATACCGTACTTTTAAACCTCGTAGACCCTACTTTCATACTCCTAGACCCTACAATTAGAAAAAGAAAAATTTGAAGATTTGCTCAGATTCAATTGAAGCACTAGGGATGAGTAAAAGTGGAATTTTATGTGTTTTATAGCGTCTATATACACGAAGTGTATATAGACGCTATAAAACACATCAGTATTTATGAATTTGGAGTACTTTTTGCATTTGCAGTGTTTCAAGTAATGCATTAAAAAATAATTCAAAATTTTCTTTTAGAATGTAGGGTCTAGGAGTATGAAAGTAGGGTCTACGAGGTTTAAAAGTACGGTATAGGTTTCTTAGAAGTAGACCCTCCTTTGCTTCTCCAAATGGAAGATTGGCAAATTTCCGCCTATTTTGGGAGTCAAAGTAGGGTCTAATCGTATTAGAATTAGACCCTACTTTACTACTCCTAACACTCAATAGACCCTGAAAATTCAGGGTGAAAGTAGGGCTTAAATTTCGACTCGGGCAAAGTTAACTATTTGTTAATTAATATTGTTTATAACAATTGATATAAATTACTTTCTGTTTTATTAATTGTGTGGTGGTCATATTGTATTAATTTGAACTGATTCAGTTCATATGCAGCAACGGAATAAGAAAATAAGCTTCCTTTTTTGAAAAATTGTATTAATTTGTTAACTTTGATTGAAAATAAAAATTATAAACAATTAAGAACTAAAAAATTGACCTTAAGGGATGTCTTAAGAATTTATTCGCCTTTAATTTAAAATAAAGAATACTGAAACCGGGTAAGAATTGTAGGCTGTAGACAGTTTTGAACAGTAAATTGTAAAAAAAATCCCATTGTGCGCTGTTTGTAGATCCTTGGGCAAACCCGGCCTGGTCCTGGTCGGGGCCACGAAGTCGGGGCTAGATCATGAAACCCCGACCGGGGCCAGGGCGGTAATCGGGAACAAAAGTGGCGATTTCTGCACGGGAAGTTATGTTCAATTTTATTGACAAAAAATTTTAAACTTCATTTAAAAAATTTGAACGTCTTAAATAAACTAACCGCACTGAGAGAAGAAAAGCACAGAATCTGAATTCTGCCGCACACCGGCTATACAAATTGAGAGACTGAATCTGTCCTTCGCATAAAAGACATATACTGTCACTTAAAGCGTAGAATCTGTACTTCAAAATTTTTCAAAGTACAGCATCTGTGCTTCAGAGTACAGAATCTGTCCAATAGTGGCACTGCTGCTGCGTTCAACCTGGAGTACTGATGCTGAACTATGTCGAATTCAGATTCAGTGCTTTTCTTTTCTCAGTGCGGGATAAATAACATTTTCGAACATCATTATTATCATATAAATATTGTAACATCATTTTCGGGCATCATGTTAATTATCAATATTCTTTACTATTGCCACGATTTTTCAAACTGATGTTAAAAATTTTGAAATAAGCGATGGTTCGAGTATAGAAGCACAGAAAAAAAGTCTTAAATCTATGAAGGACTAATTTTAAAATCAGGCTTAATTTTAGTCTGTAACGATATTTTAGCCTCACGATTAACTTAAGAGTACTGTTAACACGCCTTAATCTTAAAGCAATACATATTTATAACTTATTTTTATATGTAAGTCTTAAATGTAGTCTCAGCGAAACTAGTAGAAACTTTAAGAACTCAACAGATAAAATGAAGTTGATATGTAGACTAGTTTTTAGTCCCCTAGCGTCTATAGTCCTCTGGAAGGGGAGACGCGCTTGGGCGTGATCAGGTGACGTGTCATTAGTTGACTTGGTGTTGCCTTGAGTGTACGTGTTTTCTTCGTCCATTGTCACCTGTAGATTTTGATTTTTGTGTACCGAATAAATAAATAAGTTTTTATTATATGAAGTGCAAGCATAGTTCCACTGAACTGAAATGAATTTAATTCAATTAACCGATTTCATGTCTATTATTAAATAATGATTACTTATAAGGTACATGTTAACAAATGTCACCATGGAAGTATATGAAAAATTGGACTTCAATAATAAAAAATAAATAAATAAATAAAAATAAAGAATAAAAAATAAATAATAAATAATAAATAAATAATAATAATAAATAATAAATAAATAATTTTTTTTTAATAATATTTTTTTCTTAATAAATAATTTAATAATTTTTTTATTATTTTAAATAGTTAATGTAACTTTTCTTACAGATGCTTCTATTATACAATGTGTTACTGGCATCTCCTAAAACTGCAATAAAAATAGTTTAAAAGCAGTCAAATTAACCAGGTTTTTTTTATGTGTAAGACTCTGAGCAGAATTTTGATGCATATCTTCTTCTAAACGTTTTTTATTTAGAAAATATAGTTAATAACTATAATTTTATATGCAATAGAAAAAAAAACTTGAACTGTGTTATTGAATACTTTTAAGTATTTAAGAAAGCTTTATTTTAGTCTACTATTTTAGACTACTATTTGTTACATCTTAAAATTAGCTCGTTTGTAGGCTTTATTCAAGACTTTTTTTTTACTGTGAACCTGAAAAGTTGCGAAATGTAGGAAATTTTAATTAAAAATTACAAATAATTTTTTCTCTTAATATATAAACAAAAAAATACAAAATGTTATTTTTATATTAAATGCTACACATGAGTATCAATAAATCCTGAAAATAAAGAGAGAAAAAAAAGACCTTTTTGAGAAAAAAATTTTTTTTTAATTGAATTTGTATCACTTGTTTTGTATTATTTTTTATTTTGCGTAATTTTACATAAAAGAGTATAAAAAGGAAAAATGAGCCCCAAGAGCACCAAAAAATATGAAAATTACGCAATTTTATAGAAGAAAATACAAAAAAGTAATTTTTTTTGCTAAAATTATAAAATATTCGTAAAAAGTGCAAACAGAATCCTATATTCAAGATTAATAAAAATATGCATTTTATTTTTCTTTTTAGTAGGATAACATATGTCATTGCGAAAATAATTCGCTATGTATATCGTCGGAATGCCTGCATGAATTGATATGGATCTTTTCATAATAATTTTGCCGCAAAAGTACAAAAATCTAAAAATTTACAGTGTTAAACTTTAACTTTAAATAACTCTTAAAGGAGATAATTTATTAAAAAATTATAAGAAACCGTTTTTTTAGAGCGTTAAATTTCCTATAAGAATATATATATATTTGTCATTGATGTAAAATGAAATATTTGACAAAAAAAAATTAATTTGTAAAAAGAAGCAAAATCCTATGTATTTTAAATGGGAAATGTATCGTCTTTGGGGCAAGGTTTATTGTGAATATTAATGGTTTATTTTGGTTTGACATTTTGTTTTAGATGGTAAACTAATAATTTAGGGGGCGTCGCAAGAAACATAAACAACTTGGTAAATAACGGACACTCTAATACATAGGGGAGAGTGGGTCAGGTTGCACCACGGGTCAAAATGCACCATATGAGATTTTTCTTACATTTCTGGAGATTTTTGAGTGTTAATCATAGATGAAGTTAGTTTCACACAACACCTAACCTTATACTTCAAAAAAACCTTCTAAGAAGGTGCCCAAAAAGAAATTGAGATAAAAATTAGAAAAAATGAACTATTATAAAACCTTTATAGTAACTTAATTAAAAAATTGTTTTTTCTAATTAAACTACTTGTTAATAAGAACAGGGTAACGCACAAGAAAACAATGGGACATACAATAAAAGATAATATATTTAGTGATTCATATATAAGAGCAAAAAGAGATACACAATTAACAATTAGTACATTAATAGCGGAGCCATTGAATAAACACTGATCTAAGAGAAAAGTTCTAATCATAAAGAAGGACATGAGCGCCCTCTGATGATAACTCGTAGAGGTTGGATTGCGCGAATTTTAAACTTAACATTTCCCCTCAAGACAACCTCTAAATTTACAGTTCATATCTTAGACATCCCCAGAAGATAAATACATCGTTCGTGTTTCGGTTTTGTTAATGCCTTCGTTAAGACATCAGCCGGCATATCTTCAGATTATATATGTTCCAAACACAGTTGCCCGGATTTCACTGCCTCGCGCACAAAATGATGCCGAATGTCAATATGCTTAGAGCGAGCATGATACACTGGATTTGTAGCCAATTTTTGTGCACTTAAATTATCGACACACAATTTAACTGAATCAACGTTGAATGACCCAAGTTCTCGAAGAAATCGTCGTAGGTGAGTTGCTTCTTTCGCCGCTTCACTTAACGCCATATACTCGGCTTCGGTTGTTGATAAAGCAACAGTGCGTTGCTTTTTCGAATCCCATGTTATTATATCACCACTCATCATAAATGCATAACCCGTGAAGGAACGTCTATCGTCAATTGATCCTCCCCAGTTAGCATCGACATATCCGATCAATGAATCCCCATTAGAGTGATATGTAATTCCGTAGTCCTTTGTGGCTTGAAGATATCGGAGAACTCTTTTTGCCGCAATCCAATGATTTTTCCCGAAGCAATCATTAAACTGACTCAACGAACTCGCTGCGTGAGCTATGTCCGGTCGCGTTGCCACTGAAAGATATAAAAGACATCCAATTAGTTCACGATAAGGTGGTTTCTCACCATCATCTTCTGACCATGAATCACACTTCATCAGCTTGGTTCCAACATCCAATGGAATCGTTAAAGAGTTGCAATCTTTCATTCCAAATCGTTCAAGAATTTCTGTGATGTATGTCCTCTGATTCATAACTATACCATTGTCAGTCCTGGAAAAGTCTATCCCCAAACAGCGTTTGAGATCCCCGATGTCTTGCACTTCGACAAATTTTCCTAACTGTCGTCCAAACCATGAAATTTTCTTTCGATCTTTGCACATCACAAGAATATCGTCAACATAAACGACAATAATAATTATACTTTCACTACCTTTGATTAAATAAACACACTGGTCTGAATTTGTCGGTTCTGCTCCCAATTTTCGCAATTTCTCATCTAAGAAATTGTGCCATGCGCGACCAGCTTGTTTCAAACCGTATAGTGCTCTTCTCATTAAACAAACTTTATTTCCCTGTGTCAAATTGTCTAGCATCGCCTTGGCTTTCTCGATTGATGGATCCTGATCTCTGCTTTCATTGATGATAAATCTCAGCACTTCCTCGAATCTTCTTGGAACCTCCATGTAGACAGTCTCATCTAGTTTACCATTAAGGTAAGCCGTTGTCACATCGTATTATTGAATGTGCATATTTTCTCTGACTGCAAAAGCGATTGCTGTTCGTATGGACCCTAGACGAGCAACCGGTGCGTAGGTCTCATTAAAATTTTCACCATGCTGCTGGGAATAACCTTTGGCTACAATTCTAGCCTTTCTTCTGTCTAAAACTCCATCTTTCCCATATTTATTGGTGAGAATAAAACGACTTCCAATCACTGTTGATGCTGCAGGCCGATCTACCAAATCCCACGTGTTTTTATCAAGAATAGATCTCACTTCCTCCCCCATTGCTTGCATCCACTCATCGGACTCCCGGCTAGACAGAGCTTTTGAAATAGGTATTTCAGCTAAAAAGGTACAATCAGTTCCTTCGTAAGTTGCGTTGGATGCTGTTGCATATACCTTTCTCGGCCTACCACGTTGTCCTGTACGCAGCAACATAGGCCTACCACGCGTTCTTGCAGGTTGAGGATTATTTGGCGGAAAGCCAAACAGATCTTCTCCGTCGGATTCATCTGTGTAATTGTCACTAGCGTCCTGTATATTCTCATCTGGCAGATCATTTGAATCTTCATTTCGCAAAAGATCGATGTCAACAAAATCGTCACTTTCTACTTGTCCATTATCACGTAAAGAGCTTGATGATTCGGATTGACTTTCAATGGGACCAAAATCTTCACAACTCTTGATTGATTGAATCTCGGATTTTTCAAGAAACTTGACATCTCTAGACACCTCGATCTTCTTCTCCTCAGGTAACCAGATCCTGTAAGCCTTCGATTCCAAACTGTAGCCAATGAATATACCCTTCTTCGACTTTGGCTCGAGTTTACTCCTTCCTGGCTTTCGATTCATCACAAAAACATCACACCCGAAACGTTTGAAGTCCGTCACGTCTGGAGCTTTTCTATACCAGGCTTCAAACGGCGTTTTCCCGTTTAGTTTAGTTGAAGGAGATCTATTGCGAATATAATTTGCCGTATTGACAGCCTCGGCCCAAAAAACTGACGGCAATCCTGACTGTATCAGAAGACACCTCGCTGTTTCCATTAGTGTTCTGTTACGCCTTTCAGAAACACCGTTTTGTTGAGGATTGTAAGGGGCTGTCAATCGTCTCAAAATTCCATGCTGCTCGAGTAAACTGTTGAAATTCTGATTTTCGTATTCTTTACCGTTGTCACTTTGTAAACACTGAATTTTCTTTCCATGTTGAGTATCTACAAGTGCTCTGAAATTGTTAAACTCATCAAGTGCTTGATTTTTATGTGTAATAAATTTCACTTCGCACCATCTCGAAAAGTCATCGATATAAGTCACGAAAAATCTATTCTTCCCATGTGAAGCGACCCGCATGGGTCCACAAATGTCGGAATGGATAATTTCCCCTAGAACTGTAACCTTCTCAGAAGCCTTCGGAAAAGGTAAACGACACATTTTTCCCATAATACACACACTGCATTCAAAGTCCTCAAAAGATTCCACATTAATTCCTTGAATAGATCCTGATTTTATGGCACTTCGAAGAGATTGAACATTCAGGTAGCCCATTTTAATGTGCCAATCCTCAAGCGAATATTTCTTAGGCACTTCTATCTTAATATCCGATTCTGCAACATTTTTACACTCCGGGTTGACTGATTTGCGCACATAGTATAACTCTTTTTCCCGATTTGCGATTAATAAAACTTTTCCGGCACAATCAACAACTTCGGCTTTACTATCACTAAAAATCACTTTGTGTCCTTTACTCGTAATTTTACCAACAGAAATGAGATTTGTTCTCCAGTCTGGAACATATAAAGTGTCCTTAAAGTTTATTTCTTTACTTTTTCCGTCCATTTTCATTTTTGTTGACACTATACCTTTTCCAAGTATACTCGTACTCATACTACTGGCTAGATTTACTTTTCCTTGATTTCCTTCTCGATTAATTTCCGCGAAAGCATTAATGTCATTACACATATGGGACGTAGTCCCGCTGTCAAGACACCAATAGTCACTTTTCAAACTGTCACCGACTTTGAACGTTTCACTTTCCGACTTATCGAATGTTGTAAAAAAGCACTCACTCTCAGCATTACTTGAAGTTTGATCTTTTGACTTTTTCGCATTTTTAGGACAGAATCTAGCTCTGTGTCCTATTTCGCCGCACTTAAAACACTTCATTTTACTATCATTTTTCGCAGCACTTCCGCTTTCCGGTTTTGAATGTCGATTCTGATAATTAAATTGTCCACTTCCCGTTCTCTTTGCAATCATCGCATTTTGTACGGAACTTTCGTTAATTGTCTTGCGCGCGTCAAACTCTTCTAAGACTTTAATACGAAGAACTTCAAGCGACGGTAACTCATCTCTAGGTGACATCGCGCACCTAAAATTATCGAAACTTTCCGGCAAGCTTCTAAGAAACATTACGGCTAATAAATCTTTATTGATTTCAACCTCCAATTCTCCTAATTTATCGACGATATCAAAGAAGGATCGCGAATGATCATGCGCATCATCGCCCTCGTTCATTTTCATAGACATCAGACTGTTCAATAGAGACGCCTTCCGGGCAGGACCTTTAGACTGATAAATATTCCCTAATTTTGTCCATATTTCGCTCGAAGTCTGACAATTCTTAATTTGCTTGAGTTCTGAGGGGTTAACAGCAAGAATGATATCCGACTGCGCCTTTAAGTCTAATTCAGTCCATTTATCAGAAGCCTCTTTCGTTTCGTCATCTCCCTCAACAATTTCGGGCTTCTTTATAGTACCTAACGCGTATCCCCACGCATTATTCTTTATTAGAACTGCACGCATCTGCATTCTCCAGGTGTCGTAATTCTCTTTAGTTAGCACATCGAACTTCACACCAGTCGAATTCATTGTCTCAAAACACTTTTTGCGAATCGACGCTAACTCTTGAAAGAAAAATGGCCGCTCGTATCGTGAATCCAACAAATATCACATTACACTGCACTTTCCCGTTTAACTGGGCCCATAACCTGTTAATAAGAACAGGGTAACGCACAAGAAAACAATGGGACATACAATAAAAGATAATATATTTAGTGATTCATATATAAGAGCAAAAAGAGATACACAATTAACAATTAGTACATTAATAGCGGAGCCATTGAATGAACACTGATCTAAGAGAAAAGTTCTAATCATAAAGAAGGACATGAGCGCCCTCTGATGATAACTCGTAGAGGTTGGATTGCGCGAATTTTAAACTTAACACTACTTTATAATAAAAGAAATTTTAGTCTACTGTTTATTTATTGACTTTTTGAAATTAATGAAAGTGCTTATCAATATTTAATAGTTGATTTGATGTAAATTCTTTAATTATAAAAAGTGTGGTGCAAGACGCCCCACCTGTGGGTCGTCTTACCTTAATAGCGACTTTTTTTCAATGTTGTTGCCATGATTGAATTATTTTATAAGAAAACATATATATATTTTTAAAACATAAATAAGTGATTGCTTTTTTAATTTATCGTATATAACCTATAATATAATTGATACTAGCGACATATACCTCACTCGCTAACGCTCGTTCGGTTGCATTTAAACTTATTTGTTTTTACTTATTTATTTTTATTTATTTGAACTAAGTAAATATTTACTGGACATAAATATTTTAATTTATGGTATCAAATAAATAGTTATTTGAACCAAATACAAATTACTTAAGTCAATTAAATATAATAATTTAATCTAATAAATATTGCTTTAAATCAATTATGAAAATTACTTGATTCAATAATGCATAGTTTTTAATTAAAATAAATATTTATTTGCATCAATAAAATAATTTTTTTGAAATAACTAAACTTAGAAGGTTAGGTTTTGAATGTTATCCTGATTCTCTGGATAATTAGTAAGAAAAGGGCGAAGATACGTCTATTCTTTTCTTACTAACAGTGTTTTTTTATCTTTTAAACAATTGCTCTTATCGCATTGAAAATCTTTAAACACAAATTGTTATAGGGGAGCGTGGGGGAATTGGAGCCCCTTAAGAAAAATTATTAAAAAAACCAACTTATCTTTATAATAATACATTGTTTTCGTCATTTTCTACTCATTTCGTTATTTATCTTTAATTATGTTTAATTAGAAACTTAAAAAGAGAAAGTAAATTGAAAAACAAAAATTTCAAAAAAATACATTTTTTGCCATCGCCCAATTTGTGGGGTATTGGGAGCTTTCACTTGAAATTTAAAAAATTTCTATTTTTTAGGAATATTTTTTTGCTTTATAATAGAAAAAGTGTTAATACTTACAATGAAGCCAAAACTTTAGACTTAGAATAAACTTTTTCCTGAATTTTAATTGAATAAAAAATTTTTGAAAAAAATTTAATTTTTTATTTTTTCCACGAAAAATTATTTTTTAATTAAAAGTTTTTTCATAAGGTGATATCTTTTACAATTTTGAAAGAAATAACCAGCCCGGTGACACGATCTATGCTTTCCTATAGGATATTTGGGCTGAGTGTTGAAAGTCGCCAACGCAGCGCTGGCTGTACATTGGTCGGATATTAACCAAAATGCATAGGAAAACATACAAATATTTAATTTCCATATATAAAAATTTATTTAAACTTATTTATTTATACATAATATTGATTTATAAACTTTTAAACATATTTCGTAATATAATTCACTTCAGAAAAGAGTGAAATTTTTTATTTATAACGAATATTGTATTATAATTTCTGGCGGGAAATTTAAACAAAATAATATTGTCATTATTATTTATTAATATTTATTTATTATTTATTAATACTAATTATTAATATTGCAAAATATTATTAAATAATTAAAAAATATTAATAAATAATAATAACATTAATTTTTTATTTAAATTTCCCGCCAGAAATTATAATACAATTTTCGTTATAAATAAAAAATTTCACTCTTTTCTGAAGTGAATTATATTACAAAATATGTTTAAAAGTTTATAAATCAATATTATGTATAAATAAATAAGTTTAAATAAATTTTAATATATGGAAATTAAATTTTTGTGTGTTTTCCCATGCATTTTGGTTAATATCCGACCAATGTACAGCCAGCGCTGCGTTGGCGACTTTCAACATTTGAGTGATTTTCAACTCAGTCGTGTCACCGGGCTGGAAATAACGAAAGCCGTAACATAGTAACGAAGATTCTTTGGGCTGACACTAATTCTCACATTACCCCACAGAATTCTTACAGGCCAAAATGTGAATAAAAAAAAAAATATAAACAAATTTTATTATTATCTCGATTTTTATACGAGTATACATATCTACACATATTCACCTATAATATAATGAAAAAGCATAACAAAGTAATACGATTTTAACTACTTATGGTGATGTTTAGAAATATTTTGCATTTTACAACGAAAACTCAAAAAATACATTTTCCCTTGTCTTTACTAAAAATTTGTCAAGAATGTAATCGTTTGTTTTGGAATGATATAAACAAAGGTTGTAGAAGATTGGCAACTGATAGCACTAGTTACGAACGATATTTTTCATAACAAGGTGCAAAAAAGTGCCCTTTTTTGCACCGCGTTATGAAAAAGATATTTCAAAAATAATATTTGCCCATATTTTAGTACTTTTGACCCATTTTCCCCTAAATTTTTTATTAAAACCAGCCAATATCGTAGGTTTTAACTTGTCTAAAATGTGAATCATCTTAACCCTCAGGGTACTGACTATAAAAATGTAACGTTCCGTACTGACATGGGTTAGCGTAACCCAGCAACTTTGATCGGCTGTATCTTGGGCTGAAATTGATGAATTTAAACTCTTTTTTTTGTAATCTGTTTACAATTTCCACAGGAATATGCCGGATTTGTCGGATTTGTGATATTTTTTTATTTATAAAAGTTATTGTCAAAAATACAAATGGTTTTCAAAAAATTTTCATGAAAAAAAATATTTTTTTCAAAAGCTCGTATTTTTATGAAAAAAAAGATAAAATCATTTTATATAGGTGTTTTGGAAAGGTGAAAAGTTGATCTTTAAGATAGCGTCAGCCGTTTTTTAATTAATCTTAAAAAGTATATTTTTTTTAGATTTGAAAATGCTCTATTTTTGACATGTAAAAAAAAGTCAAACGATAAATTCATTAAAAATATCGCGAAAATTTACAAACCCAAATCCACCAAATTTACAAAATCCTTCCGCTTTACACTTTATGAACTTTTAAATGTAATTTATGAATAATTTTCGATTAATTTAATGAGATTTTACAATTCACAAAAACATGGATTTTATAACATAGCGTACTGACTGGGTGTAATTCACCCGAATACAAATTTCAATAATTCGCAGCTTGAACAGCAAGTGCCGACCGGCTCTGCCAAATCAGCTACTTTCGGTTCTAATCTCAAAGTTTCCCCCCCCCCCCCCGGTCCGAGCCGCCTCCATCGATTTGTTTAGAAATGGCGCAACTTTCAAAATTCGCCTGGGTTACGCTAACCCAGTCAGTACCCTGAGGGTTAAAATGCTATATGGGGCGTTCCATGGCTCTATGAACCGACGAAATTTTGGTTTTGCTTATACCCAAGCAGCACGAAATATAACCTTAAAATGAAGGGAATATTACATTTCATATTCGGAATATTCTAGGGATCTTGAAGTAATATTAAAATGTCCGCCCCACATAAATATTCCAAAAATAACATTGAGGGGATGTTCCACAGTAATTTCGAAGTAATATTCCAGGATGATGTTGAGGCAATGTTCCACCGTAATATTAATGGAATATTCCAAGGTAATGTTGAATGAATATTAATATAAGGGAATATTCCCAGAATATTCCCTGGAAATATTCCAAAATTTCAAACTTTGAAAAAATTTGACTTTTTTTCTCTTTATCTTCTTTCTTTAGTAAAAACGATTTTCAATGGTATTTTCAACATATTTAATATTATCTGGGAACATTCCCTCAACATCACCCTGGAATATTCCATTGATATTACGGTGGAACATTCCTTCAACATCATCCTGGAATATTACTTTCATATAACCGTGGAACATTCCCTAAATTTTATCTTGAAATATTCCTGTGCAGCGGACATTTTAATATTACTTTAAGATCTCTGGAACATTCCACTAGAATATTCCGAATATGAAATGCAATATTCCTTTCAATTTAAGGTTATATTCCGTGATACTTGGGTACTTTGTAATTTGATAGTCTTTAGGGTCCTAAATAAGTGTGTCAAAAAGTTTTACAAAATTTTTAATATTTTGCAAGATATTTGCAAGGGAGCGTTCATAAATGATGTCACGTTTTTTGGGGGAGGGTGGAGGGTCTCTACTAAACGTGACACAATGTATTTTTACATGTGAAATTGCATGAAATTTGTTTGACAGGGGGAGGGGGGGGGTATAAAATCCCGAAAAATTGCGTGACATCATTTGTGAACGCTCTTCAATCAAATAATTTCAACACTTTTTTTCAGGAATTTTTATCTCGTAAACTATATAAAAATGCTGTTTTATTAATTTTTTTGGGAAATGTTTTTTTGAAATTTTTACTGCACTATTCTTACGCACGTCACCGTCACCAATATTGTTACAACAAATTTGTCTAGACTTTGGGTTTTTGCAAGTCTAGACAATATAGTTGTATAATAATATAAATTTTTCTTTCTAAACCAGAGTTTGAACATTTACAAAATTAAAACCTTATAGTGGTTAGAAAATGTAAAAAATTATTAATATTTATAAAAATATAAATTATTTTATTTAAAATCATTGTGTAATAAGATAAAAATTATGAAGTGACATTTTAAAAAATTGTCATTGTACATTATACGAAATGTTATTTTTACGTATTCTCTTACTAAATCTTTCATTTTCGTCCGCTATCCTGGATTCGCCATTTTGTATTTTTAAAAAGTGACTTTGGTTTCATAATCAGTGGAATTTTACTGAAAATCAGTTGAATAGTACTAAAATATCAGTCATTCTTCACTGATTGTTATTTTATTGTGATTTATTTATTATCGTAAATTTCTGTCAAACAAATAATTTTACTAAAAGTCAGTTGAAAATTACACTTACAGATATATAAGTCATTTTTCACTGATTATCTATCTAAGAAATTATTGTTGATTTCTGTCAAACAAATTTAATAAATAAGTAAATACAGAAGTAAATAAATAAGTTTCCTTACAACACAGACAGCGCAGTATTAGCGAGTGAGGTATTTACGTATATTTAAAAAAATTTCAACAGACACTAAGTGCATCAACGAACCTTAAAAAATTCAACAATTTATATTATCAATTGTTTATTAAATCTATATATGTGATTTGTGTATATGTAGGAGTTTATATCTGCATATGAGTCAGTATACATGTGTATGTAATTTATGTACATGTGTGAGTATACATGTACATGTGATTAGTGTATATGTATGAGTATACATGTGTGGGTGTTTTGCGCGCATGTTAGATATTCATAGAACACTACTGCGCATTCCTGACATTAATAGAACACTACTGCGCATGCGTGACATTGATAGAGAACTACTGCGCATGCCTGATATTCATAGAACACTACTGCGCATTCGTAACATTGATAGAACACTACTGCGCATGCATGACATTGATAGAGAACTACTGCGCGTGCGTAACATTGATAGAACACTACTGCGCATGCGTGACATTGATAGAGAACTACTGCGCATGCATGACATTGATAGAGAACTACTGTGCATGCGTAACATTGATAGAACACTACTGCGCATGCGTGACATTGATAGAGAACTACTGCGCATGCGTGACATTGATAGAGAACTACTGCGCATGCGTGACATTGATAGAGAACTACTGCGCATGCGTAACATTGATAGAACACTACTGCGCATGCGTGACATTAATAGAACACTACTGCGCATGCGTGACATTGATAGAGAACTACTGCGCATGCCTGATATTCATAGAACACTACTGCGCATGTATGACATTGATAGAACACTACTGCGCATGCGTGACACTGATAGAATACTACTTTGCATGTGTGACATTGATAGAATACTACTATACATGTGTGACATTGATAAAACACTACTGCACTTGCGTAACATTGATAGAACACTACTGCGCATGCGTGACATTCATGGTATACTACTGCGCATGCGTGACATGACATGTATGACGTGACATGTGTTTTGTGTACATACATGGGTAAATGTTTTTTGGACATGTGTGTGAGTGAAGTATTCTAATAGATGTTAGACAGATAGAAAGAGGTGTGAGTCGGTCGGTCGGTCGGTCGTACATTAACTTAATATAATATAGAGGATTATAAAAGTTATTAAATTTTTTCAAAAAAGTGGTGCAACTAGCCCCACTCTCGCCTACATACATACATACTAGAGATGCACGACGAGACTCTGTCCTTTCATAAAAGAAAAGAGATGAAAATATAACATCAATTGTTTTCATTGTTTTTCTCGCGAGATTCTCGGTTTTTCGAGACGAGACTCGCTCGCAATGCATCACTAATACATACAGACAGGACATTTTCTATTACCATTTTTGAATTCTCCGTTGTTCAAATAAATAAATTATGCTAGAAAAAATTAATTTCGTGCAATTGTACAGACAAAAGTCTGATTTGATTAATATAGATTCAATAGTGTGTCTTCCAGTCTCAAAAAATGGGAAATAGCGGGGAATTTAATTTGCCAGGAAAAAATAATACTTAGCTACCATTAACTATTTCATTAGAGAAATATTACTATTTTAAATGAGTGATTGACTTTTTATCATCAAATAATTTATTTTTAATTAATTAAAATGCAGAGAACAATGTTTGTCAATTATTTGTAGAAATTTAATTATTGCAGGCTGAATTCACAGTTTTTCCCGATTAAATTTAATTCCTGCATATTTCTTGTTTTTAACAGTTGGTAGAACCCCTGTTAAAAGTATTAGTAAAAACAAAAACCCGTCGAAGAGTATTTTCATAAAATAAGTGAATTTTTGTAGCCATTTGTAGTTTTATTTATTGTTAATACTTATCAAAAAAATTTATATTTGATGAGAAAAGATACACCTGAAAAAATTTGGACAAAGCTGGGAAAACCCCAGATACAATCTCCATTTTTAATATTTTCGAAGTTTTTGCAATTGAAATTTTTTTGATTAATTGGATAAACAAATAATTCTAAATTTAATTATTTTGACGTCAAAAGTTTATCAGAGTCCTTAAAAATACTACTGAATTAAGCTTGATAGTAATTATTGGTCTGTCAATTATAATTTTTCAATTTTTTGATATTAAAAACATTTTTATATTTACTTCCATCTTAATAGGACAGTATTTTTTTTAAATTATGCTAAAATATGACTAAATAACATGTAATATTTAATTACAGAAAGTTTAAAAGATGTACATTAAAAAATATAAAATTTGGAAATTTTCCATTTTTTTAATTGTTTGAAAAAATTGAATACCTCCTGTTCTAATTAATATGTTTAAAATCTTAATTTATTGTTTATATATAAATATCTTACAAAAGTCATAACTGATTAATTTACAGCAATCTGTCAAAATTAAAAATAAATTTCGAATTTTTTGGAAACTTCATAATTTTTTTCATATTAATATTATTTTTTAATTCAATTTATTGTAATATATCTTTAAAATCATTTATATTACTAATAAATTAAAAAATGTATGCCAATCTGCAAAAATTAAAAAAAAAATTTTTTTGAACTTTTTGAAAAATTTATAACTTTTGTTCAGCTCAATATTTTTTCATCAAATATAGCTAATATTTTAAGTTATACCAATACCTAAAAGATTGACAAATTTTACTTCAATCGGTCTAGACGTTTTCAAGTTAAACGCGAACAAAATTTTGTGGACCTATACCTATTAATTAATATATAATGTCTTGTTAAAATGTATGTATAAATATATAAAACATACATTTGGTGGATTCCATGTCAGTTCAACAAACTTATTTTCATGACTTGTTGGGATTCGGCTGAAATTTTGTAAATTTATTACTTTTATAGTAATAAACAACTCCACCAAATATTTTTTCAAAATTTTAAAAATTACCAAAAATATGGCATTTTCAAAATTTTTGTCTTTTTTTGAAAGTGCTATAACTTTGGTTCTAATTAACCGATTTTGGATTTTAAAAGAAGGATTTCTTTGGTTTTAAGTATATTTTAAGTTAAAATTAATATAAAAAAAAAAATCTAAAAAATTTTTTTTTTGAAATTTTGAAAAATTAAAAATCCGTTTTTGAAAAAACATCATCTTCGATTTTTTTTTAAATTTTACTAAATTTTAGGGCAAATGTGCTTTACATGTCCTGTAAGTTTCATCTTGGGATCTCAAAGGGATTCGGAGTAAAAAAATAAAACGTAACAACAAATTACGAACATATGGGGCAAAATTCCTCAACTACCCAGGTAAAAAATGAATTTTCTCTAAACTTTGCTAAAATGTTACTATTATTAGTAGAAGTGTAAATATTAATTTTTTTTTAATTTGATAAAATATTTTTTGAGTTATGGAGTTTCAAAATTTTGATTTTTTTGAAAATATCTTTTTTCGATTTAATATATTAATAAGTAAAATTAATCAAATTTAAAGTATGAATAGTGATTTTTAAAGGGGGTTTCACGGGCTATAAGCTGGTGACCTTTTTTCTATGAGCCATGTAAAAATCAGAGTGGGACCATAAGAATTTTTGAGGAAAATAATAATTTATCATTATTTTACATAGAAAATGATGATTTATAATTAATTTCTTCAAACAGTTCGATGGTCCCACTCTGATTTTTACATGGCTCATATCAAAAAAGGTAAGCTTTCGATTGGGATAGGTTACAAAAAAATAAAAAACACCGATTTTGAGATATAGTAGAACTTGGTTAATACGATTCTGTAGGGACCGCTCTAAGAATGCGTCTCATGCGAGAAAACGTATTAGATGGGATATATAAAATGTTTGTCTTTAATTGCAGGGACCACCATAAATGAGCGTCTTAAGGTATTAGTCGCGTAAAATGGTTTTCATCGGATTTTTTTCAAATTTTGCATACTTATTCCTGAAGTATTTATCTACAGAATGAGACCAATTTCATTAATTTTGACCGTTTCAAAGCTTCAAAAAATGAATTCAAAATTCATACATTTTGCATGGAGGGAGCACCCAATTCATGTATTGATTTTGTTTAATAATTATTTATATGATAACTAATCGTCAGATTTCGAAATAAAACTACCAAAGTATTCAATTAGATGAAACAAATAAATAAAAAAACATGACATTTTTTGACCGCGCCAAACTATAAATATATTGACAGAAAGTTAAAAAAAATAACTAAATTATATGAATTTTCATACGAACGAATAGAGTGGGGAGTTAAACTATCTCTCTCACTCTCACTGCCCCACTCTAGTAAGCGGCCCGGTAAACTTTTGACCAGAGCCAATTGCGCGACTAATACCTTAAGCGGGAAATCGTATTAAACGGGATCGTATTAACCGGGTTCTACTGTATATTGAAATTAAGAATTTGACCTTGAATTTCAAGGTCAAATTGACAAAAACAACTTTTTTTCTCCAACACTTGCTCTGAAAGGAGTACTTTTCTTGGTAGAAAAGTGTGGCGAAAGTAGAACTTTTCTCAACTGCTCTGAAGAGCGTGGCGAAAGTAAAATTTGGCGTGGCGAAAGTAAATTCAGCGTGGCGAAAGTAATTTTTAGCGTGGCGAAAGTAAATTTGGCGTGGCGAAAGTAAATCATGAATTTATTCTTTTTTCTTGTTCTTTGACCGAGATTTATTTTGTATCTAACTTCTTCCCCACTCAAAACATTCGTCTTTTATTATA
Source organism: Leptopilina heterotoma (assembly GCF_015476425.1). Lineage (NCBI taxonomy): Eukaryota > Metazoa > Arthropoda > Insecta > Hymenoptera > Figitidae > Leptopilina > Leptopilina heterotoma. The sequence continues at coordinate 288,297 of NW_025111012.1, forward strand.
TTAAACATAAGAACATTTTAAATTAAAATTATACAAAACTCACGAAGAAACCTTTCCTCGCAAGGCGTTGGAGAAAACGTAGTGCACAACTCGTGGTGAAATCGCCACTAGTTGTACAATGTACTATTTCATCAGCAAGTTATAGCCCATGAAAAACCCTTTAAAAATCACTATTCATACTTTAAATTTGATTAATTTTACTTATTAATATATTAAATAGAAAAAAAGATATTTTCAAAAAAATGAAAATTTTGAAACTCCATAACTCAAAAAATATTTTATTAAATTAAAAAAAAATTAATATTTACACTTCTACTAATAATAGTAACATTTAAGCAAAGTTTAGAGAAAATTCATTTTTTTACCATTTTACCCCATATGTTCGTAATTTGTGGTTACGTTTTATTTTTTTACACCGAATCCCTTTGAGATCCCAAGATGAAATTTACAGGACATGTAAAGCACATTTGCCCTAACATTTAGTAAAATTTTGAAAAAAATCGAAAATGATGTTTTTTCAAAAACGGATTTTTAATTTTTCAAAATTTAAAAAAAAAAATTTTTGAATTTTTTTTTATATTAATTTGAACTTAAAATATACTTCAAAACAAAGAAATCCTTTTTTTAAAATTTAAAATCGGTTAATTAGAACCAAAATTATAGCACTTTCAAAAAAAAGACAAAAATTTTGAAAATGCCATATTTTTGGTCATTTTTAAAATTTTTAAAAAATATTTGGTGGAGTTGTTTATCACTATAAAGGTAATAAATTTACTAAATTACAGACAAATCCTAACAAGTCATGAAAATAAGTGTGTTGAACTGACGTGGAATCCGCCATTTATAATAATTTTTCTTTAAATAAATACACGGAGAAAAAAGTACGTGAAATTTTCATTGACTCAGACTTTTGGATACGATACAAAATACCAGAAACAGTCTAGTACTTTTGCATGAGAGTTTCAAAATCAGTCAATGAAAATTTCTAGTACCTTGGTTGAGAATTTCATTGACTTTCAAAAAAATTGTATATTTCTGTAAAATGAAAAAAATAATTTCTACTTGTTCACACAGTTTTTTTGAAATTCACTCATTCATTCACATATTTAGATAATTAATCACACAAACAAACAACAATTATTGTATCACTTTTCGATGTTTATCAACACTTATGAACTAACCTATAACACACATATATTCGCGTGTAACTTAAATATAAACACACACTTAAACACTTAAAAGTACGTATCGAATTGTTCTTATATACTACATGGTGAAATTTTTCACGACTTGTGAAACATGCTATTTCACTGAAAACTGAGACATACATAACATTATGTTTTGTGAGAAACACAAAATAAAAAATATTTTTTTGAATGTCAATTCTTGAAAACAAATATATATTAATTTCATCTGAAATTAACACAAATGGAAACAGACGATCAGCTGTCATTTACCTTGGATAGAAACGCGCAACGCACACTGCGCATGCTCTACAGAATTTTCAAGCGCAGTCAACTAATCTTTCACGTACTTTATAAATCTGAACAAATGACTTTTGGTTAAAATTTAAAAAACACTGTTGCTCATACGAGTACTAGAATAATTCTGCGGACTTTGTTATATTTTCTCATAAAAAGTATATGATTCAGTTTGGTATTTTGTGTCCTATCCAAAAGTCAAGCACTTTCAAGGGAGGATTCACGTACTTTTTTTTCCGTGTATAATATACAGTGAATTCATTATTATAGCACTGTATATGTATATCCTTCCCATAATTCAAAAGGAAGTTTAAGTAAAATCACTTCCAAGCTTGCGTAGCTGTGCGGTTATGGAGCGTTCAGAACTCTGCAGCCTGTCTGTCTGTCTGCAGGTTGCCATGGTAACGTACAAGAGTTAGAGGAGAACGGGGCGAGGCAACCAATTGCTTCTTATCTCCGCATAATTTTTTCAAATCGTGCGCTATTGATAATGTAGACTGCTTATGGTAGTTTACTTTAGTTGCTAATAGATGGGCATTATTGCTGCAGCAGTTTAGCAATGACAGTATCATTTATGAAAACAGAATTTTTGGATGTAACTTTTCTAAGAGTTATTTTGGTGATTTTAGTTAATAGAGTTACACGAATAAAATTCTTGTATAGTGATTTCAATCCAGAATTTAGTGCCGAAGACGATGGTGTTAATAGAATTGCAATATTTTTAATATTACAGGTTTTGTGAATGTTATCTTAAAAAAGTACTCGTGGGGTTAGGCAGCCAACGCTAAATTTTTTTTTATTGGTTCTTCTAAATGTTTTCTTCTTTTTTCCTACTCCAATACATTTTAAACTTAACATTGAATTTTATAAACCATTTTTTAAGAATAACAAATTTATATTTCCTTAAAATGTTAAATTGAATTTAATTAATGATATTATTATAATATTATTGAAATGTAAATTTTTAAAGTTTACTAACAAAATAAAAGTAAGTTAAGTACAAATACCTTGTTATGTTTCATTAATTTTAACTTTAAGTTATGTTTTTTCAACTATTAAAATAGTTGGCCGCCTCACCCCACGTTTTTTCAAATATGCCAAAATGTGGTCCTTTGGGAAAAGGGTTGTAGAAATTTTTAAGTGCAACCTCCGTCAGAATGTTCTATGGCGATTTTTTAGCCAAAAAGACAAGTTTTCTAACGCGATATTAAAATTGAAAAAACCTATTTAAATAACTGCCTCGCAAACCAAAATGTGCCGTCTTGGCTGCCTCGCCCCGTTCTCCTCTACTCATAAAAGTTTATTTACTACAGAAATATTAATAATAATTATTAGTATTCAATAAATTACTCCCTATTCTTTAATAATCAAATAACAAATTAATATAAGCTTCCAAAGGTAAATTCTTTTAGGGAACGCGTTACAGCATTTTCCAAATTTGTTAAATTTTACCTGCGAATCAGTAATTAGGCGGTGTTCTGCCAGTGATATTTTAATACTGACTTAGTACTGACTGCTGGTAAAAAATCAGTACTGGACAGCGTTACCAGACAGGGATTTCCCAGTACTGATTTAGTACTGGAGTCAGTACTGCTATACTGTCAGTTAGTACTTGGGTACTTAGGTGGCTTAAATAAGAGATCAAACCCTCAACTTTAACATTCAAAAGCAAAAAACCATGTAGAAATAACTCAAAACATGGTTTTTTGCTTTTGGATGTTAAAGTTGAGGGTTTGAGCTCTCATTTAAGACATATTTGAGCTTTTTATCACGTCGCGTTTTTTTCATAGTGCTTCAAAAAGTGCCAAAAATTGCATTTTTGACACTTTGACCCAATTTTCCTCAAAATTGAGACGTGATGGGACAATTTTACTTACATATATGATATGGAAAGACATTTACAGTGGGAGCACTTTTAGGTTAAAAGGGTTTAAAACCCACCGTGTAACTAGTTAGGAACAGATGTTCTATAACACTGTGACCTCACAGACATCTGTGAATGCTTCACAGGTGCTCGTTGTATGAACTGTTTTTGAGGATAGTACAATGAAACCTCGATTATCCGAACTAATTTAGGCAAGGCTAGGTTCGGATAATCGAAAGTTTCACTGTAAAAACAAAGTCTTCCTTTAAGCCCGAAATTTGTCTTTTTTCAAGGTGTAAACGGAAGTAGACCATGTTGGCTGAATGTCAGTAATGATTAGAAGTTTAAAAAGAATACTCCCCAATTGATACAAGTAAGGTGTTAAATGAACTGAAATTCAACTGTAAGCTAGTAAGAAGGCAAAAATTTAGCCAAACCATCTAGCTAAACCATCTAGCTTACAGTTGAATTTCAGTTTATTTAACACCTTACTTGTATCAATTGGGGAGTCTTCCGTTTACAAAAAAAAAGAAAAAAGACAAATTTCGAGCTTAAAGGCGGTGTCAAAGTCGATGCGATTTTTCCATTGAAGCTCAATGCAAAAATCCAATCGACTTTGACACCGCCTTAAAGAAAGACTTTGTTTTTACAGTGTATGTTCATATTCTTGAATTTTATTAAAATAAACATATGTCACATTTAATTTCTTATAACAAACAACAATTATTAAAACTATCAGTGGAAATTTCTCTCTTTAAGATAAAGAATTAAATGCTAATGCACATATATATTAGGTGAAATTAAGATTATAAAATGTTTATAAACTTGTTTATAATCGAATTAAAATATTAACATACTAATAAAACTAAACTTTCTGTCTAAGATTCACCAATTATAAATATAATTTATGGACTTATATATTATTAATAAAACACGAGTCAAAAGTAAACCGGCGACGCAACGCGCTATTCAGACTTTTCACGTTTGCAAATTGCGACCCTTGTGACGTCACAATCAACTTTTTCAGCCTCGCCAGACTTACAGTCAGCTGTTAGCGTACCTTATTAGAAGTTAATTTCATCTAACTTTTTATTAATACCATTGGATCTGAAATTAAGTCCGGTGTATTACAAATAAATTACAAACTGAGTTTTATTTAAGTAAGAGTACAACTAACTTTAATTTTCAGTTAGTTTTTATGATTAAATAAAGTTGATAGCTTAAGATAAGTCAAAAATTAAAACTAGCCACCATTAAATTTAAGACTTTGTTTTTACTGTGTTGGATAATAGAGATTTTAATTTTTTTCATATTTAAAGTAAAAAAATTGGATAGTTGGACTATATATATTTAATTTAATCCTTTTTTTAAATATGCATAAGTATATATATACGTAAATATATATTAATTAATAATGTTAAAGAGAAAACCAAACACAGTATATTTAAATTTAAATTTTATTTATCAATTACTTATTTTCACAAATTTATAGAAAAGTAAGGAAACAAACTTCTCTTTACCGATGTTTTTATTCGACTTGTCCGGTTATCCAGACTTGTAAGAGGGCAAAAATTCCCCCTCTCTTACCTAACAAAGGCAAATTTGAGACCTTCTTGGCGCCAAACCCCCTGCCGGTATATAATCCGTTGTCAGACACCTCTTTGTTTATCTCCTTGACCTCTCTCAGAACTCTATTATCCCACGACTAGGAATTTTCCAAAAATCCGCTCTCAACACACACACACACACTAACATATAAATTCTTACAACTACTATAATAATCTGAACACAACACTCAAACATTTTAAAGTTAAACATTAAAAACTAAGGCACACAAACAAAGAAATACATATCAATGCCTCAAAGGCAACCAAAAGTCCCCCTTCCTTCATCTTAATTAACCCCTTGACTGCTGATGGCAAAGATCTTTGCCATTTCGGACTTTGCTCTGACTGCCGGAAAACTGACAATCTTTGCCATGATAAAAATTGATGTAACAAAGTCAAAAATGGCTGAAAATTAAAAATAAAATAATTTCTAAAAAGTTAACGCTATGCAGAATGCGACGCACGTTTCTGTTTTTAAATTCAATTAATTATAAAAATGTTATAAATTTTTAAAAACAACACTTTTAGCAAATTTTTCAAAATCTTTGCCATGGAAAATACAATGCATTTTTATTTTAAAAAGGTCTAAAATCGCTTAAAAACTATTACTCGGAGGTTTTCGGGGTCGCTGATTACGAATATGATGTCAGTGTTTCAAAATTCAAAATGGCGGATCCAATATGGCAGACGACTTTTTTAAAAAATGATCCAATTTACCTGAAATTTGTTACTCGGGGGTTGTCGGGGTCGCTGATTACGAATATGATGATGATTTTTCAAAAATCCAAAATGGCAGATCCAATATGTCAGACATTTTTTTAAAAATTTTTGGATTCGCTTGAAAATTATCATTCGGGGGTTTTTAGGGTCGCTGATGACGAATACGATGTCAGTTTTTCAAAATTGCGGATCCAATATGGCATACCGTGGAGATCCACTTCACCCATGAACTTATTGGAAAGGTGAAATGCGTTAGGACATTTCAATGGAATTTCAATTTTTGCACTCTTCTTATAGCTGTTCTATGAAACCGGCATTTGTAAAAGTTGTTCTGCTTTTATGATAAAAACAAAATTAAAAAAAAAATGTCCGCCATATTGGATCCGACATTTTGAATTTTTAAAAACAGACATCCGATTCGTCATCAGCGACCCCGAAAACCCCCGAGTGATAATTTTGAGACGCATGCTTATTCCCGAAATCTTTTTTGACCAAATAGGTATTTGATATAAAACTACTTTACTTAAAATTCACATAATATGCACATTATGTGACATAAATTTCATTGTAGACAAAAACCATTTAACATAATAAATATCATTTGTCATAGAATTCATTAAACAGAAATATTATGTTATTTAAAACTCAGATAACTTAATTCCCATTTGACATAAAAATTATGTAACATAAATTTCTATTGACATAAAAATCATTTAACATAAATTTCTTTTGACATAAAATTCATTTAACGTAAATTTTATTTGTTATAAAATTCATTTGACATCAATTTCATTTGGCATAAATGTCATTTAACGTAATTCTCATTTGACATAAATATCATTACACTTAAAATTAGCTTGACATAAATTTCATTTGACGTAAATATCATTTAACATAATTATTATTTAACGTAAAATTAAATTTATATAAATTTTATTTAGCATAAATTCCAGTTAACATAATTCTCATTTGGCATAAAATTTACTTGACATAAATTTCATTTAGTATAAATCCCATTTAACATAATTTTCATTTGACATAAAGTTCATTTGATATAAATTTCATTTGACGGATAACTCATTACACATAATTCTCATTTGACATAAAATTCAGTTGTCATAGATTTTATTTTACATAAAGATCATTTGACATGGAAATATAGGCGCGAATTTCAAAATTGTCGAATCACAATGTTGTTGATAATATCTAATTGGTTACTTTTAAAATTCGCGCCGATATTGTTATGTAAAATGTAATTTGTGTAAAATGATTTTTATGTCAAATTAGAATTTTGTTGAATGACTTTTATGACAAATGAGAATTGTGTTAAATGTCTTTTATGTCAAATGAACTTTATGTCAAATGAAAATTATATTAAATGGGATTTATACCAAATAAAATTTATAACAAGTAAATGTTATGCTAAATGAGAATTATGTTAAATGAAATTTATGATAAATGAAATATATATAAATTTAATTTTACGTTAAATAATAATTATGTTAAATGATATTCACGTCAAATAAAATTTATGTCAAGCTAATTTTATGTCTAATGATATTTGTGTCAAATGAGAATTACGTTAAATGACATTTATGCCAAATGAAATTGATGTCAAATGAGTTTTATAACAAATAAAATTTACGTTAAATGAATTTTATGTCAAAAGAAATTTATGTTAAATGATTTTTATGTCAATAGAAATTTATGTTACATAATTTTTATGTCAAATGGGAATTAAGTTATCTAAGTTTTATGTAACATAATATTTCTGTTTAATGAATTCTATGACAAATGATATTTATGTTAAATGGTTTTTGTGTGCAATGAAATTTATGTCAAATAATGTGCATATTATGTGAATTTTAAGTTAAGTAGTTTTATATCAAATACCTATTTGGTCAAAAAAGATTTCGGGAATAAGCATGCGTCTCATAATTTTCAAGAAAATTCAAAATTAAAAAAAAAATATCCGACATAATGGACCCTCCATTTTGAATTTTGAAAAACTGACATAGAAATCGTCATCAACGACCCCAAAAATCCCCGAGTGACAAGTTTTAAGCGAATACAAAATTTTAAAAAAAAATTTCCACCATATTGGATCCGCAATTTTTAATTTTTAAAAACTGACATCGGATTCATCATCAGCGACGCCGAAAACCCCCTAATGATAATTTTCAAGCGAATCCAAAATTAAAAAAAAATGTCCGCCATATTGGATCCACCATTTTGAATTTTGAAAAACCGACATCAGATTCGTAATCAGCGACCCCAAAAACCCCTGAGTAACAAATTTCAGGTAATTTGGATTTATTTTTAAAAATCCGTCCGCCATATTGAATTCTGAAATACCGACATCAGATTCGTAATCAGCGACCTCGAAAACCCCTGAGTAACAAGTTTCAGACGAATTGGACGATTTTTTATTCTTGGCATTCTGGGCACATTTAGTGTTTTTCAGCCGGCAGTTAAGGGGTTAATGTAATTTCAAACATACTTTTTCCTGTACAAAACGTAAGTCTTTGTACTTAAGAAATTTTTATCAGCTTCGTCGAAGGTCTCAATAGTGTTCTTGCTCCAATTTGGATTTCAACGACTCGGACTCTGTTGTCTGTTCCTGGAAGTATTCGTGTCACCAGTGCTTTTTTCTAAAGGTTTCTTGGTGAACTGTAGGCAATTACGATGACCACATCTCCAACCTTCAGTGGATCTGTTTCGGCGGTCCATTTTGACTTTGGGAGCAAGGTGGGCAAATATTCCTTTAACCAGCGCTTCCAGAAAGAATCGGCATAAGATTGTGCAATACACCATTGTTTTCTTGAACAGGAACTGATACCGTTGAATCTAGAAAAAACATCACCCCCCGAAGAGCTCCTCAACAGAAAATGGTTAGGCGTTAACGCCTCCTGATCTCGAGGATTTAAAGAGACGTGAGTGAGAGGACGCGAGTTTACCGAATGCTCTGCTTCTGCCAGAAAAGTAATGAAAACTTTCTCTTTAGGCACTTGTTCTTTTAAAGTTACATAAAGAGCAGTTTTAACAGAACGAACTAATCTTTCCCACGCGCCCCCCATATGCGGTGCATCAGGTGGAATGAAGTGCCATTTTATCCCTAGACCTGTCACAAATTCTGATTGTTTATCAAAGTTAAGATCCTTTTGGATCGTGCGGAGTTTATTATTCGCCCCGACAAAGTTTCTCCCATTATCGGAGTATAGAACAGCAGGTTGACCTCTTCTCGCAATCATTCTCCGTATGGCCATTATAGCCGAATCAGTGCTAGCAGAATGAACGATTTCCAAATGGATTGCCCTAGTCGTTAAACAAGTAAATCGGGCAACCCATCGTTTCTCCCGACGGCGACCTATTTTGACTATTAAAGGGCCAAAGTAATCAAGTCCGCAATGAGTAAATGGACGTTGCCGATACCCTAAGCGTGCAGTTGGAAGATCAGCCATGATCGGAAAGGTCGGTTTTCCTTTCTTTATTTTACAAACTTGATATTTTACCGTAACTGATCGCAATGCATTTCTAAGGTTTACTATCCAGTATCTTTGGCGCATTTCATTTATAGCCAGGTTAGGACTACCGTGGTTGGCCTTTTCATGATAGGAATGAACGAGTAACCGTGTTATTATATGTTTGCCATCTAGTATTGGGGGATAACTATTGAAAGAAGAATCTACATCTACATTCACGCGACCTCTAACACAGAGCAAATCATTTTCGTCGACGAAGGGTGTCAAATTTTTGAGCCGGCTCGAATTAGCAATATGTTTTTTGCTGTTTAATGCCCGTAGTTCTGATCCAAATGAGTAACTGTATTTGCTTAATTAACAAATTTTCGGCTTTCTTTAAATGTTCAATTTCTAATTTAGAAACGTTTTTACCTTTCAATTTTTTGACTGCGACAAGTACCCAAGCCATACTACGTAGCAAACGAATCCATTTGGAGAAACGCCCAGGGTCCGGAGTACATGTTTTCCGAGTTTGCTCCATTACTAAAACCTGTGCCTTCTTTCTTTCCAATTGTTCTATATTGGTATCCTCGGCTTGTTGGAATGTTTGCCTGGGCCAATCACTTTCCTCAGAACGTAAGAAAGAAGGACCCGAGTACCATCTATGATTTTCATGCAATAAAATTACACTAACCCTGGTTGCGTCATCTGCCGGATTCTTATTTGAAGGTACCCATCTCCAGTCCGTTGGATCGGTTAAATCGGCTATTTCTCCTAATCGGTGAGAAACAAATGTTTGATATGGTCGCGGATCTGATTTATTCCACAATAAGACCGTCTGTGAGTCGGACTAATAAAAGCATTTATTTGTGCGAATGGTGTGTTCCTCCTTAATTATTTTTCTTAATCGACTAGCCAATAAACCTACTTGAAGCGCTAACCGCGGTATAGACATTGGTTTTAAAGGGGCTACACGACTTTTACTGGCAACAAAACTCGTGCGAGTAGACCCATCATCGAATGAGAATCTTAAATAGGCAACAGCCGAATATGCCTATGAACTTGCGTCACAAAATATATGTAACTGCGTGAGAATTATGTTTCTATTTGGTGGTAAATAGCACCTCGGAACGGAGCACCAGCCAACATTCGGTAAGTCCTTTATCCACGATTTCCACAATTTGTTTTCGTTATCACCTAAAGGCGCGTCCCACTCGATTCCACTGACCCATACTTCCTGCATTAAAATTTTTGAGTGAATGATAAACGGAGCAAGAAAACCTAGAGGGTCAAATACTGCAATTATGATTCTCAAAAATTTGCGTTTTGTGGAAGGTCGCTCCTCGTGTAAAATATCAGGGGGAATTTTTGCTATTCCTACGTTGAACAGAAAGACATCCTCTTTTGTTTTCTAAAAAAGGCCAAGTGCTTTTTGTGTTTTTAATTCAGTGATGTCGATATTGAGACTAACGTCATTGGAATCACGCTGATTCCCTGGAATTGATTTTAATACTTCGGGACTGTTACAGGACCAAGAATGCATATTAAATCCGCCTTGTTCGTTTATAAAGGAAACTTGCTTAATCATCGTTACAGACTCATTTTCAGTATCTACACTTTTTAAGAAATCGTCCACATAAGAATCGTTTACTATAGCTAAAGCTGCTTCTGGCATACTATCTTTAAATTCGTTAGCATTTGCATTTTTTACAAATATCGCACTACTAGGTGAGGATTTTGAAACAAAAATCAAAGTATTCATTGTGTACTCATCCGGAGAACGGTCTCTATCTTTTTCTCGCCACTAGCTCCTCCGACGGCCGCAAGCGGCCGTCTACGGTGCTAGTTTTTATATGTCCATTGTCCAAGTCCATTATTTCATTAATAATAATATTCAAATTTTTTCAGTGAATAATTAGCTTATTTATATTTGAAATGTTGACGTTTTTTTTGACAATGCAAAATAAGATTTATTATGAGTACTTTCTCTTAACAAAAATAAAATTTATATATTCGCGCTCTTTTTAAATAACATACGACTGCAGCGCCACCTTCACATGTACAAACCATTTTAAAAACACCCTTCTATTAAGATTTTACATTCTCATTGCCCATTCTTTACTTCGATACTTTTCGATATATTCGACCTTTTCACTCCATGTCTTTTTTAATCTCGCCATAAAAATCGTTGCGCGTCGCGATCCGGTGGATGCAATTTTACCCTGAGGAACATATCCTTAATATCTCCTTTAAGACCTATTTGATGTTGTCTAAATCGCATTAAAATTCCGATCAAAGATTTTAATAATTCCGGTTCTTTGAGAAGCCTATCGTTTAGACTTACTCCCCCCGTTTTTGAAGCCGCATCAAAAACTAATCTAACCTTTTTATCCCTGCTTGGGCCTAAGACACCAAAGTGCGGTATATAACATATATTCTCCCCAAAATCTGTGTTTATTAATCGTTCCGCGTAGCCGGCATCCATAAATCTCTGCATTTCACTATAGTATAAATTAGCGTAGGCGGGGTCTCGATCTAATCTTTTTTCGAGAGTTTTTAATCTATTCAGAGCGGTTTGCTTACTATTGGGATTTGTGATACCCTCGTCACGACTCCAAAGTAACCCAGTTTGCCAACTTTTTCCGTTTCGAATTGTAGTTTTCTGCAATATTTTATTCGTTTTTTCTACGGACGAATTAACCTTCTCGAATGAAGATATGCCTAGAGCATCAATATGAAAATAATTTTTAACGAGATCGTGTAACTCGTGGTCCAATATAGCACAAAGGAATTGATGGTCATCTGTCGGTTTTTAAGGGTGTTTTGCAAACAATGCCCGATTTGCCGATGCCTACCCGCGAACCCGTGAATGATCCAACCCAGTAATGTTCGAGACGCTGCTATCGCTCTATTATCCGATGACCGAATTTCTCGAGAGACAATTAAGTGCCAATAATCTTGACCAATAAGAATAGTGGGAATAGCTTGATTATAAGATCGGATATCCAATCCGTTTATGTGTTTGAATGTTTCGACTAGGCTTTGCTCAATTGATTGACGAGGTAAAGATAAGTTTTCTACTGTGTGTATATTTTCTAGGTTAAAAGTTTTTAACCCGCCAGTTATTTTTAATTTTACTTTTTCGCTATCAACGTCGATTTCATGATCACCAAGACCTTTTATTGTGAGCCGGGCAACTGGTCCAGACAAACCGATTTCGCGTGCAGTTTGCGAATTTATCAATGTTACAGTAGATCCATCGTCTAATAAAGCAAAAGTCTCTATTTTGTTTAAAGGACCTAACAATGTGACCGGAACATGATTTGATTCTGATACTGTTTGTTCAGTGTGCTTTTCGTCAAGTTTCGTCTGCCTCGAATTGTCGTGTAAAAGATTATGATGAGATTTACCACAATCGTCTACAATGCATGCGACTGCCATGCAGTTTGCAACTTGGTGACTTTTCCCCAAACATTTAAAACAAACTCTGTTATTTTTAACCCAAAACCAGCGTTGTTTTGGTGATTTATTTTCAAATTTTCGACACTTATTTATTAAGTGTCCCTTTTTATTACAATAATGGCATAAATTTTCTTTTTTATTTTTTACTTTGAGGTTTAGATTTATCATTTTGTGGTGTCTTTGGCAATTCTTGCACGACAGTCACAAGAACACTTTTAGATTTCCGAACACGTTGTGCGGTACCGACCAAACATTCCATTTCCGCTTCCTTTAATAAAAAATCGGCTGATTTTATTAGTCACGGTTCGTCTGAACTGTTTAAATGGATGTGTCTGTTGTACGAGTAAAGTAGTGCAGGCGGTAATTTATTAATTATTTCTGAAATCAAATCTGGGTTGCACAGATATCCTACGTGATTTAAAGAACGTATCGCGATTGCACCATTGTGCACCTTTGTCGCAAAACTAATAAGGTCAATTTTTCATGATGCTGAAGTCCGCAACGTTTTTAAAAACGAAAACGAAAAAATAAAGGGACGGTTTTTTTATTTTTGATTCTAACTCATGTTAATTTTTAATAATTGTATCTTAAGCAACAAGTAATTTCTTAAAAATTAAGAAACATGAAAATTAGAGATGAATTTAACTTGAAAAAAATTCTTTTTTGATTTTTCGTTTTTAAAAACGTTGCGGACTTCAGCTTCATAATTTTTCCGGAATCTAAACTAGGTAATTTTTTTATTTGGTGAACTATTTTTTCGGAAACTAAATCTGAATTTCCAAATCGCAATTCCAAAATTTTCATTATAGTGTGGGGAGTTGCATTTGTTACCATCAACGACTCTACAGCTTCTTTAGCAACACCCTTTAGGGCATCATAGAGTCGCATTACATTTTCGGCTTCTGAATAAGTACCCAATTTCGACGATGTTTCAAACGCTTGCTTAAATCTGATCCATTCCAAAGAGTCACCGGAAAATGACGGAAGACTCTTTGCAGTGGTAAGTCTATTAACTAAACGATTGGAATTATTTCCGCTCACGGAAACTTCTTGCAAGGTTTTCATAGTGGCTACTAAAACATCGCCAAGTCTAGGATCCGCTAATGCCACTATTGAAGCTGGTGGGTCATTATTCGTTAAGTTTTGAGCATAAAAATGTGAATTTTGTTCTCCCCTTCTAGACGCTACGCTATTTATCCACTCCGCGACACGACGATCCTCAACTCCATCATGACCCTCGAGAATGGAATGACGCGGTCCCGAACTACTACCTTCTTTGTTTGAGATAAAATTCTGAGAATCCACCACTGATCCTTCATTTTTTCTTAAAAAATCTAGCAGCTAATTTTTCATTTACTAACTTTAATTCGATTGTTTCCCTCTGCTCAAGCATTCTACGTTTTATTCGCGCCCTCTCCTCCGCAGCTTCAATATAAATCGATCGCCTTTTATATGAGAGTGACTCACTTACCAAACTTCTCTGAGAGTTACCCGTCTGACTGACTGTTGTAAAATCCGAAGAACCATGATCGACACGTTCAGAACTCCGCAAGGTCCGCTGAGAAGATCCATTGCCACCTCCCTGCTGCCGTTGATTCGCTTGGGATGATCGTCGCTGTCCATCCCCGTCCACATGGCCTGGCTCACCCTGTTGCGATATGTGTAGTCCAGAACCACCACGTGTCTCCCAGGAACGGTCACTACTAACCACGTGCAGACGTGGTAAACGCCTTCGCTGGTTTACTCCATCTGTTTCATCCTCTGGAGATCCTCTGCGTTTCCGAGAAGGAGATTGTCGCTTCCTAGGACGTCCACGCCTTTGCTTTTTAGGAACATTCCCATCCATGGCACAAATATACTATTTTTCTCACTCAAATTCCCAAGTTTTTTATTAGTTCCCGTGTTTCGGCTCCACACACACACTAACATATAAATTCTTACAACTACTATAATAATCTGAACACAACACTCAAACATTTTAAAGTTAAACATTAAAAACTAAGGCACACAAACAAAGAAATACATATCAATGCCTCAAAGGCAACCAAAAGTCCCCCTTCCTTTATCTTAATTAATTTAATTTCATACAAATAATAATATACTAGGGTGATTCTCCGCGTAGCGCACAATTTGGATTTTATTATTTTTGAAATTTTTTTTCAAATTAAGTAAAAGTCGATATAGAATTTTAAAGTTCAACATTCAAGAATAAAATATTCGTGGTAGGCCAGACAAAATAATTATAATTTTCTTTTTTACAATAAACACCCGGATGTAAAATTTATTACATTATGACGCACTGATTCCACCATGACGCGCAAATAAAACAGTTTTTTTAAACAAATTATTAGCGATTTTAATGTTTTTCTTTTTTAACGTCATTTGTTTTCACTAACCTTAGACTACTAAACTTGTTTTAACGTAAAATATAAATAATTATTCATTTTATTGCAAATATATTATGATTTGACCATGACGATTCTGTGATTCCCTATGCAACTTTCATGCTTGTAACACATATAAAACAGAAAAAAAATTTTTGCATTAATTTCTTTTTTAGTAATTTACTTAGGAGAGTTTATTAATGATTTTTATTAATGTTAAGTAATTTTTCGATTTGATTTTTTATGTAAATTATGCAGTTTTACAAAGTGATTATACCATGGACAAGAAATAACTACAAAAATATTTAAAAAATAAATTTTTTTTCACAAGTATTTTGTTTTTCTCAATTCAACTAACATAGACAATAAGAAAATGTCATATTCATTATATTTATTATTATATTTTACTAAAAAAATAACATTTTATATATTAAATGGTAGTGGGGACTGATTACACCATGACGATTTGGCACCTTAAAACAGATTTTTCAGCAAAATTATAAACTTTTAAATGAAAACGACAATAGATTGTTATTTGTTATCATGAAAATAAGTTATCCACGTTGTATTTATTACAATATATAAAACTGATTTGTTAAAAAACACCAGGGACATTAAATTCTGCGCTACACGGAAAATCACCCACTAATAAAACAGAGAATTCAGAATTTTTTAAATATTTTTTTGTCAGAAATTTTGTTATTTTGGTTATGAATTTTATTTTATTTTGGTTTGAAAGATTCGGGAGGTCAAAAAAAAGTTCGGATAACAGAAGTTCGGATAAAATTATTTTCGGTTCGGATAATAGAGGGTTCGGATAACAGAGGTTCGGATAATCGAGGTTCCACTGTATAAGTAAAGGATAACCAACACCTTGCTCATGAGCTGTGACAGTGTTATTGTGTCGCATTCTGCGAGCATGTGGAAGTCGCCTGTGATTCCATCACAAGTGCAAGTGTTTAATGTGTCGAGTAACAGCGCAGAAGCAGAACTAAGCATACAGGCATGCAGTGTGGTTGTGAAAACGAGAAACATTTTCTCTGAAAGTTTAATTGCATTTCTATTATTGACATTATAACCTCTAAATTTTGTATTATCCATAATATAAAAACTTGAATATAATATAATTTGTTAATTAATAAATAATAAAATTATTATTATATTTGTGAATTACTAGTTTAATATTTTTAATTCTTGTTATTCTATTGAAATAATCCATTTCTCCTTGCGACGTATATATCTAAAAATTTTTTTTATTTTTCAATATCAAATATTTCTATAAATCATTATATTATATTATATTATTATTATATTATATTTATTATGATAAAAATTATTAATTCATGTTATTTTGATAAGTTTAAACAAATTATAGTTCTCCTATAACTACTAAAGTTAATTTTAAGGTAAAAAATTGTAGTAATTTATTTATGTATAACAATGTTTAAAGATTTAAGAAATTTTGATTGAAGTTAAAGTTTATCATACATAATGAATTAAAAGAATTAAGTAATTTTTTTACTACAAAACATTAAAATTTCGAATAAGTTTAGTAGGGTTAACAAATTTTTAATTGAAAATTCCTTATTTATACTTTTTTCGTAAATTTAACAGTAACAGATGGATTTGTGAAGTCTTTAATATATTATATGTTTATCTCTATTCTTTTGGAAAATAGATTTAATAACTTCTGGAAACTATTGATCTTCAAATTTTAAATGGTTTATTATTAAGACTGATTACTTATAACGAGAAACTAAAATTATAATACGTTCTCGAAAAACTGAATGTTTTTAGTTTAAAAAATTAGTTGAGAATTTTTTTGAAATTAAAAATCTTTATGTATTAAAACTAATTATGATTAGTCCGCTTTTTTAATACATATCATAATTATCACTGAAATGCTTAAAACTCGCATATTTTCATCACACATGCTACCTGCACGAAGTGCGACTCATATGCGTAGCATATGAGGACGCATCTGTGAGATCCACTGCAGGCACGCGTGCGGGTTAACATGTGCGCGAAATATACCTGACAGTATGCGCACATCTTGCTATCTGCTGGGCTGTTTGTGAAGACCAGGAAGGAAGAGTAAGGAGACCGAATTATGCTTCTACAAATGTCAGAGTAATATGCACGAAAAGTGCTCACTGCTTTCTATTTGACCACCAATTTAGTTGATCATATGCGCATTGAACTAAGGTTCAGCGTTCACAGAAGAAAAGTGTGGTTATGTCAAGATAAATAGGTGTTGCATAGTTTAAACACTGTTTATTTTAAAAGCAAATTTATTTATTTGCAATTATGATATTTTTTAGATTTTCAAAATAATTTAATAATATATTTATATAAAGAGAGAAATTTTGCGAAGATGGTTAAGAAATTGTTTATATAAAAGAGATATTTCCTAAATATTTCACTGAAAGATTGAAATATTTCATTGCAAGGTCCTTGAAATATTGCTGCAAATAGGAAAATGTCCGCCTATGTGAAATATTGACGCGAAAGTTTAGAAAATATTTCATTGAAATATTCCTGCAATATTACACATGAAGATTCTGCAATATTCTGAAAATATTTCACAAAATTAAAAAATTTGTTAAACACCTGAAACCAATAGAAATTTTGTAAAATATTTTAAAACCCATAGGATTCTAGAAAGCAAAAAACTACTGCGCAGCTCATAGAAACTGAGTTCGACCTAGCACTGTAATATTTCAATTTTTCAGTGAAATATTCAGGAAATATTTAGGAAAATATTATGTGCTGTGTGGGAAAGACCGCCTAAATGTAAACATAAGATCTCACTCGCACAATTTCTACGAGAAACAGAGACAGAGATCACGGCTAACGCGCATGCTCCAGTAGATTGGTGGTTGACTAGAATGGAGTGAACCTGGCACTTTTCGTGCATATTATTTTGTTTGACATTTTTAAAGCTCTTTCAGAACATAAATCAGTCTCCTTACTCTTTCTTCCTGGTGGCGACTACAAAATCAGTTTGCAGACGGCGCAAAAGTTACTGTAGATAACACAGGAAATTTTTTTTCCCTGCGATTTGCGTAGAATTCCCCCAAAAAATAGTTTTTACTTGTTAATTGCTAAAGCAAGAAGGCATTAGCAAAATTATTTTTAATTAATTTAAATTTAGAGAGTTATAAAATTTATGCTGATTTTTTTATCCACAATTAGTAAAAGAAACTAGTTTCTATAGGAAGAAAATAACCGAATAAAATTTTGTAAAATATATATGTAATTAATTACCAGCGTAGAAAATATAGTTATTTTGACATGACTTATTAATTTACCTAATAATTCAATTTTTTACTAAATATTTAATAGAAATTTTACTAGTATTTGACTCAACAACTCACTTTTTGCTAAATCAAAATTGGTATTTTTAAGCGAATAATTTCATTTTGTATGGAGTAATAAATAAAAAAGGAATGGATGAAAAGTTTCAATTATTAAAAAATAAAAATTTCTGAGCCATAACAGTATGCGGAAATCTCTTTCACTGAACCTGAAAAAAATCTGGTGCATTTTTCTAACAAGGTAAACCAATCAGCTGGTGAAACCTTGTAAGATAATAACGAGACTTCATTTTTAGTTGGAAGCTTTTAAAGACCAGCTTTATGTTTTCTCTATTTTCTTCTTATATTAACGTAGGCAAAAGAAATGGGTGCAAAATTCTTCTATTTCAATCTTGAAATTAATTTTAAAAAGTGATTAAAATTATATTTGTACAAATAAAAATATACTCTCTAAATTTGAATATGTGAGATTTCACTTATTATAAGTCGTCTTCTCGATCAATAAGTACATATGCGGCATTCCAGGCCAAATCGGAAATTATTTTGCTTTTGCATCTCAAATTTTTTTTAAACATTTTTTTCTTTTAGTACTCTTTGAAATGAGCTACCTTGATTTTTTCAAATTTTTTCATAAAGCGGTTCAGGAGATACATATTTTTGAAAAATGACGTTTTTTACATAAATTTTTCTTTAAATGCTTATAACTCGGTCAAAAATTGATCAAATTGGACGTTTTTATAATGAAAAGTTTTGTTTTCACACGTAGTTTTTAATAAAATTATTTTTAAAAAAATTTTAAATAATTTACGATAAGATTTTAAAATTTTTTAAATAAAATTTCATTTTTAACAATGTATGTATCGATCAATTTTTTTCAAAATTTTTTGTGAGAAAAAAAGCACTAAATTAACAACTTTTAAGCCTTGTCGGATCGCGGGAAAACGATGGGATCTATTTATTTAAAATTTTTAATTTTTATATACACAGTGAAAACGGTAGGCCTAACTTGTCATTTGACCAAATCACAATTTTACACAGAAAGAAGGTTAAGTTTGGAGAGACTCAGTCTGAAAACACATTTGCAGTAAAAAATTTGGGTGATTTTGTCAAATGGCAAGTTTGTCATTTGGCCACCACTGCGTATATAAAAATTAAAAATTTCATAATAAATAGATCCCATCGTTTGCCCACGATCGGACAAGGCTTAAAAATAGTTAATTTAGTGCTAGTTTCTTACAAAAAATTTTGAAAAAATTGATCGATACATACATTGTTAAAAATGAAATTTTATTTAAAAAATTTTTAAATCTTATCATAAATTATTTTAAAATTTTTTTATTAAAAACTACGCGTGAAAACAAAACTTTTCATTATAAATACGTCCAATTTGATCAATTTTTGACCGAGTTATAAGCATTAAAAAAAATTTACGTAAAAAACGTCATTTTTCAAAAATATGTATCTCCTGAACCGCTTTATGAAAAAATTTAAACAAAATCAAAATAGCTCATTTCAAAGAGTACTAAAAGAAAAAAATGTTTAAAAAAAATTTGAGATGCAAAAGCAAAATAATTTCCGATTTGTCCTGGAATGCCCCATATACACTTATAAATAAGTAAATTTTTCACTTTTTTCATTTTTCACAAAATTTGTAAAGAAATATCACTTATTATGGGTTATTCTTCAACCCTTTGTAACTACTAATAAATGTAAACAACAAATTGTTAAAAATAATGATAATGTAAGTTACTAATTTTATTGCTGTAAAAGAGACTTGAAACATGCAGGATGACAAGTATATATATGGATATTTCTGTATATATTTGTATCCTTGTTTTTTTATTAATTACAATTTGATATAAAATTTTTTACACAATTCCGCATCACCCAGTTTTTAATTCAATTTATTATACAATGATATTTAAAAAGTTGATGCCAGTAAGAATGTACTTGGTAAAATTCATTTTCGACACTTTTTTCACAGCCACGCAATTAACTCAACGGCGAATAAGAGAAATCGATGATTGAAAATTTTGCTTCGCACGGTCAGACTCTTTTTGTAATATCTTGGGAACCCGTTAATATTTTTTGCTGATCTTGGTCCCTATTTAAAGCTTAGATTACAAGAAATAGTCTGAAAGTAGTAATTTTTTTTATCAACTTTTCTAAATTTTGCCAGGATTCAAAGTCAGAGTAAGAAATTGCGAAAAAAATAGAATTATTTTTATGTGTTTATAACATGACATCTCGCTTCCTATTGATACAATACAAATGAAAATAGTGTTATTTTATTATAAATTTAATAAGCTTTCCAATGCAATTTAAAAAAAGCTTCTAGCTTCATTTTTGACGAAGTTATCACTGTTTTTGTACGGGTGTGTTTTTTAATAGGTCGAGGTGTTAGCGGTCACACAATTTCCGCCGGTATAGTGTATTGTTGCTCCTTTTATAGATTATTGTAACTTAATGAAAATTGCAATAATAAATATGTTATTCCATTATATTTCGACTAAAATCGTGAAAATAAGCAAGGGTTCCAATTTTAATTGCTTTTTTTCATATTCATAAAGAAAAAAGGATAAAAGGGCTAAGAAAAACTAAGGGGCCGTACACATAATACGTCACGCGTCTAGGGGGAGGGAGGGGGTCTGAGAATTGTGACTAAGTGTGACATGGGGGAGGGGGGGGGTGAACTCATGTGTTACGTCACAATCTTTTAAATTCAAAGATTATAAGAAATTATATGTGACAATGTCACTTTTTCTAAATAAAACAAGTTAAAAATGCTTTAAACTATTTAATATCTATTATGTACCTGTTTAACATCTATTGGCATATTATTTATAATATGATGATAAATAATATATTCTCTTAATTTGAATCAGTTAAAAATCATGGTTTTAACTGACAATCAGTAGTGACTGACTTTTTGCTTCTGAATCAGTTAAAAATAACTGAAAAATTATCCACAAAACACCGAAATTTTTCTAAATATTGTATATTAAAGATTTGCTTGCATAATTCGAAAAATTTACTTGCAAAGTTTATTTTAAAATTGTGTAAAGATTTAAATTTCTCACTCCAATAAATGTCTATCGTCAAATTTTCTTAAAAATATAGCTTGAAACTTTCCTGAACATTTGAATTGCATTTTCGACTATACTTTCGTGAAAATTTTCCTGAAAATTTAACTTAAATTTTCAGGAAAGTTTCGCGCTAAACATTTATTGAAGTGGGATATTTAAATCTTTACACAATTTTCACTAAACTTTGCATTTAAATATTTCAAAGCTTAATTGCGAGTAAATCTTTAGTAAATTTTTAGGAAAGTTTCGGTGCTATGTAGGTAGTTAAACGTGACTAATTGAATCAATCAAAAACAATTGTATTGAAACATCAGTTATTTTCAACTAATTGTCAGAAAAAAAATATTACTATTTGAATTAGTGACTGACTTTTTGCTTCTAAATCAGGTATTTTTAACTGCGATTAAATAATTTAGAGTGTAAGATATAATATACATTGTCCAATGTATAAAATTTACAGTGAAATTTACGTGTGTGACGTGACGTAGGGGGGAGGGGGGTTCAAGATTTGTGACGAAGTGTGACATAGGGGGAGGGAGGGGTTAAAAAGGGTCCAAAATCGCGTGACGTATTATGTGTACGGCCCCTTAATAGTTAATCACAAGTACTTTATATTTCGTCAGATTTTATTCAATTTAATGATTTCTTTTCCTTACATTTAGTGAATGAAATTTGTAAAATTAGACCATTTGACAGGTGAACTTTAAAATCATTTTTCGTTTAATATTTCTTATCATTAATTATTTAGCTATCAATTAAATTAAATCTGTTTCAAGACTTTTTGACCTACAGGTCAAGGCTTAACCTGTAGCTTTTCAGCCTTCAAAATTTAGGTCAATTTTAAGGGAAGTTTTGACCTACACGTCAAAATTTGACAAACAATTCATTCTGCACGCATAATGTAGGTCAATTATTTATAAGGGCAGTTTTGACCTACACGTCAGAAATTGACAAACAATTCCTTCTGCCCTCAAAATGTAGGTGAATTTTAAGGGCAGTTTTTAACTACAGGTCATGGCTTAGCCTGTAGCCTTTCTGCCCTCAAAATTTAGGTCAATTTTAAGGGCAGTCTTGTTATATACGTTAAAAATTGAGAAACAATTCTCTCTGCCCTCAAAATGTAAGTCAATTTTAAGGGCAGTTTTGATTAAAGCTGTGCCCAAAATTGTATGCAATCGAAATACAAGTTATGCAATGAAAATACTCGTCATGATATCCCCTTTCAATTGCAAAGTGGCAAAGTTGAAAATTCAAAATGGCGTCCTTACTACGTCAATCAGAAGAGACTAAACTCGAAAATAAGTAAATATATTTATTAATTTCTTTTAAAGAACGATGCATAAATATTGGGTCAAAATATATTTTAATGTTTTTGGGGTCGCTGATTACGAATCTGAAGTCAGATTTTCAAAATTCAAAATGGCGGATCCAAAATGTCGGACGAATTTAAAAAAATTTCTTGAATTTGCTTGAAACTTTTTACTTGGGGGTTTTTGGGGTCGCTGATTACGAATCTGAAGTCAAATTTTCAAAATTAAAAATATCAGATCCAATATAGCGGACGAATTTAAACAAACTTATTGAATTCGCTTGAAATATTGGATCCGACATTTTTAATTTTGCAAATTGGACTTCAGATTCGTAATCAGCGACCTCGAAAACCCTTGAGTACAAAATTTCAAGCGAATTCAAGAAAATTTTTTAAATTTGTCCGCCATATTGGATCCACTATTTTCAATTTTGAAAATCTGACTTCAGATTCGTAATCACCGACCCCAAAAACATTAAAATATATTTTGATCTAATATTAATGCATTGTTTTTTAAAAGTAATTAATAAATATATTTACTTATTTTCGAGTTTAGCCTCTCCTAATTGACGTAGTAAGGACGCCATTTCGAATTTTCAATTCTGCCACATTGCAATTGAAAGTGAAATGTCATGACTAGTATTTTCATATGCATAACTTGTATTTTGATTGCATACAATTTTGGGCACAGCTGTGGGCCGTTTGACGTAAAACGTCCCGTAAGTTTGATTATCCCAAGATACTAAATTTAACTATCTAGATGGTTGTCCTATAGTTGAGTATCCAAGATCGTCACCCTGATTATCTAGATAGTAAATTTAACTATCCATTTTTCTCCGTGCAGCCGACTCGTCCTCAGATACTAATACTAATTTGCCGGGTACACGCAGTGTCGTGCCGTACAAGAATTCAGCGGGGGATGCACCGTTTTCTGTTACGTAAATTCACATTTCTACAAAGACTGTTGATAAACTATGAATCCATCCACACTCTGAATGACACATGATCGCAGTTTTACTGGTTCTGTTAGATCTTTCGACCAACACATTAGATGCAGTGTGGTATGACGTGGATCGAATTCTCTAGCAACCTACAACGCACCTTAGTTCCTTAAATAGTCGTGACTCGAATTAAGTGCCCTGGTTCGTCTTTATAGTTTCGATACTACCAAAACGAGCAGTGAAACGACATACATGGAAAGCATATTGATAGTGCAGGTTACTTCCAGAATGTTTTCGCGGTGCTACCTATGGTATAGTCGTGCGGCGCCCCAAAAAAGGGACGACTGAGTCACCCTTTTTTGGTCGAGAGAGACTTTTGAAATGATAGAAAACAGTTTTAGTTATTCATTTGGACGAGACGACCCGAGAAACGATCAAAATTTTTTTTTTCGTTTTAATATTCAAACTGTCATCTCCAATATCATAACAGGACGAACTTCTCACCGAATCCAACAATCCGATCGCACAACTGAGAAGCTCATTTATAATTATTCAATATTTATGTCGAAAGTTATAAACAATTAAATGAAATGATATTCATGGTCGTCATTTAAATACCTTTTTATTATAAAAAATATTTTAAAGCTCACAATATTATTTTGCTACAATTATATTTTTTTAAAACAAATTTTTAACTAAATCCATTGATTACTTTAAAAATGAAACAATTTTATTAAAAATTATCTTTTTAAAAAAACCTTTAATTGAAATAAATGTAGCATTTCTTATAACTGAACGTTAAGAATTTTGAAAATGTATTAACTTTATACTTACCTTTTTCCTAAATAAGTTATAAGAAAATATATTACAAAAACATTGTCTTGAATTTTTATCATTAGGAATAAAATGACAACATTAAAAAAGACAATAATTTATTACTAATACAAGACATTGAAATAATAGCAAAATAATTTAAATTGACCCTAGGGGAGACTGGGACTAAATGTTAAATTTTACATAAATTATTTTTTTAGACATTAAGTCGGCTTCGATGCAAATACAGGCAAACCTGTATACGGCGGAAAGCAATTAGACGATTCCGCCGTAGAGAGGTTCGTTAAAATGCTATTAGTGAGTGAACGTTCAAGGATGTATCAACCATTTTAAATCATATGATCTTTAAATATGAAATAGAAGTTATGATAATTTATTAATAGTCTTATTTAAAGATATGGGCAATTCCATGCAAGATTTACCTATGACCTTGAGAATTCGGTTAAACATATTTTTTTCTCAATCTATATGGAAAAAAAAGAAATATGTGTTTTTTTATTTTTGTTTAATCGCCCAAATTTTTGAGTTATGAATTTTTGAAATTTTGGATTTGTAACTGTAGACATATTTTCAGTAGCTTATAAGTCTGAAAATATTGAGTTTAGAGAAAACTTGTCAAGCAATGAAAGTTTTAGTTTTCTTTAAACTTTTAAGAAATGTAAAAAAAAATTTTTTTTTAAATTTTTTATTAAAAAAAAATTTTTTTTTTATAAACAAATTAATTTTTTTTAACTTTGGACCCTTTTTTTTAAATTTATTTATACCTTATAATATACAGAAGATTTTCCAAAAAGTTTTGGAGTGGGCCGACGCGTTTAATGAGTTGTACAAAATTTTCAAAAATCACGTGCAAGATGCTCGCGTTTTACGAAACGCCTCACAATGGAATTTTTTTACAATTTACTTCTCAAAAAATGTCTACAGACTAAAATTTTTAATTGATTCGAGTGTTTTTTGTTTTAAATAAAAGGAGAATAATTTCTGAAGATATCTCTCCATGCAAACCTAAGAATCTTCAATTGTTTATAATTTTTTTTAAAAACAAAAAGTTAACAAATTAATTGTGTAGTTTCCTTTAAAAATGAAAGATTATTTTCTTATTTTGCTACTACACATGTCCTAAATCAGATTCAATTAATATAATATACGACCACCGAATAAATAGTAAAACATAAAATAATTTATCTAAACTGTTATAAACAATATTAGTTAACAAATAGTTAACTTTGGTTCCTCTCCATAAAAAAACTTTGTTCTTTCATATTCATATTTTACTTTAGGTTCATTTAATGAATACATCTCCCTTTCGTTAAAAAACAATTTTTAATTGTTATAAACAATAATAGTTAACAAATAATGAACTTTGGTTCCTCTGCACCAAAAAGAATTTTTTTCATAGTTTTCATTGAAGCTTATTACAAAGAATGTTTGTGTCAAAATAAAACAATAAACATTTTAATGTAAAATATATATTAATTGCATTTATTTTATTTTAATTAATTTTTTTATTTTAATTTTCAAAAACACAAGGAAAGAAAAAAAACATTTAATACAAATTTATATAAATTAAATTGTTTATAGTTATTGAACAAACTATTTCATACGTTCACTATTTTTTAACATATATTCTTTGTAATAAACTTCAATGAAAACTATGAAAAAAATTCTTTTTGGTGCAGAGGAACCAAAGTTCATTATTTGTTAACTATTATTGTTTATAACAATTAAAAATTGTTTTTTAACGAAAGGGAGATGTATTCATTAAATGAACCTAAAGTAAAATATGAATATGAAAGAACAAAGTTTTTTTATGGAGAGGAACCAAAGTTAACTATTTGTTAACTAATATTGTTTATAACAGTTTAGATAAATTATTTTATGTTTTACTATTTATTCGGTGGTCGTATATTATATTAATTGAATCTGATTTAGGACATGTGTAGTAGCAAAATAAGAAAATAATCTTTCATTTTTAAAGGAAACTACACAATTAATTTGTTAACTTTTTGTTTTTAAAAAAATTATAAACAATTGAAGATTCTTAGGTTTGCATGGAGAGATATCTTCAGAAATTGTTCTCCTTTTATTTAAAACAAAAAACACTCGAATCGATTAAAAATTTTAGTCTGTAGACATTTTTTGAGAAGTAAATTGTAAAAAAATTCCATTGTGAGGCGTTTCGTAGAACGCGAGCACCTTGCACGTGATTTTTGAAAATTTTGTACAACTCATTAAACGCGTCGGCCCACTCCAAAACTTTTTGGAAAATCTTCTGTATATTATAAGGTATAAATAAATTTAAAAAAAAGGGTCCAAAGTTAAAAAAAATTAATTTGTATATAAAAAAAATATTTTTTTTTAATAAAAAATTTAAAAAAATTTTTTTTTTTTACATTTTTTAAAAGTTGAAAGAAAACTAAAACTTTCATTCCTTGACAAGTTTTTTCTAAACTCAATATTTTCAGACTTATAAGCTACTGAAAATATGTCTACAGTTACAAATCCAAAATTTCAAAAATTCATAACTCGACAATTTGGGCGAATAAACAAAAATAAAAAAACACGTATTTCTTTTTTTTTCTGTACAGATTGAGAAAAAAATATGTTTAACCGAATTCTCAAGATCATAGGTAAATCTTGCGTGGAATTGCCCATATATATTAAAAATCATTTAATTCTTGCAAAGAATTTTGTCAAAAAATTTAAGAATAATTGAATTCCTTAGCAGAATTTTATTATTTATGAAAATAATCGAATTCTTCCGAAAAATTTAATTAAAATTTATTGAAATCCTAATTAAATTCTTTTGAAAAATATCTTTAAACTTTTTTAAAATAATGGAGTTTCTTTAATAGTTATAATTGAACATTTTGAAAGTAATTTTGAATTACACAAAAAATTATTTCAACTTTTTAAAATAATCGTGCCTGTTAATAATTTTAAATATTTGATTTTTAAAGTTTATTAAAATTGTATTGAAAAGAATTGAATTCCTCCGGAGAATTTTATTATTTGTAAAAAGTAATTTAATTTTTGGGATGAATTTTAAATATAATTATTTTTTTTAAATTACTATGATTTGTTTTTCTATTTATTTTATCATTTTTTATGTTTATTTTTTATAATATATAAAATATATCACAAAATAAACAAAAATTATAATTCAAATATAAATTAAATAAAAAACATCCGTATAAAAATTACAATTCGAAACTTTTCGGCCCTTAATTTCATGGCACTCACACAGTCACAACTCTCACTGATATAATCCCTTCTACTTCTACCTGGCGAGTTTCCGCCGTAGAGAGGTTTGCCTGTATATGTATAGATCAATATACTGAATAACTTCCCAGAAGAACCAGAGATATTGATGTTAGAGTCTTTTTTTTGTAATTGTCAAAATGAAAATTTGTATATTGCGTCAATTTTTTCATAATAGAGACTGTCACAAAATTTTAAATAAGTTTAATATCTATTCTTTTTCTTAAAATGACATAATAAAATCGTACCTAATCATTAATCTTGTAAAAAAATGGTTTTTTAATAGAGAAACTGTCCTTTTTAGATTTTAAATACTTTAAATATTGTCGAATTTTCGTATTTCCAAAATTAAGAGGGAGGGGGGGGGTGGTTTTAAAAATTTAAAACCTGTTGGTTTTTATCTTCAAGGTGCCCTGAACTGGAAACAATTCTTATCTGAATAACTTCCAAGAAGAACCAAAGATACAACAATTAGTTGGTATCGCAATCTTTAATTTCGTTTTTCTCGAAATTAGGTTTTTGGCGTTCTAAACTTTGAAATTCCGTAACTCAGCGAATTTTTAACCAAAAAAGTTCTAAGAGCACTCAAAATTTTCTAAATTTTGCCAGGAATACGCCCATATAGATAACTCCAATAGTGCCAAAATGGGCCCTTTTCATGTGGACGTCCACATATGCATTTGTGTAATAGCTGTGAGCATAATAAAGAAAATTTGCATTAAATAAATAAAAAAGTAATTTTGTATTGTTTTCGAAGAGCAACATATGGGCACTTTTATGTTAAGGAGGCTCTACCATCTGACAATGATGTGGACTACTGTTTCATCTATCTAAACTTTCTGCCAAGGAAAGTGACAGCCGCAAACTCCATTAAATGCGATGAATATAGTCGTTCAGTGCATTAGAAGTGCGTTATGGTTTTCGTACTACCCAGGCGCGAAAGACCAATGCTGATGATAAATTAAAGTTTGATTGAGTCTTGAACGCTCAGTGTGGGTAACCCACAGTAGAAGCAGTCTTTACATCACTGTCACTCAATATTAGTTCAACATTGGGCCCAATGCTCGTCCCATGCTCGATTCAAAACTCGGTCAATCTTTATGAGTGAATCTCGAACATCTATTCTTGATTCAAGCTTGAATCAATCTTTACACAATATTCAGTTTATCTTTATTTATTACCGTGTTCACTTAACTAAATAACATTATAATAATTATAATAATTGTTTCAAATAATAATAATAATTAACATAAAGTTATGAATTGATAAATAAATATTTATATTTATTTAGTATAAATATATTATTAATTGTAACTTTCATATTTAAAAAAAGTTAAATGGAAAATTTTTTTTTATAAATGTTTTCAAAATTATTATAGATAATTAATAAATAATAATTAAAATGTGCAATAAATATTCCTGACACTGCATCATATTTAATAATTTTATTAATTATGTTAATTTTTAATATTAATTTAATTAATTATTATTTATTAATTAATTATTATAATTATTAATAATTATTATTGAATTAATAAATATTATTATAATTAATAATAATTATAATATTTAACATTATAATTCATTATTATTCCAAATTATATTTATTTAAATAATATATTATTAATGTATCTAATAATAAATGTTAATAATTTTGTTACTGAATAATAAAAAATATCAATTATTTATCGATGTTTATTAAATTATTCATTAAATATTTTTAATTTTTAAATGTTTTAAAAGTTGAATTTTATAATGATTATAATTTTATTAGGGGCCGTCCATAAACCACGTAGCCCCATTTTTTGGGAATTTTGACCCCCTTCCTCCCCCATGTAGTACGCTATTACATGTATTAGCGCCATTTTTTCCTCTTGTCGTAGTCAATTGCTTGACCCCCCCCCTCCCCCTCAAGAGGCTACGTGGTTTATGGATGGCCCCTTATGGTAGTTTACTTTAGTTGCTAACAGATGGGCATTACCCGTGTAGAAATTTAACCATGGCCCAAATCGGGGCCAGATCTTATGATCATTGTGTAGGCCATAACATGGCATGAAACACCTTCCCAGATCGGGCCCAAGTCTGGCTAGACTTGGGCCCGATCTGGGAAGGTGTTTCATGCTGTTTGAGTATATTATTACAAGAGAATATTATTTATATATATATTATTATATTATATTATTATTATTATGTATATTATTATTTTTCGCAACGCGTTAAAAATGCTATTTTACAGGTCATTTTAATTAGTTATTTTACTAATTGCTTTCTATTGATGATAGTCGAAAATTATTTCATTGGAAACTTTGACACTCTAATTTTCCATTTTTGTAAAGAAAGTGTAAAAATGTTAATTTTTGTGGGAGAATCGGCTGTTGCAAAATTGCGATTTTAGTGCTTGGTTTGTTTACTTTTTGGTTTGTTTACATTTCACAACTTGGAAAAACATTTTTTTCCTTTTACACGGAGAGAGATTTTGTATTAATATTTGTTAAAATTGGCAATAGAATTTAATATATTCTTTTTCAATTTAGGTAAATCGTGTTTTATATTAAAAATTAATATTGTGCATATTAGTAGGCAGCCCTTGATATATTTTACAAAAATTAATAAAATTGTAATACAATTTAATAAAAGAATTATAATTTTTAAAAATGACTATATTAAAATCGCAGTCCGTGAAAGTATCGAAAGAATAAGAAAAATTGAAATAGTTCTTTTAAATTTTAGAATAAAATACATATTTCAATCTTTAATATAGTTAATACTAAAAATTATGAGTGAGTCGAAAAGGACAGGAAATAAAAAGACGTAGGAAGGAGGAGGATAGAATTATCGTTTCGAAAGTATTTCGCACACACACCAATGAGCTAACGCAAGCATCATACTATATACATCATACTATACAAACACAAACTATATACAATTTCGGAGATCTATGTTAAAACCTATAAACGCATACATATAAACTTAACTTAAATACAAATAAACGCAATAACGCACGCACGCTGTACATTGGGAGATACAGTTCTCAACTTCCTTATATACTAAACTCGAGAAATTTTCTGAACTTGTGAGAAAGTGATATTTTCTCCATATTTTGTTTAAAAAAGTTCTTAATTTATTTTACATTATAAATACATACTTTTGTATGCTGGGTCAAAATTTTATTCAGAAATGTTTATCATAATACTGTTTTTAAAATTGTTTGTTTCTGGAAAATGATTTCTATTGAAATTATATCCAATTTTTCGTTATATAAAAAACCCATCATTTAATTTATTGGCATAAGAAAATGCAGCATATCTTAAATCATTCTTTTTAAATACCTTCCAATGTCCTAATTCATTTTCGTACACGGAAAAAAATTAATATCTAAACTTGAAATAATATTAATTTGAAATCCAATGGAATGTAAGTATGTCTAAAATAGACATTATAGTCACAATTAAATTCACATCTCTGATTTAGAGATTTGTTAATTTCACAACTTATCTGATGTGAATTACATTGCGTTTGAAGTTCATCATTGTCAAAGAATATTTAAACCATTTTAATTATTTAAGTATTAATTTTATATTTTAAATGCAGTTTCATTCCCAGTTTTCACTTTCCATATTTTACAAATGTTTTTCGCGTTATCACGTGTGGGACATATTTTTATTTATTAGTATTTTCAGGTTAAACTTTCGTTTGACACTTGAAAACCTAACCTATATTGAAAGTTGTACCAAACCATGTTTTTTTATTAAGAAATAGAAAAAGAATGTTTATATTGTGTGATGTTGAGATAATTTGATTCAAATAAAGAAATGAAATAATAAAAAATTCATATTATCTTCAAAAAATGTCCAATTTTTTATGATTGTCAATGGATTTTTTTATAAGTTCATACTAAAAGAAAAATATACATTCTTTGAATAATTCTCACTCTAAATTGTGATAAATCATAAAATTTGAGATTTCTAATATCATTTTCAGGCATAAAAATACGGATTCTTCACACTGATAATATATGCGGATTAGATATAACTCTAAATTTCAGTTTTACAGATCTGTTCAAATCACACATCCGATTCCAGTGATAGTTTATGCCTAAATCTCATATTAAATCTCTAATTTAGAGATTAATTTTTTTGCGTGTAAATTTTGAATGCTCTCAAATGCTCATTTAAAAGACAATGGACTATGCCTTTTACTACAATTAGGAAATCTTCATTGTCGATTAAAATTATTGAATGAACAAAATAAAATTGTTCACCCAATTCCGACACATTTTGACACATCAAATTAAAATATTTTGGGGTAAACACAACGTGCACATGTTGCCACGAGGTTTGACTCGGATAATTTCGGAACTGCTCGACTGAAATATTCGGCTAATCTCGGACAGCTTCGTAACCGCTCTACGTCAGCCTGACGTCAGACCATAGCCTGCTATGGCCTGCTACTAGGCTGGTCATAATTTTTATTATAGTCGATAATACTATTCGTAACTAAATTAACAACTTATGTAATTCTTCGATAGTATTTAGTATAATCATCTGGTAATACTTTTTACTATTGCATACTTTCTTACTTATAATATTACAACTTCTTATTGACTATTTCAATTTCTATTACTTCAGAATAATACAAAGTAATAATTTGATTATAAACTTTCTTAAAAATGGTAATATTAATTCATAAATGTACATGATTTCCCCAAATTGCAATCGGTTTTACTAAATACTAATATAATAATACGAAATATTAAAACAGAATCTCTCTCCGTGTAGTACTCTTGAAATGAGTTACCTTGATTTTTTTCATAAAGCGGTTCAGGAGATACTAATTTTTTGAAAAATGACGTTTTTTACGTAAATTTTTTTTAAATGCTTATAACTTGGTCAAAAATTGATCAAATTAGACGTTTTTATAATGAAAAGTTTTGTTTTCATGCGTAGTTTTCAATAAAAATATTTTTTGAAAATTTTAAAATAATTTACGGTAAGATTTTAAAAAATTTTAAATAAAATTTCATTTTTAACAATGTTTGTATTGATTAATTTTTTTCAAAATTTTTTGTAAGAGACTAGCACTAAATTAACAACATTAAAGCCTTGTTCGATCGTGGACAAACGATGGGATCTATTTATTTAAATTTTTTTAATTTTTATATACACAGTGAAAACGGTAGGCCTAACTTGTCATTTGACCAAATCACAATTTTACACAGAAAGAAGGTTAAGTTTGGAGCGACTCAGTCTGAAAACACATTTGCTGTGAAAAATGTGTATGATTTTGTCAAAAATGGGAAGTTAGTCATTTGGATACCACTGCCTATATAAAAATTAAAAATTTCAAAATAAATTGATCCCATCGTTTGCCCACGATCAGATAAGGCTTTAAAATTGTTATTTTAGTGCTAGTTTTTGCAAATAATTTTGAAAAAAATTGATCGATACATACATTGTTAAAATTTTTAATAACTTATCGTAAATTATTTAAAAAATTTTTAAAAATATTTTTATTGAAAACTACGCGTGAAAACAAAAATTTTCCTTATAAAAACGTCCAATTTGATCAATTTTTGACCGAGTTATAAGTATTTAAAAAAAAATGTACGTAAAAAACGTCATTTTTCAAAAATCTGTATCTCCTGAACCGCTTTATGAAAAAATTTTTAAAACATCAAGGTAGCTCATTTCAAAGAGTACTAAAAGAAAAAAATGTTTAAAAAAAATTTGAGATGCAAAAGCAAAATAATTTCCGATTTGGCGTGGAATGCCCCATATATATATAAATTTTTTTTTAAAATTATAATAATAAATAAATAAAATAATCTTTATTATAATCATAATAGCATTAATGAAAAATAATATTTTTTACAGAAATGAATACTATGGATCCTGTTGGGGACGGTGGAGGAGGAGAGGAATCCGGAACTGATAAAAATACAACCGCGGGGACACCTTCGACTCAACATCAACAGCATCCACCACCTTCACCACTTAGCGGATGTTATCTTCTCGTGGTACTTCCAGAACCTCATACCGCACAACATAAGGACCTTATCTTAAGTCGCCTAGCAAAAGGTCAGCGTTTACCGATTTTCTTTTTTTTTTAATTATATAGTAATTGATTTTTATGCATAATTGATTTAAAAGCGATATATAGTGTGTATATATTATTACCTTATAGAGTGTATTATATAATAATTGTTTCAGTAATTATTATCGTTGTATATGAATTTTACCACAATTTATTTTATTAGGGGAGAGGTACGCACGTTGAGACGGTCCGCACGTTGAGACACTAAGATATTATAACCTGTGTAACTGTTAATACCAAAAAGTTTATTGGCATTTTGTCGTATCATTAATACCATACTTTTTATTCAAAAGAAGCGCGATAACTCCTATTTTTTCGGTAGAACTAGAGCGAACCAATTTTTTAGTTAAAAAAAGTGTTTTTCAGGATTTCTGTTTAGTGTATTTAGTGCATTCTTTATAGTGGCAGAAAAAAGTGCGGATAACATTTACATATCAATTTTGGTTCTACTTTAATGTTCCGACAAAAATTTAAACATACGCTAACATCTAGAAATAATTTCAAAGCTTTAAAAAAATAACGGCGAGGTCTGCACGTTGAGACACACTGGGGTACGCAGGTTAAAACGCTCACGGTTTGAAAATAGTAGGGAAGGATGGGGCAAGGATAGTTAGTTGCTGTTATGCTTAGACGGCTTGCTAAAAAATCGCGTAATTCATGGTATATTCGCGTTTTAACATTAAAAGATGATAGCACTGCAAAAACTAGCGTCTTCGAAACGTCTTATTTTAAGACATTAGACGTTTTGAAAACGTCTAGTCTGGAATAAATGAGTAATTCATCTGTCTTTCATGCAAAGTGTCTAAAAATTTGAGACACTTCTTGCGTCTTACAAATGTAAACAAGTCACTTTCAGTGCTTATAATTTAAGACATATAATGTAGACGGTAAAAGTGTCTATATTTAAGTCATTTTTGCTAATTTAAGACGTTTTCGAAGTAAGACACTTTGAATAAAAGACATTTTGTGTATTCGAGTATCTTCGGTAATATTCGTCTTGCCTCGTCTCGATGAAAGTTTCCCGCGCAATATCAATGCATACATGCATTTTTAGGTTATGTATCGATTCAAGCAGTAAATTTCATCTGAATGAAGACACTTTAAACGTCTCCAAAATAGTCACTTTTAACGTCTTCCTAAAAGACATCCCAAAACGTCTTACAAATGAGGACAAAATAGTGTCTCAAATATAGACACCTGTTTTTGCAGTGAGCAAAAATTGGAAGTCAATCTGTCACCATTTGCGAAGTTGGGAGTTTATTTTTGAAAAAAGTCTGTTTTTCTAAAATGTCAACGTAATGTTTATCATATTGTTTTCTACATTAGAGTTTCAGAATATTTATTTACGTAAGTGTTTTCCAGAGTGGAATTTCCTGCTGAACACGAATATCGTATTTATTTTCAAATTATAATTCACATTGTTCCATAAAATTTAGAAGTTTATTGATCAAGGAATTGGTGGTCATCTGAAGAAAAATGGTTAAACCTCTGATTCTAGTTCAGATGAATTTTAATACAATAATTGCAATTCAGAAAATGTTCAATACATATTTTTAATACTTGAGATAACAATATTGAATAGTCTAAATCCATCAAAATAAAGAAAACAAAAATTTACTGATTTTCTATAACATGTTTAGCATTCGAATTCTTTTAACTATCCTTGCCCCGGTGCTGGGGCAAGGATAGTTAAAAATTTTTGTTTACTTTTTCATTCGTATCTCGTAGGGATTTGAGTCTACAGTAAAATTATGTATAGCAAAATTATAGCCAAATAACCAGGCTTTCCAAAAATACTTTTCGTTTGCAGATACATATTCAAGTTTGGCCGCTAGATCCGAAAAGGTTTAACCTAACTATCCTTGCCCCATTCTCCCCTACTGTTATTAAAATTGATTTTGAATCCACAATTTTTAAGCGTTTTACATGTTCTTCACCTGTAAAAATTGCGAATATAAAGATTTCGATTAATTATTTTTGTGCAAAATAAAATTAAATAAAAATGCGAATATTCAATTGTTTTTAACAAAATTATGTTCAATATTGCCTTTGCCCCACATAACAAACTTTTTTTTTTACTTTAAATTTAAAATATTTAGATACAAAATTCAACTAAAACACCACGCCAGTTGTGTAGAGAAATATTTAATTTATTTACATGTTACGTTTTTAAAAATTAAATACTTAAACTTATGTTTTAAAAAATAAAAGTTTGTTCAGTAAAATTATCATTTTATTTTTGCAAAACAATTTTTTTGTTATATTTCTTAAAATATTTGATATTTTTAGGTTTTTCTTTTTTTAATCAATTGAGGCGAGTTATTGGATCCAAGGCCTCAATTTGTCTGATTGCATTGCAACTTAATTTTTAATTCCAATTGGAATAGACAGAAAATAAAAGAGATATTTTAAAAAACGTCTTTGCCCCGCATAGCGCCTTTGCCCCCTCTCCCCTAATTCAAAAGCAAAAAGTCAGTCACTAATTCGAATTAGTAAACATTTTTACTAATTCAAATTTAGAGAGTATCGAATGTAAAAAGTAATACAAAATTTAATAAAATTTACAATGACGATGTAAAAATTAAAATTCTTAAAGCAATTTTTAAAAGTGACTAATGTAATAATTATTACTATTAGTAATTTTTACTACCAGAAATAGTAATATTTACTT
Source organism: Leptopilina heterotoma (assembly GCF_015476425.1). Lineage (NCBI taxonomy): Eukaryota > Metazoa > Arthropoda > Insecta > Hymenoptera > Figitidae > Leptopilina > Leptopilina heterotoma. The sequence goes on from NW_025111012.1 coordinate 324,788, forward strand.
CATGCGAAGTACATTTTACAATGAATAGTAATTTTTAATATAAAAGTAGAATTATTACTATTCCATAGGAACTTTTACTAGAAACTCAGCACCATTTTTCTCCGTGCGTCTAGGTTTAAAATAATTGAAATATTTTAATGTTCTTGGACTCAACTAAAAAAGTTATTATCATGAGAATTTGTCAAATTTTTTAGATTAAATTTAAAAACTACACTGAAAAAAATACATTTATGGTACTGCCATAAATATAGCTAATTCTCACATATTATATTGGTGGATATGGAACTGCCATGCAGTATTGCTGTTTCAGCCATACGCAGTGTAGAACAGCCATATGTATGTGAGAGACAGTAATATGTATGTGGAGAACACCAATACTGTATTTTAAGAACAGCAATACAGTATTGCTGTTTCACCTATACGTCCTTACTATACTCGTAAAACAAAATCGACAATATTTTTTTCAGTGTAGCATATTTTTAATGGAAACTATCACATTACTATTAGATATGTAAATTACACGTAAAATTACCGTTAAAATAGGTCGAAGAACATGAATTTTAATCTGGCTACCACTTAATTTTGAAAATTAAATTTTAAGGCTTAATATTTTTTTTGTTTAAAACCAATATAAAATTTTTAAAAATTAACTGGGTGCTGATAACTGGGTGCCACTCTTAGCTTCGTTTATAGAACATTGAAACATATAAATTATTTCAGAAATTATGTTAGTTTTAAGAAAACAAGCAAACTAAAGAATTTTTTACATATGTTTCTAGAAAATTAATTAAATTTTTTGTTTGAGGTTTAATTTTTAACAATTTCTAATAGATTTTAGAGGATTAGAGGGAAAATATATTAATTAATATACAATTTGGAAACAAAATTCTTTATAGCATTAGAAATGTATCATTTACACAATGTTTGTAGATAGTGCACGATTAATTTAAAATAATTCAAAATTTATTGGAGAATAATTTATAAATTTCGAAATATTAAAAATCCCAATATTATACCCGTCGAAGATGGTACGACAGCAATATATATATATATATATGTCGTAGGCAAATAGAAAAATCCGGCATTTAGCTTAATGCCTAGGCATTGGGCTAAATGCCGGCAAGTACATAAATAAATCGTGAAAAATGGTTATTTTCCTATTTGCCTGAAATCAATTAGTCATTTAGCTTATTGACTAGGCGTTAAGGAAATTGCCTAAGTAGCACCCGGCAAATAGAAAAATGAGAATATGTGCATGTGTCACTCAACAGAAATATTAAAAAAAAAATATGTCAAAATTAATTAACACAAATATTTTATTATCAATTATAATAATAATAATAATAAAATATTTAGTAAAATGATTGAAATAAAATGAAAAATATAATTCACAAAATAAAATTACTTAGACGTTTTGATTTCCAATATAATGCAATTTCTAGCCATAATGTAACACTTATTTAAGACTGACGCTCCAGTCCTTGTTGAAGATTGGCGTTCAATGTTCAATCAATGCTGCGGAACCCTAATGCAGGACTGAAACAAGGCTGCTTCCACTGTTCCCAAATTTACGCGTCTCTCGCGCTCATTCAATATAATATGGATATATGAATTGTATATAATAATAATAATAATAATAATAGTAATAATTATAATTGTAATAGTAATGAATATTATTGTTATTATTTTTATTCATATTATATGCGTTTGTTAATTTAATGGCATTAAGTAACTATTATAATAATTATATTATTATCATATAAATAATATATTACTAACAATAAATGTCATTTGAAATAGTAATATTAAAAAAATAATTTTAGTAAAAGAAAACAATTTTTCTGTTAATCGGTACATTTTTTTCTCGATTTTTCAGCAGACTTTTTAATATTACTTACAAACATATTCACATTTTTTATTCACAACACAACACACAATTTTATTATTAGATATAACGCTTAAAACAAAGAATGAAAAATATTTGCTCGCATGTGGGATCGAACTCACGCACCCCGCCCCTAACGCATACCGGAAGTCCTAAACGCACGCATTTAAACCGCTCGGCCACAGAAGGCTGGAAGGCATCTCGCCTAATCTACTATTTCAATGCCAGCGCCGTATATTCTGTATATACGGCGCGTCACTCAATATTTGTTCAGCATGGGACACCAATGTTCGTCCCATGCACAGTGGGCCAGGATCGTCAAATTTTGGCCAAAAATACAATTTTTCAACTTTCAAATATGCACAAAAGAATTTATCTACAGTATTTAATAGTAAATAAGGAATTTATTGCATAAAGGATTTGTTAAATAATAAAAAATTGTGTCTTCTGGAACTATTTAAAGTTTAACATTTGAGATAAAATAATAAAATGTTTTTGATTGAAATACTTAATATATCTAGAAATAAATTAATTATTTTTGTATAAGTACTTATTTTTTCTCATCAATAGATGTATTGAAGTAAAAAAACCAATAGTTACTTTAAAAAAATAAAATTTATTAAAATGTAGCTCCATTGAAGTTAACAAATAGTGGATTTTTTAATAGAGTGCCGACTTTCAGTTAGTCGAGCTCCTCCGAGCCGCATAATATTTGGAAAAACAAGTTATAGAACGATTACTTAGCATGTCTACTTTGACGCCAATATGTGCCATTTTGCGCCTTTTCATATTTTTTCAACATAACAAGAATATTGCAATAAACATATAAATATATGCAATAAATATATAAAGACAATTTTCAAAATTAATCAATTATGATGAACACGGGTATTTAATGGTTTTTTTGTGTCGCTGATCACGAATCTGATGTCAGATTTCAAAAATTCAAAATGGCGGATCCAATATGGCGGACATAAAAATTTTAAAATCAATAAATTTGAATTAAACATAGGTATCTATGGGTTTTTTGCATACACTGCAAAAAGAAGTATCTTATTTAAGATGTTTTGGTAGTCATTTCTAAGATGTTTTGGTAGTCTTTTTTAAGTTATTTGAAATATCTTAATTTAAGATGTTTAAAGTATCTTATCGCTAAACATCTTATTTAAACAAAAACATCTTAATTTAAGATACTTTAAAAAACTTACAGAAGTATCTTACTTTTTTAAGACAGAAGAAATATCTAAGACGTATCAAACATCTTAAAAATCAGTAAGATACTTTAGAAAACATCTTATTTTAAGATATCAAATAAGACACCTATTTTTGCAGTGTAGAGTTATTAGAATAGAGTGCGCGACTTATACCTTTTACCGTAAGAGGCATTCTTAGGCGCATAGAAAGAGACAAAAGCATGAAAGTAGACCCCTTATCTTACCTTCTCTAATGGCGCATGTGCAAGAATAAAAGTTTTTGGTTAGATTTTTGTCTAAAAAGATCGCATGAAAAATCGTTTTAAATACAATAAAATTAAATGTAAAATAAATATTTTACAATAAATAGGGTAGAGTGGGATTAAAAAGTCATGCTGAAAAAAAGCTATTTGGCTGTTATTTGAAGATAAGACGCAACTTTTGATTCTAGTTTGGATGTCGTATCGATAATATTATAGTAATTGGAATTTTTAATTTTGAGCTGCTTATTTCGATGAGTATAAATTGAAAGCAGGTAAACTTAACATCAAATACCATTTTTCCTGCTAAAAATGTTTTTAAATTATTTATTTGTCATGTAAATAAAAGAAAAATATAATTGCCAGCAAGCAAGCAACAATTGTTTCGATGCATTAGCTGTTTCACTATCGCGCATGCGTTATTAGAGAAAGAAAGAAAAGGGGTCTACTTTTCGTATGGCTGTCTAACATTTTGGTCGCTTGCGCACTCTATGCTAATAACTCTATGGTTTTTTGGGTCGCTGATTACGAATCTGATGTCAGATTTCAAGAAATCAAATTTTTTGTTGTTGTTGGTTATATGGCCTCTTGCAAAGCAGGTAGCCAAAATGGCGGTCATAAAAAATTTTAAATTAATCAATTTCAATGAGACATAAGTATGTAGAGGTTTTTCGGGTTGCTGATTACAAATCTGTTGTCAGATTTTAAAAATGTAAAAATGAGCACTTTGTTTCTGAAATCAGATTTAGATATGAAATGGAGTGTTTATCCGATCCATGGAAACAAAAGCAGATTCTCCAATAGGACTACATGCGCACCTGATATACCCACGCGATATAAGTACCTATAAGTAAACATCAGGTCTAAAAAAAACCAAAAAAATTTTTAAAATCTAAAAAAATACAAAATGGGATCTTTACCTGTAACCTCCTCGTGATAGATCCTGGAAACTACAGTACTTTTTATTTTTGTAGGCTAATAACAGGAAAATTTTTTTTATTTTTGAATTGTATACACTAGTTTTGTAATTACCAAACTTAAAAACTCCCAAGCAAAAAATTGTAGGCGAATCTCACCCAATCTAAAATCCACTTGAATTCTTACATCAGATTCGTAATCAGCGACCTATAAAACCCCTAGATACAAAGATTCATAAAAATCGATTAATTTTAAAAATTGTATGTTTGCCATTTTGGATTCTTAATTTTGAATTTTTGAAATATGACATCAGATTTGTAATCAGCGACCCAAAAAACCCATAGATACATATGTTTAATTCAAATTTATTAATTTTAAAATTTTTATGTCCGCCATATTGGATCCGCCATTTTGAATTTTTGAAATCTGACTTTAGATTCGTAATCAGCGACCCAAAAAACCTTTAGATATTTATGCTTCATTAAAATTGATTCATATAAAAAAATTTATGTCCGCCATAATGGATCCGCCATTTTGAATTTTTGAAATCTGACATCTGATTCGTAATCAGCGACCCTAAAAACTGTAAGTAGCATACTTGTTATTTGTAAATATCTTGTTCTCTTTTAAATAATGATTTTTGGCCAAAAATCGACGATCCTGGCCCACTGTGCCATGCTCGATTAAAGACTCGGTCAATCTTGATACAATATTCACTTTCTTTATTACCGTGTGCACTGAACAATACTAAATATCAATATTTATAAATTATTTATTATTAAAATATTTTTTATGATAATTTTATAAGTTAAATTATATATATTATTTTTTTTCTTGTACAGTGTCAAATTATTATTTTCAAAGTTTAAGAGTTTCGTTTATCTGAAAAATTATTAGTGAAAAAATGTTCATTAGGTAGTCATAAATATTTATGCTTAGTAGTTTTACACTAGGATTAACTGTTTAGTAAATATTATCAAAAAACTATTTTTTGTCAAACGCGCGCGACTAAACACAAATAACCTTGAAACTCCAGCATTACCAACTCAACACATACGTTAAACTCTTGAGTTGGCAATGCTAAAGTCTCAAGGTTATTTGTGTTTAATCGCACGCGTTTGACAAAAAATAGTTTTTTGATAATACATATTTACTAAACAGTTAATCCTAGTGTGAAACTACTAGGCATAAATATTTATTACACCCTAATGAACATTTTTTTTACTGAAAATTTTTCAGACAAACGAAACTCTTGGACTTTGAAAACAATAATTTGACACTGAGCAAGAAAAAAATAATAATATATAATTTAAGTTTATTTATATGAATCTTATATAATTAATAATAATAATAAATAATATAATAATAATAATTATTATTATTATTCTTATAATAATAATAATAATAATATATTATTATTATTATTATTATTATTATTATTATTATTATTATTATTATTATTATTATTATTAATTAATATAAATATTATATACTAAATAAATATTAATATTTATTTACCAATTGATATCTTAATAATAATAATTTTTAAATAGTATATAAAATTATCATAAAAAATATTTTAATATTAAATAATTTATAAATATTTATATTTGATATTTTTAAATGCACACGTCAATAAATAAACTGTCAAGATTGATTCAAAATTGAATTAAGATTAGATATTCAAGCTTCACTCACGAAGATTGACCGAGCCTTGAATCGAGCATGGGACGAACATTGGTGTCCAATGCTGAATCAATATTGAGTGACAGTGATATAAAGACTGCTTCAACACTGGGTTACCCACGCTGGGCGTTCAAGACTGAATCAAGCTTCAATCCATCGTCAGCATTGGTCTTTCGCGCCTGGGTATATATATATATATGTTACGGTTAAAGTGCGAAGTCCGGTGAATGTGCACATTAACCGGCGAATGTGCACATTTACCGGGTTTTTTGGTAAATGTGAATAATCTATCAATCTCAGAAGAAATTATGTACATTTCCCAAGTAAATTGGTGATTGTACACATTGACCAACGTTAGTTGGTAAATGTAAAAATTGATAGCAAGTAATTTGTTCAGTAATTATAATTATTATAAAATATGATAATGTAAGGAATTATTATAAATAAATTAATTCTTAATATAAGTAATTAAATAATATAAATTTTAAAAAAGAAATAAAGGTATAAATGGAACGAATAATATATAGAAATACAAATGTAACAAATGGAAATTGAAATGTCAATTGTTTAAGAATAAAACTTTTACAAATACAATAAATTTGTAACAGTTGAATGTTTATTTTCTAAACGTCAGTTATTATTCTATTTTTTGTGAATAACTCTAAAATATAATAAAGAAGAGCATCACTATGTGCAAAAGTTTTAATAATTCTAAAATAAATTATAAAAAATTACTTTGAAATTGGAAAAGACGAGAAATTGATTAAAAGTGATTTTGAGAACTAATAATTTTAAAGTTATTTTTTAATAAATAATTTTAAAAATATTAAAACTTTTTCACATCACTGCCCTTCTTTATGATATTTTAGAGTTATTCACAAAAAACTAGCTTAATTTATTTAATATTTTAAGAGAAAAGTGGTCGAAAAAATTAACATTGAATTCTGTAACAATCACATGTTGTTAAAGTAATTATTGCAATGCATTATTATTTATTTGACAAAAAACATGAAAGTGTCCGACCACCGGTACTGTCCAACTATACCTTCACTACCCTGCCATTTGTTCGGGGTATACTAATTTTTCACTTTGGCCAAAACCTTTTGGTGAATGTGTACATTCACCGGTTAAAGTGCGTAGAAACACAAAATTCGTATACTATTTTCACATTCACCATCCAACGAACACCCAATTCGGGTAATGTGCACATTCACCGGTCAATGTGCACATTCACCAACTTCGCACATTAACCGTAATATATATATATATATATATATATATATATATATATATATATATATATATATATATATATATATATATATATATATATATATATATATATATATATATATATATAATTATATTGTTGAATTTGGCTATACACTATATTTAAGTATATTCAAAGAAAGTATTAAGCTCCAGAGTAGAAATGCATTTGAAAGGGAGAGAATTTCTTTGTTCTTTTGACAAATTTTGACAGTCGATGCGCCTACGTTACACTGTGAAAATCTCCACTTGACGTTCAGGTTTTCCGCAATGCGCCAATGCCATTTTAGAATGTCACCTGCAATTTATTTTCTGCTTCACCACGATACGCGTCAGTCCTAATGACCTTCAATTATTACAGTAATGATTAAACATTATTTATTCAGTTTTTAACTTTTGGATTATAATATTAATTATAATTAATTCTAGAATTATCTGGAAAAAACATTATTATGCGATAATGTTGTAATATACGTATAGATATTATTACTGAGATGAGAAAATTTTAGATTTTGTATAAGCTATAGTATTCTGTCAAGGAGAATAAATATAAATTTAAAAAAAAATATTTTTTAATTTAGGGACAATGTGTTTGAAAGGCTAAATTTTATTTTAATCCTCCGTCACACACCTAGGGAGGGATTCCCTCCCCAGTTTCAATATTTTTGCTTCCTCGTGAGGAAGCTTTGTAGTCGTTTAATTTACAAAATTTTTAAAAATCCTTTTAACAAATTTTCTTGTATATAGGACTATGTTATATAAGACTTTGAATGCTTTATTGTTTACTAATGTGCGACAAAATTCTGATAACTATCAAGAAAAGTAGAAATTACTTTCTTCACAGTAGTGACTACTATGCGAATATCATTCAGAACTTCCAAAGTTAATTTTTTAATATACACAGTAATCAGTGCTGTGAGAAAAAGTACTCAGTGCTTCTACATTTTCTCCGTGTAGTGTGGTGCCAGAAAGACAGTCTATTCTCTAACTGGGCGCTGAAAAGACTGTCTGACCATAGGCAAATCAGGCCAGTGACGATCGAACCACGCGTTGGTCCAGACTGGACGTGCTAATCAGGGCTAATGAGCAGTGCTAATATTTAAAATTTTAGGTTCGATTTCAATATTTCAGTTTTTTAATTTTAAATAATTTACCCAAATTTACTAGGTTCTCACGTTTATTCAATGTAATGTGAAAATATGAATTATTAATAATAATACATATTATTGTTATTCATATATATGTGTGTATGTGTATTTAATGACAATAACTTATTATAATAATTATATTATTTTCAAATAAATAATATACTGCACGAGCAGTAAATATCATTTAAAATAATAATATTGAAAAATAATTTTAATAAAAAAACAATTTGCGTTAATTGGTACATTTTTTAAATTCATTCATTAACAGGCCTTTAACATTATTTGAATAACCGGTTTTAAGGCTAAAAACGTCAAAATTTTACCTGTCCCCACAGGAAGTTTAGAAAAAATAGTTAATAATTTTAGTAATATGCAATAATAAATACAATTATTATTGACATTTTAGTATCGTCTACTTTAGTACAGTTGAATAAAAAAATTTAAAAAAAAAATTCATTTCATATACATGTTTTTTTCAGTTTATGCTTGACAGCAAATTTTGATGCTATTCATTATTTATTATTAACAAACAGTGAATTATTTAAATGAAAATCAAATGTTAACTTAAAATTACTTTTGTAAACACAAAAAATAACTTCCTTAAGTTAATTCAGGAAAAAGAATCAATGTTCTAATTGATTTATTCATTTTTCACTCATTTTAAGTTGGAAATTTGATAAGGGAATCACAAAATAATCTTCACCGACCTCCACCGACCCTTAAATATTTTACCACAAATTAAACAATTATTTATAAAAAAGGTTAAATAAAGCGTAGTTATATTGTTTTGGCCAATACGAATGAGATCCACTTTAAACCGATTGAAAATTAATGATACTTTTTTCAAAAAATTAAAATATCCAAAGTCGGTTGAAAAAGTTCCCACCAGCCTGAGTTTACACCGACCTCAGAATTTCCACCGACCTTCGAATTACGAAGAACCTACACGGAAAAAATTTTGGTGCACCGTTTGTACGTTAAGGTACGTCCGTTGTGTTAGTAGCCGATTCAAATTTTATCCCTTAAACCGAGACATATTTCGTCCCTGTTTCGGTGCGTCAGTCGTGTTAATGCTGCGCAAGCGTTGAACTTTGAATGGAGTCTAACATTTGTCTCCAAATCTGGGACCAGTGCTATATTGTACATGCGCTGTCGCGTATATGATTTTGTTGAAAAAATGGCATTATTATTATCTTATAAAGATAATAATTACAGTGTAGGCATTTAAAACATATGTAGACAAAAAAAAATATTTTTACTATTTTTTTAAACAACTACTTTGTTTTATTTTAACCTTATTTTTTAAACATTTCAAAAATTTTATTTTTATACTAATTCTTATTTAACAAAATAATTTTTTTTTTGAAATTTAAAAAATTTTTCAGAAATAATTTACAATTTTAATAACAATAATTTAAATAAAATTATATACACTGCAAAAAGAAGTATCTTAATTAAGATGTTTTGGTAGTCATTTCTAAGATATATGGGTCATTTCGCAGGAGAGTTAAGGTTCATGTCTCAGATTTTTTTTATATTTTGCTTATTAATAGTATTTTGGGTCCTAAACAACTATACCAAATTTTAATTAAATATTTTTATTATTTTTCAAGATATTTGCATTGCAAATTTCTTGACATGTTTTTTTCATTTTATTATAACTCACTTATTTTTAAAAATTTATTAAATTTGTTAAGAACCTTTTTTACGTAAAAACCATTAAAGTTTGATAAAAAAAATTGAAAATTAAAAAATATCAATTTTTTTAATTATTTATTTATAAAATTATATTTATTTTTAATGTTTAAGCATGAGCCCTATCAGATTTTGTTTAAAAAAAAATCTTATTTCAAAGTTTAAGATCTCATTAAAAAACCGTGAAATTTTTAGAATGGCATCTGTCTTTGTTTTTTAGTAATAAATTGTCGAAGTTTTAATTGCACTATCGCGCGCCGGCTCACAGTTGGATTTTTTTACAATTTAGGGGGCGTCCATAAATCACGTGACTCAAAATGGGGGGTGGGGGGTTAGGAAAATTATCACGGTTGATCACCTGGGGGGGTAGGGGGCTTGGCACATGATCACGTGATATCAATTAACTCTAAATTTTCAATGAAAGCTTAATTTGAGATTTTGACGATTTTTCATATTCAGCATCTCCATTGGGTATAAATAAAGATATTAATGAGATGATTAATAAATTTTATATGAAATATATATATAATATATATATAATAGGGGAGACTGGGGCGAAAAGTTAAATTGTGAAAACAGTTAAAATTCATTATCTTTCGAACGGAAATAGTTAGAGCATTGCAATTTTAACTATAGAAGGGTGTTATCACCCTGAATAAATGTCCTGAGTTATGTGACATTCTGATAATTTTTGTGGTGTCCATATTTAAATTTTTTTTCACCCTACTTTTGAAAATTTTTTCGTAAAAGAAAATATCAACTTTTAAGTATATTTTTTGCATTTATTCTCACTGCGATTTTCTTACTTTATTATTTGGGTCCCTTGAAGAAATACCTGAAGGTATTTGCTAAATATCTTTAGTCAGATTTTTCATATTTGTTTTTAAAGCCAAAAACGCACCCTGGGGCGAAAAGTTAAATGTATTTTTACATGTTATTCACACTAAAAAAAAAGTTTTACTTTCAGCCTATTTTTGAGGCTGAATTTAAGGTGTAAACGGAGTCAGCCCCGTTAAACAAGGACAGACTTATGTGAAATACATGGGCTGAATTTAAGGTGTAAACGGAGTCAGACTTTTTTTTTCCTGTGTTAAAAAAAAATTTTTTATTTTTCGTTTTTTTGGGTTTATTTGTTTGAAAATGATTTATTTGACATTAGGCAAGTACTCTATCAAAAAACAAGACCGCTCACGTGAAATAAACAAAAAAATTTTTTTTTTTTGAAATTTCAATTTATTAACTTTATAACTATTCTAAAGCTTTTGTTAAGTAAACAAAAATCTTTTAATAACTAAATTACTTGTTTACGTATACTTTAACTTATCTACTACTTAACACCTATCAGAAAATAGTTTTAGTAGGCTAAAAATAGAATCTAACTTTTCGCCCCAGCATGGGGTGAAAAGTTAAAAAAAACAAGATTTACAATAAAGGGCAAAACATGTATTGTATGCGAAAATATCAGAAACTTTTTTATTGAAAGTTGTAGGGAACAAGTTGCCCTACAATATGGATGTATAAATATTTGCATCTAAGCGGATTATATTGTCTAAAAAAAATCATTTATGCAAAATTTAACTTTTCGCCCCAGTCTCCCCTATAAATAAATATATTTAGAATTTGCAATTATCAGTCTCTCAAACTTTGTTAAAAATTTTTCCTTCGTTTTTTAACAATTTTCATAAAAATTAAAAGTCACGTGACAATGGGAGGGGGTGGGGGGTCATAGAATGTATCACGGTTGATCACTTGGGGGGTGGGGGGGTCAGAAATTGCCCGAAAATCAGTCACGTGATTTATGGACGTCCCCTTACTGTTAAAAAATGACTACAGCTTACAATTTTTAACCGGTTGGAGTGTTTTTTGTTTTAAATTAAAGGGGACATCCTGGGAGGCCGATTTTTTAAATATTAATTGTTTATAATTTTTATTTTTAAAAAATTAATACAATTTTTTTAAAAAGGACGTTTATTTTCTTATTCCGTTACTGCACATGATCTAAATAAGTTCAAAATAATCCAATATATCCACCAGACAATTAATAAAACAAAATAATTTATTTAAATTGTTATGAACAATATTAATTAACAAATAGTTAACTTTGATTCCTCTTCAATAAAAAATGTTTTTTTTCACATTTACTTTTATATTTAGGTTCATTTAAAGAATATATGTCCTCTCCTTGTTTAAATAAGTTATTTTTTAAACAAGTAGGACATGTATTCTTGAAATAAAATTAAATCAAAAAGAAAATGTGGAAAAAAACCTTTTTTAGTGAAGAGGAATCAAAGTTATCTATTTGTTTAATTATATTGTTTATAACAATTTAAATAAGTTATGTTTTAAACGAGGAGGACATATATTCATTAAATGATCCTAAATATAAAAGTAAATGTTAAAAAAAACATTTTTTAGTGAACAGGAATCAAAGTTAACTTTTTGTTAATTAATATTGTTCATAACAATTTAAATAAATTATTTTGTTTTATTAATTGTCTGGTGGATATATTGGATTATTTTGAACTTATTTAGATCATGTGCAGTAACGGAATAAGAAAATAAATTTCCTTTTTAAAAAAATTGTATTAATTTTTTAAAAATAAATTATAAACAATTAATATTTAAAAAATCGTCCTCCCAGGATGTCCCCTTTAATTTAAAACAAAAAACACTCAAATCGGTTAAAAATTGTAGGCTGTAATCATTTTTGAACAGTAAATTGTAAAAAAATCCAACTGTGAGCCGGCGCGCGATAGTGCAATTAATACTGACAATTTATTACTAAAAAACAAAGACAGATGCCATTCTAAAAATTTCACGGTTTTTTAATGAGATCTTAAACTTTGAAATAAGATTTTTTTTAAACAAAATCTGATAGGGCTCATGCTTAAACATTAAAAATAAATATAATTTTATAAATAAATAATTTAAAAAATTGATATTTTTTAATTTTCAATTTTTTTTACTAAACTTCAATGGTTTTTACGTAAAAAAGGTTTTTAACAAATTTAATAAATTTTTAAAAATAAGTGAGTTATAATAAAATGAAAAAAACATGTCAAGAAATTTGCAATGCAAATATCTTGAAAAATAATAAAAATATTTAATTAAAATTTGGTATAGTTGTTTAGGACCCAAAATACTATTAATAAGCAAAATTTTAAAAAAATCTGAGACATGAACCTTAACTCTTCTGCGAAATGACCCATATGGTAGTCACTTTTTAGTCATTTAAAATATTTTAATTTAAGATGTTAAAAGCATCTTCATACACATTTTCAGCATATTTTTTGAGAAAAAAGTTTTGAGGTTAACTATGGGCTTATATGTAAAACATTTTATGCATCTTAGGTTTTAGTAACTTAAATTTTTTTCGCATCTTACAATTCACAAGTAACCTATAGCTAAACATCTTATTAAGACAGAAACATCTTAATTTAAGATACTTTAAAAAACTTACAGGAAGTATCTTACTTTTTTAAGATAGAAGAAATAAGGCGTATAAAGCATCTTAAAAATCAGTAAGATACTTTAGAAAAAATCTTATTTTAAAATGTAAGATACCATTTTTCCATCTTACATCTTATTTTAAGATATCAAATAAGATACTTATTTTTGCAGTGTAATTTAATAATAATATAATACTAAAAATTTTCATAATAATAATTTTATAAAGTTATTTATATATATTTTCGTCTTTTGGATTAATTTAAATAATAATTTGAATTTATAATAATAATTAATCAATTATAAAACTAATATACACGGTTATTTTAAATCCTTAAAAGAATTTCTTCACAAAATTCAATAACTGAGATTCAAAATTGTAGTTATTTTCTTGATTCACTGCATTTGTCTCTGTTAACGTTCAAGTGTTGTCTTCAACATTGGGGACAATATACGTCCCTGTTTTCGGCGCATATGACGCATGGAATCCGGGATATCATTTACATCTGAACGTTAGTACAACAGGTGTACTATAGGCAGCGCAACCGGTGGACCGAAATTTTTTCCGTGTATATAAGGAATAAAAAAAACCTATAGCTCAGGAAAGTTTACCATAAATTACTTAAATAAATTTCCATAAATCACCACGAAAATTTTTATAAATTACCGAAAAAATTTCCATAAATTACCGAACTAAAAATTTTCAATTCAATTGTGATTTCTACTTTGCATATTTTTAAAAATTACCGACAAAATTTCTTTAAATTACCCTACAAATTGCCATAAATTACCTTATAAATTTCCACAAATTACCGCGAAAATTTCCATAAATTACCAAAATCTAAATTTTTATGAATTATCGCGAAAATTTCCATAAATTTCCAAAAATTTCCATAAATTACCAAAATAATAATTTTTAAATGAGATTTACGCTATAATATTGTTTAAATTACCGCAAAATTTTTTTTGACAGAATGTGTCCAAACAGTGAATTAGTTAATTACTACACTTGTTTACAACAAAAATTATAAATAATTTTTCCGGCCCGCTATGGATTTTTCTTTTTAAAGCCTTTATCTTCAAAAAAATATATTGATAAGAACCATAACGATAAAAAAATTTTTTTAAATTTCATAAACCAAATCGTGCGCTACGCGGAGAATCACCCTTATACAGATTAAATATAGTAATTTAATTATTTTATATAACACTTACAATGAAAAATATCCGCTCGCATGTGGGATCGAACTCACGCCCCCCACCCTTGACGACCCGACTCGAAGCATTTAAACCGCACGGCCACTGAAGTCTGGGTGTGAACTCTCCTAATTTACTATATCAATGCCAGTGTCATATCTTCTGTTGCTTATAAGGACGAAGTAAAAACTATGACTAAAATTATTACACATAATAATCCCGAATTATTTTAATTATTATATATGAATATTTATATAAATAATTCTTACTACAATTATAATCATTAAACAATTTTTTAAAGTATTACTTTCAGTTTTTTTTTATTTATTTGTTTATACACCCGTCTTAAGCCTACAATCTTGACTATACAAGTGTTTTTACAACCGTAGAACATTCCTTACAAACATTTCTTAATACTAAATTTTTGCGCCTACAGAGCGACTTGAAAGTTAGGAGTACTCGCATTTGCCTGGACCACCCGTCTAATGGGTTTTCTCGCCAGTGGAGAGGGAAACTGTAGAAAACCTCTCCGAGTACAACCGGTTTATCGACAGTCGAATTCTAATGGTGTGTACCGGACAATAATCGACGGTGCACATCATTATACTTCGACGTCAAACCTCCCGCTCAGATTATATCACGTGCCGGAAAAATCCCAGGCTAATGGGCGCGAACCAAGTACCCTTGGTCCGCCCACCGAACCAGGCATTTATCCGACCGAGCCAATCTGTCGGTTACTTTCAGTTTTATTAAAAATTTTTTAAATAATTGAATTCTTATGACGAATTTTAATAGAATTCTTAAGGGGTTCGGCCACTGTAGAATTTTCAAAACATAAATTTTTTTTTATTAACTGAAAAAATTGTTTGAATCTTGTAGAATATAGAGCAAAAGGTTTTATATGTGTCTGAAATCGATTTAATTGAAATTTCGAGCTTTTTTACCAAGCGCGCCGGGCCGTTCCGCAACGACTACCTGCGTCTGATGGCTACCTGTTGGGCAGAAACTGCTCAGATGATGATGATACAAATACAGAAAGATGTCTATATTATGCTTTAATTACAGATTAATGGTAAAAAAATTTTTTAAGGAAAAATTTTTTCATTCTTTCATAGGTATGTTGTTTATATCTCAAAACTTTAAACACGTATTTCTCAAAACACGATTTTTGAAATCTGCACGCAGCATAACTCGTACAATTTTCATTTTTTTTACTCCAAATTTTTATCACTTCTTGAAAATAAGATTCCGCAGAGAAATACGTAGCCGATTTTCGATAAGTTAAAATTTCTATTTTTGGCATACAAATAAGTACCCATTTTTTGGTCGAAAATTTGAATTTTAACTTTGAAAGCTCACCAATTTAACAAAAATAAATATTTTTAAAATCGCCTACGTATTTCTTTAGCTATTCTAATGTAAATTTAGAAAAAAAATTTATTTTGTTACAGATTCATTTTAAAAACCTGTAGACTGCGTGCAGTGGAGGTCCTAAAGGAAAAAGCGTTTAACGCGAACATCTCTCAGAGCACTATTTTGCATTATTTTTTAATGAAAAAAAATTTTTTGGAAACTTTAAAAGATGCCTAAAAACATCCTTAAATATAATTACTCTCCAACTTTTCTTTCTACAAAAAAAAATCGCAAATATACGTTAATTTTGTAACCTTCTACAGTGGCCGAATCCCTTAAGTATAATTATACACTTTTCGAAGAATTCGATTAAAATTGTTTTATAAATAATTAAGAAATTCTGAGATTAATTAAGAAATTTTTAATAATATAAAAATTCTGAGAATTTTATTATTTATAAAAATAATTGAATTATTGAGAAAAAACTTATAAAAAATTTGTAAATTCTTATTGAATTTTTGTGAAAGGTTTTTTATTTATGAAAGTAATTAAATTTTTGCTTACATTTTATTTTGCCAAGAATCTTGTTAAAAATTTGGAAAATAATTGAATTTCAGAGAACGTTTTATTATTTTTAAAGATAATTGAAATTTTGATAAGAATTTAAAAAAATTTTTAAACATAATTAAATTTCTGTGTAGAATTTTGTTACTTTTGAAAATAATTAAATTTCTACAATAATCTGTAACTTCTCCAACACTCAATTTTTTATAGTGTTTTTAATTAAAATTCTTCTACAGATAAATTATTTTTAATAATTAATCAAATACAATATGTTAAAAAATTTATCGAATTTCAGGAGAATTTGAATTATTAGGCATTTTTCAAAAATCTAAGTTCTTTAGAATTTTTAATTAAACTCATTAAAAATCTTATTTATAATAATTCATATAAACCTACAATATTTATTTTTGAACGATTTTTTAGATTGACTAAATTATTCCATTGAATTTTGAAGTGACAATCCATGTATAAATTCAAAGAAGACCGACAAATCGGGCACTAAAGTCTTGATTATACTGTGATTTGTACTTTAAAAATTTTGAATTCTAGTGATGCCAATGAAGTCCCATATAGCATACAGTTAGACAGTCTAAATTAGACCGTCCAGAAAAATCCCATATAGCATAGACCGTCCAGATTAGACCGTCCAGAAAAATCCCATATAGCATACAGTTAGACACTCTAAATTAGACCGTCCAGAAAAATCCCATATAGCATAGGCCGTCCAGATTAGACCGTCCAGATGCGTCTAGTTGGGGCAATCACTGGACTCCAGACTGCCACGAAATTTTTCTACACGGGATATAAACTGTCATTCTCCCAAAGGGACATGCCAGACGAGTGAGAATTTAGCACATAATGTATTTTTTTCAAAAAAATATTTTTTTTCATCGGTTATTTTTCTGTGCCATAATAGAAACCATTAAGATTTACAATTTTCATTAAAAGTAAAATTATTCTTTCCAAAATTAATATACAAAACATGCTTCAGACATCAAAATTCCCTCTTTTGTAGAATCACCCATATACATAATAAATGGAATACAATGAAAAATTATATAATAACATTTTATAATTTTCAATTAATTAGTTGAATTATTATCTACAAATAATGGAAATAGTAAATTATTACATGTAATTTCCTACATTACTTTTTGATTTTTAATTCAATTAAAAAAAAATTCTAATTTCGAATATCCTAAATATTTACTGTTTTCAAACAACTTTCATTTTTTTAATGCACTATTATTAACAATAACACTGAAACAAATATTTTTTATTAGTATAAACAATTATAATCTATATAAACCTTAAAACGATAACGCAATTTCACCGAAAAAAATCTTGGGGGGTAACGGGGAGCGAACTTGGGTCCCGCTGGACTAAAGTCGCACGCTTAACCCACTCGGCCGTTCAACGCAATGAATTCTGAGGATTAATAACCACATATGTTTTAGTTCAGTGCCGTAACTAGAGATTTTAAGCATTGGTATATGGGTGATTAAAAGTAAAATGTCATTTTTGATCCTCCCTGTAAAAAAAGAAGAATTGGGTGGTCCGGGATTTCGAATTGGGATGTCGTTTCTTGAATTCGAGAAAACGACTTTTTCGAATTGGACTGATTTCTGAATTCAGAAATGTATGGCTCCGCGATCAACCCAATTCGACAGATATTTTAAAGATGAAAATAAAGAGTTTTACACTTCACTGGACTTTGAACAGTAGTTAATTTAGACGGTGCATGTTATTCACGTAGGTGAATACATTTCTTTAAGCAATAATGTTAATTTTCAATAAAATAGAGAGAATTAAAAATTTGATGTGGTTTGTTTACAATAGAAAAAGTTTTCAACTTTTAGGGTTATTAAAACAGCTTACTTACCGACAGCTGAGAAGTATTATGATAACAAATCAAATGATGATTTCTATACGAAAGTATCACTTACGTCGGTAATTGAATATTAATAAATTAATTTTCAATTTTTCTCTTTTAAATGTATTTAAAAGTAAATTGTACAGAATTACAATAAAATTTTATAAAATATAATTAGAAACTTGATTTCAGTTTTTAATGATTTTAAGTATATTATTTTGTAATCAAACTTGGAATTAATTTCCTTTCCAGTTTTAGTATTTTAAAACATATAGTAGATTTGTTGAACATATTTTTTTTAATTATTAATGCTCTTAATATTGATTTAGAATTTTCTAAATTGAAGTAAATTTTAATTTAATTGAAATTAAATAAAAAAATGAGTTTAAAAAACTGACAATTGCTATTAAATTGAAAGTAGGATTTAAAGATGTTAAAAGTAGTTAGAATATTTGGTTTTTAATTATAATTTAACAAATTAATGTTAACATTTTATTAATTTTGTAATGTTATTAATAAATGTGTAAAATATTAGTTACCAATTTTTTTACATATTTTTTCAAAACAAGACAAAAAAATATATGAATTAATTTATAATTAGAAATAAAGAAAATTAAATTCATTTACTTTTAGTTTAAGGTTTTTTTAAATTTATTAAATTTGTTTAAACATTTAGAATAAAAAATGTGTTGATTAAATTACATAGGTCATGTACAATGCACAATATTTGATAAGTAATATAAAGAAAAGTCAGATATAATATTTTTTATCATTATAAAATATATTTATATAAATATGTAGAATATACACAAATCGTTTAAACTTTTATCTTACAATTTTTTCTGAAAAGTATTAGTGTTTGGAATAGCTCGTGCTATTCCAAAATTCTTTCGAAAAGCGTAATATGTTAAAAAAATTATTCACTTAACAGTGTTACATCTCAAAAAAAATTGTAAGATGAAAGTTCGTAAACGATATGTGTTTATTGTAAATATATAAATATATTTTATAATGATAAAAAATATCATATCTGACTTTATTCCTATTATTTATCAAATATTGTGCATTGTATAAGACCTATGTAATTTAATCAACACATTTTTTATTCTAAATGTTTAAACAAATTTAAAAAATTTAAAAAAGCTTAAACTGAAAGTAAATGAATTTAATTTTCTTTATTTCTAATTACAAATTTATTCATATATTTTTTTGTCTGGTTTTGAAAAAATATGTAAAAAAAATTGGTAACTAATATTTTACATATTTATTAATAACATTACAAAATTAATAAAATTTTAACATTAATTTGTTAAATTATAATTAAAAACCAAATATTCTAACTACTTTTAACATTTTTAAATCCTACTTTCAATTTAATAGCAATTGTCAGTTTTTTAAACTCATTTTTTATTTAATTTCAATTAAATTAAAATTTACTTCAATTTAGAAAATTTTAAATCAATATTAAGAGCATTAATAATTAAAAAAAATATGTTCAACAAATCTACTATATGTTTTAAAATACTAAAACTGGAAAGGAAATTAATTCCAAGTTTGATTACAAAATTATATACTTAAAATCATTAAAAACTGAAATCAAGTTCCTAATTATATTTTATAAAATTTTATTGTAATTCTCTACAATTTACTTTTAAATACATTTAAAAGAGAAAAATTGAAAATTAATTTATTAATATTCAATTACTGACGTAAATGATACTTTCGTATAGAAATCATCATTTGATTTGTTATCATAATACTTCTCAGCTGTCGGTAAGTAAGCTGTTTTAATAACCCTAAAAGTAGAAAACTTTTTCTATTGTAAACAAAGACCACATCAAATTTTTAATTCTCTCTATTTTATTGAAAATTAACATTATTGCTTAAACAAATGTATTCACCTACGTGAATAACGTGCACCGTCTCAATTAACTTCTGTTCAAAGTCCAGTGAAGTGTAAAACTCTTTATTTTCATCTTTAAAATATCTGTCGAATTGGGTTGATCGCGGAGCCATACATTTCTGAATTTAGAAATCAGTCCAATTCGAAAAAGTCGTTTTCTCGAATTCAAGAAACGACATCCCAATTCGAAATCCCGGACCACCCAATTCTTCTTTTTTTACAGGGCTACTAACTTTAATTTTGAACTTAACGATACTCTATTTTGGTTGACTATGAAGGTGTTTACACCGTGTGGTATAAATTTATTCTCTGCGGGCATAAACGGAAATTTCTCCACGAGCATATGAGACATTTTACAAATGTCCTAAGTTGAAATTTCAACTTCTTTAAAAAAATTGAAACTCAGGGAATTTGTTGTTCTATCAAGTAGAAATGTGCCCCAAAAAATATTTTTGATTTTTTCGAAAATTTGGATGGAGTAGAGGGGGGTCAATTTGACCAATTTTGCTAACACCGGCTACTTTGTGAATTTTTTCTGAGCATACTTGTAATGGGAAAAAATTTTTAGAATATGTTTCTGAAATTTTTTTTCGTCCTCTTTCCAATGGTGTATTTTATTTTTTAATATTTTGAAAATTTACCCTAATTTTTGATAATTAATATTTAATTTTTAATTTCCCAAAAAACGGTCCGTTTTTTTAAAAATAAATTATTGCAAACGAAAGCTGAGGTTTTTTTCCATCGGCATGTAAATTTTCAGAATGCTCTTTTTTTTGTTTTTGAGTTATTAAATTTCAAAGAATAAATTGCGTCCCGGGCGCCTCGTCTCACGCCGGTTGCCACGCGGCTCTGTGCAACCGCGACGCTGCGCTCTGCAATTTATTTTTTGATATTTAATAATTAAAGAACAAAAAGAAGGGCATTCTGAAAATTTACACTGAAAAAAAGTGCTATTGAATCAAATATCTCCATGCTATTGAATTCCCCGTCATTGATTCAATGACACATTTATTAATCGAAAAGTATATTGCTTAAAATGAAAAAATGAAACTGTTTAAATTAAAAGTACGGTACTGTAGAATTAATGAATATTGTGCAAATTGTTTCTATAGTTCATCTATACATAGCAACAGAATAATTTATTGCTTCTTTGACATTATTCATTTGAAGCATCTAATAGATAAATTTGAAAAAAATGCATGTAAATTTAAATCAAATGAAAAATTGTTTGCTCTAAAGAAGCGCGCTCTGAAAACGAAAGCATATGCTTTCGTTTCAATGAGTGGTGCTATTGCGGACTGCCTATAGCATATGCTATAAAAATAAGAACACTATGTTTTGAGACATTGACAGGTACTAAATTTATTGAAATACTTACCCACATATATTTATATGTTTATTAAACCTGTCGTTTTTGAGATTCCAATATAAAAAAGTATTATTTAAATACTTTTAATTAATTAATGACTAGTTAAATATAAATTCCCTATATAAATTCCCTTATATACGCGAAAAATCTCGAGCACGGTATTTAACCACAAAGTAAGTGCCCAACGTTGAGAAGCGGATGTATTACATTGCAGCGCGGCGGTTCTCGTCTATCACGGAAGTTAAGCGTCGTTGGTCGCGGTTACTAAATGGATGGGTGACCGCTTGGGAATAGCCGTATTTTTCTGACTAAAAAAGATAAGTGTGTTTGAATGTGTATGTGTGTGTGTGTTTAGCCGTTGGAAAAAATGAAAATAATAATAAAGATGTATATGTTAGTGTGAAAAATTGAAAAAAGATGTGTATAAAAAGTGTTGTGTTAAAGGTGTGAGAATTAATTATAGTATATAAAAAACATGTGAACAAAAATTCCCTTTTTTCAATTTATCGTTGGTATATATTTAACCACATAAAAGAATTGAATTAACAGTATGGTGTTATTCAATCGATAGCAACAACTAAAAAAATTAAGAGTACAAATTTTTGAATCATAAAAATGATGCTTTTAAATTTAAAAGTTATAGTCATTGACTCAAAAGCATATACTGTTAAATTAAAAAATTTTGTTTATTGATTCAAAAGGATTCACCTTCGAATTAACATAGTATGCTGTCAATTTGAGAAATATGCTTTTGTTTCAAAGAAAGTGATACTATCGAATCATTAGAATCGGTGCTTTCAAAACAACAGCATATACGTTAGGCAGCCCGTTATGACACTATTCAATGAATCAAACCCATATGTCATTGATTCAACAGCATTTTTTTCTCCGTGTACATGTCGATAGGAAAAAACCTCAGCTTTCGTTTGCAATAATTTATTTTAAAAAAAAACGGAGCGATTTTTGGGAAATTGAAAATTAAATATTAATTATCAAAAATTAGGGTAAATTTTTAAAATATTAAAAATAAAATACACCATTGGAAAAAGGACGAAAAAACCTTTCAGAAACATATTCTAAAATTTTTTTCCCATTACAAGTATGTTCAGGAAAAATTCACAAACTAGCCGGTGTTAGCAAAATTGGTCAAATTGATTCCCCTCTACCCCCTCCAAATTTTCGAAAAAATCAAAAATATTTTTTGGGGCACATTTCTACTTGATAGAACAACAAATTCCCTGAGTTTCAATTTTTTTCAAGAAGTTGAAATTTCAACTTAGGACATTTCACGTAAAATGTCTCATAAATGTCGCATAAATGTTTGCCTACAGCTGTGTAGTGAAAGGCTTTGTCTTGACCACGTGTTTGCGCAGATGCAAATATATGCTCGTGGAGAATATTTCCGTTTATGCGCGCAGAGAATAAATTTATACCACACGGTGTAAACACCTTCTATAATATATATGATGGACAAAAATAATAGTCGTCGAGCAGGTGATAGCAAATTTTAATTTTCACCAGGTAAAAAACGATAGGCAGAAATGATAAGAAATTTTCTGTTTTCGTTTATTTTTTTCGCAAATAAATTCTTACAACTTTAAAAAGTTAAAATATTTCAAATTACAATAATGAATGCTTCAACATGACTTAAGAAATATTTGTAATGAGTTCTGCCATAAATTATATACTTTTGAAGACAAAAAGAACATATGAACATTGAGGGACACCAATGACATTTAAGAAAAATTTCACTGATAATTTTTTTTAATAGTAAGAATAAAATCAGCTTATAAATTACAATCCAATATCAAATCTTCATTAACTGCATATAAGGAGTAAATTTAATACAAATTTATTAAAAATAAAATAATAAGATGCAAGAAACAGAATTTTGAGGGGACACCACTGACAAGGGACACCAGTGACATTTTGCTCCATTTCTCAATTTTGAAAAAGAAAGACTTTATTTTTAGGTTAAAGTCGTTGCGGTTTTCATAGTACGTGTAATAATTGAAAATGAGATACAATATTATTTAAAAAATATTAATAATATTATGAACAATTTTTTGATAGGGACACCACTGACATGGTGTGCTCGACAAAGTGATACTTGCTTTCTGCTACCAACCGTACAAGTTATAGATGTGATAGAATGTTGTAATGTTTTTTCTTTAAGAAGCTATATACATATCACCAATACTATTAACGCTAAATAAGGCAATTATCTGCACTAGGTTATTTTAATAACAGGTATGATATTCAAAATTTTCCATAATTACTTAAAAATATGAAACTTACGGACTAATTTAATTCTGTTAGCACAATTACTATATAAAAATATAGACTCTTATCTGTATAAAATAATTTTTCTGGTACTAAAAATGTGAGAATCAACCATTTTTATTATTAGGTAAAGTTCTGATTTCTTAAGTGCGGACAAGGGACACCACTGACATTTTGTTTCTAATTCTTCTGCCAAATTTTTTTGCAGAATTTCTAGCGACTAAGAATTATTAATTTAAGTAGAAGGAGTGATTAAGAAAATTAATTGACTTACAAAACTTTTATAGATTTTTTTTTTTAGATATATTTATTTGTTTTAAATCATAGATTTATACAAAGAGGTTCAGCTCATTTTCTTATAATATTACACTTAGTATTACAATCATAATTCACAATTTTCTCTATAAATGTTACAATATTTTTTATGTTATTATTACTTGGGTTATCCAAGACACTCATCTATTCTTTTTTTACATCAGATAAGTCATTCTTTTCTGTAATCTTTTGTCGAGTACAATTAAATCTCGTGCATTCAATCATCAGATGATACAAAAAATCGGGTTCAAATAGTCGCAGGTGACAAAACTCACAGTACTCTCTCTGGGCGAAGCTGAAAACCCTCTTACCCAGTCTGATTCGCGGTTGGTATTTATTATATAATCTTAACTGAGCAATTATTTTACCGTGTCTAATAGGAGTTTCAATCGAAGATAGATACTTTTAGGGTCCTTTTTGTATATATGAGGTTAATTGGGAATAAATAGGAAGCGAGGATGATTCTAGGGCTCTTTTTACATCTAAATTTCTGCATCTTTATTCTTTATATTTATTCAGCCATAATTTTTTGTTTTTCTGTATAGAGTTCAAAGAAAGATTTTCCCATTCATCCTCCTTTCCTATTTATTTAAAAAATTCATGTACTTGGCTTGCCCAATTAAATTTTTTAATTGATTTATCTCTCTTTTTTATTTCGGATAACTGTTTTAGTCTCAAGAAACATTTTTTTGGATATCGATCATCCGGCATATTCAAGATCTTTTCGATCCAATTAAGGATCATTTTAAAAACCTCGCAAGCCAGGTGATGTCTATCCGTTTCTAATCTAATTGCATAATCGGTCGTGTTATTAGGAACATTTAAGAATCTTTTAAAAAATTTAATTTGAATTTTTCCAATCGAATCAATATATCTTAAGCTCCATATCAATGCTGCATATAATAAAACGTTAAAAACAAGGCTTTTTAGTAAGAGTGTAGCTGGGTCGAGGGTTTCTAATTTCATACCCCCAATTAAAGATAAAGTTGCATTCACCGCTAAATTTGATTTCTTAATAGCTTCATCTTTAGCTTTAAGAAAGATCGCAGATTGAGAAAATGTTACTCCCAAATATACGTAAGATTTTACTATTTCAACTTCATTATTTCCATACTTAAAAGGCGACAATTTATCATCCTGACAGTGACAGTATCAAGATTATTTATTTTACAGTATTCGTAGAGATAGAGGAGTATTTTTCTCATTCCCACCTGGGAGTCGGCTAAGAGGCCAATATCGTCAGCAAAGGCAAACAGTAAAATTTCAGTTAACCCAGTAAACAAAAACTAATTGAAATAAATTAAAAAGAATTCACAAAGAGCTTCAGTGAATCCCGCTTTGTGACAAATACGAATTGGAGCTATGTTGCAATTTTCCTGAATTCGTCAAACTGTATTGAAATTCCAAACCTTCTATTCTTACTAATTCAATGGACAAGTTTTGGGGCCTTTAATTTTTTTTAATTCGCCAGCACGAATTCAATGCATGCCTTGGTCATTTCTTTCGAAGGCGAATTCGTTTGCACAAATTCAGGCAAATTCAATCGAATTCAATCGAATATACAAAAAACTTGAATGAATCCCGCTTTCTAGCAAAAATCTTAATTCATTTCAATCCGTTTGAATTAGTTTTTTTTTACTGGAAAATGATCTATCGAGACTCCCCTTATACCCTTATCAAAAAGGAACTTTTCAAGGTTGGCAATAAATAGTGTGAAGTGTACTGAGCTTAAGACTTCTCCTTGCATGACCCCCTTTGTCATTTTTATCGACTCTGAAATTTCATTTTTCAATTTTACCGCAATCCCTGCTTGACTGTAAAAATCTTTTATTATATTGACAAATTTTGTCCCACAGCCTATTGAATACAGTTTATTCATTAACAAGTTGTGATTTAGAAAAGGAAAGGCGGATTTAAAATTAACAAACAGGACGAAAACTTTGTTACCCACATTACTCAATCTATTCTGAATTAACGAATTCAAAGTGAAACTGTGGTCGATGCAACCCCTCTCTCTTCTAAAACCCGCCTGCCACTCTGGTATAATGTTTGTTTCCTCAGCCCAAATTAGTTAACCTATTAGAAAGAATCTGTGTAAACACTTTAGTGAATCAATTAACCAAGGCTATAGGACGATAGTTAACAGGGTCATTGAGTTTTCCTTTTTTATATATTATTCTTACCAAGGTATGAGACCAGGTTTTAGGGATTTTTTCTTCTTTCATTATTTTGTTGAAAAGGGAATTAAGATATAAAACCAGATTAGCAGGCAAGTTCTTTAAGAATTCGTAAGAGATTCCATCAGGACCTGACGCCTTTTCCTCCTTACATTTACTTAGACTAACAATTGTTTCATCGAGGGTGATTTCTGAATTCAAGTAGGGGTTGTGTGAAAAATTAAGTTCACTCAGTAAATTTCCTTTTTCGTTAACAAGAGGATAAAGTGACCTAAAATAATTAGTCCATTCTTTTACTCCAATGAATTCAACAGTTTGACGACGAGACCTAAAACCATTAATAATAGACCAAAGTATCTTAAATTCTTCACACTTGAAAGGGAGTAAAATATTTTTTTATTATGTTCACGTTTTTTTGTTTCTATTAAATTGATGTAAACTTTTTTTTTGTTATTGTTATTATTTATTATTATTATCGTTATTCTTTAATAGATTTTATCAATTTGAAGGCAAGATTATCTATAGACATCATCTCATTTTCGGTATTTGTATTTATTGGGTATTTTATATTATTTTTATATAGATTAATAAGGGATATCATTATCGGGAATTGGTCTGATTTGGTAACAATATTAGCAACTTTAAAATTATCAATTTTATCTACAATAAGAGTCTTATCTACAATAAGTCTCTTATTTACAACGATGTCGAGGCTCTATCTATCACCCTAAATATTTGTATATGAAACTATTTCATTCTTTAATAGGTTCATTTCACCAATTTTGCAATTAAAATCTCCACCTATTTTTAGGGGAAGATCTGGAAAACTTAAGGAAATATTGTAAACTATTTGTTTTATATTATTCAAGAAATTATCTATCATTAAGTTTAGATTTATATAAACTGAACCAATTATTAAGGAGATATTATTGTTCTTTAATTTAAAAAATATAATTTCTTTTGATTTGCTTAATAATTCATAACTAAATTTAGTTTTATTTTTATAATTACAAGTAAACCTCCTTTTGCATGACCTTTATCGAAGTCCTTAATAGCCGTACTAGAAATGATATGCAAATCCGGTCTTTGTGTTGATCAACTGCTTCTCTTTTGACTCTAGGTCGGGGATCTTTTCCGTCGTCTTTATTTTTAGAAAAGGTTTGATTGAATTTTCGGTTAACACAGCTTTAATTTTGTTATTTTGTTTACAGTTCTGTATATCTGCTTTTTTTGGTCGTCCCCTCTTTCGACTACCAGTTGAGCTCTGAGATAAGGTTGAATCTTCATTGTCTGAAGAGTTATTATTTTCGACTTCTTTTCCAAGACCAGGCATTTATATTTACAATCCTTCACACCTTCATTCATTTTATCTTGCGAATATTTCAAGGTTTTTACATCTTCTGTGATAGTATCGATTTTATTCTTCGAAGTTTTAACAACACTTGAAACCGAGAGAATAAAAACTAGTATCCTAAATTTTTGAGCAGGACATGAAAATGACATTTTAATTTTAATCACCCATATACTTTTAATATTTTCTATGTAATAAAATATTTTGGATGATTTTTTAATTATTATAACTTTTTAGTAATTTAATTTGCAACGGTAACAATTAATAAATAAATTGATTACTGTAATTAAATTTTTAATTATTTTTATTAATTTATTAGAAATATTTATTAATTAATTTTATTATTTAATATTATTAACTGATTATTAATTAATAATAATAAATTCATTAAATTTTTAATTAATAAAAAATTAGAATTAAACTAAAATGGAATTTAAAAAAATTAATTTTTAACTAGTTTTATTAATTTTATATTTATTATAAATGATTGTAAATATTAATTAATTAATTTTATTAATTAATATTATTAATTTATTATTAATTAATAATATGACATGGGCGAAATTCCTTTTTTACGGGTAGGGTAATTCTCGTCAAATTTGTTTCACAGAAAAATACTGTGAAACTCTTAAAAGGGCAGATTGAATTTTTAGTATTTAAGGGTGACCAGTTGACCCGCGAGAATTTAGGGAAAATGAAAATTAACCCTTATGGGCAACTGCATGGGGAACCAATGCAACCCTCGGAATTGCATTGTGCAGTCAATGTTGCGTTGTAGGTTTTAGTCCATTGAATGTTGATATCGTCGTTGAGAGGGGGGGGGGGTTCGTACGTGGAAGTGAGGCGGACGATGGGGCCATGAGCTGACATCGTGGTTAGAAGAGATTTGTCAGGCTGGCAGTGGGGGACCTAGGCGGATGGAAAATAGCTTCCTTCCTTCCCTTCTTCTTTCTCCTTCTGGCTGCTAGTCGAGACTCGTAGCATGGAAAGATAGGAAAATGGGTATGGACAAAAATCAGCAGACTTGCGTTAATTTCAAGTTAGCCTTTATTTCTTTGCTCGATCCGGTACCTCCCCCTCCAGGCAATGAGAGTTCGGATACAGTTGTCGAAATACATGGTTCGGTGATCCGCTTATATGTACGCGCTGGGATCGATCAAAAAATTAAAAGTGAGGAAAAATCCCTCACGTCAAATAATACATTAATTAAATTTTTAATTAATAACAAATTAAAATGAAAAGTTTAAAAATATTTAAATGAATAAGAATAAATTAATCTCTAGCAAATAACACAAGTCAACATGAAATTTGCGCCTGGTCAATAAAAAATCAGTAAAGTACGTAATAAAACGTACTTTACAGATTTTTGATTGACCATTTCATGAGTATTGCATGAGTATAGATGTGCAAAATAAATATATTTCTTAAATTTTATTAAAAAATGGTGGCTGTGCAGCATTTCATTGGAAAGCGTCTCGTTTCAGGATTTCATGGCCAGACAACTAACGTCCTTAATTTTTAATCTGGAAAGAAACAAAAATGTTGTTATTTTCTATTCATCAACAGCTATCCACAAACGTAGGATTTTTTTTATAGAACTTACCTTTATTATTATTATTATTATTAACAATTTTGTGAATTTTTTTTAAATTGTCACTTTTTTGTTCAGTTACGCATCATTTTGAAAAATATCGAAAAAATGCTACGTGTGTCGATAGCTGTTGATGTATAAAAAATGACAACATTTTATTTTTTTTCTAAATCAAAAATTGAGGACGTTAGTTTTCCGGACATGGAACCCTAAAAAACAGACGCCTTCCAATAAAATGCTGCACAGCAGCCATTTTGTAATGAAATTTTTTTGAAAAAATATATTTTGCATATTAATACTCATGGAATAAACGTACTTTACAGATTTTTAATTGACCATTTCATTGAGCCAAAAAAATTCCTAAAATATGACTAATTTTCGTGATGTCCCCCCTTAACATGTCTGCAACTACTACAAAAGCAAACTTTAAAAAGAATATGTAGGTATATTCTTTCTTTATTTTAGTGAATAATAAATAGAAAAATCATTATATAAACCCAGGCGCAAAATTTTTTCGTTTTTTTGTTGAGCTGTGTAATCAGTCGAGCTGTATGTCCAGTTATTAGACATAATTGCAGTTCCATCGACACGACAAACTTAGAACTATAAATTTTAGGAGTACTTTAAAGTAACATAAAAAAACTAGACAGAAGTTATGTCTAGCCAATATCAAATTCAACTTGAATCTTTGACGAAGAGCGTTGGTCAGTAACTTTACAGTTATTTACCAGTCCGCCTAGAATCAGCGTCCGTGACAAAAACTGTCCAGTAACTTGAACAATCGAGTGGCTCCATGACAAATTTCTACTAGGGGTGGCCTCGAAACTGTTACACCGACTATGTGGTAGGCGTGACATGTCCTTACTGTAAAATTGCCTATAAAAGTTACTCATGGCTATATTAATTTAATTTTTGGTATTATACTACCGTCAGAAATTGTCGGTACGAACGACGGGCGAGCTAAGAAAAGTTGCTGCCGCAATTAAATTAACATATTTTGTTATTGAAAAATGATAAAAACTTGGTTCTTGGATTGTTTGAAAGCTTATTAAATTCTGTGTCGATTGATACATAAATAAATATTATTTTATATTTTTTAGAAATTTTTTCACTTAAGAGATTTTGAAAAAAAAATTGATTAAATTTTCTATTTTCGTGCAATATGTTTGTGTAGCTTCACAGTGGAGACAAAATTAAATCTCCTGCAACATAATCATTGAAGGCTCAGCTTTTATTGAAGCCTTTAAAACTTAAAATCCGTTCAACAGTTTTTGAAATATCTGAGAAAATATCTAAGCATGTTTTTCTAAATTTTAGGCGGTGATACACACTTATTGCACTCCCGCTGCTCACCTGGTTCGTTGGTGCAGGGACGAACACGCGGCATATAGTATGGGTTAATAGTTTTTGTTAACTTTTTTAAGAATTAAAAAGGGGTGGTTAGTGTAGTGTGCTGTGCGAGAGCGGAAATTTGTGGTAGTGTAAGAAAAAGGTATGTTTGCGTAGAGTAGTGTGAGTGTGTGTGATAAAAAAGAGAAGTCGGTATTGTGAGGTTAGGTAGTGTAAAGTGAGAGAGAAGAGAGAGAGATAGGGCAGAAGTAGTAGAGTGAATTGCGTGTGGATAAGTTAGGTTTCTAGAATGTCTGAAGTTGAATCTGACTTGAGTAGTAGCAGTAGTGAATATGGACGTGAGCGAAGTGAGTCGAGTGAGAGTGAGGCGCAAAAATTTGAAAGGGGAATAGGTAAGAATGGAAAAAGAATGACGTGCGAAAATTGTATGGATTTGTTAGAGTTCTTTCAAAAGTGGAGTGGATCATTGGACAAACAATTTAAGGTTATAGGAAAAAATGTGAAACGTGTGAATAAAAAAGCAGATGAAAGGGACAGAGAGATTGAGAAAATTAGTGAGAGTTTGGAAAGCATGTGGGAAAAGTGGGAGATAGAGTGGATAAAAGAAAAGGAAGATTTGTAGAGGAAATTGTATGAATTGGAAGAACGTTTAATGGAAAATGAAAGAAAGGTGAAGGGGGGTGAGAATGTGTGTATGCAGGTGAAAATGGAGGAATTATCGAGACGAGTGGAGGGTATGGAAAGAAAAAAGAAAAAATAACGTTGTGATTAGGGGTATGAATGTAAATGCAACGGAGGGTAAAGGAGAAGTGGAGGTTAGTGTAAGTGTAAAAATGGTAAAAGCGATAGGAATGGGCGAGAATGGTGTACCGAAATTGTGGATGGTGGAGTTAGGTAATAAGGAGGAGAAAAAGGAAGTGATGAAAATGAAAATGAAGTTGAAAGGAAGTGTGATAAGAATTGACGAGGGCCGAACGTGGAGAGAAAGAAGAATTATATGGCTGTTAAGAGAGAAAGCATGGAATGAAAGAAAGAATGGAAGAGTAGTACGAATGGGTAAATAATGTATTTGGATAGATGAGATAAAACATTGTGTGAGGAAAGATACTGGGAAAGTGGTTAAGGTTAGGGCAAATGATAGTGAATGATAGTAGAAAATGTAAAGAAGAGAATTGAGAGGGAAACTGAGATGGTTGGAAGGACAGCGATGGAATAGAGAAAATGTGTATAGAATGAAGAGTGTGTATGAGTGAATAGAAGTAGTTTGGATGGTAAAAATGTTAAGGTTAAGAACAAGCGAAAAAGGGGTGGGCGAAATGGGAGTGTAGCCAGGAAAGGCAATTGGAACTGGAAACGGAAGCCCTGGCACTGGCGATTGTTGATAGGCTAGGGTATTTTTTGTATAAGTAGTTGAATAAGGAAGTGTATAGGTTAAGTGTTTTTTGTAATTAGATATAAGATGATTATGTTTGTAAGAAAATTGTATTTGGATCCTCGAACCCTGCTTCATGCAGGGAGAGTAAATAAATTATAAGTATAATGTAATTGTCTCTTCAATTGTCATTTTAATAAAAACAGCTATGTAAAAGCTAAAGAGCTAAAATTTGTAGTCCTGAATAGAAATAATGATCATATGAAGAAATTGTTAATAAAATTAGTGAAATTGAATTTGTAAAATTGTAGGGAGAGTCGGGTAAAATTGCACAAAAAAAGTTTAAATAAAAAATAAGTTACACAATGTTAATAATAAATCAATGTTAATCACAATGTTAATAATAAATCTGACAAAGTTGTATAAGGTGCGGGTAAGTTCGACAGCGTTGGACGCTTCAGCAAGTGAAAATATTTATAAAACAAGAAAGTACATCATTTTTAATGCATATAAATATCTATGACTGTAATTAAATTGTGATTTCAAAAAAAGTTTGATAAACGATGAAAACTTAACCTTCTTGGTATTGTATTGTATTGCGCATGCGCTGATACGCGAACTTAACCGTACGAGCTTACCCGATAATATTAGTTCAAATATTTACAAACATTTTTCATTTTACAGATTTCTTTTAATATTTAAAAAACAATTTTCATAAAGAGGAATGTTCCACAATTCTAATAAAAAAAATTATCGAAATCGATAAGTATTGTTTTTCTAAAATTCAAAATTGAAAAAATTATCGATTGGAACCATCATTTTCACAATTGTTAAATATTTTCGTTAATAACAAACCAATTAATACGAAATTTTGTATAAACCATAGTTACCTTATAATAAAACACTTTTAAAAAGAATTTTACAATAAAAATTATTTTTGTAAAAGTTATTAAGAAAAACTGACTTACCCGACTCTCCCCTACGTAAAACGGAACATAATAAATAAAGTTTTTTACCAAAGTAAACTACTATTTAAACAAGAAGGTTTTGAATATGATAACTTATTTCTGTATTTAATAATTAACATTGATAGTTATGAAATTTTCAATGAATATTAAATCTAAAATTATAAAAAAATTGAAAAGGGCTCCAAGTAAGAACCCACTCTATATGCCGCTTGTTCGACCCTGCAGCAACGAACCAGGTGAGCAGCGGGAGTGCAATAAGTGTGTATCGATTACCGTACATTTTACCGAACGTCTTTTTTACCGAATTTCTTTTTTACCGAAAATTTTTTTTCTTAGATATTTCAAAAACTGTTGAACGGATTTAAAATTTTAAAGGCTTTAATAAAAGCTGAGCCTTCAATGATTATGTTGCAGGAGTTTTAATTTTTTCTCTCAAGTTTTCTAGACTGTGCAGCCACACAAACATATTGCACGAAAATAGAAAATTTAATCAATTTTTTTTTCAAAATCTCTTAAGTGATTATTAATTATTTATTTATTCATGATGACAGAAACAAGTCTTTGACTTAAGATTTATCATATGATTAAATAAAACATTTCACCAACTTCTCTTATGAACCCATAACTCCAGCTACTCGAAGTCTCAAAACGATACAGTGTAAATTTTTTGATTTCAGGGCCTCCACCATCTCAAACACAAATTTTAGAATTATTGTTATACATATGTTCGAATCCGGCCTCAGAATAAACTCTGCACGTCAGGTTTTCGAGATATTTTGACCTTAAAGTTCAAAAAAACTCGTTTTTAGTTATATTTGACGTCATGTACCATTGAGAGATAATTTTTTCTCCAAAAGATCTACACTGTTAAAAATTTTTGTTCCAAATTTTATACAAAAATGTTTGAAGCAATTATCATATACAATTTTGGAAAACTACAACACACATTTTTAAATTTAATACAAATTTTCTTATTAAATTTTAAAACACATTTCTTTAAAATTTTCAAACTTTTCTTTGTAAAATTAATACAAAGTGTTTGAATGATATTTCAAATAGTTTTGTTTGAAATTTCAAACAAAACTGTTTGAAATTTCAAACAAATCTGTTTGAAATACCAAAACGATTTAAATATTTAAATAAAAAATCTAAACTGTTTATTTTGTGCTTTGATATGTTACAATAAATGTAAATTAATTAAAAAAAAAAGTTTCATTAGCATTTTTACGGAAATGCGACACCACGATTAGA
The DNA here is from genome assembly GCF_015476425.1 of Leptopilina heterotoma. Classification (NCBI taxonomy): domain Eukaryota; kingdom Metazoa; phylum Arthropoda; class Insecta; order Hymenoptera; family Figitidae; genus Leptopilina; species Leptopilina heterotoma. Next base: position 359,206 of record NW_025111012.1, read on the forward strand.
ACCCTTAGTCGTATATAGTGCTTTCTGTGTATAGTGTGTCTTGTATGGAGCCATCAACCTTGGGAGCTGCGCCTAGACGCGCTCGACCAAGGGAGGCTATGAAAATCTCTTGCAAAGTATCAGTAGTGAGAAACATGTGGACCATTCCCTTTTTTTTACTTCTTCTAAATTTCTAAAGATTCAATATCTTTAAAATTCTTCACCAACCGATTCATAGTATTCTTAAATTTTTTTTTCTTCACGTTTCTGTTAAATTTATGATATGTATTAAGAAGTTTAAGAAATTTTTAAACAATACTTTATACACAGAAGATTTTTTATGGAAAAATATTTTTCTATTTAATTCAGCAGTTTTTAAATTTTAATCTGTACAAAATAACTAACTATATTAATTAATTATATTATATATCCAAAATGTTTTTTTCTCTTAACAAGTTTTGTCAAATTTAACTAATTAAACTGATTAAAAAAATTTTTTAGTTATTTTAACATTTGAAAATGTATGTACTTATAAATAATGTTTTAAACTAATTAAGAGAATTATTAAACACATATGTTTGAAGCAATTTTGTATAAAAACTCAAAAAAATTTGAATTAAGTACTTTTCAATGAAAAAGTTGTAAATTTACCTAGAATATTTTAAAACATATGTGTATTGAATTACTTTACACATAAATTTTTCAAACACTTTTTTATGAAAAGGTTGTAAATTTACATATTTTTCAAACTTATGTATTTGAAGTTAATCCATACAAAAATTTTTGAAAATTTTAAACACTTTTGTTTGAAAATATTGTAAATTTACAAACCTTTCAAACATATGTATTTGAAGTTAATCCATACAAAATTTTTTGAAAATTTCAAACACTTTTGTTTGAAAATATTGTAAATTTACAAACCTTTCAAACATATGTATTTGAAGTTAATCCATACAAAATTTTTTGAAAATTTCAAACACTTTTGTTTGAAAATATTGTAAATTTACAAATCTTTCAAACACGCGTTTTTGAAATTATTTCATATACAATATTTGTAAATTTTCAATCACTTTTTGTATGAAAGTATTGTAAATTTACAATCTTTTTTAACAGTGTATATTACATCTGAAAGCGTTACTCTTCCCCTTTAAAATCCATTTTGAAAATTTAAAAAATCTTCATTTGTCTCTGAGTAGTCGTTCATTCTATTTTCTGAGTTTGGAGACTTCTTCGTAAACTGAGTAGAAACAAACAAAACTTCGATAACAAAGAAGAATATAACTACAAACATCTAAATTTCATATAGTTCTACGGATTTTCGATAAAACTAAATACGAATTCGTTGTCAGATTTTCAAAATGGCGTATCTAATATGGCGAACGATTTTGGAAATCTGACATCGAATTCGTATTCAATTATACCGAATATCCAAAGCACTATTTGAAATGTAGATATTTTGAGGTATATTTTTCTTTATTATCGAAATTTTGTCTTTTTCTACTCAGTTTTCGAAGCAATCTCCAAACTCAGAAAATAGAATGAACAACTACTCAGAGACAAATGAAGATTTTTTAAATTTTCAAACTGGATTTTAAAGGGAAAGAGTAACGCTTTTAGATGTAATATTGACCTCTAGGAGAAAAAATTATCTCTCGATGTTACATGATGTCAAATATAGCTAAAAAACGGGTTTTTTGCACTTTTAGGTTAAGATATCTCGAAAACCTGTTTTTTAAAAATTTGAATCTTCTTCTCCCAGTAAGAAGTGTGGAATTATTAAGAATTTGAAATTTTTAATTCTTTTGAATACCGTTTTAATATTTTAAGTGGAAAAAAAATTTGTCGGTCCGAAGATAGTTAAACCCTCAAGATTCATTGTCGGAGACAAACAGCTTGTCGGCTTAGCTGTTTAAACTGAACTATAACAACTGAATTTTAGAAGTATGTACTTATCTCAAAGTGTTGCAAATTTTAAAGGAATTAAAAATTACGAAATATTAAAACGGAATAGACAATTCAATAACTTACAGAGTAACTTATACTTCAAAGTTTAATAACTATTCCTAAGTCAAATGTATTCATCAAACATTTATTTGAAATAAATATGAACAAAATATAAGTGAGCACAAAGTCTATGTGACTGATTACAATAGTCTATATAAGACGGAAATCTTGAATTCTATTCACATTTGCAGCAGTCCAAGGGAGTCTTGCCTTTTTATTTTGCTATAGTAAAACTAACATTGCATAAAATACTGCATACAAATAACTGTTGTAAAGTAAAAAAGGAAATCTTCAACTAAAATAAAACTTTTTCTTGATCAGTGACTACTATTCGCTCTCTTCCAATACTTTTTTTTACTGGGAGTGTCAGAGCATGTTTTTGGACAAATGCATTAAATTAGTTAATTTTGTACGGTTTTTGACTGAAAATGTTCTGACGTTTATAATGATATCTCGCTAACTGAATAAGATTTTTTAACTTTTTTGGTCTTAAAATAAAGATGAAACTTGAATGATGACATCTATTTAAGTTTCAAATTTTGTCTACAATTTTTAAAAAATATGCAAGAGTTTAAAAAATTTTAATTTTTTTTTAAATTTGTCGATTGCTACAATTTTTGCGTAATTTATTAAATTTTTTAAATGTATATCATTTAACGTAGAATATTATAAGTTTTGGAATGTTAATTTTCTGACATTCGGTTTTACAGAAAAATCGTGATTTAAAGATTGGTATATTTTTGGGCCATGCGCGTGGAGCCATACCGATAATTTCCAACGGTAGTGTTTAAAAAAATTTTTTAGTAAAAATTGTTTTTCTTTAAAACAAATCGAAAAAAATGTCTGGTGCAGTCAATTTTGCGGTATTTTCCATGAAAAGAAAAAGGTTTTTAAACTTGTAAATTATATTGTGTAACGTCTGCTGGAAAAGAGTCACTTTTCTTAAGGAGAGACTAGGTGCAGTTGTTACAATTTTGATAAAATCAGTTACAGTGATTAGAGTTTAACTCCAATTTGTTTGATCATACAGTTAAATCAAAGGTATATTATCTAGTTTTAAAAGGCCATCATTGATTTAGCTCTATATCTATTATTTAATTAACTAGAAGCATTTGAGTGACAGCGTGTAAATTGTAACAACTGCACAAAGTGAATGTCGGTTGTTACAATTCCAAGAATCATCTATAACATTTCTAAATTGAAGACAAATAATTTTTTATAACAATTTTTATTAATTAATCATGATTTTTGGGTCAACGTAATAGAACGTGACAGTTCCATAGAGATGGCAGCACTAATATTGTTTCGAAATGAAGAAATCGGACAAGTGCGAGTTACACTTGCACTAAAATTGAGGGTTCCGTACACCAATATTAAACTCCTTTTTGTAAAAAAATATATGGGGAAGAAATATGATTGATTAAAAGAAATAAATACAAATTAGGAAAGAAAGAAATCGATTAAATAACAATATCCCCCCTTTTAAATATTACATCTATAAACCTATTGAGATGAAATTCATATGTACATATTCTCATATCAAGATTACAAGAAAAATATAGTAAGGGAGGTGTTCCGGTTGTGAGCACCCTTTTGTTTTTGCCTCATAACATTTTTCCATGTGCATATTATACAAATATATGTGTATATATTTAAAGCTAGAGAATTTAAAGCTAGAGGTCTAAGGTGACTGTCAGTGAAGGAATTAAATTGATTCCTTTAAATAAAAAATTTTTATTAGAAATTTAGTGAAATGGAAATTTTTTGACAGAAAAATTTTTGTACCCGGTTGTGGGCACCATTGAAAAATCCGCTAAAAATGGAAAAATATTAAAGGAAATTAACACAAATAAAGAAAAAATAAAAGTTTCTTTATTTTAAGAGACTTTGCCGGGATAAAGAACAAAAATGATGACACGTTTTTACACTATGCTCATCGCTAACAAAAGCATAATGATTGCATGTGAAGTAGCTAGTACGCAAACCATAACGCACTTCTAATGCACTGAACGACTATATTCATCGCATTTAATGGAGTTTGCGGCTATCACTTTCCTTGGCAGAAAGTTTAGATAGATTAGACAGTAGTCCACATCATTGTCAGATGGTAGAGCCTCCTTAACATAAAGGTGCCCACAACCGGGAATGACAGTCATTTTTTAAAAAGACCAATACATTTTGTGATGCAGGATTTTGGTTAAACACGAAGGTAAATCACAAAATATAATGACAACACTGCAAAAAAAAAATTAAACCCTTTTTCCGGAACGAATCTACACCCATATGTTGCTCTTCGAAATCAATACAAAATTACTTTTTTATTTATTTAATGCAAATTTTCTTTATTATGCTCACAGCTATTACACAAATGCATATATTTGTTTTGTTATCAATACGAAAAGTCTGTATTGTCAACGAACACGACTTGCAATACTTAGATCAGTAAAGTCTGCTTGCCGTCGAAGTTTACGTAGGGGTGCCCACAACCGGCGCACTTCCCCTATTACTCTATAATGTAAGTAATATGAATATTCTGTAATTTAAACGTAAAACAACAAATGTGTGTACCAAAATTCAGCCCAATAGGTCCCGACATATAGAAGTTAAGGGGGACAGAGTGATTTTTGGGAATTTTCTTTTTAAAATAAGTTTCTTTTATTTCTAGTTCGACAGCATGACCTCCAATCAGATCTGCTATATTTTTTCTGTACTCTACAGGTAAAACTACAAATGTGTACTAAATTTTAGCTCATTATGTTCCAAAATCCGAGTTTGAAGAAACCGATATTTTATGGAAAAGAGATTTCCTTTTCTGAATCGGCTAAGTATCTGGGAGTAATCCTGGATAAAAAGCTGGTTTGGAGGGAACATTTTGAATATCAGTATAGCAGGTTTTGTACCGCGTTTTGGGCGTGTAGAAGGGCGATAGGGTCATCATGGGGACTAAGGCCTAATATGATCAACTGGCTCTATCAGATGATCTTAAAACCAAGGTTTCTTCACGCGGTCGTTGTCTGGTGGTCTAGGACTCAACTGATAACGGTTAAAGAGAAACTAGGCCAACTGCAAGCAATGATTTTCAGGGGTATTACGGGGGCAATGAGGACCACGCCAACAGCTGCGTTGGGATTCATGCTTGCCGAGGTACCTCTGCATATTGCCGCGGTGAAAAAGGCGGCTCTTACTATGAGCAGGTTAACTGCGCAGGGAAGGTGGAAGGTTGGTGGTATACACACCAAGCTTCCACGCTCAATTCTATCAATACCAGAATTAAGTATGGTGCAAGATAGAATGATCAAGAGGGTGAAATTTAAACCCTGCTTTAAGATCATTACACCTTCCAGAATGGACTGGAAGAAAGGTTTTCCACTTGGGGACGAAGTCTGGTATACAGACGGCTCCAAGATGGACTGCGGTGCAGGCTTCGGAATTTATCGGAAAACTGGCTGCATTAAAGTGGCTGAGTCATTAGGACAACATGCCACGGTCTGGCAGGCAGAGGTCTGTGCGATTTTAACTTGCGCCCAAATATCCATTCGTAATGGAACAAAGGGCAAGAGGATTAGTATTTGTGTGGATAGTCAAGCGGCTTTAGGGGCTCTGAAAAATCCCACAATAGAATCAAAACTCGTCTGGGAATGCCGCAGCGTACTAGATGAGTTGGGTTCAGCAAATAGACTTTCATTGATTTGGGTACCGGGTCACTCGGGAATCAAGGGTAATGAAAGAGTAGACGTCTTGGCGAAAATCGGTTCCGAGACGAAATTTATAGGTCCTGAACCAGCAGTGGCAATAATGCCATGCTTGGTTAAGGGAGCCATAGAAAGATGGGGTGAAAAGGAACATGAGAAGTATTGGGCGAACGTTGTGGTGGGAAGGCAAGCGAAAACTCTGTTGGGGTTAGCACTCAACAAGAGGCGAGCGAGCGATCTCCTAAAACTCGATAAGATCAGAGTTAGAACCGTAGTTCGTCTACTTACGGGTCATGGACTATTGAACTACCATCAGCATAAAATAGGCAGACAAGTTTCACCTATGTGCAGACTGTGTGGGGAAAGTAACGAAACTTCGACTCACATATTATCTGAATGCCCAGCGTTAGCTAGGATCAGGCTATTTAGCTGGGGTCAAGCAATTATTGACCCTAAGCAGGTGAGCAACCTATCGATAGAAGAGATACTGGACTTCTGGAGAAGAACAGGACTCTAAGAAGTTGCTATAAACGAGCGAACTGGAGTCTGGTACAATGGGTTCTATAGCCTAGGTGCTTACTTTCCCCTCTTGAGGAAAATCAGGTTCGCTATATTTTCCCTATAATCTACACTTAAAAATGAGTATGTGTACTGAATTTCAGCTCCCTAGGTCTCGATACGTAGAAGTTACGTATGGGGACAAGGTCACTTTTTGACATTTTTTCGAAAAAATTAAATTTCTTTCTCTCCTTGTTCGCAAATATGATCTCCAATCAGGTTCGCTATATTTTTCCCGCAATCTACACGTAAAAATGAGTATGTGTAAGGAATTTCAACTCTCCAAGTCCTTATATCCAGAAGTTAAGGGAGGGGGACAGGGTCATTTTTTAACACTTTTTTGAACAAATTTGATTTATTAATTAATTATTTATTAATTATTTTTTCTGAAAAAATCGATTTTATTCAGTGCTAGTTCGTAACCATGACTTTCAATCGGGTTCGCTATATTTTTCCTGTAATCTAGACGTGAAAATATACGTATTTGTACAAAATTTCAGCTTACCAGGTTGAGATATGTATGTATAGAAGTTGAGGGGAGACAGCCTATTCTGAGTGTCTGGGACGGACACACGAGTGATAGTTTTTTTCATTAATTTTGAAGTCGAATTTAGAAAAAACATAAGATTTTTCATAAAAAATGAGTGTGATTACGTTTTTGATAAATATTTTACAATTCATAAGAATCTGCTGCATTTTGAAAAAAAATATCAGTTCTCATGACTTGTAACAACTGCACAACAGGTACATTTTTTACAATAAATCACTTTATTTAAAAAGTATACACTAAATATAGACAACCAAAGCAGTTTTTTAAAGCTTAATCCTCATTGAAATCATATTAAAAAAATTACTTTGTTAAGTATAAAGGTCTATTAATTATTTAAAAAATATCAAGCAGAGAAATATTTACTTTTGGCCTCTAAAAACCAATGTGCCTATTTTTTTACTTGTAAAGCTTGCATATAATTTTTAAACATATTGCAGAAAGTTCGTACATAAAAACTAAACATTTTTCCCTTGGGAACCCCATCTCTATAATTAACTGTTTCTGAGATATTCCATTTGTAACAACTGCACAGCGTAGCAACCGCACCTAGTCTCCCCTAGGGCTTAAATTTTGACTCGTGTCTGTTTTCATAAATATTACATCAATAAAAATTAAAGTAAAAAGCAATTTTTTAAAAGCTAATTAATATAATAAAACTTTTTTAATTTGATAAGACACTGTATACACCTCATGCGGAAAGTACCTTTTCCGACGAGTTTGTTAGTTGCTGTATAGAGGGCCTCATTTTATATAAACAATTACAAATCATTAAAAACAATTATGTTAAATGTACTCTTAATATATTTATATTCATTAATTCACAAGTTTTATTCTTCCCACATTTTTATATAATTACAATAACAAACAAACGCATCCGAAAATCTTACAATTATACGGGATTAAACCTATACCTATAACCATACAACTAAATACAATTCTAAAACACACTCAATTTCCAATAAGCCTCACGCGCTTTTAGTACCATATTTCTTCCGTCTAAGCTAGAGGTAAGCATCGGCACTACAATGGAATTTCCCATTGGGTTACGGCTATTTTTAAGACCACATATATAGTGACTTTGTTGAAGCTTCGGTATCGACTATTTTTAAGACTCTTTTATCAGACTACTTTTTATTACATCTCAAAATAAGCTCGAAAATGTAGTGTGTGTAAGACAAGACAGAGGGAAAAAATTTTTTGAAAAATTTTCAAAATTTTGGATTTTATCGAGCATTAAAGTTTAAAGTAATTTTTTCAAAAATGTTCTACGACTTAAACTTTTCAAAAAACTATTCCGGCTTTAAAAAAATAGTCAATTTTGAATGTGAAATTTACCGCTCCGAACTCCGAACTCTAAGGCGTGCTGGTATTCTGTAATAACTCTGAAACGTTCAACTCAACTCTAGAGAGCCGCTGTATAATGTACACGGAGAAAAAGGAATAGTTGACACATTCAGATACATGGATATCACAGCCATATTATATTGAAAAATATGGGATATCCATAGTTAAGGTTGTTGCATCCATATTCTATGGCTGGCTGTATATTGTTGGAGCAGCAAAAGATCTATGGTTGGGTGATCCATAGTAATGGAAATGGGAAACAAAAGAATTATAATCACTCAATTAATTAAATTTCATGTCACTTCAGATATTTTATACACATTTTTGTTAATTAATACACACCACTTATTGAATAACCGCATATTAACGAAATAAATTATTAACCGATAGGGGAGACACGAACCCTAGACCTATAACGCATACTATCATACTATCTGTCATATCAAGGCACGTGTTGTTCCCTGTTCAGAACCTTAAAGGGACAAAATACCTGCCAATATGACCCTTTCAAAGATCTCAACGTTTTGGATGCAAAAAACGGATTTTTTATATGATGATTGTTTTGTAAAATTTTATTAGAATTATATATGTGATGAAAGATATCCACATTGATAAGTTGAGGTTATGTACATAATGTTACTATAATGAAATATAATAACAGTATTGTTTTTTGTTTTTATGAACCGTTCACTTATGTTAAATAATAATAATTTGCATATTCCATATATTGTCTGAAGAGGCCTATCGTCGATGGACGAAAAGCTTCACACTTGACATAAATAATCGTTTGAATAAATGTGGATTGATTTTTAAAAAACCAATAACATCTTCTACTATATTAGAACAATCCAAAAAAGTTAAACAACTTTAAAAATTAAAAACTTCTTTTATTATAATTAATATTTTGCAAAGCAATATTATAATAAACTTATTAATAAATACATAAATCATTTTATCCCGTTTATGCTCCGAAGTCACTTATCTCATTTTTGCTCCCAATGTTTTTTTAAACCACTTTTACTAGCAGCCCCTCAATTATAACACTATTTATACACAATAAACTCCCAACGCGATTATATAGACGTGACAGGAAACCGACGCGACGGACAAACTGAAAATAAATTATTAACCGATGGGGAAGACACGAACCCTAGACCTAACGCATACTAAACACTAACGCTATCCACTTCACTATACACTTAACTACAATATTTAAGCATATAATATTCCTCCCAGTAAAAAAGGATTTTTTAATATAGCATTTTGGACGATTGAGCAAGCCGTCTGCTCAATTGACCAAACGGCATTTGGACAATTGGACTGGTTGCTCAATTATCCGATGAATTAAGTCCAATCATCCTAAATGTTTTTCGTGGCTAAAAAACTGCTGAATTAAGAAAAAAGTACTGAAATGTTACAAAAGCTTTAGAGAATTCTTAATTCCAGACAAATACAGAAAAATTAGGTATAAAAATACCTCGAGTGAGGAAAAAGAACAAGATTTCTAAAATATCACTTTTTAACTGACAGTGCAATGCTGTACTTGGAATTTAGTTGGCAGAGAAGTGAGGATTCTGATAAAGAGAAACACTTCATTATCCTCTCTTAATACTCCTCATGTGGTAATATGTATATATGTAGATTTTCAATAATAATGTATTAACAATAATATTTTATTTTGCTGAATTCTCTCTTTTTTATAAAATGAGAAACCGAAATCTACAATATATTACCAAATGAGGAGTATTGAGAGTGGATAATGAAGTGTTTCTCTTTATCAGAATCCTCACTTCTTTGCCAACTAAATTCCAAGTACAGCATTGCACTGTCAGTTAAAAAGTGATATTTTAGAAATCTTGTTCTTTTTCCTCACTCGAGGTATTTTTATACCTAATTTTTCTGTATTTGTCTGGAATTAGGAATTCTCTAAAGTTTCTGTAACATTTCAGTACATTTTTTCTTAATTCAGCAGTTTTTCAGCCACGAAAAACATTTGGGATGATTGGACCTAATGCATCGGATAATTGAGCAACCAGTCCAATTGTCCAAATGCCGTTTGGACAATCGAGCAGAGGGCTTGCTTAATTGTCCAAAATGCTATATAAAAAAATCCTTTTTTACTGGGCTTATATACTCTACACATATTTCATAAAAATGAATTTACATATACACAAATAGACAATAACGATAATAAATAATAAACAATTGAGGGGCTGATAGTAAAAATGGTTTAGAAAACATTAGAAGCAAAAGTGGGATAAGTGACTTAGGAGCAAAACGAGTTAAAATAATTTTGTAATTTATGGATAAATTAATTGTAATTCATGGTTAAATAAATTTAATTTAAAAAATTGTTTGCAGTTAAAAATACAAGCAATTAGAACATTTGAGATATTTTCTATTAACCAAATTGTTTGTAACTAAAATTGCGATGATAATGATTTATTCTATTTTATTTTAAAATACAAAAAATTAATTATTATTATTGATATATTAATTTTCTGGTGTTTAAAATTAGAAGACATTGAAAATAAAAAAATGTTTGAACAGTGTTTAAAACTTATTAATAAAGGTATTTTATGTATATGCGAATGTATACATCATGTATAGAACGACAGGACCCTTATGAATCTTAATTGAAGACGTGAGAAGCATTGAAATTGTATTTCATTATATACGTTATTACTGTTAGATTCAACATGGTAACACGAAATGTCAAATTCAGTTCATTGCTTTATAATTTCGTACCTAATTTAAGTTATTATAATTACATTTTAAAAATAATAAATGAAATAAAAACATTAATATAAATAGGGTGTTGTGGGGTGATGTGCAACATTTTTTTTCGTTGGGCGAAAAACATGTCAAATATTTAAATTTTTAAATATTTCAAAATTGAATGACTTAGAGGCATTATAATAGAATATTTCTGCATTATTAGATTTTCAGAATTTTAAATTTTTCCTACAAATTTTTCGCTTTTTCAAAAACGTCTGTTTTTGCATTTTAAAAAAAACTTTGGGTGATGTGCAACACCAGTAAAATTCAGGTATGTAATGCATAAATATCGATGAAAATCTCTTTAATTATTAATTTTAGGCTTTTTCAATGTAAACTAATCGAAATCTGTCAAAAAAAATTTACTAAGGTATAGTTGACCTCTAAAAAATTATGTAAAAAGTAGTTACGTTCACCTCAAAAAAAGTGTTGCACATCACCCCAAATATGATATTTTGCGAAAAATGATTTGTACGCAATACAATGCAATGGAAACACAAAATATAAACAGATATTTAAAAACACTTAAAAAAGCAACAATAAGCACGTCATTCTTATCTATAAAATAAATTAAAACCCTTCACGAAACGACTAGAAATGTAAAGCGCAAGAAATATTTCCTTCTCGAGAAATTTAAGTCAACTTACGTACAGAAATGTCTCGTGAGTTTTATATCAAAAACAAGCTACTGAGGATACAAACAAATGGCAATACTTGGCTCTGTTCAATATCGAACTATAGATCAGAAATCGGCGGTGTTGCACATCCCTCCATGTTTCACATCACCCTACATAATAATAAACTAATTAATTCGAGAACTAAATTGATTAATAAATTATCTATTTAGTTGAAAAAGATTGATTTATAAATAAATAAGTTTCAAGATTCTATAAGAGCCACCTCTCCCAAGAGAACATCAAAACTTATGTCAAATTTAACTTACCCTAGTAGAAATTTGTCATGGAGCCACTCGATTGTTCAAGTTACTGGACTGTTTTGGTCACAGACGCTGATTCTAGGCGGACTGGTAAATAACTGTAAAGTTACTGACCAACGCTCTTCGTCAAAGATTCAAGTTCAATTTGATATTGACTAGACATACCTTCTGTCTAGTTCAGTGTTATTGTTAATAATAGTGCATTAAAAAAATAAAAGTTGTTTAAAAACAGTAAATATTTAGGATATTCGAATTTAGAATTTTTTTGTAATTAAATTAAAAATCAAAAAGTAATGTAGGAAATTACATGTAATAATAATTTACTATTTCCATTATTTTTATATAAATAATTCAACTAATTAATTAAAAATTATAAAATGTTATTATGTAATTTTTTATTGTATTCCATTTATTATGTATAGGTATATATTATAATGAATACAGAAATTTCCCAAAAATATTTTTTATTGAATTTCTTTGGTGCTAAATAGAAATTTTATATTAATTGCATGAAATAAATGTGTTAACTACAGTAAATCTTAATATTAAACAAATTTTCAGTATTTTAAAAGAATTAATTTGTCTAGTTTTTCTACATAACCGTTGAGCAGAATTTATAAAGTTGGGCTATATAATAACTTGATGAAAAAAGCGTGACACTCCATTCCAGTTATTAGCCAGTTTGCTAGTAAAGTAACTAGACAATTTCAAGCGCGACTGAACAGTTCCTTTATAATAACTAGGACAAATTTCTACTAGGGTATTTGTTTACCTATAGGCTAAAAGTAGGCTTCATGGAGTAATAAATTATTCATTAAAGTCCGTTCATTGCAGACCGTTGCCGTATGTCAAAATTTAAGTCAAATTTAACCTATTTTTTGACCTACACTACCGTCCACGAGTATCAGGACGATTACGTCAATTCTGACTTGGCATGTTTTCCAAATCTCAACTCAAATGGCAGGTTTCTCACATGTTTTTTGAAACGGCACGTTTTTCACGAATAGTCTGAATTGGCACCTTTCTGCACCCAACCGATGAACTAATGAAATACGTACGAAATGTCCAGAGGCAGAAATGTTTATTGAAGATTGTTTTCCTCAAAAGAGAATTCGACATAAAAAGAGATGCTTTTAATTAAATAAATATAATTAATGATTCATAATTAACTACTTACACATTAATTAATAAATTTATTTATTTTCTTATTTAACTTGAATTTTGACATCAATTTTTTTTTGACATCCAAACATCAAAAAATTCTTTTGTTTTATTATTAATAAACAAAGAATAAAAATATTCGACATGGAAATTGAATTAATTTGTTTTGAGAGGATAAACTAAAAGGATAGTTGAAAAGAAATTTTCCTCCTAATACGAGTTTACTTTGAAATACAAATTTTGCAAATAAATTGCAACAAAGCCTATTTTTAGACTCTAATCGTCATAGAAATATTAAAATAAAAGATTTGCAGAATTTCTATGGAATATCCACGGAAATTCTATGGAGAAGATCCATGGAATTTTTCAACGTGGGTAAAACTCCTTACAGTAAAAGCAGAATTTAAAAAAATAATATAACGAAAAAAATAAATTCTAAACATACAATCTTACAACAATCTTGACATAATCTTACAGCAAGCATGGCACAATATTGCAGGAAGATTACAGAGCAACATTAGTGGAAGTTCAGATGTTAAGATTGATGTAACGACGCACGGAGAAAAATGGAAAAATGATTTATGCAGTCAGTGTAATACTCCTTTATAGAATAATAATTATGTGACAGGTACACACTATAGTATTAGAAGTTTCATAGCTGAACACTTTGGGACTCAACACAAGTTATCCCATTTATCAGTTTAAACAAGACTGCTTATATAGTCTAAGAGGGAATAAGAGCAGGGACCGTCATGGAAATCAAATTTTGATTTCGTTACGATATTCCAAAACAAAACGAAATTATTAATGTATTTTGATTTTGATTCGGTAACGAAACAAAATTTACTTCCTATTTTGATTCTGATACTGTAACGAAACAAAATTTACTTTCTATTTTGATTCCGATACTGTAACGAAACAAAATTCACTTTCTATTTTGATTCCGATACTGTAACGAAACAAAATTCACTTCCTATTTTGATTCCGATAATGTAACGAAACAAAATTCACTTCCTATGTTGATTCTGATACGTTAACGAAACAAAATTTACTTCCTATTTTGATTCTGATATTATAATACTGCAATTCGGTTTTCTTATAGAAACAGAAGTCGATTCGAATTCTATTTCAGATTTCGTATGTAAAAATGATATTATCTTCTGATATATTTGACATTTGCAACAAAATTTAAGTTCAATGAGACTTATACATGCGCAGTAGTATTTTATCAAAATTAAAACAAAAAAGAATTTTGATTTTGATATTGGAATCAAAACTAAATAGAATGGAATTTTGATATTGGAACCAAAACGAAATAGAATGGAATTTTGATTTTGATATTGAAACCAAAACGAAATAGAGTTGAATTTTGATTTTGATATTGGAACCAAAACGAAATAGAGTTGAATTTTGATTTTGATATAGAACCAAAACGAAATAGAGTTGAATTTTGATTTTGATATTGGAATCAGAACTAAATAGAGTGGAATTTTGATTCTGATACCCATATCCGAATCAAAACAAAAGTATTTTTTAATTTTGTTTTAATTCCGTGACGGTCCCTGAATAAGAGTGTAAAAAATTGGAATGAGAAATTACTCTCTCATGTAATTGTTAAAAGAACGCGGCAGTGTACAAAACACAAGTCAATAATAGAAGCGAATATTGAACAACTAGTACTCAGTCCAGTTCTTTCGAAAAATGAACGCAGTGCACATAAAGTAGATACCTACTCGAAAACCACAAGTTATTCTCTCTCTCTCACACTAATGGTCGTTTACTTATCTTACCGTTTCACTTACTCATACTACTCTCAACTATTATGCAGTGCAGTTAAGTTCATTAAATTATTAAATATTGCTGTAAGAATAATTAATTATACATTTCATTCAAGGTCAATTCAATATTTTGTACACGGAAAAAAAAATTAATCAAATTTACCATGAGGACTGTCAAACTTAAAAAAGGTTTCAAGGTTATTAAGAAAAAATTAATGTTTTTTATTTATTTATTATTAAATTCTAATAACCGTATAAAATTTAAACTAGTTGACAATATTATTTATTCAATAGGGTGAAGGAACCAGTTTTCGAGTCTTGGTGACTATTTATGTCTGTAAATAGTAAATTATATTAAATACGTAAAATAAAATAATATAACAATATTCCCAATTAATATAGTTATTCATAAAAAAATGTTTTATTTTGTAATGTTAAATTGTTTTTCTTAAAAAAAATAATTTTATATGCATTACTCACGAAATCAGAGGAATGTCACCATTTGCTATTTTCATTCGTATAATGTGACTTGTGTTATTTAACTTCTAAATACAGTTTATTTTTTAATATTTAAAAAACTTTTTTAATACCATTAAATTCTAAAGAAAACAAAGAGTATCTAACTGTTGATAATTACTTTATATGACTATTTATTAGTTTAAATAAAATTAATACTCGGTAAGTGGTACTGAATTTTGATTGCTCTCCAATAGTCGATTTGTTGACTCGAGAAATGGGTTTGGCATATTTTATTATTTGACACCATTTTTCGATTGTCAATTAAAAACGTAAGCATAAATATTATCTGTCATTTTCGTAGGTTAATATATGGTTAGGTTTTTGTAAACATTATCTATTAATTAATTTAATTTTCTAAATACTTGAATTTGGATAAAAAAAACTTGTATTAAAGAATTAAATTCATGGAAATTTTGTAAAATTATATTTAGAGTAATTAAATTTGTTATATATACAGTTTTTTTTATATTTCTATTATGTGACAAAAAAAACGACAACTGGGTCAAGAAATCAAGCAATTGGTATCTGAGCCTCGACAAATGGTATTTTACAAACAATTTCTTTTATATTAATTATTTAATATATAATTTATTTTTTTAACGAAATTTTATCAAGTATACAAGCTTAGATACTCCTCTTACTTAAATTATATTTTTTAATTTACATGGATGGTTTTGATTGTGATTAAAAAAATGTGTAAATGTTGAACCTCACTATTTCCTCGACAAATGGTTCCATCACCCTATTATGAATATTGTTGACATCCATACTTACATTAATTACAAAGTAAAATTCACGTATGATCTAATTTATTTCATTGGTAAGGGATGTTTCTTAAATAGCCCAGTAAAAAAGGATTTTTTAATAAAGCATTTTGGACGATTAAGCAAGCCGTCTGCTCAATTGTCCAAACGGCATTTGGACAATTTGACTAGTTGCTCAATTATCCGATGCATTAGGTCCAATCATCCCAAACGCTTTTTGGTGGCTAAAAAACTGCTAAATTAAGAAAAAAAGTACTAAAATGTTACAGAAACTTTAGAGAATTCTTAATTCCAGACAAATACAGAAAAATTAGGTATAAAAATACCTCGAGTGAGGAAAAACAACAAGATTTCTAAAATATCACTTTTTAACTGACAGTGCAATGCTGTACTTGGAATGTAGTTGGTAAAGAAGTGAGGATTCTGATAAAGAAAAACACTTCATTATCCACTCTCAATACTCCTCATGGGACGCATCAATCTTCCACAAATCCCATTTGACATAATAACAAGTAACCGAGATTCACTTCGCCGAATCACCAGTTGCCATAAGCTATATTTATTAGAATTATTATTTAATCTAATTTTCATTTCCCGATGATTCATTAGCTCTAATTTTTATTTTGCAGATATATTATTTGATAGAGATTTCGTAGCCCGAAGAAACATTTGACATTATTTTCATTTGTCAAATTAATTGTTTGGACTAATTTTCGATTTTCCGATATTTCATCTGTTATAATTCCTATTTTTCTAAATCATTAATTAAAACTTGTTTTCTTATTCGAAGTGTTTTTTAACCTAAATATCAATTGCTCTAAATGTAATGAGTTATAAATTTCATTTAATCGAAATGTCATTGGTTATAATTAACATTGTTTCGAATAATTATTTACCAGTATTTACTTTTTACATAATTGTCATATAAACTATATCCTATTTGCTCTAATGTTTATTTAACAGAAATTCACTTACCTCGAAGTAGCATTCAGCCGAATGTTTACTTGTCAGAAAGATTATTTAACATAATTTTCGTTTTGCCGAAACTTTATTTCACCTAATTTTAAATTGGTATATTAATTGTTTAACATAAATCTATTTTTACTTATCTATATGTGACATATTGTTCTTTTATTCGAATTGTCAAATCATCGAATGCATTCGGCGAACTGACAATTCGATGTTCTGAGCATTCGATGATTTGACAATTCGAATAAAAAAACAATATATATATAAGGTTGAAATAGATTTATGTTAAACAATTAATATAACAATTTAAAATTAGGTAAAATAAAGTTTCGGCAAAACGAAAATTATGTTAAATAATCTTTCTGATAAGTAAACATTCGGCTGAATGCTACTTCGTGGTAAGTGAATTTCTGTTAAATAAACATCAGAGCAAATAGGATATAGTTTATATGACAATTATGTAAAAAGTAAATACTGGTAAATAATTATTCGAAACAATGGTAATTATAATCAATGACATTTCGATTAAATGAAATTTATAACTCATTACATTTAGAGCAATTGATATTTAGGTTAAAAAACACTTCGAATAAAAAAACAGATTTTAATTAATGATTTAGAAAAATAGGAATTATAACAGATGAATTATCGGAAAATCGAAAATTAGTCCAAACAATTAATTGGACAAATGAAAATAATGTCAAATGTTTCTTCGGGCTAACGCCATCTCTATTAAATAATATATCTGCAAAATAAAAATTAGAGCTAATGAATCATCGGGAAATGAAAATTAGATTAAATAATAATTCTAATAAATATAGCTTATGGCAACTGGTGATTCGGCAAAGTGAATTTCGGTTACTTGTTATTATGTCAAATGGGATTTGTGGAAGATTGATGCGTCCCCTCCTCATGTGGTAATATATAATTGTAGATTTTCAATAATAGTGTATTAACAATAATATTTTATTTTGCTGAATTATCTCTTTTTTAAAATGAGAAACCGAAATCTACAATTATATATTACCACATGGGGAGTATTGAGAGTGGATAATGAAGTGCTTCTCTTTATCAGAATCCTCACTTCTTTACCAACTAAATTCCAAGTACAGCATTGCACTGTCAGTTAAAAAGTGATATTTTAGAAATCTTGTTCTTTTTTCTAACTCGAGGTATTTTTTTACCTAATTTTTCTGTATTTGTCTGGAATTAAGAATTATCTAAAGTTTCTGTAACATTTCAGTACTTTTTTTCTTAATTCAGCAGTTTTTTAGCCACCAAAAAGCGTTTGGACAAAGAGCCGCGTCGGGCGAGTTCTTGAATTGGGAGGCTCAATTGAGCAGACGGCTTTCTCAATCGTCTAAAATGCTATATTAAAAAATCCTTTTTTACTGGAAGGAAATTTCCCCCATCGATTGCGTAGCCGAGAGGCTTAATGTAAAAGCGTGCGATTTATAAATATGCGTATATTTAGTTGTATGGTTAGGTAGGTTCCGCGCCTGCGTTCCTTTATTGTGAAAGTTTCGAAGTAGAGGACTGAGTCCATTTCTCTACTATGCACACTGCAGCGCGCCTTATAATCTTCGCCTGTGTTTCAATGCTCTTTACAGTGACTTTTGGAACTAAGGCCCTCTATACACTATACGCAATACCCTAAGTTGCTTGATGGAAATGAATTAATATACTTTTACTGGACTGAGTCCTGTTTTTCAATATTGACTCCCAGTTCTTCAAACTCCATTTTTCTCCGTGGAGATATTTTAAGCTTCAACAATCGTGTTTTGGCTAGCTGCTATGCAACAGGCCATGTAACCAACAAAAAAAAGCTTTAACAATCTTTCTGCAAACTTGTTGGAAGATAAGAAAAAAGAGAAATGTTTGTCATGTAAATAATTTCAACATTAGAATAATGTTAGGAATTCTTTGATGTTAAAATATTTTTTTTGAACAGCAAATGAATCAAGAGCGCGCAAGTATTAGTTACTAGTAACTGAGTCAAAATTTCTGAACTGGGCCACCTAAAACAATCTATTTAAATTTGCATTATGTCTATACATAATTTGTTACAGCCGGGTGATACAAAAACATTCCCGGAATGCGTTTTCAAAAATTTTAATTTTTTAATTAGTTATAAACAATTGAACTTTAAAGTACCTTTTTAGAAAATTTACTATTTCTTTGGTGTTTTTTGATAAAATTTAAAAATATTTGGCAGAAATGTACAAAAATACTGCCTCTATTAATAACAATAAAACATTTAAAAATTTATAATTATTTATGCAAAATAAATTGTTAATTAATTAAACAATTAAAGTTTTAAGTGACTTCTAGACTAGTTACAAGAAAAATTCAAAAACTACTAAAATCTATTTTTTCTACACTTTAATTTCCAAAAAAAAAATTTTAGTACCTTTAATAATTGAGCAAAAGACATAATTTTAAAGAGGGGCGTGCAAGCGCTCGGACTGCCGCGGCCGCTGCGCTAGGACGCGTCGAGACACGATTGTTCTTGAAAAAACGTTTATTTAATACGCTTTTCTTATGATTTGATTTTTACTAATTTTCGTTATTCCTTTTGCAATAATATCTTTTTAATTAACGTTCTTATTTTTTGAAAATATATTCATTGATTTTTTGTACAAGAGTAAAAATTCCTGAAGTGTAACAGTAAATTTTGAGATTTACTGTATTTACTTGATAATACATGAAAATGAAACATAATTATGAGATAATCAAATGCCTAAAAGGATTTTTCAAAAAAATTAAATTTCACTTAATTATAAACAATTGAATTTTTTTGCAGTGTTTTATTAAAAAATTAATATCTTGGAACAGAATAAACAAATCGTTATAAAATTTGGTATATATACTCAGAAAATGGTGTAGTTTCAAATGAAATAATTTAAAAATCAAATTGTTTAATTTTTGTAAATTGTTATTGCAAATTTAATTGTTTATTTATAAAATAAACAATGTTCTTAACGTCGTAGGAATTTTTTTATAAACAAATTAACTTGACAAATGAATTGTTCATTTGTTTATAGTCGAAATGGTATATTTTTCTAAACGTTTTAAAATTGTTACCAATAATATTTTCATAGACATTTTTTATAGCCATTTTTCTCCTATGATCAAGTGAAGAGTTCATTTTAAGTTAACTTTATTTGTTTCTATCATAAACAAATAATAAACTATGAAAAATGTCCATAAATATTATTGGTAACATAATTTTAGAACAATTAGAAAAAACGATGCCATTTCGACTATAAACAAATGAACAATTAATTTGTTTATAACATTAATAAATAATATATTTTGAACAATATTTATGTACAGCTGTTAATAGTGACGTAATTCTAAAGCCAATAGGAAAGAAACAAATTTTATTCTACTACAAACAAGCGAGCTATTCATTTGTTAATTTAGCTTAGAAAATGAAAAGTTGTTCAAAATTATAAAAAAAATGTTTATTGTCGAAATATCATTTTTGTCTTTTATATGTTAATACTAATAAGATTTATCCAATATCGAGAAGAAACAAATTTTTTTCTTCTTGAGACGAAAAGAAATTATAGTCATCACTTATTTGTTATTTGCATTAAAATAATAATAATAAAAAATCGAAATTATAAAAAGTGCTTCCTTAAGTTTCTAAAAAATTTATTTTTGAGTGTGTTAAAAAAAATTTGTGAGATTTTGACAAAATCTCTGAGTTTTACACTTCTTTCAACAGTAAATTGCAGATTCATATCTAGAGATCCGTATTTTATTTGTATCACGAGTAAAGTATATATGCCACAGTGGGCCAGGATCGTCGATTTTTGGCCAAAAATCATTATTTAAAAGAGAACAAGATATTTACGAATAACAAGTATGCTACTTACAGTTTTTGGGGTCGCTGATTACGAATCTGAAGTCAGATTTCAAAAATTCAAAATCTCGGATCCAATATGGCGGACATAAATTTTTTTATATGAATCAATTTTAATGAAGCATAAATATCTAAAGGTTTTTTGAGTCGCTGATTACGAATCTGAAGTCAGATTTCGAAAATTCAAAATGGTGGATCCAATATGGCGGACATAAAAATTTTAAAATTGATAAATTTGAAATAAACATAGGTATCTATGGGTTTTTTGGGTCGCTGATTACAAATCTGATGTCATATTTCAAAAATCCAAAATTAGGAATCCAAAATGGCGGACATACAATTTTTAAAATTAATCGATTTTTATGAATCTTTGTATCTAGGGGTTTTTTAGGTCGCTGATTACGAATCTGTTGTAAGAATTCAAGTGGGTTTTAGATTGGGTGAGATTCGCCTACAATTTTTTGCTTGGGAGTTTTTAAGTTTGGTGATTACAAAACTAATGTCTATACAATTCAAAAATAAAAAATTTTTTCCTGTTATTAGCCTACAAAAATAAAAAGTACTGTAGTTTCCAGGATCTACCACGAGGAGGTTACAGGTAAAGATCCCATTTTGTATTTTTTTAGATTTTTAAAATTTTTTTGGTTTTTTTAGACCTGATGTTTACTTATAGGTATATAGTTTATCGCGTGGGTATATCAGGTGCGCATGTAGTCCTATTGGAGAATCTGCTTTTGTTTCCATGGATCGGATAAACACTCCATTTCATATCTAAATCTGATTTCAGAAACAAAGTGCTCATTTTTACATTTTTAAAATCTGACAACAGATTTGTAATCAGCAACCCGAAAAACCTCTACATACCTATGTCTCATTGAAATTGATTAATTTAAAATTTTTTATGACCGCCATTTTGGCTACCTGCTTTGCAAGAGGCCATATAACCACACTGCAAAAATAAGTGTCTTATTTGATATCTTAAATTAAGATGTAAGATGGAAAAATGGTATCTTACATCTTAAAATAAGATGTTTTCTAAAGTATCTTACTGATTTTTAAGATGTTTTATACGTCTTAGATATTTCTTCTATCTTAAAAAAGTAAGATACTTCTGTAAGTTTTTTAAAGTATCTTAAATTAAGATGTTTCTGTCTCAACAAGATGTTTAGCGATAAGATACTCGTGAATTGTAAGATGCGAAAAAAATTTAAGTTACTAAAAACTAAGATGCATAAAATGTCTTACATATAAGCCCATAGTTAACCTCAAAACTTTTTTCCCGAAAAATATGCTGAAAATATGTACGAAGATGCTTTTAGTATCTTAAATTAAGATATTTTAAATGACTAAAAAGTGACTACAATAACATCTTAGAAATGACTACCAAAACATCTTAAATAAGATACTTCTTTTTGCAGTGCAACAAAAAAAAATTTTGATTTCTTGAAATCTGACATCAGATTCGTAATCAGCGACCCAAAAAACTAGAGTTATTAGCAAAGAGTGCGTAAGCGACCAAAATGTTAGACAGCCATACGAAAAGTAGACCCCTTTTCTTTCTTTTTCTAATAACGCATGCGCGATAGTGAAACAGCTGATGCATCGAAACAATTGTTGCTTGCTTGCTGGCAATTATATTTTTCTATTATTTACGTGACAAATAAATAATTTAAAAACATTTTTAGCAGGAAAAATGGTATTTTATGTTAAGTTTACCTGCTTTCAATTTATACTCATCGAAATAAGCAGCTCAAAATTAAAAATTCCAATTACTATAATATTATCGATACGACATCCAAACTAGAATCAAAAGTTGCGTCTTAACTTCAAATAACAGCCAAATAGCTTTTTCTCAACATGACTTTTTAATCCCACTCTACCCTATTTATTGTAAAATATTTATTTTACATTTAATTTTATTATATTTAAAACGATTTTTCATGCGATCTTTTTAGACAAAAACCTAACCAAAAACTTTTATTCTTGCACATGCGCCATTAAAGAAGGTAAGATAATGGGTCTACTTTCATGCTTTTGTCTCTTTCTATGTGCCTAAAAATGCCTCTTACGGTAAAAGGTATAACTCGCGCACTCTATTCTAATAACTCTACACTGCAAAAATAGGTGTCTTATTTGATATCTTAAAATAAGATGTAAGATGGAAAAATGGTATCTTACATCTTAAAATAAGATGTTTTCTAAAGTATCTTACTGATTTTTAAAATGTTTTATACGTCTTAGATATTTCTTCTGTCTTAAAAAAGTAAGATACTTCTGTAAGTTTTTTAGAGTATCTTAAATTAAGATGTTTCTGTCTCAATAAGATGTTTAGCGATAAGATACTTTAAACATCCTAAATTAAGATATTTTAAATAACTTAAAAAAGACTACCAAAACATCTTAAAAAAGATACTTCTTTTTGCAGTGTATGCAAAAAATCCATAGATACCTATGTTTAATTCAAATTTATTGATTTTAAAAATTTTATGTCCGCCATATTGGATCCGCCATTTTGAATTTTTAAAATCTGACATCAGATTCGTAATCAGCGACACAAAAAACCATTAAATACCACTGTTCATCATAATTGATTAATTTTAAAAATTGTCTTTATATATTTATTGCATATATTTATATGTTTATTGCAATATTCTTGTTATGTTGAAAAAATATGAAAAGGCGCAAAATGGCACATATTGGCGTCAAAGTAGACATGTTAAGTAATCGTTCTATAACTTGTTTTTCCAAATATTATGCGGCTCGGAGGAGCTCGACTAACTGAAAGTCGGCACTCTATTAAAAAATCCACTATTTGTTAACTTCAATGGAGCTACGTTTTAATAAATTTTATTTTTTTAAAGTAACTATTGGTTTTTTTACTTCAATATATCTATGGGGCCGTCCATAAATTACGTAAGGTCATTTGTGTGGGGGGGAGTGGACAATTTTTCTATGTTAACTTACATGGGTGGGTACCTGGTTCAACGAATTTCTTACGTCAGATATATTTTCTTACACTACTCCATAAATTTCGGAAATTCTCAAGCTATGATAGGGTCGTTCCAGAATGAGCCAAAACGCAACGAAGACGCGACGCGTCCTAATGCCAAAGATGTTAATATTAAGCTAAATTTCTGCATTAATACCAGTGTGAAAATTGCCCGACTTCGCCTTATTTAAAGAAGGGCACTGATGAGGATTTAGTGAGGCCAACAACACTAATAATGTCCTAGATAGGTGATAATAGGGCACTGACTAGAATGCCTTCTTTTTCCAAATAGGAAAATCTAGCTGAATCTATTAATGCCCTTATTAAATATTTCAATCAGGCTCTGACTAGAATGCCCTTTTTGTCTTGTGAGATTAATAAATTTTTGATCGACAAAAGAAAATATTAAATCTACTTTAAATCGATTTTAGAATTTATTCTCGCTATTCCTCGCCAAATAAGGAATATATGCGTCACCTTCGGTTTCGAATTTGAGATTACTTTATTGCATTTAACAAAATTCTTTAATCACAAAAGTTTCCCGAAATTAAACACAAAATCAAAAGAGTTGGGCGCCAGACTTACAGATAAGTCAAAATAGGCAGCAAAACCAACAATATTTAATCAAACATAACTAAATTGCATCAAAATTTCTACAACAAAAATCAAGCCAAATTCAATAAATCTCAACATCGAAATTCCGGTATAAATGTCAATTAGACTAGCTCGCGGTTGTTGATCTTAACAAAGGGAGTGGGTTGTATTAGTTGAGAATCTTCTCTCTTCTCTTTAACTCAAAATAAAATAAAACAAATCAAAATTTTAACTCAAATTAACAAGGTATATTCAGAGAATGATTTTTACATGCTTCTAGAGTTTCTGAGAAAATGAATATAACAAAAAAAACATAATTAAATTTTTAGCATTCAACATTCATTTCACTCTACGTAAAAAAAGAGACGCGAACTAAAAGGGGGGAGGAAATCTGAATCGACTCGATCTCAACAAGTTTGGTGAATTTGTTTTAAACAATTAACGTGATTAATGCTTGTCAAATTACAAAAAAAAAATATCAAATTTCACAGAAATAAATATAATAATCAAGATAATGGTCTTCAGAACAATTTCTTTGGTTTGACGAAAGAATATCACAATATATCGTTACGTTAAAGACTCAAATAATTAATCATTAATTTTTACTACTTCGATAATGGTGACATTCCGATAAATTCAAAACTCAAATTCCACACAAACAAGAAAACTGATCAAAGAGAATTTTCACTTATCGGAACTAGTGGAATTTACGTTTTAAACTTAACCAAATTGACAGAAAATAATCATGACGACTCACCAAATTTTACCAAAAGATACAGGGAATCGACAATTTCTCCTCCTGGCGAGGTTTCACTTCGCAAAAGACAGAATTAACAGGATAATGACGAGACGAAATTTGACTAGACGATATTGACGAGACGATACAATGAAAGTTTGACGCTGTCGGCCGACCAAGTGTGGTGTTTCACGCCTCGTGTGTTGAAAGACCGGTCGCGTCGGGTTTTAGACCAACCTAACCCTAGACTCGGGAGCGCGGGCGCATTTTCGTCTGCTACACGGTGGCGCGAAACTCATTCAAATTCAAATATCTCACATTCTTAAAACAAGACAAAAAATGAAATTATTCAAAGTAACAAATTATTCTTATGATCACAATAATTATTTTACCTATTTTCGAATCCAATTAATATAATACAATTTGAAATTTACCATTTTCTACTTCTAAAATCGGGACACAATCAAAATGAACTTTAACGAAACTCAATCTTCAAAATTGAAATTTATAGCAAAGTTATTTCTGAACTACTTGAAAAAGGTGCTACCCCGATACTGAGCTAGTGCTCTGGAAATGTACCAAAAGACGGAATCGTTAAATTAAGTAAAATTAACTAATAATTAATTAATTCCGAAATTGACAAAATTCTCAAAAAAAATGTAAAAGTTAATGTGCATTTAAATGGAAACGAATAGGCAAAAAATATACGCAAATCTAATAAAAATAAACAAAAATAAACAATATTAATAAATACGCAAATCCTGAAGTTGGCTGCTGGAGAGACGAAGTGGCCGCCAACAGAAGTCCTTGAACGATACGTATAAGGTTTGGTAGTACTAAATTTCCAAATCCGTCTTTCTCTTCGATAACGTTAAAGTTCCGATGTCTGTTTATTCTTGATTTTTCTCGTGTCAGCCTCGGGATAATCAGATTACTGCAAATGGTCCAAAATTTTGTTTGCGGGCGATATGTCCAAAATTTCGATATACATATATTTCGACTACGCCTACGCAGATCCATATGACGGTAGTAGATGACTCGATACAGAGACTGGATCTAATTTCTACCACCCAAATGTGAAACTAAAACAAAAATCATAACACAAAAGAAAAGTAGTCGTTTTAAGCTGTCCGCACCTCATTGACGTCCAGCATCCAATAATCGACGGGATCGATAATTCAGTCGCTCCTTATTGTCGACAGAACCCAAAATAGAAGGAAGTGTACTGCTGCACCTTATTGCCAACAGTACGTCCCCAAAACGGCAGGATAGTTGTTGATTTCGTCACTCCTCATTGTTGACAAAACCTCCGCAAAAATCCGTAAAATTTACAAATTGATCACCCCATTGTTGATCAAATTGCGATAGTCCCAGCAATAACAATCCAAGTCCCAGTAAAAGAGGCAGGCAAAACGATAATAATGGTAACGAGACACCAGTTTATAACCAGAATCGAAAGCCGAGATGAAAAAGTACCATATGGAATTAAATAAAACGATATCGTCCAATATGAGTTGAGGACGTCTCCTTTTCCGTAGTCTTCCGTTGTTCCGTGAAGAGCCGTTGTCCATGTAGCTCGCACGCAAAATTTACATATAAAAAAAAAGAAAAATAATTCGTCAGATTTTAACATAACTTTTCGCATATCGGATTGTCGAGATCGAGTTTCGGAAGAGAGATTGTGAGATTTACCCAAAATTAAGGAGAGAATATTCACGTAAACTAATATTTGTCAAACAAAAAATATATTTTGTGGCGTGCCAAAAATGTCACGTCACAGTCTGAACAGGGAAATCTATCTGGTATCTATTTATGCCCCTATTAGGTATTTTAATTAATTTTCAATTTCATTGACAAATTCCAATTTCTAAATAAGAAGCAACGATATTATCAGAAAAATAGTTCTAAACGCATATTAAAATACTATTTAAAGTTTAAAAACTATTTGAGCAAAAATATTTACGATTTTAAAAATTCGAAATATTGCACTTTTTCTCACAAGCGCTAAGGAATGTTCTGTTTAGTATATAAGGACGATGATATAGTAGATTCATAGCGTGCGAGTTAGTGTTAGTTATGCGTTAGTGTTAGTGTTAAGTTAGTGATAGGTTGATTGGTCAAATCAGTATTGTTTACATGTGTGTTTGTTCAGTGACTTGTTCAGTATTACTTGCGCAATATTACGTCTGTCCAAAATTTTTGCTTATGTATTTAGAAAAACTAATGAGGCGCTAAAGAGGCCCTCTAGTTAAATCCCCACATTGTGCTTTTGTATTCAGACAGTGACAAGGCAATCTAGTTAGAACATCTCTATCTTTCCACATCATCACCTGATATTTCAAGCATGACGAAATTAGACGGGTCCTGGCTAATTTTCCTAGTTTGCGCCTCACTAAACGAAAGGGCGTCAATTCAGGGCCTTACGAAGTCCTATTTTCAATTTCTACACGGGTATTTATTATTTTGACCAAAGTAAAATATGTTTAATAAATTTTATATAAATTAAGTATATTCTAAGAAATACAGAACTATACACTAAACACCAAACATTTGTTTATTGATTCATTTTATTAGTTAAACAATTTTTTGCAATCCTTCTAGTAAATTCTCGTAAAAAATACCTAAGCAAAAACTTACGTAAGATAGGGGGGTGGGTGATTCAAAATCTTACGGAGCCTTACAGACGTGGGTGCATGGGTCAAAATTTAAGAAAAATGCCTTACGTAATTTATGGACGGTCCCTATTGATGATAAAAAATAAGTACTTATACAAAAATAATTAATTTATTTCTAGATATATTAAGTTTTTCAATCAAAAACATTTTATTATTTTATCTCAAATGTTAAACTTTAAATAGTTCCAGAAGACACAATTTTTTATTATTTAACAAATCCTTTATTTAATAAATTCCTTATTTACTATTAAATACTGTGGATAAATTCTTTTGTGCATATTTGAAAGTTGAAAAATTGTATTTTTGGCCAAAATTTGACGATCCTGGCCCACTGTGATATGGTGGATATCACGTCAAAAGTCCACTAAAAAAAATGTTGTCTAATTATTCCCAAATTTTTTTTATGATATGCCCTATAGGTTAGTAATTTGTCGGATAAATTTTTTTGAATTTTATAAAAAATTGTCCGAGGGGGAGGGGGTAGAAGTTCTGAACTTTTGCGTGACATGCTCCACTTTGATTATTTCTTATAATTAGAGGAAAAATTTTATAAAAAAATTAGGATATGGGTTTTTTAGATTTTTTCATGGGCTTTTGAATGGCACAGTCTATTTTCAAAAATTTTTTTATTTTGACACAAATTTTGAAAAAATAAAAATAAATTTTCACTTTTCGCATCTTTAGGTCCATTCTTTCTTTTTCCTTTTATTTTTAAATGAAAGCTGAGCTTTTTTCTGATGAAATACTTGTTTTCCAAAAAACCGTTTTTTTTGTTTTCGAGAAATGAATTTTTGAATATAGCGCATCACGTCGACGCGCCGCAATTGAATTTATAAAACGTTACATTGCACTATTTTCTGCATTTTACAGGGTTGAGACTGACATTAGAATAATATAATGCCTGCATTATAGTTTTTTTTATTTTTTTTTATTTAAAAAAAAATTTAATTTTTTAAAATGTTTAACAAAATTTTTTAAAAAATTTTTTTAGACTTTTATTTCTAATTCAATGCCTACATTTTATTTATTTTTATTTCTTCCCATTTTTTTATTTTTTGGTGTTGAAAAATTTTCTCCGATTTTTATATATTTTAAAATACTGATTTCGTTACATTTTCAAAACAGGTATTTTATTTTTTCTTTTTGTTGGCTTTTTTACTTTAGTTGATTTCGACTTTGTCTCTGTACTTTTTGTTTTAGTGCCCTTATTTTTCTAATCTTTTGACTCGACAGGATATTCCTACAAATGACGAAAAATTGTTCTTTAAAATAACTTCGTTGGTTTAAATTATGTGGAGTTTCCAGCATCAACAGATTCAAAAAGTAAGGGCACAACAACAAAAAATTCAGAGACAAAGTTGAGAACAGCTAAAGTAAAAAAAGCTAACAGAAAAATAAAATACAGGCATTAAATTAAAAATAAAATTGCAAAAAAATTTTGTTAAAAATTTAAAAAAAATAAATATTTTTCTTTAATTTAAAAAAATAAAAAAAACTATAATGCAGGCATTATATTGTTCTAATGTCAGTCTCAACCCTGTAAAATGCAGAAAATAGTTCAATGGGACGTTTTATAAATTAAATTGCGGCGCAACGACGTGATGCGATATATTCAAAAATTCATTTCTCGAAAACAAAAAAACGATTTTTTGGAAAACAAGTATTTTATCAGAAAAAAGCTCAGCTTTCATTTAAAAATAAAAGGAAAAAGAAAAAATGGACCCAAAGATGCGAAAAGTGAAAATTTATTTTTATTTTTTCAAAATTTGTGTCAAAATAAAAAAAATTTTGAAAATAGACTGTGCCATTCAAAAGCCCATGAAAAAATCTAAAAAACCCATATCCTAATTTTTTAAAAAAATTTTTCCTCTAATTATAAGAAATAATCGAAGTGGAGCGTGTCACGCAAAAGTTCAGAACTTCTACCCCCTCCCCCTCGGACAATTTTTTATAAAATTCAAAAATATTTGTCCGACAAATTACTAACCTATAGGGCATATCATAAAAAAATTTAGGAATAATTGGACAAAATTTTTTTTGGGTGGACTTTTGACGTGATATCCACCATATATGTATATATATATATATATACTAGGGGGGCTTCGCCCCCCTGCGCGCTAACCCCCTATTTCTATTTTTATATTTATTTTAATTTTTATAAATTTAAAGTAATTTTTTCTTAATATCAATGCATCTTAATAAATTGCATACAATACATGACAAAATACACATAGATTTTAACGTAATGTAACAATCGTTATGGACCTTTTTTATCTATATGTCAAAAATTAGATTAAACTTTGACATATATTTTGACCCATTTTAACCTATAGGTTAAAAAGACGTTAAATTTTAAATAGATTTTGACTTATCATAGATACGTTAATTGTTCTTTATTGTCCCTTTTTAAGTTGTAGTTAAATAAAAGTCAAATTACACATAGATTATGACGTAACTAAATGAGGGAGTAAAAATAAAACGTCAAAATTAGGTCAAATTGATAGGTGTAAGAGCAAACACAATTTTAAAATTACCTTACATTGTTAGGTCAGATGCCAAACTTCACCTCATCATTAAGTCTGCGTGCAGAAATTGTTTGACAAATTTTGACGTCTATGTCAAAGCTGTCCTCAAACTTGACCTAAATTTTGAGGGTAGCGGGAATTCTTTGTCAAATTTTGATGTGTAGGTCAAAACTGCCCTCAAAATTGACCTAAATTTTCAGGGTAGCGGAAATTGTTTGTCAAACTTTCACGTCTAGGTCAAAACTGCTCTCAAAATTGACCTAAATTTTGAGGGTAGCGGGAATTCTTTGTCAAATTTTGACGTCTGGGTCAAAACTGCGCTCAAAATTGACCTAAATTTTGAGGCTAGTGGAAAATGTTTGTCAATTTTTGATGCGTAGGTCAAAACTGCCCTTAAAATTGACCTAAATTTTGAGGGTAGCGGAAATTGTTTGTCAAATTTTGACGTCTAGGTCAAAACTGCCCTCAAAATTGACCTAAATTTTGAGGGTAGCGGGAATTCTTTGTCAAATTTTGACGCCTAGGTCAAAACTGCCCTCAAAATTGACCTATATTAACGTAATGTGAGGCCGTTATTTATCTTTTTTTTGACCTACAGGTCAAAAAATAGGTTAAATTAGACATAGATTTTGACGAAATGTAAGGCCGTTATTTATCCTCTTTTTGACCTATAGGTCAAAAAATAGGTCAATTTTGACATAAGTTTTGACGGCCCCTTTGGGATAGGGCGCCCTTACAGAATCTTGAAACAGCGGCGGCGGCGATATCTTTTTACAAATAATCTCTAGATGCGTATGAAAATAATACGTATAAACTGATGCGTATTTTGTCCGTGTATCCGTTTATACGTATAAACTGATGCGTATTTTGTCTGCGTATTTTGTCTCCATTAAATTCTACGTGAAAAATTACTTACATAATTACTTACAAAATTTCAATTATTTTTAATACAATTTTAATGAAATTTCTTAAAAAATGTATACTTATATTCTTAAAAGTTTTATTAAAATTCATCAAAGAAATTCAATTATTTTCAAAAGTAATGGGTCAGAATTTCTCAAACGGATCACCTAAAACTAAAAAATTTTCTTTTTGAACCAAAATATTTTTTTTTGACTCTTAATATGGTTAAGAAGAATCCCTAAAAATATTAAGCTAAACAAATTTTTTTTGTAAAAGTTATTAACAATTGAATTTTTTAGTACTGCAATTCAAATTTTTTTCTCGAGTTTCAGTTGACGGATTTAAAATCTAAAATATGGGTTTTTTTTCGTCTTAAATTGCACTATTCGAATATATTTTTTGTTTTTAAATTTTTTTATTTTTTATAATATTTTACATTATTTGTTTATAAAATGTTAATAAAAAAATATGTTCTTCACGTCCTAAAAAAATTGTATTATATTCCTTAAACGTCTCCGAGTGTAAAACTGTTTTGAAAGAAAAGTAAGCCTCAATTAGAAAACAATTTATTAATTAAAAACTGCAGCTGTGTTAGAGCTTTACATGACGTTAAACTCGCCCCGCGCACATTGGCATTTTTTACAATTTAATGTTCAAAATTGTCTGAAGCCCACAAATTTTATCGGATTTTGATGGTTTTAGTCTTAAATTAAAGGGGATAAAATTTCTAAGAGATCCCTCTAAACCAATTTTTAAATTTTAAATTGTTTATATTTTTTTTGTTATTTAAAGTTAACAATTTACAATATTTTTTAAAAAAATCATGTTTATTTTTTTAATTTTTCCATTGCAAATGATTGAAATCAATTTAAATTAGTCTAGCATGACCACCAGACAAATAATAATGCATAATACAATTATTTGTTTAAAAAGTAAATAATTTTGTTTATAACAAATGTAATTGTTTGTGCTAATAAAGTTTTTGAAAATATTTTGTTCTTTTTTTATAGGCCTCAGGCCTTAGAAGCTTCTATTTAAAATTTTAACGATAAAAATGGTAGAAAAAATCCCTGATAAAAAATAAACATTTTTGATATTTTTACGAAATACTAAAAGTCGCGTACTAAATTTAAATAATTATTGTAGGCAAAAATTATATTTTTCTTTTTAAATTTTTTCTACATGTGTATTGATATCATTTACATGATATCTGTATAAAGTAATTTATTATTTATTGTTAAGGAGAACTCAATTTTATAACCCTAAAAGTTTATTCAAAAAAGAGTGATTTTTAATATTTTTGATTTTTACACTTCCGTTCACAAAAAATTTAATTTATTTTATCAGGGATTTTTTCTACAATCTTTTAGCACCAAGTAGAAGTCTTTAAGGCCTGAGATGTATAAAAAAGTTTTTTTTGGCCCACCCTAATGTATATATGATATAAACATTTTATGTTTAAATAATGCCTAAAATTTTTACAAACGTCAAAGAAACTTGATTATTATTCATAATAATTTTCAATAACAATGGTAATTATTAACTTTCAAAACATTTTTTACCAAAATCGACATAGATTACTTAAATAAACATAAATTTGTCTGCAAAAAAGTTTTTTTTTATGAAAAAGAACCAAAGTTATCTATTTGTTAATTAAGATTGTTTGTACCAATTTAAATAAATTGTATTATGTAGTATTATTTGTCTGGTGGTCATGCTAGACTAATTTAAATTGATTTCAATCATTTGCAATGGAAAAATAAAAAAATAAACATGATTTTTTAAAAAAATATTGTAAATTGTTAACTTTAAATAACAAAAAAATACAAACACTTTAAAATTTAAAAATTGGTTTAGAGGGATCTCTTGGAAATTTTATTCCCTTTAATTTAAGACCAAAACCATCAAAATCCGATAAAATTTGTAGGCTCTAGATAATTTTGAACATTAAATTGTAAAAAATGCCAATGTGCGCGGGGCGAGTTTATCGTCATATAAAGCTCTACACAGCTGCAGTTTTTAATTAATAACTTTTTTTCTAATTGAGGCTCATTTTTTTTCAAAACAGTTTTACACTCGGAGACGTTTAAGGAATATAGTACAATTTTTATTTTTTTGTTAGGACGTGAAGAACATATTTGTTTATTAACATTTTATAAACAAATAATGTAAAATATTATAAAAAATAAAAAAATTTAAAAACAAAAAATATATTCGAATAGTGCAATTCAAGACGAAAAAAACCCATATTTTAGATTTTAAATCTGTCAACTGGAACTCGAGAAAAAAATTTGTTAATTTAGCAGTACTTAAAAATTCAATTGTTAATAACTTTTACAAAACATTTTTTATGGATTCTTCTTAACCATATTAAGAGTAAAAAAATATATTTTGGTTCAAAAAGAAAATTTTTTAGTTTTTGGTGATCCGTTTGAGAAATCTGACCCTAATAAAATTCTTCACAGAAATTCAATTATGGTCAAAAGCTTAAGGGGCAAACCTAGTGTGAGGGACTGAAAAAAACGTCGATTTTTAGAAATTTTTTTTAGGGAAATTATTGCATCTAATTTTTTTTTAAAGTTTTGTACATGTATATTTGTATAAATAGTGAACATTTTGTAATTTTTTCAAAGAAAAATATCTTTTTTTTTAAGAGTTATTCGCTATATCCAAAAAAACCTGTTTTCCCACTGCTGCAGTGATTGTGGCCTTCTGAGTGACTGAAATCAAAAAAACCAAAAAGATTATTAAACTAGAAGATATTTGCCGTACAATGAGGCTCCAGTTTTTTTATTGGATAAAAAATAAAATTTTGGGATGCCAAGAACCATTGGATTGAAGCATTCATTATTGTAATTTGAAATATTTTAACTTTTTAAAGTTGTAAGAATTTATTTGCGAAAAAAATAAACGAAAACAGAAAATTTCTTATCATTTTTGCCTATCGTTTTTCACCTGGTGAAAATTAAAATTTGCTTCCACCTGCTCGACGACTATTATTTTTGTCCATCATATAATGAAGGAGTTTACACCGTAAGCCTTAAATATAAGCCTTCGCGAGCATAAACGGATATGCCTCCATGAGGATATACTTGCGTCTGCGCAAAGTGTTTGCCTGCAGCTGTGTTGTGAAAGAGTTTGCCTTGACCACGTGTTCGCGCAGGCGCAAATATATGCTCCTGGAGGTATATCCGTTTATGCGTGCGGAGGCTTATATTTAAGGCTTACGGTGCAAACTCCTTCATATTATAGAAGGTGTTTACACTGTGTTGTATAAATTTATTCTCTGCGCGCATAAATGGAAATATTCTCCACGAGCATATATTTGCGCCTGCGCAAACACGTGGTCAAGAAAAAGCCTTTCACTACACAGCTGTAGGCAAACATTTATGCAAACATATATGAGGCATTTTACGTGAAATGTCCTAAGTTGAAATTTCAACTTCTTGAAAAAAATTGAAACTCGAGGAATTTGTTGTTCTATCAAGTATACGGAAAAAAATAGTGTGCTAAAAACACACATAGCGAACTGTTGCGTATATTGCACGCACACTACTATGCGTAATTTGCTTGGAATCCATCCTATTTTCGCATGGTGTTGTAGTAAAAGCCATGGCTCATGTGGCTTTCGCTAAGGCACCATGCGAAAATAGGATGGATTCCAAGCAAATCACGCATGGTAGTGTGCGTGAATATACCCAACGTGCGTGCAATATACACAACAGTTTCGCTCATGTGTTTTTAGCACACTATTTTTTTCCCTGTAGAAATGTGACTCGAAAAATATTTTTGATTTTTTCGAAAAATTGGAGGGGGTAGAGGGGGGTCAATTTGACCAATTTTACCAACATCGGCTACTTTGTGAATTTTTTCTGAACATACTTGTAATGGGAAAAAATTTTGTAGAAAATGTTTCTGAAAGGTTTTTTCGTCCTCTTCCCAATGATGTATTTTATTTTTTAATATTTTAAAAATTTACCCTAATTTTTGATAATTTGAAAATTTACCCTAATTTTTGATAATTTATATTTAATTTTCAATTTCCCAAAAATCGGTCCGTTATTTTTTAAAATAAATTATTGCAAACGAAAGCTGAGGTTTTTTCCTATCGGCATGTAAATTTTCAGAATGCACTTTTTTTTGTTTTTGAGTTATTAAATTTCAAAGAATAAATAGCGTCCCGGGCACCTCGTCTCACGCCGGTTGCCGATAGGAAAAAATCTCAGCTTTCGTTTGCAATAATTTTTTTTAATATAAACGGACCAATTTTTTAGAAATTGAAAATTAAATATTAACTATAAAAAGTTAGGGTAAATTTTTAAAATATTAAAAAATAAAATACACCATTGGAAAGAGGGCGAAAAAACCTTTCAGAAACTTATTCTAAAAAATTTTTCCCGTTACAAGTGTGTTCAGAAAAAATTCACAAAGTATCCGGTGTTGGCAAAATTGGTCAAATTGGCCCCCCTCTACCCCCTCCAATTTTTCGAAAAA
This sequence comes from Leptopilina heterotoma, assembly GCF_015476425.1. Classification (NCBI taxonomy): domain Eukaryota; kingdom Metazoa; phylum Arthropoda; class Insecta; order Hymenoptera; family Figitidae; genus Leptopilina; species Leptopilina heterotoma. Next base: position 395,026 of record NW_025111012.1, read on the forward strand.
ATCAAAAATATTTTTTGGGTCACATTTCTACTTGATAGAACAACAAACTCCTCGAGTTTCAATTTTTTTCAAGAAGTTGAAATTTCAACTTAGGACATTTCACGTAAAATGCCTCATATGTGGAACCAGCATAATAAAGCAAACGAGTAAAATTATTTTTGAAAAGGCACTATGAAAATATAAAGTTTAATAAGAAAGTTGCGATACGGACTTAACACGGTACCCTGGAACAAATCTCAACCTTTAACATTCTCCCTTTCAAAGATTCCTGTTGAAACTAATTCGGGGAACCTCACTGAATATTTTCTGACAAGAAAGATCAAAATCCGTCGGGCGCTTTTTTTTAATTTCAATTTTTGTGTTTTTAGCGCCAAATTTAAAAAAAGACTGGTTTTTATGATCATTTAAAGAAAAATTCAACTTCAACTGGTCAAATTTTGTTCAAGAAATTATACAAAACCATAATTCTGGTAGAAAATTTTCCGTATAATCGGAATTTAAAAGTTGAGAAAATCTAGAGTCTGTTTACAACGTTCCTACTGATTTTAAATTTTCTGATTTAAATTTTCTTTCAGTTATTAAATATATAAATAGTGAAAATTCTGTTATTCGATCTTTATTACAACTTTTAATAATAAACCGTTTCACAATTTTCGAAATTGGGTAGCTACATGCCTAAAAAATCAAAGTTGTCCCCTACATCTTCGATTTTGTTGAAACTTCGAAATTTTGAAGTGGAATACATGCCAGTAAAAAACCCTAAATCGATTTCGAAAAATTTTGAAAAATTTTGGATTTACGAGGTTTTTAAAATTTTTTTTGAAATTTTTAAAATGGTATATCTCAAAGGAAAATGAATAAAATTTAATGAAATTTTCAGGGAATGCTTATTGTTTACAGACAACTGAAGAAAATATTTTATAAAAAATTTTTATTTTTTTTTAACCCTTAAACCGCACCCTGGGTGTGCGACACCCATATCCTAGCTTTTTACTCTAATATCTCGTTTAAAGTCGTAAAAATTGAACACATGTCGTTATTGCACGATACATTTTGTACTTAAATTTATCTTCCGTGAGGGACATTAGTCTCCCAAGTGTCTTTGTGTATTTGATAACTTTATGAAGTTAACAGCGAAAAATTTCTGGGTGGCTGATACCCAATTTTCGGTTTAAGGTGATTTCAGTAGCTTTAAAAAACATTTTTTTAATTATTAAGATTAAATAAATCATTATGAAACTTATTGTCCTTCAAAATAGATGTACTAAGCTACATAAGATAATTTTTCTGAAACATAATATCCTTTTCCAGCTTGGAGAATACACTTTAAAGTCCCCGGGTGTCGCACACCCAGTGTGCGGTTTAAGGATGGATTCGGAAATGTGCGGTTTAAGGGTTAAACAAATTATTTAAAAAATAATTTTTAAATAAATTGCGTCCTGGCGCGCAACCGTAAGAAGCGCATTTTCAGGCTATACTGTACATACAAACTAATGTTCAAAATCACCTATAAGTCGTAAATTTTAACCAAATTAAATTTTTCTTTTTGAAGAATGTCAGGCAATAAATTTGTAAGAATACTGTGCATTTTTTAAATTTATATTTGTTTAAACAAATTATTATTATTGTTGTTAATTACTAACTTTTTACATATTGTACCTAGAGAGGTGTATTTTTTCCAATTTTGTAATTTACCGGACCTTACATAAATTTATTGTTATAAAAATTTTTATTATCAAAAATTTAATAAATTTTCTTAAATTTATATGACAAATTAAATAATAATATCATTATTTACTTCAGTTAAAACTCATCTGTTTAAAATAATTGTTTATAAGAATTGACTTGGTTAAAAAATTGTTTAAATAATTGTTAATAACAATTAAATTAAATATTAATTGTGTTATTTTGCTTTCTAAAAGTTAATTTTACTTAATTTTGTAAACTCAATAAAGTGTTTTTATTCTCAATGTCTTCGAAAGTATTTAAATTTCAAAAGCTTTCAATATAGGCAATTTGTTATTTATTTAATATTTATAATCGTGATTAACAATTAATTATAAAATCGTTTTCACACTTTTCATTATCATGTGTTCTGTGACAATTTTTCGAAGTTTCATAGAAATCAAAGAACTAGGGGACAACTTTAATTTATTTGACATGGACATACCCAGATTAAAATTAAAAGTACAATTATTATTTAAACAATTTTTAAACAAATTATTATTATTCTTATTTTTGTTTAAATTATAATTTTATTTTCAATGTAAATCGGAATTTGAAAAAGTTTGGTAAATTTGCATGATTAGAAAAAACTGCATCTTTCTAGTATACTATTCCGTAAATAATTAGAAATAAACAATAATAATTTGTTTAAATCTTGCTTAAATATTAATAATTATGTTTTAAAACTGCATCTGTATTTATGTAAGGTCCGGTAAATTACAAAATTGGAAAAAATACACCTCTCTAGGTACAATATGTAAAAAGTTAGTAATTAACAACAATAATAATAATTTGTTTAAACAAATATAAATTTGAAAAATGCACAGTATTCTTACAAATTTATTGCCTGACATTCTCCAAAAAGAAAAATTTAATTCGGTTAAAATTTACGACTTATAGGTGATTTTGAACATTAGTTTGTATGTACAGTATAGCCTGAAAATGCGCTTCTTACGGTTACGCGCCAGGACAAAAAATTCAATATCTCCTAAAGTTTCAGACCCTCCATCGATTTTTTTTTGGAAAATACTCGTGAAATAAGTGGGAATCGAATCATTGTTATTAAAGGCAAAAAAATGGCTCTTTTCAAAAAATTGTTTATTTAAAAATTATTTTTTAAATAATTTGTTTAAAAAAAAATAAAAAATTTTTATAAAATATTTTCTTCAATTGTCTGTAAACAATAAGCATTCCCTGAAAATTTCATTAAATTTTATTCATTTTCCTTTGAGATATACCATTTTCAAAATTTCAAAAAAAATTTTAAAAACCTCGTAAATCCAAAATTTTTCAAAATTTTTCGAAATCGATTTAGGGTTTTTTACTGGCATGTATTCCACTTCAAAATTTCGAAGTTTAAACAAAATCGAAGAAGTAGGGGACAACTTTGATTTTTTAGGCATGGAGCTACCCAATTAGTAGAGTGTCGAGTAGTAGAGTAGTAGTGCCGACAGAAGTGGGCCACACTTTGGTTTTGATGCTTTAGAATATTCAGAAATTAACATTTTTGAACCCTTTTTACGTGTATTTGAACAAAAAGGACTTACCTAACTTTAGGCAAACTCACATTTTAAAATTCTTAATTTTAACATATTGTTTAACATCGTTATGCAAAAAAAGAGAAATTTGCGATATCATGATTTTGTAGACAGAAGTGGGCCTCCTAAGTTTTCCATCTAAAATAAGAAAAAGGATCAAGCACTATGATTGTTTATGTTAAATGAATAATTTTTTCAATAAATAGTATTGTACAATTAAGCACAAGAAGGGCGTTCAGAAATTTTATTAATTTTTATTTGACTCATAGCATAAAGTAATTTGTCGTAGTCAATGAGTTCATAGCCAGTTGGTTTAGCCTTTCTTGGTGACATGATTGCTAAAAATTCAAAATAATTCATAGAACCACTTCATTAGTTTATACAAAATCACTAAATGTAAAAACGGAACTTTAATTCAGTGGCTAACTTCTGTCCACAAGATTAATTTGAGGAGAAACAACGTGTCCATAATACCTCGCGACAATATGAAACAGTCTCTTTAAATTTTTTAAGGTTAGGTCTGAAACTATAATAAAGGCTACTTGCCCGATTGAATTCGATGAATATCTTATGTAAACAACGATAACTTTTACAATGAGAAAAAAGAAAAAGTAGATAATTTTTGGCACTAATTGCTGAAGAACTCAATTGTACGTCGCACTCTTTAATAACCAACTGAAAGTTGACCTTCTGTTGATAACAAAACAAAAAATTTTCGGTTGACAGATATGTCACTTGTAAAACCAAAAACGGCGGGTGGCCCACTTCTGTCAATGCTACTCTATTTAAATTATAGTTTTAATAATATCATCATTTAAAAATATCAAGATTAAACGATTACATGTGATTACTGTTGTAGTAACACACAGATGTTAGGAGTTGCTCTGCATAATTTTCTTTTCTCTCATTTAATAACTGAAAGAAAATTTAAATCAGAAAATTTAAAATCAGTAGAAACCTCGGTAGAAACGTTGTAAACAGACCCTAGATTTTCTTAACTTTTAAATTCAAAATTTTAATTACTGACAAAAAGATGTTCATTTTATAATATTTTGTTTTGCAAATTTGAAAACGTAACTGTTACTTATTGGTAAATTTTGATAAATTTTGAAATTGCACTTATTTTTCTAAAATTTGACAGACAATTTGAAAAAAACGACGGTGAGATTTTTTTTATAATATTTACAGTTTTCCGGATTTTCTGGGATACCGCTGCTTTAATTTCGAAAGCCAACGTCAGATTCCGATTATACGGAAAATTTTCTACCAGAATTATGGTTTTGTACAATTTCTGGAACAACATTTGACCAGTTGAAGTTGAATTTTTTTTAAATGATCATTAAAACCAGTTTTTTTAAAATTTGGCGCTAAAACACAAAAATTGAAATTAAAAAAAGCGCCCGACGGATTTTGATTTTTCTTGTCAGAAAATATTCAGTGAGGTACCCCGAACAAGTTGCAACAGGAATCTTTGAAAGGGAGAATGTTGAGGGTTGAGATTGGTTCCAGGGTACCGTGTTAATCGTGCTAAATATTATTGTTAAATAGGTACTATAAAGGTTATGTTCTTTTAATAACGTAGTGCCTTTTAATTTATTTTGAAATGAAAAAACGCGAATTGGAAGTGAGAGAAGAACTTTTGAAATCCATACCTAACCTAACGTGGTGCGTCTCTGTATATTATATATCAAGTGCGTTCCATGTGGCTTCGGTTTGTGGCGTTTTTTGAAATACAGTTAATAATATAATAAATAATGTGCAATAGTGGACAATAGGGTGGTTTAAAAAACAAAAAGTCAGAATTTTTTTGCTCTCACCCCCCAGGATTGAAGTTTGTAGGAAAAAAAATACCCCTGTTTTTTTACTTCACAATAAAATAATATTAACCCGTGCCTCAAAGCCCCTCAAATTTCTTATGTATTTTAAATGAGAAAAAAACCATTTTTCGTAAATTCAATATAAAATCTAAAGAAAATTTTTTTTTTCACTCGGTTCAGGAAGTTTTTTTTCTAGAGTGTTTAACCCTTTGAGTCATACATTTTTCATTTCATTGAAATCTATTGAAAGTGGTTACTCGGGGGTTTTGGGGTCGCTGAATACGAATCTGGCATCAGATTTTCAAAATTCAATATGGCGGATCCAATATGGCGGACGCAAAAGTAAAGAATGAACAGAATTTGCTTGGAACTCGTTACTCGGGGGTTTTTTGGGTCGCTGAATACGAACCTGGCATCAGATTTTCAAAATTCAATATGGCGGATCCAATATGGCGGACGCAAAAGTAAAAAATGAACAGAATTTGCTTGAAACTCGTTACTCGGGGGTTTTTTGGGTCGCTGAATACGAACCTGGCATCAGATTTTCAAAATTTAAAATGGCGGATCCAATATGGCGGACGCGAAAATAAAAAATGAACAGAATTTGCTTGGAACTCGTTACTCGGGGGTTTTTAGGGTCGCTGAATACGAATCTGGCATCAGATTTTCAAAATTTAAAATGGCGGATCCAATATGGCGGACGCGAAAATAAAAAATTAACAGAATTTGCTTGGAACTCGTTACTCGGGGTTTTTTTGGGTCGCTGAATACGAACCTGGCATCAGATTTTCAAAATTTAAAATGGCGGATTCAATATGGCGGACGCGAAAATAAAAAATGAACAGAATTTGCTTGGAACTCGTTACTCGGGGGTTTTTTGGGTCGCTGAATACGAACCTGGCATCAGATTTTCAAAATTCAAAATGGCGGATCCAATATGGCGGACGCGAAAATAAAAAATGAACAGAATTTGCTCGGAACTCGTTACTCGGGGTTTTTTGGGTCGCTGAATACGAACCTGGCATCAGATTTTTAAAATTCAAAATGGCGGATCCAATATGGCGGACGCGAAAATAAAAAATGAACAGAATTTGCTTGGAACTCGTTACTCGGGGGTTTTTAGGGTCGCTGAATACGAATCTAGCATCAGATTTTCAAAATTCAAGATGGTGGATCCAATATGGCGGACGCGAAAATAAAAAATGAACAGAATTTGCTTGGAACTCGTTACTCGGGGGTTTTTAGTGTCGCTGAATACGAATCTGGCATCAGATTTTCAAAATTTAAAATGGCGGATCCAATATGGCGGACGCGAAAATAAAAAATGAACAGAATTTGCTTGGAACTCGTTACTCGGGGGTTTTTTGGGTCGCTGAATACGAACCTGGCATCAGATTTTCAAAATTCAAAATGGCGGATCCAATATGGCGGACGCGAAAATAAAAAATGAACAGAATTTGCTTGGAACTCGTTACTCGGGGTTTTTTGGGTCGCTGAATACGAACCTGGCATCAGATTTTTAAAATTCAAAATGGCGGATCCAATATGGCGGACGCGAAAATAAAAAATGAACAGAATTTGCTTGGAACTCGTTACTCGGGGGTTTTTAGGGTCGCTGAATACGAATCTAGCATCAGATTTTCAAAATTCAAGATGGTGGATCCAATATGACGGACGCGAAAATAAAAAATGAACAGAATTTGCTTGGAACTCGTTACTCGGGGGTTTTTGGGGTCGCTGAATACGAATCTGGCATCAGATTTTCAAAATTCAAAATGGCGGATCCAATATGGCGGACAAACAAACAAATGACAAACGACAGACTTACACGAACGATTCTCTCCACACGTAAGTACCGACTTTAATCAAACAAATGACAATCGACACAATTAACACAAAAGATTTCCTCCACAGGTGAGTATAGGCTACAATCGGACAAATTACAATCAACAGACTTACACGAACGATTATCTCCACAGGTAAGTACCGACTTCAAACAAACAAATGACAAACGACAGACTTACACGAGCGATTCTCTCCACAGGTAAGTACCGACTTTAATCGAACAAATAAAAATCGACACATTTAACACAAACGATTTCCTCCACAGGTGAGTATCGGCTACAATCGGACAAATCACAATCAACAGACTTACACGAACGATTATCTCCACAGGTAAGTACCGACTTCAAACAAACAAATGACAAACGACAGACTAACACGAACGATTCTTTCCAAAGGTAAGTATCAACTTCATTTAAACAAACGACATTCGGGAAACTATTACTAACGATTCCCTCAACAGGTTAACCACTTCACTGGCGGGGCGTTCCAAATGGCGTTCCACGCGCCGAGGCCCAGACTGGCAAAAACACCGAAATGGCGTTCCTAATAAAACTTTATTTTTAAAGAGTGTACACTACTTTTTACTACTACAAAGCAATATTTCTATAGTTTAGACATCAGGGAACAAGATTATCACAATGAAAATTTCAGTTTTTGAGATTTTCAATGTTTCTTTGAACGTTGAAATAGTCGATTTTTAACACTTTTTAACAAATGGCGTTCCACTTTTGTTATTATTAATAATTATTAAATTTTATTTATTAATTATTTATATTTATTTTTTACTTATTACATTATTATATTATAATGTTTTGTATGTAAATATATTTTTTAAATAAAAAATATGAGTTTTACTGTGTAAAAATTGAAAAAAAGTGGAACGCCTTTTTTTGAAAAGTGGTAAAAATTGACTATTTCATTGTTTGAAAAAACATTGAAAATCCCAAAAACTGAAATTTTTATTGTGATAATCTTGTTCCATGATGTCTAAACTATAGAAATATTGCTTTGTATAAGTTAAAAGTAGTGTACACTCTTTAAAAATAATGTTTTATTAGGAACGCCATTTCGGTGTTTTTGCCAGTCTGGGCCTCGGCGCGTGGAACGCCATTTGGAACGCCCCGCCAGTGAAGTGGTTAATATAGCTTTTACGTTGAAAGGAGGTTTTTTGTTGAGTAGAAGCAGTATTATTGTATGTGTTTTTTTACATCACATCCTGCATTAAGTTTGACATTTTCAGTTACTTATCGGTTAGCAATTCTTTACTAATATCTACAGTTTGTTCAATCGGATTGTCAATAATGGTACATTATATTCAGTATCCAAAAATTAATTCTTTTTTTTATAGACAGAAATACTATGAAGAGGATTTTACGTTAAACGAGTTACCTGACTGTGGATTGTCAGGATTCATTCACTTTTGTTTTTAGTCTTTAATTTTATCCAAACGTTTTGAATCTTTTAAGTTTATTAATCAATTTATTAATACTCATGCCAGATTCGTATTCAGCGACCCCAAAAACCCCCAAAAAAACGAGTTCTAATCAAATTCTGTTCATTTTTTATTTTCGCGTCCGCCATATCGGATCCGCCATTTTTAATTTTAAAACTCTGATGCCAGATTCGTATTCAGCGACCCCAAAAACCCCGGAGTAACCAGTTTCAAGCAAATTCAGTTTATTTTTAATTTTCGCGTCCGCCATATTGGATCCGCCATTTTAAATTTTGAAAATCTGATGCCAGATTCGTATTCAGCGACCCCAAAAACCCCTGAGTAACCAGTTTCAAGCAAATTCAGTTTATTTTTAATTTTCGCGTCCGCCATATTGGATCCGCCATTTTGAATTTTGAAAATCTGATGCCAGATTCGTATCCAGAGACCCCAAAAACCCTTGAGTAACCAGTTTCAAGCAAATTCAGTTTATTTTTAATTTTCGCGTCCGCCATATTGGATCCGCCATTTTGAATTTTAAAAATCTGATGCTAGATTCGTATTCAGCGACACCAAAAACCCCCGAGTAACGAGTTTTATGAAAATAGGTTTGAAATTTCATTTGAAATACTTTTATTTTATAAATTATTACAAAAAATTGTTATTTATTATTAAAAATTATAAAAAAAATTTCAAAAAAGTAATTGTAAATATAGTTTAGGATCTAATTTGAAAAGAAAAAAAATTATCATCTCAAAAATTAGTAAGGATAAGTAGAAAATAGATATTTTCTGAAAAAGAAGCATTATTTTTTGTTATTTATTTGTTTATAATATTTTTATTATTAACAAATTGTGAATCAACAGTTTTCTTAGACTTGTTTAGGTATGAGGAACATGCCCGGAAAAAAACCCTAAATTTATTAATAAATATGCCATAGAAATACTGAAAACTGAGAAGGAAAAGGTGGGTCGCTGAGAGACCCACTGTGACGCAAAGGGTTAAGGAATAAAATCCTTTTACATATTTAACAAATTTTTTATTTTCTATATTTTTTTTTATTTTTGAAAAATTCTCAAAAAAGCAAAAAACCATAATTTATTATTTTTTATTCGTTATTATAATTTTTTCTCATTGATTGTAATATAATTGGTTTTATGAATTTAATATTTGATAGACTTTTTTTTCTTAATGTATTTTTGGACCACCCTAGTGGACAATTATGTTATCGAGTGCTTAGGTTCGTGAAGATTAAGTCAGCTTATTAAAATATTTAAAGATATTGAACAATTTTTATTATTGAAATTGGAATCTACGAAGTTTTGATGAACATTTTTAGCACTTTTGAAGTGTTTGTACATTAGTGTTCAAAAGTTTTCAAGTTCATAATACTTTTCATTTTTCTTCTTGTAAATATTTAATAAAACGTTTATTTTGAAAATGATTATCATTCGTTAATTTATTTTGAAAAATAATATAATATTTATTTATCTGTAAACATATTTTTTAAAGGGACCATATGGAAATAGTGTCAATGCGGGACACCCGCTTATTTATATGATTTAGTAAACAAAAAAAAAAGGTCATTTGTGACAAGAAAAAAGAATCAGGGAATTTGTAGGAGTCAATTGGAGCGGAATTGAAACAAAGGCTCGTCTTATGACATTTACATATTTATATTATGCTTATTTTGTAACATTGAATCACATATGTTTCTGACGATTGAATTTTTCTTAAAATATCACGAAGTCTATCTCTCTCACACTTATATACGCTACTGTGCTAACCTGTAGATGCAGGATATTCTTAACTATTTTCCGGGATATGCAGGACATTTTATGTCAAATGCGGGACGTTTTGTGGGACGCTAGCCTTTGCGGGACAAAGGGGTTAAATCCGGGACAGTCCCGCACAATCCGAGACGTATGGTCACTTTAATATTTTTATTATACTATTTTCATTCGACGCCACCTACGATTTATGTCACATTGTGAATCGGATAATAAAAAGTTTGTTATCCCGATTCAAATTATTGACGTCCTATTTTCAATATGTAGTGCAAATAATTTAAAATTAATCTGCCTTCGCCTTTTGAGAATGCGGATTCACGAGAGCTTTTGACCGATTGAAAACAAGCGAATAGGTTTTTGTTTCCTTGGTAACTGTACCTAGCATAGCTGAAAAATGAGAAAATAACTAAGTTTTAATCTAAAACAAAATGTGAACTTTCGCATGGTGCTGTCAATAAGTTAAGTCAGGAAGTTAAGTTAAATTTGATTGGCACTATACTGGCTTTATGCCTATATATATCCGGCCATGACCTGGTGAGTGGTGCTGTTGTGACGTTTGCACTCTACGATCACTATAATTCGATTCGATTAATCGAACAAATACCACGATTATCGTTTCATACCGCGGGAATTATTTAATCCTAATAATACCCACCAACATAAAAATAAGAATGTATAAATGTATTTTGTCGGTTTTCCCCAAGGCGTAAATCAAATCATAAAAAAAGGGAGAGATAAGGAAAACCGAACTAAAATTGTAAACTTAGGATAAGTTTTCTGTAAGTTCATTTTATGACTCTGTTTTCAACGCTTTAGAATAGTAAAACATACTGGACTCTATTTAGAGTAAATCCGTTAAATTTGGGGCTTAAGATAAGTCGTTTATGGAGCATGTTTTTTCCGAAACCTTTTGCGAGTTTATGATTTTAATCCCTTATTTTGCATCTTGTCAACACACAAAGGCCTCGCACCTCTAATCCTGGGGAAGGGTCCTATACCTCTTCCAGCATTTTGGGTTTTTCCCACCCGAAGATGTCCGAGTAGACCAGAAAGACGTTCGGTAGTCTCCGGAACAAAAACACTTGAGGTGGGAGAAATCCGAGGAGTGGGACGAGAGATTCGCCCTCGGGGAAGGGGGTGGAGGAGCTGGAGGACAAGACTGACGTTGAGTCTTGGGGCAGATTAGATTTGACTTTCGAGAACTGAACGTTAAAATCGATTGATTAAAAGAGATTAGAAAAAGAGAACGCGTATACTAAATAAATGTAATGAGTCCAGTTTACATTACGTTGATTAATAATAAATTATAATATTATTGTGTCCATTAAATTCTATGTTATTATTTGAATTTGAACTTTTCCCTCCTTATAACTTCGTCGATACAGAACGAGATTTATGTCCACGAAGCATACTCTACTGTAAACAGACCTTCAGCGATTCACACTCAATTCTTCAGGCAACTACTCTAGTAGTGTGAACACTACCAGAATCCCGCCATCTTCCTGGACAATTTATCTAACCCAGGACGTGACACTGTCAATGTGTTCTTAGTACGGTCTGCTCATGCGCAGAGAACAACAGAGTTTACGCCGCGAAAAGTTAAACTCTTTGATTATATCAACAGCACGGACGATGTAATTACAAGGAGGAAAGGGAAAAATTTCCCTTTCCACATGTTGAACGTCCAATCGCTCTCTGGAACTTCTTGATCATCCGTGCGGTTGATATAGTCAAACAGTTTTATTTTCGCGACGCGTCAAAAATGCTATTTTACAGGTCATTTTAATTTGTTATTTTACTAATTGCTTTTTATTGCTCATAGTAAAAAATGATTGTATTGGAAACTTCGTCACTCTAATTTTCCATTTTTGTAAAGAAAGTGTAAAAATGTTAATTTTGTAGGAGAAATGGGTGTTATAAAAGTGCGATTTTTGTGTGTTTGTTTACCTTTTGGTTTGTTTACATTTCACAACTTGGACCCTTAATTTTGATTAACCCCTACTGAAAAAAGACGACCGTAAATACGGGCATAAATACGAGCCTCAGTACACAGTAAAAACAAAGTCTTAAATTTAATGGTGGCTAGTTTTAATTTTTGACTTATCTTAAGCTATCAACTGTATTTAATCATAAAAACTAACTGAAAATTAAAGTTAGTTGTACTCTTACTGAAATAAAACTCAGTTTGTAATTTATTTGTAATACACCGGATTTAATTTCAGATCCAATGGTATTAATAAAAAGTTATATGAAATTAACTTCTAATAAGGTAGGCTAACAGCTGACTGTAAGTCTGGCGAGGCTGAAACAGTTGATTGTGACGTCACAAGGGACGCAATTTGCAAACGTGAAAAGTCTGAATAGCGCGTCGCGTCGCTGGTTTGTCGGTTTACTTTTGACTCGTGTTTTATTAATAATATATAAGTCCATAAATTATATTTATAATTGGTGAATCTTAGACAGAAAGTTTAGTTTTATTAGTATGTTAATATTTTAATTCGATTATAAACAAGTTTACAAAAACATTTTATAATCTTAATTTCACCTAATATATATGTGCATTCTTCTTCTTTTGTTTAAATGGCCTCTTGTATATACAAATAGCCAGTACTGTATATATATATGTGCATTAGCATTTAATTCTTTATCTTGAAGAATATTATATTGTTTGTTATAAGAAATTAGATGTGACATATGTTTATTTTAATAAAATTCAAGAATATGAACATACACTGTAAAAACAAAGTCTTTCTTTAAGGCGGTGTCAAAGTGGATTGGATTTTTGCATTAAGCTTCAATGGAAAAATCGCATCGACTTTGACACCGCCTTTAAGCTCGAAATTTGTCTTTTTTCAAGGTGTAAACGAAAGACTCCCCAATTGATACAAGTAAGGTGTTAAATAAACTGAAATTCAACTGTAAGCTTGTAAGAAGGCTGAAATTTAGCTAGATGGTTTGGCTAAATTTTAGCTTTCTTACTAGCTTACAGTTGAATTTCAGTTTATTTAACACCTTACTTGTATCAATTGGGGAGTATTCTTTTTAAACTTCTAATCATTACTGACATTCAGCCAACATGGTCTACTTCCGTTTACACCTTGAAAAAAGACAAATTTCGGGCTTAAAGGAAGACTTTGTTTTTACAGTGTTAAAAGCACCAAACTTGCATAGGGGCAGTTCTATACGAAAAGCAAATGGTGGATCACCGATTTTTTTTAAAGTTTGTAATTTTGTAGTACTTGGGGTACTAAATAACTGTGCCAAACAGTTTTGCAAAAAAAATTTTTTTTTGCAAGATATTTAGATTTGAAAAATCGGAAACTGAAAAAAATGACTTTTTTTTGAGAATTTTTATTTCGAAAACTATTGATTCTACAAGAAAAAGCCGTTTATTCAAAATTGTAGAGAAAATGTCAATTTTTTATAATATTAAAAAAAAAGTTAAGAAAAATTAATTTTTCAATAATTTGTTTAAACAATAATTTTTTATTTTTAAAAAAAAGAGCAAAGGATATCATGGAATTTTCTAGAAAAATTATTTTCTCAAAATTTGAACTTTCTTTAATAAGTGGTTAAGGGGCACACCTAGTGTGAGTGACTGAAAAAAACGTCGATTTTTAGGAATTTTTTTCAAGGAAATTATTGCATCTAATTTTTTTTTAAGTTTTGTACATGTATATTTGTATAAATAGTGAACATTTTGTAATTTTTGCAAAGAAAAATATCTTTTTTTTAAAGAGTTATTCGCTATATAAAAAAAAACCAGTTTCTCCACTGCTGCAGTTATTGCGGCCTTCTGAGTGTCTGAAATCAAAAAAACCAAAAAGATTATTAAACTAGAAGATATTTGCCGTACTATGAGGCTCCAGTTTTTTTTTTGATGAAAAATAAAATTTTGGGAAGCCAAAAACTATCGAATTTTTTAGTCGAAATTTATAATTTTTTTTCAAAACTCCGCCATTTTTTTGAAATTTAATATTTTTTTCCATCCGAGAGTCATAGTACGGCAAATGTCTTCTAGTTTAATAATCTTTTTAGTTTTTTTGATTTCAGTCACTCAGAAGGCCGCAATCACTGCAGCAGTGGAACAACTTTTTTTTTACACTTGCGAGATAGGACATAACTTTTAAAAAAATATGTATTTTTCTTTACAAAAATAAAAAATTAATAACTGATTTATAGCCAAATAAAGGTAAAGAAAATTCCTAAAAATCACCGTTCTTTTAGGCGCTCACACTAGGTGTGCCCCTTAAATTTTTAAAGAAGTGATTTTTGATGTTTTTGAGAAAAAAATTTTTGAAGTTTGCGCTACGAGTTTTTGTGCGTTGCGCTAACTAAGAAGCGCCTATATCAGTGTATTTTAAAAGATGATATGACCTTTACTGCTCGCCCCTAATACATTTATTAATTATATACGTATATATATATTATTATTATAAACAGTGTAACAATATATTTTTAACTTTTTTATAAACATTATTTTCCTTTTTATTAACCCATTAATGCCCATGGGCACAGGAACGCATATATAAAAAGTAACTATTGGGATCCTGGCATAGGGTCTAATCATAATTTTTGACGTTAAAAATTTAAAAAAAATTTTTTTTTTAACAATTTGTTATAAACAAATGAAGAAAAATTAATTTTTATAAAAAACTGATAGCGCCATTCGATTCGACGCAAAAAAACTACTACGAGAACGTATATTACATAATTTTTAAAAAAAGACATATTGTAAAAATGTTATAAACAATTAGCCTGCATTTATACTGTATGAGGTAGAAGGATCGTTTTTCAGGTAAAAATTTTGTTTAAAAAATTTTTAACGTCAAAAACTCTCCTAATTAAACTAATTTTGTTTAAAAAATTTTTAACTTCAAACACGGTCCTTCTACCTCATACAGGATAAATACAGGCTAATTTTTTTATAACATTTTTACAATAATATGTCTTTTTTTAAATATTATGTAATATACGTTTTCGTAGTAGTTTTTGGCGTTGAATCGAATAGCACTATCAGTTTTTTATAAAAATCAATTTTTCTTTATTTGTTTATAACAAATTGTTTAAAATTTTTTTTTCAATTTTTAGCGTCAAAAATTATCATTAGTAAAGCAGTAAAGGTCATATCATCTTTTAAAATACACTGATATAGGCGCTGCTTAGTTAGCGCAACGCACAAAAACTCGTAGCGCAAACTTCAAAAATTTTTTTCTCAAAAACATTAAAAATCACTTCTTTAAAAATTTAACCACTTTTTAAGGAAAGTTCAAATTTTAAGAAAATAATTTTTCAAGAAAATTCCATGATGTCCTTTGCTCTTTTTTTAACAATAAAAAATTATTGTTTAAACAAATTATTGAAAAATTAATTTTTCTTAACTTTTTTTTAATATTATAAAAAATTGACATTTTCTCTACAATTTTGAATAAACGACTTTTTCTTGTAGAATCAATAGTTTTCGAAATAAAAATTCTCAAAAAAAGTCATTTTTTTCAGTTTCCGATTTTTCAAATCTAAATATCTTGCAAAAAAAATTTTTTTTTTGCAAAACTGTTTGGCACAGTTATTTAGTACCCCAAGTACTACAAAATTACAAACTTTAAGAAAAATCGGTGATCCACCATTTGCTTTTCGTATAGAACTGCCCATAGGGAATCATAGAATCGTCATGGTCTGGCGTTTACATATTCCCAATAAAATTAATAATTATTTATGTTTTACGTCAATTAAAGTGTAGTAGTATTAGATCAGTGAATATAAATGACGTAAATATGAAAGAGAATGAAAATCGCTAATAAATTGTTTAAAAAATCAGTTTTTCTTGAGCGTTATTATCTGGCCTTCTTGTCATGGTACGGCTTTTCTGTATTGAACAGCGTGTAACAACAGAGTGAAGCAATAATTGTTAAACAATTGTAATTTGAAAAATATCATATACAGATAAGTATTATTTCATTTGCCTGTAAATATAACAGGTGCTTTCATTTTACCATGGCTGATATTTCATTTATAAACACTAAATTTGAAGATTCTATATCGACTTTTACTCAATTTGATAAAGAAGATTTCTACCAAAATTAGATTTGGCAATATTAATAT
This sequence comes from Leptopilina heterotoma, assembly GCF_015476425.1. Taxonomy (NCBI): domain Eukaryota; kingdom Metazoa; phylum Arthropoda; class Insecta; order Hymenoptera; family Figitidae; genus Leptopilina; species Leptopilina heterotoma. The sequence continues at coordinate 411,275 of NW_025111012.1, forward strand.
TCTATGAAATTACAATTCTGATAAATTAAAATTCTACAAAAAAGTGTTTCTTACAAATTGATATTCGGTCAAATTAAATTTCTTGCAAATATAAAATCAATCGAATTGACATTCTGCCAAATTATAATTTGAACAATTAAATATTCTACTAAATTAGAATTCAAATTAATAAAATGTAGGTAAACTGGAAATTCCAAACATAAAAATTAGAATAATTTCAAATTTTTGAGAAAAAGAATTAGTGTAAACTAATATTCTTCATTATGCAGAATATATTAAATGATTATTCTCGACTTTTGAACTTCATTCAATATATAATTTAGTTTATTGAGGATTCGCGTATCTAGTCATTTCTAAATTATGTATTCGGCATAATGAGCATTCCGGACTTATGTTTTTGGTACAGACGGTCGCACCCCTTGAAACGCATAGCGGCTTACATACATTTGTATCAGAATGAAAAGAGCATAATGACTATTATGTCGAATTCACAAACGTAGAATCTGTAACTTTACGAATTTATTTTTATAGAATACAAAATTTAAGAAATTATTTTCTCGAATTAACATTGACATAATTTTTATTTTCGCTAAACAATAATTGATAGAATTTTAAAATAGTGTATTTCTTATTTAGTCGAAAGTTTAAAAATCCGAAATTTAATTAAACCTACACTACCGTCCAAAAGTATCAGGACGATTACATTCGACTCTATAAAAAAACATGCCATCACTTTTTCAATCATATCTCGGAAATAAAAGGAGATACAAGAAAGAATTAAATACGGTTAGAAAGCTGATTAAATTTTGCGTAAAATAAGCCGTCTTTAAAGTCATTTCGATAATTATTTGTTGAGTTGTAGAGTGAGAAAGAAATAAAAAAAATTATCAAATTTTCTCATTTTTGTCTCTTGACTTCAACTTTTTCAAAAATCTAAAAAAATTTAGATAAATTTTTTTTAAAAACACAGAAATCTTTGTTAGAATTTCAGCTTTAAAATAAGCATTGAAATTCAACAGTGACGACTCGATTCTGGCTTCGCGCGGCAGCGAATGAGAGAAAACAGGGATGAATTTTTGCTGGAGAATAATAAATAATGATGTTTCACGAGTAATATAAAGAAACTCAAAAATTCATCGTTTCCCCGCATGAATTCGTTCCTGTTTTCTCTCTCATTCGCTGCCGCGCGAAGCTAGAATCGAGTCGTCACAGTTGAATTTCAATGCACCAATCGGTCATAACACGGCTTCACATTTTTAATGATATATCAAAGACTGATTAACTTTTTTTAATTTTCGAAGGCTTATTTTAAAGCTGAAATTCTAACGAAGATTTCTGTGTTTTTAGAAAAATTTTATCTAAATTTTTCTAGATTTTTGAAAAAGTTGAATTCAAGAGACAACAATTAGAAAATTTGATAATTTTTTTTATTTCTTTCTCACTCTACAACCTAAAAAATAATTAACAAAATGACTTCAAAAACGGCTTATTTTACGCAGAATTTAATCAGCTTTCTAACCGTATTTAAGTTTTTTTGTACCTCCTTTTATTTCCGATCTATGATTAAAAAAGTGATGGCATGTTTTTTCATAGAGTCGAATGTAATCGTCCTGATACTTTTGGACGGTAGTGTAATTTAATTTTGTCGAATGGTGGTTCAATATAATGTTAATATATTAACGAAATTTATTATAGCCGGATTTATAACTAACCTAAATGTAACTGAACCGCAAAGTAATATTACATATTCCTCATTCTATAGAAATTAAAAGTTTTCGAATTATTATTTAATCGAATATTATTATATAGAATTAATTTGAATCGATATTTCTAAATCTCGAAATGCAAATTAATCTAAACTAATTTTTAAGGAAAATACAACTAAGTCAAAAGTTCAAAAAATTTGTTTAATCTAAGTAAACATTTCTTTGTTTTAAGTTAATGTTTGCTTATATCAAACAAATTTTTGCATTCATACCTCTGTCTGTAGAAAAAAAATTTATCAAAAAATGCACATTCTGCATTTAGGATACTTTAAAGTAGTAAATTATCATAAATTTATATGCAAAATAAGAGTTTCCTTTAAGTCAGACAAAATAAATACATTTACAAGTTATTGCAGAAACACTCTATAAGTGTGAACGAGATTTCGACTGACCATAACTGTATACCTAACCTTTTTAACAGTATTTACTTGCGGTGATGTTATTCGCGTCGGATAGTCAACTGTTCAACTTTGTTTTGTATTTTTAATACTAATCTTTTAAAAACTGAAAGTAAAAAAAGTTAATAGTGTAAAAGTGTTCTTTTCCTTTTAATAAATACGTGACGCGACACTAGTGTGGTTCATATTTTGCGAAACTAAGTTTTTTAGGTCGCAGTCCGGAATTCATTGTAGAACTGTACTGAGTTTTCTCTACAAACTGTTAAAATTGTCAAAATAAATGCTTTGTTAAAATTCCTATTTTTTCCAAATTGACAGGTTTTTTAACAACTGGTAGCTGTCACTAGTTTTTTTTACTTTAAATTCGTATTCGGCAAGTCTTTTTAATTTCTTTTATAATTTTATAATAAAAATGACAATTTTTTTACAAAAATTGTAATATGTGTCAATCAATAATATTAAATTGTAATATATGTATATTTTTGGCTGTAAATAAAATAAAGTGGTGTATATTTGCTTGTGCTATATTTTTTATATTTAATTTATATCCTTATTCCCAATTAAATCCTTCATTTGCTTTTTTATTTTGCATTTCTTTTTTTTGAACACTTAAAATTTTTTAATTATTTAAGTATAAATTATATTTCAATACTTATCTCCCATAATGTAATATTTTAATGCAATATTATATTTAATATGTATGAAAAAATAGTATTCACATACGACCGTAAATACGGGCATATATATGACTGTATTTACTGTTTCTACACTCTACTGAGGCTCGTATTTATGCCCGTATTTAGGGTCGTATTTACGATCATATTTACGCCCGTTTTTACGGTCGTTTTTTTGTGGATTTTTCAAAGTCCATCAATCCATTTCGAGATATTTTTATAATTAATATACACAAAAACGGGATCCACACACATACACATACATATATCTGGATAATTGTAAATAATAATATTAATAATAATAATAATTATAATAATAATAATCCCCGCCGGGTTGTCCACTACCGAACATCATCGATGTCTTTGACGTGCTGGGAGAAGCGGATCCACTGCCAAATGTCATTGATTTCTTTGATGTACTGGGAGAAGTGGATCCACTGCCGAACATCATTGATTTCTTTGATGGGCTGGGAGAAGTGGGTTAGCTGCCAGACATGATTGATTTCTTTGATGAGTTGGGAGAAGTGGGTTCGCTGCCAGACACGACTGGCATCTTGGATATGTTCGGTAGACCTTGCCGTGGTGGCGGGTCTTTTCACTAAAGGACAACGAACAGGGTGGTACCCTGATTCTAAAACCAAAAAAAAAATATGATTATGAATCATAATATCAATGAATTACCCCAAGGAGGAACCCCGAAAGGGGACAATACTCCCGACGGTGTCTCTTCGAACACCGCCGCAGGCCCCACGGATTTGGGGGGGGGGGGCCAAAACAATAATCAGCCGATAATCTATGAGACAAATGTCTCAGACCAGTTCCTGGCTATTCCGGGAATTTTCAAAAGCTTGCGCCAAGGATTAAAGCGCCAAAAGAACGTCAGTCGTGAAATCCAGGATGGCGTGACGGTTTTGGAAGGTGCGTTTGACATAATCTGTAAGAATTTACGTTTTATCCCCAAGCCTTTCAAAGACCAAGAGCCGCAACACCCAACTGTGGTAGCTCCACAGCAGACGGAGAGCACTACTGCACCTCTGAACAGCGCAACGACATGTCCTAATAAGGCAAAAGGCGTTAATAAACGCCCCAAGGAAGGTGCAAGCCCAGATGCGAGTCCGCGACGGGCGACTCAAGGCGGGAAGAGAATTAAGCGAAAGGAGGTTCCACAGCTTGGTTCTGAGTCGCTAGTTGGAACAAAAGAGGCGCCCTCAAACAGTCCTGGCAAGTCGTATGCTGGGACCGTCTTGATGGACGGAGCGGACAATGGAGACGGTTTCAAAGTTGTTAAAAACAAAAAGAAACGGACTCCAAAAGAGAAACCCTCAGGTGAAAAAAAGAGCTTCCGAAGACCCCTTTGAAGCTAAGGAGCACGGAAGCTGTTAAAATTACGGCAAGCGACCCAAAGTTTTATGAGGGTATCTTGCCGCTAATAAAAGCAAAGGTATACCCAGAAGATACGGGTACCGTGATCCGGAAAATCAGGAGAACTTTTAAACAGGAGGTTCTCGTGATAGTGAAAAAGGGCGGAGAGACCTTAAAATTTGCAGATGCACTGTCTTCGGCCCTGCATGGTAAAGCTGAGGTCACACCTCTAGTGAATAAAAGGTCTCTAGAGATTAAGGATTTGGACAAAGCCACCTCAGAGGATGAGGTAACTGCAGCACTAAGAGAAAAGCTGGGTAAACCCGACCTGAAGATGGAGTGTCGACTTTTGCCGCGCTACAGAGGAACTAAGGTTGCTCTGGTACGTCTGACAGAGGCAGAAAGTAACACTCTGCTAAAGCTTGGTAAAATAAAAATCGGCTGGATAAATGCTCCAATTCGCGAGCATGTTGAAGTAGCTAGGTGCCAAAAGTGCCTAGCATACGGAAACTCAACCCGAACCTGCAAAGGCCCCGACAGAAGTAAAAACTGTCGGAGATGCGGCGGAGAGGGACACCTCGCGAAGAGCTGTAAAGTTAAGCCGAAGTGCCTTACGTGCTTGGACCTGGGGAAGCCAGAAACCGATCACGATTCCGAAAAGAGAGCCTGCCCGGTTTACAGAGAAGAACTGCAAAAGATTAAAAGGGCAAATCCTTAAAATTTTTGCAGGTCAACCTGCATACAAGTAAGGATGCACAGTTGCTCCTAATGCAAACAGCAAGGGAAAATGAGGTCGATATCCTGTTCTGCAGTGAGCAGTATCAAGGAAGCGACCTTGCCCCTTGGTATCAGGATAAGGCGAAGAGAGCCGCCATAAAGCTGTGCAACCCGAAATTGCGGGTTGACAAGTTTCTGGAGACGAGCAGTGGGTTCGTGTGGATAGAGGTGGCTAATGTACGTATGTATAGCTGCTACTTCTCACCCAACGACCCACTGACAAACTTCGAAGCCAATATCGAAGACCTAGAAGCGAGCCTCACAGAATCCAGGCTGGATGTCATCATCACTGGTGATTTTAACGCAAAGTCGCCAGAGTGGGGTGAGACGAGACTCGACAAGAGAGAAATTCGTATTGGAGAAATGATCTCCAGAAACGACTTATTGGCAGTAAACCGAAGCAATACATGGACTTTTAGACGAGGTGCGATCGGATCAATTATAGATCTAACAATCGCATCGTCTAAACTATTTAGCCGCATAACCGACTGGCGGGTCTCTGAGAAATATACCGCAAGTGACCACCAGTACATTGAGTTCTCAGTCTCGATGGGAGACACACGAGGAGGAAAAAGACAGGATGCTCCTAGTCGCAAAACCTCCTCGTGGAATATGAAGAGACTCGACAAGGAAAAGTTCGGCCGGTCCCTAAGAGAAGCCCTTTTAATTGAGGACTTGGGCTGGGTGAAGAGGCCGAGCAGTCTGGATGGGGAGGTGCGAGCGGTGAGGAACATGATAGTCACCGCATGCAATGCGTCAATGCCACGCAAAGGCGCCACTCCCGTAAGAAAATCCTTGCACTGGTGGTCAGAGGAGCTAGCCTCCTTGAGAAAGGAATGCCTCAAAGCAAGAAGGACATATACCCGATCTAAGGGAGATCCCTTGCTAAAAGAGGCTTTCAAGGAGTCGAAAAAGGACCTCAAGAAAGAGATCCGCAAGTCGCGACGCCGTAGCTGGAAGGACCTAATCGAGGAAGTCGATAAGGACCCATGGGGTCTGGCTTTTAAAATCGTGACTAAGAAAATAGTGACGAGGCAAAAGACCCCCGGCCTGGACAATCCCGATTGGGTCAGAAAGATAATAAGTTCTTTGTTTCCTCCTGCAGAGCCATACCTTAGAAGGGACTGGAGTTTTTGCAAAGTCGAAGAGAAAGAACTCTTCACACTTAGTAAACTGCAAAAAGCATACAAAAGATTGAAAACAGGCAAGGCGCCTGGAATCGATGGGATAAGTAACGAGATCCTAAAGTTGGTAATCGACACTTCACCCCAGATTCTGCTTCGATGCTTTAATCTTTGCCTTGAGAGAGGAGAGTTCTTCCGCGACTGAAAGCGACAGAGCTTAGTCCTTCTGAGGAAAGGTGAAAAACCTCTAGATAAGGTTTCATCGTACTTTTGAATAATCATAACAAAAAATTTTTATTTTAATTTTTTATTAAAAAAATTATTTTTTATAAACAAATTGATTTTTTTTAACTTTGGGTATGATAAATTTTTTATTTTTTTGTATAAAAACATACCGTCAACTGGGGCTATTTTGTGCATCCGGGGGCTATTTTGTGCACGCGAGTTTTTTAATGAAAAAAATTATTAAAATGAATTATTTTAATCTGCTATTTTGTTAAATGAAAGTTGGATTACATGACAATAGAGAGCACTAAATGTTATTATTTAATTCTTTGGCAATTAAGAGAAAAAAATTCCTAAAAACGGAAAATTTGTTTAAAAAATTTTGAAAGTTCGGAAAAATTATACCAGATCTTCTAGAGTTTTAATGTGTCTCATAAACTGTGTTAGATATTTGTTTTCAATTGTGTTGTGATGATACATACGTAATGCGCTAACTTTTTATTCATTATTTTAAGAGAAAAGTGGAAAAAACTGAAAAACCAGGATTCCATGGGGCTATTTTGTGCACTTAAAAAAATCAAATATTTTTCATAAATATTTTATTTAGTAAGTGAAGAAGATTCTGTTTATCATTTTAATACATTTTTGTCTTACTTTTCTTTCAAAAAACTGTAAATACGTTAATTAAAATCATTAAAACGATTAAAAGCTCTACCGGTGCACAACGTAACCTCAAAAAATGAACTTTAATTAATATTTATAAGTTTTTCAAATTAGTTTTAAAACTATTTTCTCGTTTCTCTTAAAATAACTTGAAAGTCATATTAGATATTAATATGTTATCTATTTAACCTTAAAAATATTTATTTCAAGTTTTTTAAAAATATCATTCAAAACCATTAAAAAAGCTCCTATTGAAATGATGTTTTAAAGTTATTTATAAGTGTTTAAACGATCACTTTATAATTATATTAGTATATTATTATAAAATATATATTAAAAAAGAAAAAAATTTTATTTACTATCTGCGTAATATACAATTTAAAGAAAGATTGTTAATGTTTAGTAAATCCAGATTTTAGCAAAATTTTAGTGCTTTATTTTACATTTTTTGTATAATATATCTACAAAAAAAATTTTACTAGGTCATTCTTTTTTTAATTTACTCTCAAATATATACACAAAAGATTTCATGAAGCAGAAACGATTAAAAAAATTGTTTACGCAACATTATAGAAAAACAAAGTTCGATGCACAAAATAGCCCCATCCCGGGAGTTATTGTGTTCACGACTTTCAATGACTATAACTAAGACAAAAAAATTTTTTTCTTTGCAAAATTTATAAGAAACCTTCAGAAGGATGTCCACAACATATATCAAAAGTTGATTTTTTTTATTCTCTTAATTCTGAATTTAAATAAATCTTTGAATAAAAAAAAGCTATTTGGTGCACAAAATAGCCCCGGTTGACGGTACCTTGAAATGCTAAAAAAGTTTTGCAAAAATTTTCAGAGTGGGCCTGACAAGTTTGATATGTTTAAATAAATAATTAAGCTGCCCGTGCAAATCGATTTTTTTGAATTTAATATTCAAAATTGTCTAGAGCCTACAAATTTTATCGGATTTTCATGTTCTTAGTCTTAAATTAAAGGAGATAAAAATTTGATAAAATATTTAGGCTCTAGGCAATTTTGAATAGTAAATTAAAAAAATGATTTACACGGACAGGTTAATTATTTATTTAAACATATCAAACTTGTGAGGCCCACTCTGAAAATTTTTACAAAACTTTTTTAGCATTTCAAGGTATGTTTTTATACAAAAAAATTAAAAATTTATCATACCCAAAGTTAAAAAAAATCAATTTGTTTATAAAATTTTTTTATTTTTTTAATAAAAAATAAAATTTTTTTTGTTTTTATTATTTAAAAGTAGAGTCAAAAACAAAACTTTTTTCCTCTTATCAAAAAATGAAAAGAAGCAATATTTTTTAGTTATCTGCCATTGAAAATATATCTACATTTAAAAACCGAAAAATTTGAAAGAATTGCCCAAATACTAAAAATGGGGGACAGTAATGACAGGGACAGCAATGACATTCTGCCGAAAATTAAATTTTATTCATTAAATATGTGTTTTAAAATATTTCTGTCAATGGTATTCGAGAATGCTTGCAAATCCACCTGAAAATTCGTTATTCCTAACTATTTTTCATCATTTCCTGAATTTTGGGCAGACGGGACAGCAATGACAAAAAAAGTCGAAATATTCTGCCGATTTTTCTGCCTGTCTGTCAAATTGTAACAGTAAACCGAAGGGAGCCAATTTTTTTATTTTCGAGATTATAAATCAATATTTTAGAAAATTTAACTCTGAAACCAATACGTGAGATTAAAAAATTGTAAAGAGACTTCAAAGGTAAGCATGTTTTTTCCAAGATGAAATTTAAAAAGCGAGGGACATCTGTTTGGGATTTTTATTTGCGTACAAAAATTGAAAAATTTTGTCAAAATGCTTCGAATTATCAGACTAGAGGGTAGACAAAGCCATCAGAATTTTTTTTCAAGTTTCAGTGAACATGTGAGAAGAGTATGAACGTTTGAAACTTACAGAAGTAGCCCAGGGACAGGGACAGTAATGACATTTCTGCCTATTTTTGCCTGTTTCTAATGGGTTATCTCGTTTTCTATTTTGTCAATTGGTATCAAACTTGGAGAATGAATTTATTACATCACTAACTACCGCGAAAAAGCTTCATATTGGCAAAAACAAGCCTACAAGTCAATTTTTGGAGTGGGGGACAGCAATATTCCCTTTTAAATGAAGTCATCCATAAATGATTTAAACAAATAAAAATTTATATGTAATTTGAGCTAAGAAGTCCAAAAAACGTATTTAAAAAATTGTCCGGATGTGTGTATGTGTGTACTAACATTACATTTGCCTCAATATCTCAAAACCAGAAAGAGCTACAGGCTTTATTTTTTTTAAATTGTAGGTCTCCTCGAGGGACATAAGATGAGAGTATTTTCAGCCCGATTCATGAAGTTTAACTAATTTTTTTTGCATTTTTAATTTTCCAAGAAAACGTTTTTTGACCATAATTTTAAAAAAATGTTAGGACACCTATAAATGTTTTTCTTTAGTTTTGTAGAGTTTTTACAGACGCATCTTTTGAGCCATCACTGAACATTTTACGCCCATGTTATCCGTAGATATTAAACTTTTAAAAATCTAAATTTTTGGAAAATGAGACTTTTTTAAAAATTTTGTTGCAAAATGTGAAAGTAACTTTTAAAGTATTATTTCCAACTTGTAGAGCATTAAAAAACGCTTTGATTGACCGATTCGTCAACTTGATTCGACCAGAAATTACGAAATTATTGGTATTTTAAGAATAAAAAAAATTGTCAAAAATAACATTTTTTAAATGTTTTTCTTTAAGAGTTTTTCTTTTAACTATTACTTAACAAATTATTTGTTTTTAATCCATATTACTTATAACAAAAGAAATATAAACAATTATATAATAACAATTAAAAAAAATAATTAACTTTTAATGAAATTGGCTGAATACCAATTAACGAAAATTTAAAACATTTTATATTATTTATTTCTATTATTATTATCTCTATGAGGAAGCAAAGTGTTCATGAAATGAACACAACGAGATTTACGAAAAAAATCGTACAAACTTGGCAGCGGTTTTTATTCTTTATTTGTAATCATACAACCCTTCCGGAAGAATGGACTGAAAAAGTACTGAAATTGTACTGGCCTCTAGTACAATTTCAGTCCGTTTTTTTAACGTTTCGGTAGACATTTTTATAGTCCTTTAACAATAGTTTCAAATGTAGGTTATGTCAACAAACCATTGTTAACAGTCTGGAAGTGAAAATAAAAAAGGTTAACAAAATTTTCAACGAAATTCCCGTTAAATTTTAAACTTATATTGCAACCCCTGCTTTAATAATAGACCCGAAAGCCTATTGTTGTATGGGATTATAATTTTATGGCTTAAAAAGTTTACAATTTAAATAATTCAATTTTCAAAACAAAAAAATTTTAATCTGTGATGTTTCATGATTAAAAATATCTAAAATTCATTATAAAAAATGTTTAATTAAAAAAGTTATAAACTATCTCGCAAACTCTAATTGTTACGTAAAAACGGATATTATTTTTGAATTTAGATTGCAAGAATATTTAGCATACCTAATAAATACTTGTAAAGAATCTGAGAACATGAAAAACAAATATAATGTTGAAATATAAATAAAAATTATTTTTAACATTAACAAAGAAATATTCGTCCTTCAACTTAATGACGGTCAGGCCATAAACATCACCGATAGCGACCCTTTTGCAGGTAATTTTTCCCAGTACAATTTCAGTGCTGAAACGCAGCAAATTTTCACTGAAATAGCACTGAGCTCTCAATACTAATTCCCCAGTACAATTTCAGTCCATTCTTCCGGCAGGGAAGATTTAGTAAATTGCAAAATTAGGAAAAAACTGAAACTTTCAAGGTGCATTCAGCAAAAAGTTGGTAAGTAACAACAATAATTTGTTTAAACAAATAAAAAATTCATTGTAACATAAAAATATATTGTATTTATTGACATAAAACAATTTTACTGTACAACTTTAATGATTTTATTTTTATATTTTTGCAATATAGGAATGTTCATAAATTATATTACGCAATTTTTCGGGATTTTAGACACTGTTTAACAATTTATATTTATTATCATTTTAAAAAAGGCCTTCAAATTTATTTAAATAAAGTAATAATATTAATTCAAGTTTGACTATGTCAACATAACTTAGAGACATAAATATTCTTAGAGTAAAGTTACTAATGATTCATTTATTTACCTTTTTGTTCAGAAAAAGGTCCAAAAATGTATTTAAATGAAGTCAATATAATTTAACAGTTCATTACAGACTGTTGAATTTTATTTTAATTACTATCAGAATTTGATATCTTGATTATTCTTGAGATTTCCCCCAAAAAAATGGGGGGTCGGTTTCGGACTATCCATTTTGAGAAAGTTAAAAACGTAATTTTCGCTTTTTCTTTAGATCTTTTATTAATGACAATCAGAAACCTCGGCAACCGTCAGAAAACATTGAAAAATAGTTCCTTTACTCAAAAAAATTTTGACGAAGACAAAGAAACACATTTTTGGCACATTTTTAGCCTTTGCACTTTAGGGGGTCGGTATGGGACCACCCTCCCTTACCTTATAATATAGAGAAGATTTTCCAAAAAGTCCCGAAATGGGCCTGATGTGTTAAATGAGTTTTAAAACATTTTCAAAAATCACTTGCAAGCATGATAGTGGAATTTTTTTACAATTAACTTTTTAAAACTGTCTACAGCGTATAATTTTTAATCTATTTGAGTGTTCTTTGTTTTAAATTAAAGGGGCTTCGCTGTAGACAGTTTTAAAAAGTTAATTGTAAAAAAATCCCACTGTGATATGCTTGCAAGTGATGTTTGAAAATGTTTTAAAACTCATTTAACACATCAGGTCCATTTCGGGACTTTTTGGAAAATCTTCTCTATATTATAAGGTATAAATAAATAAAAAAAAATCCGACCCAAAGTTAAAAAAAATTAATTTGTTTATAAAAAAAAATTTTTTTTAAATTTTTGTTTACATTTTTTAACAGTCGAAAGAAAACTAAAACTCATTCTTTTACAACCTTTTCCGAAACTCAATATTTTTGGACTTATAAGCTACTAAATATAGATCTACAATTACAAGTCCAAAATATTTTTGTCCGATTTTAAGAGGTCGACTAAAATCTTCAATGGGATAATGACCTGCGAAAGAATCCCCCGATCTTGGACACAAATAAATAGGTATAATAATGTTACATAAAAAAGGAGACAAATTTAACCATTTAAACTATAAACCCATTGCCTTGTTAAATTGTATTTTAAAGATTTTTACCCAAATTCTATCATGCAGACTTAATAAATGGATAGAAAATGAGAGATTACTTCCTGAATCACAGGCGGGATTTAGAGAGAATCGAGGGTGTATCGACCATATTTTTACAGCTGATTTAGAAAATTTCTTAATTGAAAAAGGTGTAAGAGGGGTGTCAATCGATCATCTTACAGAAATACTGCTACACTGGCTAACGCAGACGATTTGGAAATTATGACTGACAATATAGTGGAAATGAAAAAAATCTTAAGATATCTGTTGGAATACACACAAGCTCACAGTAAATATAGAAAAAACCAAAGTAGTTATATTCCAAAAGGGAGGACATGGTCACAAAAAGAATTATCCAGCTCTTTTTTTCGCTAAGGAAATAATGGAAATAACGAAGAAATATGTATATCTGGGGGTTCCTTTTGCCGAATCTGTACTTTTTTTGTCTGCCGTACAATCAGCTAAAAGTAAGGCTAGTTTAGCTATAGGAACTACTATTTCCTTACTCTATAGATTGAATTCTAACTCATGGTATACAGTTGATAAACTATTTGAGACTTTGGTGGCTAGTATTTTGTTGTATGCGGCGATTATTTGGGGTCTCCGCTATATTGATGAAATCAAAAAATTCACACTGGTTTTTATAAAAGTATACTAAATGTTCTTACGAATACACCGAATTACGCAATCCGTATTGAGACGGGTAGCCCGCAGTTAGTTGTACGTATTTTTAAAATGATCTTAAATTGGTTGGAGAAGATTTTAGAAATGGGGAAGGAAAGATATCCTAGAATTTGTTTTGAAAAATTAGAAAACCTAGCAGATAGAAATTTATGTAATATTAAATACAATTAGGCCCTTCAGGTTAAAAATTTATTTATAGAGATAAACGAGGAGGAAATCTGGAATAATCTCTCTTCTGATTCCATAAAAATTAATAAAAATAGGCTGCTTAAAAAATTTCAAAACTACTTATATGAAAAGGATACTCGGAGACTCCAGGTTTCCTCATCTCTTTAATTATATTCACAGCTATCATTATACTTAGGATTGCAACCTTACTTACAAACCTAAATAGAATTATCATTTCATGGCTTAAGCTCGTAAGCGAAAAAAACCCGTCTTCGATCCGAAGAATTGTCAATTTTGTTACAAAAATTTTACAATCTTTCTTTTGATTGTTTTAATGGTATGAATGAAGTAGGTATTTTGTATAATCTTTAGAATAGGTCGAACTTCTTTGTATGGATTATGTAATCCTTAAACATATAAATAATAATAATAATAAATAAAAAAAATCCGGCCCAAAGTTAAAAAAAAGTTAATTTGTTTATAAAAAAAATTTTTTTTAATAAAAAATTGGAAAAAAAATTTTTGATTACATTTTTTTAAAGTCGAAAGAAAACTAAAACTAACATTCTTTGACAACCTTTTCCGAAACTCAATATTTTCGGACTTATAAGCTACTAAATATAGATCTACAATTACAAGTCCAAAATTTCGAAAATTCATAACTCGAAAAATTGTGCAATTAAACAAAAATAAGAAATACGTATCTGTTTTTTTCCATACAGAATAGAAAACAAATATTTTTGGCCGATTTTAAGAGGTCGACTAAAATCTCACGTGGAATTGCCCACATATATCATATTTTTTTATAAAGAATGAGAAAAAAATATGTTTAACCGATTTTAAAATTTCATAGGTAAATTTCATGTGGACTTGCCCATATATTATTTTAAATTTATCACTCGGTGGAATTTAATAATTATGAGGATTGTCTCGGAGTTATTAATAAAATCTTCGAAATTAAAAAAAATATTTAAAATTATAAGAAATTTGTTCAAATTAGAACTATTGATTTTTCATCAATTTAAAATTAGAGAATAATTCTAAAAAATTCTGTAAAATTTAAAATTGTGAGTTTTATGATAATCTATAAATATAGTTTACAAACTGAAATTTTCATGAATTAAATTCTTTGAGGCTATACTTTCGGCGAAACGATTCTCTTTCGTAATTTTAGTGTCGTTTCTCAAGATTAAACGTAAATAGCAGAGCTAATTTTATCATGGCATTCGCTTACACCACTTATCATGAACTTTAAGACAGCAAGTTGTTCTGTTCTTGAACCTGACCTTAAAGTACCTTTACATGTAGAGACTTTAATTTTCAATAATAATTAAATTGCTCATATGAAAAATTAACATAGACTTTGACATAGGATCCCATGTATATACACATGAATATACACACATATTACATAAAACACTTTTACATGTATACCCACACATATATATACAAATCATATACACAGGATTTTAAGAATAGCCTACTTTGAAAGCTTGTAGCTCATCTAGAAAATATGAGTACTATAGTATTTTGGATCGCATAATCTGAATTTGATGTTGGATTTAAGATTTTTAAAATGGCAGATCCAAAATGGCGACCAAAAAGTTTAAAAATTGTTTAGATCCGCTTGAAACTCAACAGTTGGAGGTTTTCGGGGTTGTTAAATCTGATTTCAATATTAGTTTTGGAAAATTAGAAATGGCGGATCCAATATGGCAAACAGAAAGTTTAAAAATTGTTTAGATTCGCTTGAAACTCAATACATGGGGGTTTTTGGGATCGCTAAATCTGCATCCAATGTCAGTTTTTGAAAATTAGAAATGGTGAATCCAATATGGCATACAAAATTTTTTAAATTGTCTAAATAAATGTTAATTTTAATTCTAAGTGATGTCGTTATTTATAATATAATCTTGTTTGTCTATTTCCTTTTTTAAAAAAATTAATTCTTTCAAATACGGTCATTCATCGCCTTTAGAGATTAACGTGCAGGACCTCCCACTACTGGTATACCCACACGGTCCCCAATGGGACACGGGGCCGAGATACGCTCGGCCAACGTCGATGACCAAGATGTTCTGGTCATCTACCGATTCCCGCAAGGTCAGTAAGGACCATTGCGGACCCTCGGTGGGGGCCGGGACCTGTCCAATCCCTAACGGCTATGCAGGCCGCTACCCGAGTTGAGACCGCAACTCACACGTCGAGACGGATAGGAGTGGACAATCGCGATGGCACATAAAGTGCCCAATCGACTGCCCCCTCCCAAGAACACCTCTAACCTCAAGCGATATAGGCTGTTAACCACTGCCACCACGAGTCCAACCCAATGACCGGTGGGAGACAAGTCTCCCCGGGCACCCGGTCCCCTTGGTACCGTTTATACTCTGGTATGAGTCCAATACGGTCATTCAGATTCAGCAATCCCAAAAGCTCCGAGTAATAAGTATCAAGCAAATCTAAACCATTTTTAAACTTTTTGATCGACGTATTGGACCCGCCATTTTGAAATTCTTTAATCCAAAATCAAATTTAGATTCTGTGATCCAAAATACTATAGTAGGGGAGGATGGGGCAAGGATAGTTAGGTTAGACCTTTTCGGATCTAGCGGCTAAACTTGAATATGTATTTGCAAACGAAAAGTATTGGCAAGGATAGGTAAAAAAATCCGAATGCTAAAAATGTTATAGAAAATCAGTAAATTTTCGTTTTCTTTATTTTATTGAATTTAGACTATTCAATATTGATATCTCAAGTATTAAAAATATGTATTGAACATTTTCTGAATTTCAATTATTGTATCAAAATTCATCTCAACTAGAATCAGAGGTTTAACCAATTTTCTTCAGACGACCACCAATTTCTTGGTCAATAAGCTTCGTTTTCCGTATATAATTACTCACCATTATGTATATTAACCTTAAAAGAACAATTAAATACTTTTTCAAAATTTGCAATGTCATTAACAGGATTTTACCGTGCCGTATTATCTCTAACTAACCTTGCCCCGTGAGCCCATATTTCAGTTTTTTCTAAATTTTATGGAACAACGTTAATTAATTTGAAAATAAATACGATATTCATGTTCAGCAAGAAATTCCACTCCGGAAAACACTTACGTAAATAAATATTCTGAAACTCTAATGTAGAAAACAATATGATAAACATTACGTTGACATTTTAGAAAAACAGACTTTTCTCAAAAATAAACTCCCAACTTCGCAAATGGTGACAGATTGACTTCCAATTTTTGCTATCATCTTTTAATGTTAAAACGCGAATATACCATGAATTACGCGATTTTTTAGCAAGCCGTCTAAGCATAACAGCAACTAACTATCCTTTCCCCATCCTCCCCTACACTCATGAAAGTTGAAATTAAATTTGATTTGGTACGTTTTTTTAAGGTGCTTGTATACAGAGTTCATGATGGAAATACTAAAAATTACTTTTTTCAAAAACACCCCGATGCATTATTTTAATTTTTGTTGCAAAATACTCAGGGAGGTCTCCAGTGTTGGAATCCTCAAAAAAATCCTATTTCACAAGACTTCTTTTTAAAAGTTGATTCAAGCCAACCGTGCCCTATCAAAATACTAATTTTTTTTTTACAATTTTTGAAACTTTCTTAAAAGGGGGTAAGGTCTAAACGGTGAAAAAAGCATGTTTTTTAGAATTTTTTTTGTCGATACGCAGAAAGTTAATTTATTTTATCGTTTTGCATATAATATTGCAACATTTGAACAATATTTCAAATTTATTTAAATTAAATTTATTTATTTATTTTTTAATTTATTTAATTAATTCTTTTTTTTTTTAATTTAAATTTTTATTAAAAAATATTACGAATTGAGCGAGATAATGATATTTCCCTCAGGCGACTCCAGAAAAAAAATTGATTTGCGGTGTAGGGGAGAGTAGGGCAAACCGGACCTCCTAACGGTTTTTTGACTTTTGACTCTTGTGACTAAACGAATCAACCGATTTCATTTTTCGATGGCTTGTTTGAAAGATTATTTAATTGCACAACTTTTTCCCAGAGACACCTATACTTTATCTTTTATTGTTTAGTTGCTGTGTTAACTTTAAAAAATTTTGCAAACCGGACCCCCATTGGCAAACCGGACGGTTTCGTTTTTTATTTATAATATTGAATTTACATAATCAACAACAATAAAAAATATGAAGAATCATGTGTTTTAGTAATGAAAATAATAATACGGGATTGAATTTTAATTAAATAAATATTTTTTTTAATAAAGAAATAAAAATGTTTGTTATTATCAGAGAAACAATATTAAAGGTTGTTTTAAATTTGTAAACAACACTTTTTTCTAATTTCGCCATTTCGGAAATATTGAGAGGGGTCCGGTTTGCCCCACTCTCCCCTACACTCTAACTCGCAATAGAATCATCTGAAACAAAAAAATCAATGTGCATTTGTTAAAGGAAATGTTTTTGAGGCAACGCTGGGAGGAATTTTTTTTATTTTTTGATTTTTTGTAGTATACTTGACTCTCGGATCTTTTGCATTTAGTTCTTTTACAATCTCGCTTTTTTTGCAATTTTTCTCCCGCACCTTTTACCTTTTATATTAAATAAATAAATGACTCAAATTGTCAAAACATTTATTTCGCGATAACTTTGGTTATCAAAAGTAAATTAGAACAGCTCTTCCATTATATGTGATTAAAATTATATTAAAATTTTAATTATCATAAATGTAAATATTAAAACTAAAACATAAATACTGTCATTAATTTACGTATTTTGTTATACATATTGTTTTGCGTTACCATGGCATTTGTTTTGGTGCTTGTAATATTTTTCCATCTTAGTTCCTAGTGTTTAGTGTATAATTCTCAACAGTGTTACATAAAATATAAATTTAAATAATTATAAACAATAATAATAATAATTTAGTAATTAATGAAAATAAATAAGACTGTATAAATTAATGAAAAAAATTTTTTTTTTAAACTTACATATTTCAATAAAAGCAATTTTGCTAATTATTTACATTTTTATTGTTACTCTTAAAAGTTTATTTACTACAGAAATATTAATAATTATTAGTATTCAATAAATTACTTCCTTTTCTTTAATAATCAAATATCAAATTAATATAAGCTTCTAAAGGTAAATTTTGTTTTAGAGAACGCGTTACAGCATTTTCCAAATTTGTTAAATTTTACCTGCAAATCAGTAATTAAGCGGTGTTATGCCAGTGATATTTTAATACTGACTTAGTACTGACTGCCGGTAAAAAATCAGTACTGGACAGCGTTACCAGACAGGAATTTCCCAGTACTGATTTAGTACTGGAGTCAGTACTGCTATACTGTCAGTCAGAACTGGGTCAGTACTATGCCAGTATTACATTTCTACTTGGGTATAGGTATAACCAATTCTTTAGGATGTCATCTTTATAAAAAATCTTGAGTTTTTGTTTTAGACTCAAAATTGCGCAGTGTAGAATGCCCACCGTTTTCCATATTTAAAAAACATTGTTTTCTAGAAGCACCATATTGGCCGCCATTTTGCATTTTTTTAAAAATGAAATATATGTTTTAAAAGTTCAAGGATGTATCTTTATTTAGAAAAAAACTATATCGCTAAGTCATAACCGTTCCCCGCAAAAAATTGTCAAAGTTTGTGTTGATTTTAGCCTCCGCAATGAGAACCTCCCCTTAATGTGAATGCATAGTAATAAATTAGAATAAGATACAACAGGAGATATTAAAAGAAGAATCTGAAATTTTAAATTGGGTTATCAGCAAAATTCTTTGAATTTGCTTTTATGGATAGCACTAAAAGAGTGCTACGTTACGGTCCTGATTATGGTCTTATGGTGCCCTTGTACACGGAAAGAAAGTTATTATCGAATTTTATAAAACTGCTTTACAAATGTTGGACAAAATGCGACAAAGGTAAATTTTGATATCAGAAATACTTAACTTTAAAAAAATTTATATAAAATTTAGTAAAGTTATATTAAAATTTGTTACAAGTTTTTGATACTTGATATAACTTTACTAAATTTTATATAAATTTTTTTAAAGTTTAGTACTTCTGATATAAAAATTTACCTTTGTCGCATTGTCCAACACTTGTAAAATACTTTTATAAAATTTGATAACAACTTTCTTTTTTGATACTTGATATAACTTTACTAAATTTTATATAAATTTTTTTAAAGTTTAGTACTTCTGATATAAAAATTTACCTTTGTCGCATTGTCCAACACTTGTAAAATACTTTTATAAAATTTTATAACAACTTTCTTTCCGTGTAGGTCCTTCTTTATACCTAAAGAAAAAATTGGGTCAAATTTGACGTAGATTTTGACGTATCGTCAAAGGCATTATTCGGCCCCTTATTACCTGCAGCTTTAAAAATAGGTCAAATCTGACATAAATTTTGACCTAATGTAAGGGCCATTATTTGGACGTTTATGACCTATAAGTAAAAGAAAAAGTCAAATTACATATAATAGATAGATAGATAGATTTCGACGTAATTCAACAGACGCTTGTAGGACTCTTTTTTACCCGTAGGTCAAAACTGCCTTTAAAATTGACCTGAATTCTGAGGACAGGGGTGGTCAGAAGAGTTGTCTCGTCTAATCTTAACCTGTAAGTCAAAACTGTCCTTAAAATTGACATAAATTTTGAGAAAAGAGCAGGTCAGAGGGAATTTTCTTGTCAATGTTTGACGTTTAGGTCGAAACTGACCTTAAAATTGAACTTGATTTTTATGTACGGGTACCATCCCTTGAAGGATCCTAATCAAGTTGCTTTTTGATGAATAGGTTTAAAAATATGTCAAATTTGACCTATGGTCACAATACTTTAAAGAATCCTTATGGAGCTTCTCTTTGACCTGTAGGAACCAAATTTTGAAGAAAGTGTAAGACAAATTTTTTTGTCAATTTTTGTCCTGTAGGTTAAAACTGCCCTTAAAATTAACCTACATTTTGAGGACAAAGGGAATCGTTTGTCAATTTTTGACCAGTATGTAGGTAAAAAATCTGGAAACAGCAGCGACGGCGTAGATATCATTTTGTAATATAGAGAGATATATATATATTTGTGTACTGAAGGGGGAAAATTGGGTTGAGGATGAGCTCCATCCTTTCCGCCAAGCGGCATCTTTTTAATGTAAAAGATAGTCAACACTTAATTCAACGGTATTTTAATCACACGAAACTTTATAAACACAAGAATATAACAGTAATCAAAGAACAATTAATTATAACACAAATACAGACGCGCACTTCTCTGTAGCAAAGGTTTATTTAACACTGCCCCTTCCACGAACCGACGCCAAGTCACCGTCTTTTGATGCAAGGCTCCCGCTGGCAGGCCCATAAACTGCTGCTACCTGCGTCTCTTATATTCCGGCATATACATATATCTTCTCCCTATATTACAAAAATATATCGCTGTCGCCGTTGTCTCAAGATTCCATCCCCCCTCTACCCCCCACTCTTAGATCACAGGGCAAACATAACTTCAAAATTCTCCCTTCCCTTCTACCCCTATTCACAGGTCACAAGGCAAACATAAAAATTCAGTGCCCTGAAGTTGACCACAAATAGCTATAGTGTATTTAACATAACTTCTTTTCATATACGAACATAACCTCAAAATCAGGTGAAAGATCATCACTCTGAAGTTGGCCACAAGTGGCTATAGTTTATTTAACATAACTTCCTGTCATAGACGAACATAACCTTAAAGTCATGTCAAAGATCATCGCTCTGTAGTAGGCCATAAATAGCTATGGTGTATTTAACATAACTTCAGGTCATAGACGAACATAACCTCAAAATCAGTTCAATCGCTCTGAAGTTGGACTCAAATGGCTATGGTATATTTAAAAGTAGAGTAGAGGGGGGTAATGTAGTGCACTGGCTTTACCGACTAAACGAATGAATTGAATTACTTGCCGTTGGTATGGTAGGTTTAAAGTATCAAAGTATATTAATGTATATCATTTTGGCTTTATTGTGCTTCTTCTAAAAGAAGTTGTGGCGTCACTTCAAAAACACTAGATTTCGAAACCATATTTCCGTTTTTAGTGACTTGAAGAAAATGTAAGGCTTGTTAAAAAAGTATCTGGTAAGAGAGCGTTTACAAATTACGTAACGCTAAATTTTTGAAAATTTTGACCATCCATCCCCCATGTAATACACTGTTACATACATTAGCGCCACTTTTTCTGCTGTACATAACAAATAGCTAGACCCCCTCCTCCCCTTTATAATGTTACGTAATTTGTGAACGCTCCCTAAGTGCTTTTTCCATGTAAAATTTACTTCTGAACACAAATTTAGTATTGTTTTGACGTTTAATTTTGTTTTTATTGAGATATTGAAGTCAACGTGAAGAAAGTGCTTAGGGGCATTTTAGTGCACGGGGTTGGGGGCAATGTAGTGCAATTATACAGAGTACCGTAAATATGTATTATTTAACCATGTTTTCTTTTTGTAAATTTTTGCAGTTTTCTTTCAGTTTTATCTAACACAGGACCAAAGAAATCTCTAGTTTATAGTGCTGTTCACGAGACGAGATGATACCATGCAAAGTCTCGATCTCGTCTCGGTTTTTACATGCAAAGTCTCGTGGGCATCACTACTAGTTTATAGTTTTTTAAGTTTCTTATGTTCCTAATGTTATATCTAATAAAATAAAATCGTTTATAATGTTTTCTCTGCTTTTTATTTCACTAATAAAGTGGTGCACTACATTGCCCCACAAAATTTAGAATGTCGAAAAAAGTGCCTTCAATTTTTTGGATATAGAAAAGCTCCATCTACATCTACAAAAAAATAATATACACCATAAATATAGCTAGAAGCATTGTCTTTCCAACGAATTTTTATTGATCAAAATTGGTTAAAAATTGCGACCACAGGAGTCTTCAAAAGAAAAGTGCACTACATTACCCCCTTCTACTCTATATTTATCAATCCCTATAATATAAAATCATTTTGTCGTCGCTGATTTAGAAAGTTCTAAGAGCTCCCTGTAGTATATTTAAGGTAACTCCAGGTTAAAATATACGTCAATTGTGACCTATTTTATTCTACAGGTCAAATAGAAACCCCAAAATCCTTTATAAAGGGTCGTTATCCTAGGTCAACATTTACGTTGAATCTGACCTATTTTTTAACCTATACGCCAAAAAAGAGACCCCCTTTTAAAGGTCTTTCCTTTACGTTAAAATTTAGGTCAAATTGGACCTATTTTTAGACCTTTAGGTTAAAAAATAAGTCAAATTTGAATTAAATTTTAACCTAGGGTAATAGACCTTTTTAGAACTGTTCTTTGAGAGCAATAGTATATTTAAGGTAATTCTACACAACACATATTGTGGGCCGTTATTTTACTTCAAAACAAAGGCCAATTTTTATCTATTTTTTAAAATACAGCCAAAAAGAAGTACTATAATGACTCTAAAAGGTGTTACCCTAAGTCAAAATTTTTGTCAAATTTGACTTATTGTTAACCTACAGGTCGAAAAATTCTTCAAATTTGACCTAAATTTTGACTTAAGGGAATGACCCTACTAGGAGACCTAATGGGATCGCCCAATAACGACCGTTACTTTTCGTCAAAATCTATGTTAAATTTGATGTATTTTTTACCTCCAGGTCAAAAAGGGTCCTTATAAAGACCTATATATTAAAAGGCCTGTCACATTTAGCCCATCGAGGTCCGCCACATTGAATTACCCATTAATGCCTGCCATAATGCGCAAATTCATTGAATTTGGCTACTACCCCAATTTAAAAATTCAGATTCTTCTTTTAATATTTCCTTTTATCATTTATTGTAACTTATTATGATGCATTTATATTAAGAAAACATGATTTGCAATTTATAAAAATTAAAATAAATATAAGAAATGTAGATAGGCGGTTGGCGCGCAGGGGGGCGAAACCCCCCTAGTATATATATATATATATATATATGTCGTAGGTGAAAAGGAAATATATAAACAAAGATTCATAAACAAAAATTAAGAATCGATTTTCAACTCAAAATACCTGCAATATGATATTATCTATTCGAATTTCATTACAATGTTTATTATTCATCAATCGAGATCAATTATTTGTCTATTCGCCTGGCGCTCTTTGAGCGTTTACCTTAATGCCTAGGCATCAAGCTATATAAAATGACTAAAGAAAGGCGATTAAAAGAATAATTGTCATTTACTTGAACATTTCCCTATTTGCCCGCGTGTAGCTTAAAGCCTAGAAATAAAGCTAAACGACAGATACCAAAATTTTTAAAGTACTATTTTTTACTTATCTTTATGTTATTTGACCTTAGGAGTTCAAAAATCACAATTTTGAAAAATGTCATTCTGTATGTGCCGGTGTATGTAAACATTACATATTTCCATAAATGTCTCGAGATTATAAAAAACGTTTTTTGCCCATACACTACCAGGGGAAATTGTGCGACCGCTACACGGAGAGACCCACATTTGTAAAAATTTCTAAAAATGGTTGCAATGACCGGAAATAAGGGGATTTTTAGCATAATGTACTACAGAATTAGATAAATTTACAAAAGAAATAGATAAATTTGCTACATTAAAATAGCAAGTTTTAATATTTTGTGTAAGAGTTGTAAATGTAGCGAAAATTGATTATAGTTTTCTCTAATTTCATTAGACAAAATCTGACAAATGAAAACATTTTCCACTAAAACCTACTATCCACTGTAGTATTTTTTGGTAAGCAAGTGTGGCTAGCGAGTTGTCGTGCGTGCAGTTGTGTATTAGTGTATTAATTAACCGCGTCTATACATATAAGTGTGTGTGTCTGCGTATGTAAAAATCCTTCCAGTTTATCACCATTAGTCAAGAATTGACGGGAAACCGGCGATAAAAATCCGTATTTTTTCTTTCACTCTTTCTTTCTGCATTTACAAACGACTGCAGTAATTTTACGTACACAATATTTCTGAGTTTACTACAATTGTTTAGAACTATTGGACGAAATAGTAAGAAACTTTGCTAATTTGGTGAACATTTGTCGGATTAGTGACTTAGTGTAGAAAATAGTAAAAAATACAAAAAGTCCCCTTATTTCCGGTGGTTGAAATGTGAAAATAGTAAATTCTAGTGTGATTTTATACAAAAATTAATAATCTCGGTCTCTCTGTGTAACACTACGCGAGCTTTTAAAAAATACACTGGCACAAAAACAGTGATAACTCCGTCAAAAATGAAGTTAGATGCTTCTTTTTAATTGCATTGGAAATGTTATTAAATTTTTAATAAAATAACACTATTTTCATTTGCATTGCATAAATAGGAAGCAAGATATTATGTTATAAATACAAAAAAATAATTCTATTTTTTTTAATTTCTTACTCTGACTTTGACTTCTGGCAAAATTTAGAAAAGGGGTTTCTGAGATATTACAAAAAAAGTCGTACCGTGCGAAGCGAAATTTTCAGTCATAGATTTCTCTAATTCGCCGTCGATTCAGTTGCGTGGCTGTGAAAGTCTAGGTCGAAAATGAATTTTATTATGTAAACTCTTATTAGGATCCACTTTTTAAATATAATTATATAATAAATTAATTTAAAAAGTGGATCCCAATAAGGATTTGCTTGGTAAAATTTATTATCGACCCTGACTTTCTCATCCACACAACTGACTCGGCGGCGAATTAGAGAAATCGATGATTGAAAATTTTGCTTCCCACGGTACGACTTTTTTTGTAATATCTCGGGAACCCTTTAATATTTTTTGCTGTTCTTGGTCTCTATTTAAAGCTTAGTTTACAAAAAATAGTGTGTAAAAGCAACAATTTTTTTCATTAACTTTTCTAAATTTTGCCAGAAGTCATAGTTAGGGTAAGAAATTAAAAAAAAATATAATTATTTTTTTGTATTTATAACATGATATCTTGCTTCCTATTTATGCACTGCAAATGAAAATAGTGTTATTTCATTAGAAATTTAATAACCTTTCCAATGCAATTAAAAAAGCATCTAACTTTATTTTTGACGGAGTTATGACTGTTTTTGTGCCAGTATATATTTTAATAGCTCGAAGTGTTAGCGGTAGCAGAATTTCCGCCGTAGTGTAACTTAAAAAAAATGTTAGGACACCTATAAATATTTTTCAAAAATTTTGTAGAGTTTTCTTAAAAGCATCTTTTCAGCCCTAATTGAACAGTTTTCGTTTATATTAACCGGAGATATTCAACTTTTAAAAATCTAAAAATTTTGGAAACTAAGACTTTTCTGAAAATTTTGTTGAAAAATGTAGAATTAACTGTAAAAGTATCATCACCAACTTGTAGAGCATTAATAAACGCTTCGATTGACCTATTTTTAAATATGATTTGATCATAAATTTCGAAATTATTGGTATTTTAAAAATAACCAAAAATTGTGGAAAATAAAATTTTCTCTACTTTTTTGTTTGAAAACTTTTCTTTAACTATTAAACTATTATAACTATCTAGTAGGGTATTAAAAAATACATTGATTTATCCAAAATTTAATCACTTTGACCTCATTTATGAATAGTTAGGCATATATTTCTAATTATTATTATATCTTTATGAGGAAGCAAAGTGTTCATGAAATGAGCACCAAAATTACAACAAAAATATACAACTTGTCAGCGGTTTTTCTTTTTGAAATAAATGATGGAGTCAATTAATTATTATAGGACTGTGTATAATGGTCCCATAATTCAAAAGGAAGTTGAAGTAAGATCACTTCTAAGCTTGTGTGGCTATGCGGTATGCGTATTTTACTTGTGTTCTCGTGGTCTACGATTCGATCCCCCGTACGTGCGAGATTTTTCAATCTTAGTTCTAAAGCGCGTCCCACACTTAAACTTTTCTGGTATCCGACACGACACGACGTGCCCCCTCCACTGACACAATGAAGGGGAAGTGAGTGGTGCTCACTCATATAATTCATAGTAGGCAGTGTAAAGTTTTTTGTTGTATTAATTAATCAAATCAAAAGTATACATAATAATTAATAGGAAATTTTTGTTGTTGAAGAAGTAATTGAAATAATTTTTATAATTTCAGAGGTTGTGTCAGTTATAGTAATATTGATATACCATTATAAAACGAGTTTTTGTTATTATAAATTATAGTTTGTAAAAATCAATATGTATATATGTATATTAATGTACAATTTTAATAATTATATTTAATTATACATCTTTTCAATTGTCTTTTTAATTGTTATTGTTAATTAATAAATAAAATGTTTAAATACATAATTATGATCTGAAATATATAGGTTATAATGTGAGAAAAAGTTATTTAGAGTAAATAAGTTAAAATTATATATTTATGTTGAATAAAAGTAATTTAATTTTATTTAAATCCACTTTAATTTAAATATTCGTGATAGAGATAATAATAATTTTTCTAAATTTAAATAAGTGTAAATTTAAATATTGAAATTAGTACTTTTAGTTCCAAGTAATGAATAAGTTAATTGTACCAAAATTATTAATAGTAAAAATTAAAGAATATTAATTTAATGAATGAGTGACCAGAGAAAAAATAACATAACCTATAAAATTAACTTATAAATTAGTCATATTGACGATGACAGGAATATTTTTATACAACTAATTGAATCATTTAATTTATATTAATTATCAATAACTGAATTGTAACATTAGCAATTAATCAAATTCTTATGATAATCCAGTCACATTTTATCAATTCAAATTTAAAGGAAATACCCACACTGTGTTAGTGACAGTTTATAATTTTTTAATTTATTTGCTGAATATTTTGTAGATTCTGGAAAAATTAGATTTATATTTGAAGTACTACATGTATTAATTTATTTACTTTATTTTATTTTTATATAAAAATATTTCATTCATGTAGAAAAATAAATATTTTATTCAATAATTGCATGTTTCTTAATATTTAATTTTTATGAAGAATTTTATCAAAATTTTTAATAACAATTGAATTCTTTTGGCAAATTTTAAAAAAAGATTGTAAAAATAAATGCAATTTTCTGTCATTTCATTTAAAATTGTATAAAAAATAATTGAAATTCTGCGATAAGTTTTGTTATTTATGAAAATAATTCAATTTATTCTCGCAACAAATTTTATTAAAATTTTTTTTAAAGAATTGAATTCCTGTCAAGAATTTTATTTGTGAAAATATTTGAATTCCGGAGAAAAATATTATTATTTATTAAAATAATTAATTTCTTGTGAAGAATTTTATTCAAATTTTTTTAAATAGTTGAATTTTTCAGAATTAAAAAAAAATTTTTTAAATAATTGAATTCCTGTAAAATTGTTTATTTTTGAAAAAAATTTATTAAAATTTCTTAAATAATTCAATTGTTTCGAAGAATTTTACTTTTTTAAGAATAATAATTGAATTGTTTAGAAAATGTTTACAAACATTTTTGTCAATAATTGTATTCCTAGGATGAATGTTGTATTTTATGAAAATAATTGTAGTTTATGATTTCTAACGAAGAATTTTATTAAAATTTTTTTAAATAATTGAACTTCCATAAAAAAATGTATTATCTGCGCAAATAATTGAACTATTTGCAAAGTCTTGTAAAGAATGTTGTCAAAAATTTTTAAAATAATAGAACTTTTAAAATAATTTTATTTAAATTTTTCGAAATAATTGAATTTCTTACAACTTTTTTTTCAATTCTCTCTATTGAAAAATTAAAAATACTTGAATTTGTGCGAAGAAATTTACAAAAAATTGGTAAGTAATTGAATTCCTCTTAAATTTTTATTACAATTTCGTTTAAATAGTAGAATTCTTTTGGAAAAATTTTTTAAGTCAGCAGATATTAAAAATAATTGAAATTTTGACGAGGATTTTAAAATATTTTTCAACATAATTGAATTTATGCGAAGAAGTTCATCACTTTTAAAAATAATTTAATTTTTGTAATTAGTTGTTCTTAAAATTTCTATTTAAATTCAAACAAAAAAGACACAAAAGTTCAGAATTTTCTTATAAATTCTAAAAATTTAATTTTTTCCAGTACTTTTAATAAAAATCCCTGACTTGTGGCAACCCTGTTTAAACAATATTTAAAAGTTACAAATATATCTGACAATTGTGAATTAATTAGCAACTTATCAGGAACCCATTTCTACATTTAAAGAAGTCACACTGAGGTAAGTATCAATGTAATTATTATTTTTTAAAAATATGCTTCCTTCTTTCTCAAATAGGATTAAGACTAATTTTCGATCACATTCATTATTGCATTAAATTTGATTCTCCTTTTTGATGGTACTATTTTTCTGAATTCTTCGACTATTATTTTTTCATAACCGTTTAATTGTACGAAATTATTTTCCTCGTGCAATAATGCATTTTGAAGAAGATCCTCCATCTGATTATTAGAAGCAGCCAATTTTTGAAATTCATCATCATAAACATCACGAGGCTTCTCCATTTCCAAATTATTAGCGTTTACTTCTACTTCGTCTGCTACTATAAAGTTTCAAAGGGAAATATTTTTTACAAGTTATTTTCAAAGAAGAACATTTTATTTAAGCTTACAATTATAGACTATTTAACAAAACAATTTTCTGAAATTCTTTGTGAATTCCCGATTTTTCTGAATCTCAAAAAATGTTATAAACAATTTTGCAAAAATTTATAAATCTATTTTTGAAAAACTTATATTTTTTTATTGTAAAATTTCAGCAAAATAACTTCTAATTTCCCTTATTGAAAGTTTTAAATGTTTTTTGTCAATAATTTATAATTTTTTAATAGAATAAATACCTACTTCTTTTTCACTGCGAATTATTATTTTTTTATTGTAAAAATAATCAAAACAATTTGTAATATATAAAGTAAACAAATAAATGCCATTCAATTAGATGAAAATTACTAATTTGATTGTTCTATTTAGATCTACCCATACTATTTAGAGATAATTAAACAGGGTGTCTAGCGATTCTTTAAAAAAAATTCAAGGACTTTTTAAGGTTTTCAAGGTCTAAAATATTTTTTTTCAAGGTCCATTTTAATGGTAGTAATTTTCAAAATATTTGTTATTTATAATCGAGTATAATAGAGTAAATCATATGTAAGGTGTAATCAATAGTTTCTACTAACTTATAATAGAGTAAGTTTTGTTTATTAGTTTTCCTCAATAAGTGTATTGCAAGTAAATTTTTACTAACTCTCTAAATTTGAATTAATAAAAATTATTACTAATTTCATTTATTGACTGACTTTTTGCTTTTGAATTATTAATTTTACTATTAAATAATCATTTATACTAATTTTTTAATGAAATTTACTAATTAAAAAGCAAAAATTCTGTCACTAATTCCAATTAGAAAACATTTTTACTAATTCAAATTTAGAGAGCAAGTTTTGTAGCTTGAATTTTTAGAAGTAACTGAAATAAAAAAAAATTCTCGTGAAAATTTCAATTATTTTTATAAAAAATAAAATTCTACTTGGAAATTTAATTATTTTCAAAAAATTCATTACAATATTTGACAATAATTTCAATTATTTAAAAAAAATTCATTACAATTCTCGAAAAAATTTTAATTGTTTTCAAAAAATTTCCCTTAATTCCATAATTTTCAACTTAATTTTAATTAAATTCTTAAACAAATTAAATTTTTTTAAAAAAAGGTTCGTAAAATTATTTACAAAAATTCAATCATTCTCATAAATAATAAAATTTTTCAGTAAAAATTAAATTATTTCTTAGTTTTAATAATTTCTCCGAAACAAATTCAACTATTTTTATAAATACTGAATAAGTTTTCAAAATTTACAATAAAAAAGAGTTTTAATAATTGAAATTTTGTAAAATTTAATTGAAAATAATTGATTTTTCCAAAGTGTTTTATAAAAATTTTTGAAAATCAACTTTTGAAGAATTTTAATTGCAAATTTTAAAAATCATTGATTTCTCAAAAATTTTTATGAAAAATCTTCAAATGTAAGTTGAAAAATATAATTTATTTAATTATATTAATAATAAGAATTATTTATTATTATTATTGAAAATAATATATAATTATTATATATAATTTATTGATAAAATAATAGAAATATATAAAATATCTATTTAAGAAACATCAATCAAAATTGTTTTTAAATACATAATTGAATTTTTTTTGGAATTTCTATTAAAATAATTTATATAAAAATTATTGAATTAATAAAGAAATTTTTTTTGAAAA
The DNA here is from genome assembly GCF_015476425.1 of Leptopilina heterotoma. NCBI lineage: Eukaryota > Metazoa > Arthropoda > Insecta > Hymenoptera > Figitidae > Leptopilina > Leptopilina heterotoma. Next base: position 441,641 of record NW_025111012.1, read on the forward strand.
TAATTTAAAGTTTGTGAAGAATTTTTTTAAAAAAATTTTGTTTAATAATTAAATTCTTTCGGGGAATTTTATTAAAATAGTAGAATATTGAAAACCATCGAAATAAGAAAAATTTTTGAAAATAATTGAATTTCTGCAAAGAATTTAATTAATTTTTAAAATAATTGAATTTTTTTCATGAATATTTTTATTTATGAAAATAACTGTATTTTTAAATGTTTTATTTAACTTACAGTTGCTTATAACACATATACACGTGAATGCAAGGGAGTTTCGCACATAAACTCAAAATTATAAAGGTTAAGCCGGACGAGTAGATAAAATCGTAGTAAAAATATTAATAAAACGCTTAATTAATACTATGTTTTTTGACGCTAAGACATTCAGCCAATAATCACTCGAGGGAACATTATTACTACAATCGTTAATAAAAAGAGGAGCAAGTAAATGACTACACGCAGGGCATGAATTCAAAATATGAAACAAAGAATCATCTTCCAACTGACAAGCGGTACAAGTTACATTGAGGTGAAAGGAATATTTTTTCTTATTTAAAACAATTCTCGTGATATGACGATTTAAAAGTCTAATTTGTGCAAAAATTTTCTTATAAAAAATGGGTAATCTTAACTTTAAATAATTTTGAACACCGTGATGCAAGGAGAGCAGGGGGTAGATTTCAAGACTCTTCGACAGCTTAAGACATTCAAAATCGCGATTTTTCAAATAAAAGGAAAATTTTTCTAATATAAGTTTACTGTCTACTCTCGAAGAGGTTGGACCCAACCCGTTCCAAACGTCCAGAAGACCACAGGGCTCCAGAAAGTTAGACTTTAACTGAATCATCCAATTAAATTTATTTTCCGGATTACTCTTAGCTAATTTTATTAGCCTCATTAAGCATTTCTTGGGGTACCGAGAGTCTTCCATTGAAAGAATCTTGTTTAACCAAGAAAGAGTATTTTTAAGAATCAAATAAGCAAGATGCAAGGAACCCGTCTCAATTCTAACTGCATAATTGGGAGTACATATGGGGAGATTCAAAAGTTTCTTAAAGAAAGAGAGCTGCACAGTTTCAATCAGATCCAAAAAGTTTAAACCCCATATTTGAAAACCATAACTTAGAATACTTAAAGCCAAACTTTGAAACAGATTAGTGCACGTTGTCCAAGTTTCAGTTTTGACGGAATGAATGGTCCTCAGGACTGAGCCTACTGCGGTATTCGCCACGCTTATAGCCCTCCTTGCTGCGGGTTTAAAAGAACATGAATTATGAAATTTAACTCCCAAATAAACATAATCCTTGACAACCTCAATGTTACTTTCACCAAATTTAAAGAACTTAAACTTTTTAGCCTTTGAGTTACCTGATTTAGAAAAAATAACTATTTTAGTTTTTTCGGTGTTAACAGTCAATTCATTCAACTCACAGTATTTATAGAGTACATTTAGTTTCTTATTAAGTTCCAAGGGGGAATCAGCAAGCAAAACATAATCGTCAGCATACCCAGACATTTGAATTTCAGTTGAATTATCAACTGAGATTCCTCTACAGCCATGATTGATAAAATAATCTTCCATATCTGATATGAACAGTAAAAACTCAAGTGGACTAAGAACTTCTCCTTGGAGAACTCCACGCGTAACATTTGTCATTTGGGTTGAACCTTCGTGCGTCATAATACAAGTCCGTGCCTTCAAATAAAAATCTTTCATAATGTTGATCATTTTAGAACTAAGACCTAGAAAATATAATTTATTCCACAACAATTGATGAGAAACGGATGGGAAAGCCCCTTTAAAATCTATAAAAATAGCATAAACTACTGCCCTCGGGTGAGACAAATGAATTTGTAAAATAGACATAAGGTTAAATAGATTATCGCGGCAACTTCTACCCTTTCTAAAACCTGCCTGAGATTCTGGAATAAGATTTAAGGACTCAACCCAAGAAATAAGTCGATCATTTATAACCTGGGTAAAAATTTTGGCTATACAATTTATCAAAGTTATTGGCCTGTAGTTCTCTGGAATTGAAGAGTCTCCTTTCTTAAGAAGCATAAAAGTAGTTAGGTTGCCCCAGTCTTTTGGAACTCTTTCACATTCCAAAATTTTATTAAACAGGTGATTCAAATATAGGATCCAATTCTGAGGCAGGTTCTTAAAGAAACTATAATCAACCCCATCCAAACCAGGGGCTTTCCCATTCTTACATTTAGCCAAACTCAAAACAACTTCATCAAATGTTATTGATTCATCAAGTTGTGGAATTGAACGTCTCAATATAATTGTCTCTGTAACTGACTTAGGCTGTGGGTAACAATTTTGTAAAAAACGTTGCCAAGTGTCAATGTTTACAATTGATCGTTGGGTAGTATGAGTCCTAGAGCTGTTAATAATTCTCCAAAACTCCGAGGGATTCTTGCAGTGACTCACAGCCTCAATACGATGTAAATCATAGTCTCTCTTCTTCCTTTTAAGAGTTTTCAACAAATTGTATTTTTCTTTATAATAAATTTTTCTCGAAGAATCAAAAAAACCATTTAATTTACACATCTTAAAAGCCTCCGAGACACGTTTTTTCATTAATTTGCACTCAACATCAAACCATGGTTTAAACCTAATACCTTTTCTAGAAAAAGGTTTCTTTGACATATTTAAGTTCAATGCAACCTCTCGTATCGTACTTATGATTGTTAGGTTCAAATTGTCTATATCAAGATTCACATTAGCCACCGCATCTTTCCAAGCCATCGTTGAAAAGTACAAATCTGTATTTTTTGAGTTAAAACGCAGTTTCTGAATATAATTAAATTTCGGCTAAGAATTTTTATAGTTAAGATAATTAAAATATTGACGAGAATTCAACTTAAAACATCAAGGAAATAAATCTCATTTTTAAGAATTTTAATTTTTCAAGGTTTTGTCCTAAAATTCAAGGCGTTTTCAAGGTTTTCAAGAAGCAAAAAAAATTCAATGATATTTTTAAAGGTTTTCAAGGTAGCTGGACAACCTGTTAAACATCCCTTTAAATCATAAATCCTAAAAAATAAGAAATTAATAAATAAAATTAATACTAATTTTTAAACCCCCAATTTTTTTTGTAAATTTCTATAGTTTTGAGTCAGAAGTTGTTTAATTTTTGTATAGTATTATATTTAGTTTTGAAAAAGGAAATATAAGTTACCTTCATCATTATTCTTATTAAACTCTAAACCATCAAATTCTCCTTCTTGTTCTTCTGCAAATGCATTGTTGGATGATTTAATTTTCATATTTCATTTTTTAGCAATAAAGAAATGTATCAAGTTTGTTAATTAAACAATTAACAAATAATTATAAATAAATAAATATAAATTATAAATAAAAAATAATTAATTAAATTTCGTATTTAACGCAATTTTCACTAAAAAAATTTCTTGATTTGAATTCCTATTAAAATCAATTTTAAAGACATTATTAGAAACAATATTTGGTTTTTTAATTAATTAGTATAAATATAAATTATTAAATTAAAAATAAAATTCTATAGAAATAATTGAATAAGAGATATAGAAATCTACTTCAATGAAAATTTTGGTTTTCTCGGGAATTATTATTAAAAATGTTAATCTATATTAAAAATTTGTTTGTTTTTCTAACTGCATTGACTTCTAATAACTTTTTTAAAGAATAAATTATCAGACATTTACTTTTTTCTCAACTTGTAGCGATTCTGATAGAAAAAATAAACATAACCTATAATGTTCCCCTTTTTGTAAAAATACGTTTTCAAAGTTCTATAGCTTAAAATATATACAAGTATATTTTTATAGCTTGCATATACATACAGTTAAAACAATTAAAATAACATTCTATCATTTATTTGTGCAATACATTTATAAAATTGGCTAGATATGCATTCGTGTGATGTTTCATTTCTTCGCCAACAAAACTTTTATAATACAGTAATGAACTTTTAAAACTTACCACTTTCTTCTTCATCGCAAATAGAAGCATATTTTTCGGCAATTTCATCCCAAACTTTTTGTTTTTTTACATTATTTCTATAATCATCGAGCTTTTTGTTATATAGAATAGGGATTTCTCGACTAAGGCCATAAGTACTATATTTCTATCCATACTAGGAAACTCTTCATCCATCATTGTAATGAATTAAATTTATATCAACTGAAAAAGCTTCCAAGTAAAATGAATTTAATAATGTAAATAACTAGTGTTAATAATTATCGAAGAAATGTTACACTCATTCATAGATTGTGTCAGTACGAATTCTTAGGTTGAAAGGCAAAGTGGCATTCACACTGCGTATGCATCGAATAAAGGCGCACTCACAGCTAGTAGGCAGCAATACAAATTTGAATTTACTGTCTCTTTCACTCTAATTGACTTTCTCTCTTACTCCAATTACTGCCTGCGCAGGCAGGCAGAGCTGTGAGTGCTCCATAACTATTCCTTATTGGTTTTCAACATTTTGTCCAATTTGAAGAATGGTGTTGAAAATTATCTATTTATAACTATATATAGTCTAACCTTTCATTGAACATTTTTGTTTACTTTTTGATCAATAGAACAGCTTTTGCAACCCGATCCAATTTTTCTTATTGTCATTTTTTAAGTTATGTAAACTTTATTTTTGTGTAAAATTGTTATTCGTATAGTGTAACATGGACATAGTTCCTGCTTTACATACTTCTTTGACTCTTTTAAGAATATTAAGAAAATATATTGAATTAAAAAAAAAGAAGAAACATTTGCGCAGATGGTGGGTAAAACCACATATTAAAGTAAATGTGCGAAATAAGTATGGCGCATTCACAACTCTTTTTGCGTATTTCAAGTCTCAGGATCATGAAGAATTCCATAAAGTGTATCGAATGACTGTTAAACAGTTTGATGAATTATATGAAATGATTAAATCCAGTATTAAAAAATCGGACTTTCTTCGAGAACCTATAGATCCTGAATTAAAATTGGCAGTTACTTTACAGTAACTATTTTTAAGTACTTTTTATTATTTTGTTAGCATTCTTTAAAATTACGTTTCAATTTATTATTTTAATGGAAACTTAAATAAAAACACGACAATAATATTTTAATATATTACAGGCTTGGAAACTCATCTACTAAAATCTACTATTTACTATTTTTGCTTTCTCGTGAGGAAGCTTTGTAGTCGTTTAATTTAAAAAAGTTTTAAAAATCCTTTTAACAAATTTCCTTCTATATGGGACTATGTTATATAAGACCCTGAACAATTGTCCGGATGTATGTGTGTGTGTGTGTGTGTGTGTCCTTCCTTTTGCGAACACTATAACTCGAAGAGGTTTTAACGAATTTGTCTAAAATTTACCAGGTATATTTATCATAAGAATATCTCAAAATGGATGGACTTTAAAAAATTCTCAGAAAATTTTTTTTTTACTTTTATATAAAAAAATTTTTTTAGTTGGTTATTTAAGTTAATATATAATAAAATCTTATTCTTTGCATCAAGACGAATCGATTATAGAAATTATAGAATTAATTACAATTAAAGTTGAAAAATTCACTTTTTTACTAAAAATTTGTGAATCATGCTTCCTCCACGAGGAAGCAAATTTTTTGCTTATCGTACAGAGGAAGTAAAATGTTCATGTAATGAACATCTCGATTTACAACTTGTTTTACATTATGATATTACTTTGGTTCGAAAGAAATAAATTATTTTAAGTTTAATTTAATTTTTGCAATATAATTCAATTCTTCTAGATTATAATAAAATTCTTTCAAAGAATTAAATTACAGTAAATTAAATTACAGTAGAGACTCCATTATCCGGACAAATTTAAAATTAAAATTCTTTTTTTAATATAAAGTTTATAAGGTCTCAAGCCGTTAATTAACTTCTATTTTAAATTTATTTACACGAAATGATGCGTTTTAAAGTGTTCTAATTATTTTAAGAAAATGTTTATGTAAATATTTTGAAATATTTCTAACTAAATATTTAGTAATGTTGACTTTAAAAGTTTTAGTTAGTTTCAGTCTTATTTTAATACATATGTAAATAAATACATAAAATTATGAATCAAAAATTTGTTTAATTCGTACTTTACTCGATTATCCGGACAAGTGCCTGCATCCATTAGTCCGGATAATGGAGTCTCTACTGTATTTACATAAAGAATTTTTCGAAAGAATACAATTATTTTTAAAAAAATTGTAATAAAATCGTTCTCAAGAATTATCAATTATGTTCATAAATAATAAATTCTTTTGAGGAATTAAATTGTTTTCAAATAAAAAGGCACACAGATATTTAATAATTATTATCAACAATTTTAATAGAATTCTTTGTAAAATTTAAATATTTTCAATAACTTTTCTCAATTCAATGATTTTTAATAGTAACTATCTTCATAAGATTTCCAAACAGAATTCAATTATTTAAAAAATTCTGTGTAAAAATTTTATTCTTAAGAATTTAATTTTATTAATGAATAATAAAAATTTTGCAGGAATTTAATTATTTAAATTAGAATTTGCATGAATTTAGTTCAAAGAAATCTATTATTTAAAATTTTTTATGAAATTCTTCGAAAAAGTTAAATAATTTTTATAAATACTTAAAGTCGTCGCAGTAATTCAATTTATTAGGGGGATAAGAAGAAAGTAAAGTTTTGATAAAAATGAGAACAAAATCAGCAAAATAAAATTTGGAATGGAATTTTTGTCAGTTTTGCGAAGTATCTAAAACGAGTTTTTTTGGTCGTTAAGTTTAATTTTGTGATGGCTACTTTTTAATACTTTTTAAAATTACTTATCTAGTGCAAAGTCTGATATTATTTAGTTGAATGTAGATGAAGTACTGGTGAATTAAGATTATTTAAAGTTTATTAAACCTATTAACATACACTTAAAAAAGTATTGTACATTTACAAATATATTTCAGTTATAAAAAATTCTTTTTTTGTAGTTTTTTAGCACATGGTGACAGTGTTTCTACGCTATCAAAAATGTACTTCATAGGACTGTCTACACTATACGAAATTATAAGTGAAGTATGTGAACAAGTATGGAATATTTTGTCACCAATATATCTGCCAGAAAGGCAAATTGCAGATTGGATTGAAATAGGAGAAAGGTATGAAAATCGTTGGCATTTTCCTAATTGTCTGGGGGCACTAGATGGAAAACATATAAGAATTAGTAAACCCCCACGATCAGGTTCAGCCTTTTTCAACTACAAGAAGTATTACAGCTTCGTATTGATGGCAATCTGTGATCCAGAATATCGTTTTACTTGGATTGACATAGGGGACTATGGTAATTACTTGTTTCGTCAAAAAATTTTTTTTTATTAAAATGTGTAATCAGGTTTGACATATATTAGAAAATTCTGGAAAAAGTAAGAAAAAGTGAAAATGTTCAGAAAAATCTGAAAAAGTAAGAAAATATTTAGAAAAGTATAGAAAAAATATTAAACTTGTACAATTCCAAAGAAAATTTTCGTTTTCAATGTCAATTAACCTTTAAAAATATTTTTAAAAAAACATTAAATTTTTGAAGAAATATTATATTCTTTTTGAATTTTTTTCATTTACTTAAAAGATTGAAATCACCATGATATTTAATGCAAAACTGTTTACTAGTTATAAATAGCAAACTTAACAAATTTTCTATTTCTGGCTGAAGTTTTTTAAAGTAATAAAATTTTTGGAGTTAAATTGATTACTTCTCTATTGGCTATTTGTCCCACTAAAAGGACCAGAAGCCATTTAATCAAAAGAAATAAAGAGAAAGATTAAATTTATGACTTCGAAATTATTTGAAGAATAATTCTATGCAGACATTTAAAAAAAATAGAATTTTCGAAGAGTTGGGGAGCAAGTCAAAAAATGGAGACAAACATCCTAAGTATAATGTTTTAAGGACTACACAAAAATCGACCTATCTCTATTCAATTTGAAAAAATTTATTAATTTATTATCAATTTACAATTCTAAATTTTTCATTTAATAGACTTTTAGCGTAACTAAGATGACTTTTGATTTTTATATTTTCTGTAAGAAAACATTATTAAAATATTTAAATCACTTAATTGTGACAAATATCTATCATATAACAAGATTTCTTTATATCTTTATTTGTCAAAATAAAGATCATTTGTAATTGCTTTTTAATACGTGAGACATAATAGTTATACATAAACAGTTACTTTTTTAAAAGTATATAATTTTTAAAAAAAACCTTTTTTCATTTTTGAACTTTGAATTTTGAGAAAGCTGTAATTATTAAATAAATAAGTGGATAATGTAGGTCTCTAAATTCCTATATTAGTCTCGTTTAATTAAAAACAAATTGTTTCAAATATAAAAACATTTTTATAAAAAGTTAATTTTTACAAAATTTGTTTCAAAATTAATTGTAGTGGGAAAAGTCATCTATTTCTTATTCGCGACATAGGAAAATATGAATTTATCAAGATTTGAAAACTTGCTACTCAATTACGTTTATATTTTTTATAATTATTTGAATTTATTTGGATTAAGGGCATTCAAATCCTGCAAACATAAATTATTAATATTTCTATTTTTTTTAAATACAAAATAAATGTTGATATAATTACGGGAAATTATATTATATTACACTATACTATATTTAAAGAAAAAATATTGCAGGATCTTTGAATGATGCAAGTGTGTTCAATGCTTCGGGATTTGGTCAAGAATTAGAAGCAGGAAGATATCCTCTTCCTGAAGGAAAACCTTTATCAGGAATGAATGAACAAATTCCGTATTTCTTCATCGGAAATGAAGCATTCGGTTTACGATCATATTTAATGCGACCATACTCGAAGCGATATTTAAAATACGATGATCAAAAATTATTTAATTATCGGTAAGTTCTATTTAAGTTAAAACATTTCTAAAATATTTTTAAATAACAACTTTTACAGTCTGTCCCATGCTCGAACGATAATTGAAGATACTTTCGGCATACTTGTAACCGTTTGGCGAATTCTTCAAACAACACTAAGCTTCAAGTTACGAACTTCAATTCTGATTGTGAAATGCTTGTTGTGTTTGCACAATTTTCTATTGTCGAAGGAATCGCAAGAGCCGGAAGAAAATAGGAAGTATGCCACTGAAAAGTTGATGCAAAAAATTAGAGAAAATTACAAAAGCAATAAAAGTAGTAATGAAGATTTTGGAAGAAAAGAAGACGTAGAAGACGTAGATGATGATGATGATGAAGAATATGTAGTAGGAGGAAATGACGATGATGATAATGATAAAGGGAACCGACAAGAAAGAATTAAAATCCCAAGAAAAGTTTGTTCAGAAAGTCAAAAAATAAGGAACATACTATGTGCATATTTTGCAAAACAAAATAATTTGATGTAATGAGATGATTTTTGCAAGTACATTGCAATACAATGTTATTTAACAAGGAAAATATTTATCATCGCAGATCATTATGCATGTTGAAAAAATATTTTGATAAAACATCTTTAAGTTATAAATATTAACTTAATCAAGTAACGAATTTTAATACTGTTCATCATATAATATTGTCCGATTGAAGTTTCTTCAATATCTTAATATTACAATTAATATAATTTAAAAGTAGTGTAACATTTAAAGGTTTTTGATAAACATTTTTATAATTTATATACTTTGAAAACAAAAAAAATTTTAAAACAAGTTAAAGAAAAACTTAGTTACAAATGTAAATTAATAAGGAATCCCAGCATCATGCATAACACATTCCATTTGCTCCATTACATATCCGAAGGCCTGTTTCTTCATTGATTTAGGGATTTTTCTAAATAGATTAATCATCTCCTCTTCATAACCATCTTTGAATGTGGGCTGTGATACACTGCTCACTGCAGATTGACTCTGAACATTATGATTATTTAACAGTAAATTTTGTTTTTTGGCGTAGTAATTAGTAGCCACTTTCGTAAATTTTTCAAATGTATTGACAGCCTCTTCAAATTTCAATTCACATTGATCAATGCTACGTTTATTTCTTCTCGCAAAATTATCTTGAGGAGGATGGATATCTGTGCATAAATAAATATATAAAAAAGATATTATTTCTTAAGTTGCATGAGATTTTTAAAATTTAAATTTAGAAAAATTAGAATTCGATATTTCAAGAAATGTGATTATTATTAATATAATAATTAATGCGACTCAGTTATTGAATTATGAAATATTTATTATTGAAACGAACCTCTTTCAATATTTCCTGTTCTAAGGTGCCCTTCTTGGTTTTGATAGTTTCGAGTAACAATGTTATTAAAGTCTGTAGATTTTTTTGATGGCAAATTTGTAGTTACAATTTGCACTTTTCGTTTTACTGGTAATTTAGCTAAAATAGAAGTTGTTGAAGTTTCAGCTTTTTGAGTTTCCTTTTCCTTAAATTTATCCAATTCTATTCGATCTAAAAGTACTTGCACTTCTCGAATTTTGATACTTGATTTCTTTTTTTTCGATTCATTGTTACTACTATCTAAATGTTGTTGCTGATCCTGCTGGTTTTCATGTGAATTTTCACTGTTAATTAACTTCTGGGAAACAAAAGTATTATTATTAGTTGGAACAGTATTATCGTGATGTTTCTGCAGTTTTTCCTGTAATTGATGATCGTCGCAATGGTTTTGGGCAATTCGTTTTTTATCATTATCTGAAACAATAAGTATGTATACAAGTATAGAATAAAAATTAATGTAAACATTATTAAACTTTAACAACTGAATTGTAATGAAGTTGCTCATAGTCATTCCAACTAACAATTGAAATAATCCATTGCATTTACTTTATATTACATGTATTACTATTATTTAGTAATTATACCTTTGATGAATTCTTCCATTTTTCCACCATTGATATCTCCATCTTCATAAGGAAGAGTATTATTTCCATTATCAAGAACGGAAGTTATTGTTTGTTCTGAAAAAGAATACATATTCTTATAACTGAATAAAACTTGAAAAAACATTAGAAAATATTTAACTTCGCTAGAAAAGCGATTTAATATTACATTTACCTGAATTCTGTTTTAATTCTGTCTTTAATTCATGAAAAAGTTCTCGACTTGAAACAGCAGGAGGATCAGCTAGGGATTGTGTAGAAATTACAGTATTATATGAAGAACAACTTGAGATATTACTTGAATCTTCATTGCTTTTAATCGGTCGCTTAACACCACTAAAAAGTAATTGATTATGCAAATAGAATAATATTGTTCTTTTATTTGATTTCATAATCGAAAATAACAAGACTAAAAGAAAATAATTTCTTCATTCAAGAAAACTTGTATTACAACTGACTGTTCATTTTTAATTCATCTTTTCTTATATTCTATACTTTAAGAAAATGTTTTATTAACAAAATAGAAAATTCAATTTATTTTATATACGATAATTTAAAAGTAGAAGTAATAAAGATCAGAATAAAAATATATGAGTAAATTAGACTATAAATCAAACTAAAAAGGAGTTAGAAATAACAGTAAAAATTGTTAGAGATCATGAAGGACATGAAATCTATGCGAAAGGTATGGGGTTTTTAAATTCTTTTGTAAATCTACTATTTGAACGGCCATGATTTGTAAACTTTAAGCTGTAAACGATTTGAAAATTTTATCCATAAGTATGCATAAAAAAATTACATTTGTAAATGAACGAAAAATAAGGAATATAACTAGAAAAAGTTTTTGAGAAAAGTATACCGAATCTGGAATTTTTTAATATATTTTTTTAAATCCACCAAATTTTATCCTTTATATATAATATAACAATGAAATTCATGTATACCTTTTGTTTTTGTCAACATGGCCAATATGTGGTTGCAAAAAGAATAGTTGTTTTTTATATTTATAATTGATATTCTTTCTATCAGCTCGGACAAATCCATCCCTGATACTGGTCCGTTTCGTTTGAATTTCATCGACTGTACAAGTTATACATATTTTTTAGAATATTATTGCTATAGTTTAACAAACAGTATGACGAAGTAAAAGTCTTGATACTTACCAGTAATTGTATTATAACCCATTTCTTTCATAATTTCACAAATTTCATTCCATGCCTCATTCTTTGATTGAAAATTTCGACTGTATTTTTTATCAAACAAACAGACTTTCTTCGCAACATTTTCTATTAAAGATAAAATTTTATGATCTTCACTTCCTGGTACAGGAGATTCCATTTTCAAAATAATTAAATTTAATATTATATTATGGAAATAATAAAATAATGTAAAAGATTTTCAATATTAAATAATTGAATTAGTAACTTAAAAGATTTGATAAGACTAAAAACAAAAACAAATGTGAAGTTAGATTCGAAACACCACTCATTTAATGTACTGCTGCCAACATGAGGTAAATTTTGTTTCACTTTTTTAAAAACTGCCATTGCTCCATTTAAAGAGAAAATAAGTATATTATATAAGTATTATATATTAATAATAAAAAAAATAATAATAGTAATAATAATAATAACAACAATAGTTATACTAATTGTGCAATTGTTGTTCAAAGAAAGGTTAAATTATATAGTTATAACTAGATAATTTTCAACTACATTTTTCATATTGGACAAATTGTTGAAAGCGAATAAGGAATAGTTATTCGATGTATGCGCAGTGGGAATGCGACTTTACCATTTAACCTAAGAATTCGTACTGACACAATCTGCGTGAATGAGTGTAACATTTCTTCGATAATTATTTACACTAGTTATTTCCATTAATAGATTCATTTTACTTGAAAGCTTTTTCAGTTGACATAAATTTCAAAAAATTACAATGATGAATGAAGAGTTTCCTGTTGTGGATAAAAATTTAATACTTATGGCCTTAGTCGAGAAATCTCCCGTGCTATATAACAAAAAGCTCGATGATTATAGAAATAATGTAAAAAAACAAAAAGTTTGGGAAGAAATTGCCGAAAAGTATGCTTCTATTTTCCATGAAGAAGAAAGTGGTAAGTTTCAAAGGTTCATTACTGTATTATTATAAAAGTTTTATTGGCGAAGAAATCAAACATCACATGAATGCATATCTAGCCAATTTTATAAATATATTGCACAAATAAATAACAGAATGACATTTTTATTGTTTTAACTGTATGTATATGCAAGCTATAAAATTATAATTGTATATATTTTAGACTATAGAACTTTGAAAACGTATTTTTACAAAAAGTCGAATATTGTAGGTTATGTTTATTTTTTTCTATCGGAATCGCTATAAGTTGAGAAAAAAGTAAATGTCTGATAAATTATTCTTTAAGAAAGTCATTAATAGTTAATGCAGTTCAAATAAACAAACACTTTCTTAATATAAATTAATATTTATAATAATTTAAATAAAATTGTAAAACTCATTTTTGTGTCAATCTTCTAAATGTGCATTTGATATGTATAATTCATTGCGTGTACCTATATATATAATAAAATATTTTTGGAAATTAATTTACAAATTTTCTTTATAGTTGATGTTTTAAAGCAAAGGTGGACCTCACTCAAAAAACAATTTATAAAGGAACAAAAAAAAAAGGAATAAATATGTTACGACTGGATTAGGAGCTGCAAATAACGATGCGACTATATGGAAATTTTATTCGGGCATGTCTTTTCTCGAACTTCATGTCTAAGAATAATGAATATAATTGAAAATGAGCCTTAATCCTATTTAAAAAATGATGAAAGCATATTTTAAATAATAAAAAATTATATTATTGTTTTTTTAATTAAGCTTACTGGCCATTTATAATTATAATTTCTAAAGTTTAGTTTGCTAATTGTAATAAAATAAAAATATTGATACTTACCTCAGTGTGACTTCTTTTAATGTAGAAATGGGTTCCTGATAAGTTGCTAATTAATTTACAATTGTCAGATATATTTGTAACTTTTAAATATTGTTTAAACAGGGTTGCCACAAGTCAGAGAATTCAGGGAAAAGTCAGGGATTTTTATTAAAAGTACTGGAAAAAATTAAATTTTTAGAATTTATAAGAAAATTCTGAACTTTTGTGTCTTTTTTGTTTGAATTTAAATAGAAATTTTAAGAACAACTAATTACAAAAATTAAATTATTTTTAAAAGTGATGAACTTCTTCGCATAAATTCAATTAAATTGAAAAATATTTTAAAATCCTCGTCAAAATTTCAATTATTTTTAATATCTGCTGACTTAAAAAATTTTTCCAAAAGAATTCTACTATTTAAACGAAATTGTAATAAAAATTTAAGAGGAATTCAATTACTTACCAATTTTTTGTAAATTTCTTCGCACAAATTCAAGTATTTTTAATTTTTCAATAGAGAGAATTGAAAAAAAAGTTGTAAGAAATTCAATTATTTCGAAAAATTTAAATAAAATTATTTTAAAAGTTCTATTATTTTAAAAATTTTTGACAACATTCTTTACAAGACTTTGCAAATAGTTCAATTATTTGCGCAGATAATACATTTTTTATGGAAGTTCAATTATTTAAAAAAATTTTAATAAAATTCTTCGTTAGAAATCATAAACTACAATTATTTTCATAAAATACAACATTCATCCTAGGAATACAATTATTGACAAAAATGTTTGTAAACATTTTCTAAACAATTCAATTATTATTCTTAAAAAAGTAAAATTCTTCGAAACAATTGAATTATTTAAGAAATTTTAATAAATTTTTTTCAAAAATAAACAATTTTACAGGAATTCAATTATTTAAAAAAAATTTTTTTAATTCTGAGAAATTCAACTATTTAAAAAAATTTGAATAAAATTCTTCACAAGAAATTAATTATTTTAATAAATAATAATATTTTTCTCCGGAATTCAAATATTTTCACAAATAAAATTCTTCACAGGAATTCAATTCTTTAAAAAAAATTTTAATAAAATTTGTTGCAAGAATAAATTGAATTATTTTCATAAATAACAAAACTTATCGCAGAATTTCAATTATTTTTTATACAATTTTAAATAAAATGACAGAAAATTGCATTTATTTTTACAATCTTTTTTTAAAATTTGCCGAAAAAATTCAATTGTTATTAAAAATTTTGATAAAATTCTTCATAAAAATTAAATATTAAGAAACATGCAATTATTGAATAAAATATTTATTTTTCTACATGAATTAAATATTTTTATATAAAAATAAAATAAAGTAAATAAATTAATAAATGTAGTACTTCAAATATAAAACTAATTTTTCCAGAATCTACAAAATATTCAGCAAATAAATTAAAAAATTATAAACTGTCACTAACACAGTGTGGGTATTTCCTTTAAATTTGAATTGATAAAATGTGACTGGATTATCATAAGAATTTGATTAATTGCTAATGTTACAATTCAGTTATTGATAATTAATATAAATTAAATGATTCAATTAGTTGTATAAAAATATTCCTGTCATCGTCAATATGACTAATTTATAAGTTAATTTTATAGGTTATGTTATTTTTTCTCTGGTCACTCATTCATTAAATTAATATTCTTTAATTTTTACTATTAATAATTTTGGTACAATTAACTTATTCATTACTTGGAACTAAAAGTACTAATTTCAATATTTAAATTTACACTTATTTAAATTTAGAAAAATTATTATTATCTCCATCACGCATATTTAAATTAAAGTGTATTTAAATAAAATTAAATTACTTTTATTCAACATAAATATATAATTTTAACTTATTTACTCTAAATAACTTTTTCTCACATTATAACCTATATATTTCAGATCATAATTATGTATTTAAACATTTTATTTATTAATTAACAATAACAATTAAAAAGACAATTGAAAAGTTGTATAATTAAGTATAATTATTAAAATTTTACATTAATATACTTATATACATATTGATTTTTACAAACTATAATTTATAATAACAAAAACTCGTTTTATAATGGTATATCAATATTACTATAACTGACACAACCTCTGAAATTATAAAAATTATTTCAATTACTTCTTCAACAACAAAAATTTCCTATTAATTATTATGTATACTTTTGATTTGATTAATTAATACAACAAAAAACTTTACACTGCCTACTATGAATTATATTAATGAGCACCACTCACTTCCCCTTCATTGTGTCAGTGGAGGGGGCACGTCGTGTCGTGTCGGATACCAGGAAAGTTTAAGTGTGGAACGCGCTTAAGTGTTTTTTATTAATAATTTAGTCATTAATTTAAATAAATAAGACAGTCTGTTTAAATGAATAAAAAAAAATACGAAAAATATTTTTTTTAAGAACTTGTTTTAATAAAACCAATTTTAATAATTATTTATATGTTTATTGATACTCATAAGAGTTTATTTAAATTTAATGTAATTAATTTATTAATTTATAGAGTATTTTCTAGATGAGCTATAAGCTTTCAAAGTAGGCTATTATCAAAATCATGCAAAAAACGTGCATTTTAAATCATTAAAAAATTGGAACTTGAACAAAAATATTTTTTTGCATTTTGAAATTTTCTATAGAAACGAATAGATAAGTTAGCTGGGTAAGGCTTTCTGAAGTGTACTCATGATTATCGAAGGGTATTTTAATTTCATTCAAACACTATATCTTAAAAGTAAATAATGATAAAAACAACACCTGAAAATAGTTTTTAAAAAAGTTATTAACAATTTAATTTTTTAACACCTTTTTCGAAAAAAATGAATTACTCGAAAACTAAACGACATAATTCCATAAAATTTTAACCACTTATTTAAAAAAATCTTTCTTTTATTTAAATCTCCAGTTCTAGTTTTAAATTATCATGTAATTTGTTTAAATAATAAAAAATTTTTATAAACAAATGAAAATTTAAGCATGTTCTTAATGAGATAATTAAATTTTCTTTTCAGCATTTTATTCTACGTAAAATGTGGAACTATTACCAAAAAAAAAATTTTAGGGTCCGCATTTTATTTACAAAACAAAGCTATTTTTGTTAAGCGCCATATTAGATCCGCCATTTTGAATTTAATTTTAATTAAAATTTTCTAAATTATGTATCAAATGCTTTATAAATGACCCCTAACTAACAAATTAGAACCAATTCAACACATCTAACGCAGCAGTGCGACCACCCGCGAAAATGCACGCGCCATGTCTTTGATACAGCGCGTAACAAAAATAGCTTTAATTTGTAAATAAAATGCTGTAAATATCATAAGTACGCTGATGATTTTAAATTATATTTGTCTAGACCTCAGTCATCACTTCCACAACTTATTCAAATGATACAAGAAGATATCAACTATGTCATAGATTGGTCGAACAAAAATGGACTAACATTAAACCCAGACAAGACTAAGGCCATGGTTTTCTCTTCATCAGGTACTCCTTCTAACAAATTTCTTTCCACACTACATACTCTCTCAGTAGGTAGAACCAAGATAGATTTTAGTGACACAGTTAAAGATCTTGGACTAATATTGGATCGTAGACTATCTTGGAAAGATCATATTAATGGAATATCACGTAAAGTATATATGGTTCTACAACAGTTAAACAAGAACAAAAAATCAATCCCTACATTTACCCGATTATTATTAGTTAAGGGGGTCACCCCGTGTGATGGGTTCAAAAAATCGAAAATTTTTTTTTTTCGTAAATCACATCTACTATATGTGTAGAATATGTGGGTAAAGAGGATTTTTGATATTTGACATCCTAAGAAAGTTACAGCACTGAGAAGACAAGGAGTTGCCAAGCGAACAATGTATTACTTAAGCTTTGATAGGCGTTTATCTTTAAACTGTGTTTTTCAAACTGGCGTCCATGATATCTCAAAAACGGCTTGACCAATATCGCACAAATTTATAAGGAGTGTTTAGCACATGTATGACTATCGCCCGAACTAGGATAATTGAAAAAGGTCAAGTTGTTTCTATTTTATGCAAGAAAAAAGACCCAAAAAATTACGTTTTTTGAAAAAAAAATTTCAAAGTCGCGTAAAAAATTCAATTTTTAATATTTTCAAATAATTCTAATTCCGGCTATAGCCACATCCTCACAGATTAAAATGCCTTTTGATTTTTTAATTTTAGTTTAGTCAATTAGTCAGTATCGTGGACGCCGATAGACGGCGCTTTTATGATCATCATTACTTTCCAGTTTTATAATTCGGAATCATTAAAATATTTTTACTTGTAAAATTTTAATTTGTTGTTTTTAGACTCTGAACGAAAGTGTTATTCACATTTCGATGTGATAGAAAATAATAACCATTTCTATAAAATAATTAATTAAAAAAATTAATATTTTTAATAATAATAAATAATAATAATAAATAAAATAATTATTAAATAAATAAATTTATTATTTAATAAAATTTAATAAAAAATTTTTTTTTATTATTGGTTTTTTAATGGCAGCCAATAATGTGCCAATAATGGTTTGCCAATTATTGGCATCGGCGTGGACATCCCACGATTTTACCATTAGTGGTCCATTATTGGGTGCCAATAATAAACCTATAGAAAACCAATGGCTTCCAATATTGGGCCATTAATGCACCAATGGTAGACTAATGGCTATTTCCCATTGGGTAGATTTTTAAATGCAGCAAGCAGACGGCAATTATTTATCTCGGCTTCGAGAAAGGAAGTCAGTTCTTAACATTCCGTCACACCGTACTTGTAAAATACAGAGATCCTTTGTTATTAGAGGTTTAAGATTATGGAACAAACTTCCTACTAAAATTAGAGATGTGTCAAACTGTTTTGTTTTTAAAAAAGTTTTTTTTTGAATTGTTATTTCAAGATAAAAATGAACTCTTCGATATTACTCACTGGTAAAATTAATTGTTTTATAATAATTGGTTGTTGTGATCACATATAAATGTATATACAGGAATTATTGTGAAAGAGTGCTAGCTGTTATATTATATTATAGTTCTTTTTAAGATTGTTATTATCATGAAAATTTTGTTACCTTTTATAATTATTGTTTATATGAAATATTTTTCTTTTATTTACTGTTTTTTATCATTATATTAGAGTGCTATTTTTAATATCTATATATTTTATGAATCGAAAATAAATTATATGTAACTGTTTCTTAAAGGGCTAGGAACTTCATTCAAATAAATAAAATAAATAAATAAAAATGCGGGCCCTAAAATTTTTTTTTGGTAATACTTTTAAATTCTACCTAGAATAAAATGCTATAAAGAAAATTTAATTATCTCATTAACCCTCCATCCGTCGCACCTTTTTTTGTAACGCGATCCATCGCAGGTGAGGGAAATTCTCACCCTCATAAATTAGTCCAAACTTGTTCTAAAATGCCAAATTTTTTTTGAATGTGTGTGTGTGTGTGTGTGTATGTCACAAAAATTGTGTACAAATTATCTCAGACAAATTTTGATGGATTGACCTGAAATTTTGCAGGTTTATTTCAGTCATTTATACCTAAAATCTGACACAAGGAGTTTCAAAAATAACTACAAAAATTTTTTTTATACAATTTTTTTAAAATTTAGAAAATTTTTTTTTTGTATTTTTTGAAATAATTTTTTTATTTGTTAATATTTTCATTAATTATTCTCAAAATTACATTCCTGACAAGAAAACGAATTGATTGATGTATACAAAGTATATATTTTATCAAAATTTATCAAATTAATAAATATTTTTCTTTTTAAAAAAAATTCAAATTTTGTGTTTTTTTCATAATTTACACTACCGTCCAAAAGTATCAGGACGATTACGTTCGACTCTATGAAAAAACATGCCATCACTTTTTCAATCATATCTCGGAAATAAAAGGAGGTACAAAAAAAACTTAAATACGGTTAGAAAGCTGATTAAATTCTGCGTAAAATAAGCCGTTTTTGAAGTCATTTTGTTAATTATTTTTTAAGTTGTAGAGTGAGAAAGAAATAAAAAAAATTATCAAATTTTCTAATTGTTGTCTCTTGAATTCAACTTTTTCAAAAATCTAGAAAAATTTAGATACAATTTTTCTAAAAACACAGAAATCTTCGTTAGAATTTCAGCTTTAAAATAAGCCTTCGAAAATTAAAAAAGGTTAATCCGTCTTTGATATATCATTAAAAATCTGTAGCCGTGTTTTGACCGATTGGTGCATTGAAATTCAACTGTGACGACTCGATTCTGGCTTCGCGCGGCAGCGAATGAGAGAGAAAACAGGAACGAATTCATGCGGGGAAACGATGAACTTTTGAGTTTCTTTATATTACTTGTGAAACATTATTATTTATTATTCTCCAGCAAAAATTCATTCCCGTTTTCTCTCATTCGCTGCCGCGCGAAGCCAGAATCGAGTCGTCACTGTTGAATTTCAATGCACTAATCGGTCAAAACACGGCTTCCCATTTTTAATGATATATCGAAGACGGATTAACCTTTTTTCATTTTCGAAGGCTTATTTTAAAGCTGAAATTCTAACAAAGATTTCTGTGTTTTTGAAAAAAATTTATCTAAATTTTTTTAGATTTTTGAAAAAGTTGAAGTCAAGAGACAAAAATGAGAAAATTTGATAATTTTTTTTATTTCTTTCTCACTCTACAACTCAACAAATAATTATCGAAATGACTTTAAAGACGGCTTATTTTACGCAAAATTTAATCAGCTTTCTAACCGTATTTAATTCTTTCTTGTATCTCCTTTTATTTCCGAGATATGATTGAAAAAGTAATGGCATGTTTTTTTATAGAGTCGAATGCAATCGTCCTGATACTTTTGGACGGTAGTGTATTTGATATTAATATTTTGAAATGATTATTCTATCATAAAAAAAAAGAATTGGCAAATGAAAGTGTAAATTTCACCAAATATTTATATAACAACTGAGCAATTTCACGCCAAGTGATATAAGAATTTTCGATGATTTTAGCAATATTAAAAACACTTTCAGAATTTGTTCCTTTTTATACATGGAATAAAAGTGTATAAAAGATTTTTCAAAATTTTTTGAATTACCTCTTACTCAAAATTTTGGTCGGTTTTTCAAAAAAGGCACATAACTTTTTTTCTTGTTAACCGATTAAGATAATTTTTTTTGGAAAATACTCATAATTAGAAGTACTTTAAAAAAAATAAAAATTTTAAAAAAAAAATTTTTTTGCCCGAAAAAAATATCAAAAAATTTTTTGAATTCAAATTTTGAAAAAAATTTATCTTCGATTTGAAAATTTTTTTTTGGTAAATATTGTCAATAAAGTAAAGAATACTTCCTGTAAATTTAATTATGGGACAACAATAACTTTACGAGGAAAAAAATAAAGTGTCCAGCGCGGCGTGCTGGGACTTGTGCATGTATTCACTTATGGCGGCGCAAGTTTCGTTTTAAATCACTGTACAGATCACAATTCTTTACCAAAACGCTTTTTCTTTTTTCTAAATCTTCGTAATTAAATTCTCTATCGATCTCTCGAGCCTTATTTTTGAATTTTTGTTTTTAAACATTTTTTAAATAACAATATGTATTAAGAAAATCATAAAAATGTAAAATATATTTTTTTAGTTTTATTGGTTAAGAAAATTAATCAAAAAACCTATTGAAATAATGTTTGATTGATAAAAAATAATTTAGTTAAAAATTGTTATACAATAAAAAGTTATTATTTTGTCATAAACTATACTTAGGGTTAAAAATTTATATTTTTTCTGAATTGTGCAATTTTTCGTAAGTAAAGTATTCAAGTATAAAAGAAAAACTAAAAGTTAACTATTTAAACATCGTTTAAACAATTTTACATTAAATATATGATTTCGTATATAAATTATTATAACCTCAAGCTAAAATTCTATTTAGCAGTGACTAATAAAATTTGTAAAGATTCTGCAAGCAATAATAGCAACAGATTTCTCTCCGTGTATATATATACAAATATAGTTTTAGAACATTAAAAAAAATGCTTTTTCTTTCAAAGTTTCAAAAATAATAAAACAAAAATTATTAATTGTTAAAACAATCCTTACCCTAGAGTTCTCACTACCAGGATTCAAACTGAGCATTTCATTATTATTACTTTGCGGTACACTCATTTTATATACAAAAAATTTTTCAAAGTTAAATTTAAAATACAAAAGAAAAAATTCCGGCTCCATATGCCTGTACCACAAGATACTGAATGACATAATCCGTTTTTTATATTAAATATATTTAAAGAATAGATAAATACACTTAAATATAATTTGTAAAATAACACGGCTAAATTTGCTTTTGCAGTGCAAAACTTTAGAGGTTAGAAAATGTCTACCGGTCAAAGAAAAACACTAATTGTCTCGCGGCACAGGATATGAACACGTGTTACTTTAAAGAAACAATATTTGCATCATTACTGCTCGTCAAAGTTCGTTTCGTTCGGTTAATTCCGACGCGACTCTGCGCGACTCGTTCGGTTATTTTCGTCAAACCTCGGTAGCCTCCTTCAATTTTTGATATTTTATTAGCATTATGTGTGATACAAATTTACGAATTTAATTATACTTGAGTATAGAGAACAGAAACATTTTTTTACAGTTCGTTTTCATAATAACTATATCAAAATTTAAAATGATTTGAACAGTGAATATAATTCCAACTACCGAATAACGAACAATTCATAATAATACCTATAAAATTCGTAATACTATTTACCATTTGATGTTTTCATAATAGATTTTCAATTTTTCAAACGATAATATTAGTTCTTGTTCTACTGTAGTATTAAATCTTATTATTTTAATTTTAGTCATTCTTAAAAACGGTAACGATAGTTCATAGAATTCTCAATTGGAAATGTGTTTTAATAGTATTGTATGAACCATTTTCAAACTACGAATTCTATGCTTAAATTGTGTTCATACTGTGTGTAATCGTATAAGTGTGTTTCAAGATAGTGCATTCTGTGTTTAACTAGAATAAAACTATTTTCAAACACTTATTAAACCTTCTATTGTTGGTCACATTTTCGACAGGGATTTATCTTGATTAAAAGTTCATTTTTAATTATTTGAATTTTAAACCAATATTAATTGAATATAATGAAAAACTTGAAAATTAACAATTTTTAATTAATAATTGATTCTCTTTCTGTATTTTTACTCAAAAAATTTAAAACATAACCTCAAATTTTTTCCTTCTTAGGTACCTTTCTTGGGAACGCGTCACATATAATGATTTGTTGAAGTGCCTAGAGTTACAAAAAAGGGAATTAAAACAAGTGCCAATGAGAGCGATATATATTTATTTAAATTTCTGATTTAATGAAGAAATTTAAAAGTTCTGTTTAAAATTAGGTTATTGTTAGTCGTCTCTAACCCGTTTGTACAATAAAAGGAAAAATTTACATAAAAAATATTCAGTTTCGAAATTTAATAACTTATTAAAAGAATATTTCTCTTAAATATTTTTTAAAGAAATATTTTTTTCTCAATAATTCAAAAGACAAATAATTTAATTATTAAAAAAAGGGTATATGTTTTCCAAATATTTTATACTGGTTATCACCTGGATGGTATACACTTGCCTCAAGTTATATTATTTAAACCCTATAATGTCCTTGAAAAGAGAATTTTTTAGCATCAGGATTTTATTACTCGTGAGATAAGAATTCAAGACGTTATTCTTGAAAACTCTGAAAGCTAACTCTCTCTCTCTTATTCTATTTAAGAGGTACTTTGATATTGCTTTTATGTTCGAGACACTTCGATTTCAGTAGGTTTTCATGATAGAAATTTATTCTTATAATTTTCAATTTTTAATCGCCTTTTTTATTTTTTTGAGTATTGTAATGTTACCCAGGCGGAAATTTCCAACCGGCGCGGATCCTAGCCCGTACTGACGCCGGTGTAACTGTACTGGCTCGGAACCGCCTGCCAACCGAATGTGAACAGGTATTCTACCGAATAGTGACTACGCCAGGAGCGCGCTGGCAACCGGCTCGGAACTGGCATTCTACCGCCCGGTGACAGGCCGGGAGAAGCCGTTCCGTGTATAATTCAACCGGGCGGCTGGGACCTGGCACTCTACCGACTGCGGATTTTTCATTTTCATTTAATGGCCAGCTGAGCGCTGGCATTCTACCTACTGACAACCGGGTCGGTTCTAAATGATAATTTCAACAAATATCAATAAAAAAAAAATTAATTGCAAAAGATAAATACTGATGACAATTCATTGACAGTTCACTTTACACATTTTTAAAATTTTTTTATACACTTAAACGCAATTTTTCATTACATAGACATTTGAAGAATCCTAACGCTTGGGGGTACTAACCTACGCCCAACCGAATATTTACGCACCAAAATCTCGCACGCTAACCACTATGCTACGCTCGCATGGGACTCTCAAATCTTAAATACTCTCAAGTGTCACAAGCTGAAATAAAACTTGTAGAATTACTACGCGTCAATGCTACAGCTATATTTTTATTATAATATAATATATTAAATAATTGTTTCTCAATATAATGATATTGAACATAATAATATTACACGGAGAGCCCGAGAAAAATCTCTTACATATTCTAACCAACAAAGTTTATCAAGAGTTATCAAGAATTGTCAATATATAAACAATTGAATGTTCAAGAATTTTGGGTATGGGTAACATAATATTATGAAATGAACTCAGAAAATCATCGAGTTTCACATATATGAAAATTAGATTTTTTTAAAATATGGTCGCAACGACTCTCAGACGAAAGTCAGTGGACTGACCCGTATACAAGATTCTTTTTACATCAATCAATATGAAGCAAGTACAAGATAATATTGTCTTGCCATGCATCACTAGTTATCATTGTTATCAACAAATTATATAAACAATTACATTTTTCGGGAAGTTATGTCAAAAAAAATTTTTTTTCAAATTAAATTTTCTTTAGATTATTGCAATTGAACTTTCTTTTTGTTAAACTGATGTTTTGTAATAAATTTTCTTTTGTTTAAACAAATTTTATAAACAATTGTACTGTAAGGACATTTTTGGGCAGAAATAAATCGAATTTTTTAATAATAATGTTTCATCTAAGCCGCCCAGAAATTTTCTTTGTAAAAAGCCATTTTTCAATTAATGTTATCATTGTTATTAACAAATTATATAAACAATTACGTTTTTCGGGAAATAATGTCTGAAATTTTTTTAAAAATTAAATTTGCTTTGGATTATTGCAATTAAACTTTGTTTTCGTTAAAATGATTAATTT
This sequence comes from Leptopilina heterotoma, assembly GCF_015476425.1. Taxonomy (NCBI): domain Eukaryota; kingdom Metazoa; phylum Arthropoda; class Insecta; order Hymenoptera; family Figitidae; genus Leptopilina; species Leptopilina heterotoma. The sequence goes on from NW_025111012.1 coordinate 466,823, forward strand.
CAAAATATAGATTTTCCCTAATGTCCGGAAAATGTGTAAAAATCTATGAAAACTCAGGAAAAGTCAAAATAATAACAATAATCTATTGATGTTTTTTCAGAACTGACAGAAGTAATTCAAATTCATTTCTAAATTATTTTTTAGTCTAGGAAGAACTGTTGTACGTTTCTTTATCGAGAAAGTCGGAAAATTTTTTCAGACATAACTTCCCGAGAAATATAATTGTTTATATAATTTGTTTATAAAAATGATAACATTAATTGAAAAATGGCTTTTTTACAAAGAAAATCTCTGGACGGCTTAGATGAAACATTATTATTAAAAAATTCAATTTATTTCTGCCCAAAAATGACCTTACAGTACAATTGTTTATAAAATTTGTTTAAACAATTAAGAAAATTTATTACAAAATATCAGATTAACAAAAAGAAAGTTTAATTACAATAATCTAAAGCAAATTTCTTTTTAAACATAACTTCCTATAAAGTGTAATTGTTTATAAAAATTGTTTATAACAATTTTAAAATGCAAAAACTTTTTTTACTACTTACACACCGCCAGACATTAAATGTATACAATTTTCAGTATGCAAGAATTTTTTTTTATGGAAGAATTTTTTTGAGCAAAAGAAATCGAAAAATGTAAAAAATTATTTTTTTTACACTTTGCATAAACATTAAAAATTTATAAAACAAAAATTAAAAAATCGACTCTCACAGATCTCTTCAAAATTTAGTTCTGCGTTAGAGAAAAAAAAATTTCTAATTTGGTTTGAAATTGTGGTCTGGAAGTTAATTTGAACCAAATTTTGTCATTTTGCCCCACTGTGGGCCCTAAGCGTGAGTGTCCTCTTTGCACTCGTAGATTGATTCTGAGGCCAATATATATATATATATATATATGGGACATTCCACGTCAACACGGATAGAGCTCTAAACAAAAATTGCTTCGATGGATTTAAACGTTCTAGGGCTTAAAAGATTTCTACGTTCATGTACTTTAAGATGCCGATGGGCGTTTTTTGCAAAATTCTATTTTCGATGCCAATAGAACTGTCAAAAGTCAAAAGGTCCAAAAATCTGAAAATACTTTTATGAATTAAAAGCAAAAAACGAGGTAAATTATTCTGTAACTCATTCTTTATCAGTTTTTAGGGTTCCCGAATATAAATCTAAAGTTTTTTTTAAAAAATCCAAAATGGCGAATTCAATATGGCGGACAAAATTCAAATTTGATCAGATTCGATGATTCGTTAGGGTCGCTGATTACGAATCTGATGTCACTTTTTTAAAATTCAAAATGACGGATCCAATATGGCGGAAAAAATTTTCAAATTTGATCCGATTTCCTTAAAACGTGTTACTCGGGGGCTTTTGGGGTCACAGATTATGAATATGAAGTTACTTTGTGTTTGAGACTTTAAATTCATAATCAGATACGCTAAAAACCACCGAGTAACAAGTTTTAATCGAATCTGTTCAAATTTGAATTTTGTCCGCCATATTGAATTCGCCATTTTAGATTTTTTAAAAAAAACTTTGGATTGATATTCGGGAACCCTAAAAACTGATAAAGAATGAGTTACAGAATAATTTACCTCGTTTTTTGCTTTCAATTCATAAAAGTATTTTTAGATTTTTGGACCTTTTGACTTTTGACAGTTCTATTGGCATCGGAAATGGAATTTTGCAAAAAACGCCCATCGGCATCTTAAAGTACATGAACGTAGAAATCTTTTAAGCCCTAGAACGTTTAAATCCATCAAAGCAATTTTTGTTTAGAGCTCTGTCCGTGTTGACGTGGAATGTCCCATATATATTTTTATAATTGAAACACAAAAGGTAACGGCGCCGGTAACGGTGGCTCTGGTAACGGTTACCTTTCTTTCTTTCTCTAAAGGCAATATAAATAAGAATGTCTCTCTTTACCTAATTTGCATAATTATCTACTCGTTTCATATTAAGAACACAAAATATCTCACTCTGAGCACACCTCATCGATATCTGAAATGTTCGCTATACAGTGTACGTTCCAGAAGATGATTCTCGCCTGTGGAGAGGGTACCACTACTTGTTGGGAGTTAAAAAAAAATACAGCGCTTACCCAAAATTTTTTCCCGTGAAGGACTTGCAGTTGATTTCAAAGGGTTAGAAATCTTCTCAATATGATGTGGTAACTTTTCATTTGTAGTAGTAGGTGGGCCGATGCGTTTTTTGGCAAAAGTTCCTTAGCTTCCTTCCACGGTACAATGGTTCCATCAATCAGCACATTATTTCCCCTTAACATGGCCTTAAAACCATTCTCTTGAAGATGGTGGACAAAGTTTAACATTTCTCGCCGTTTTTCCCTCTCTTCTTTGGAGCGATCATTGGTAATAGAAATATTTAGGTTTTTGAGAAAATAATGTTTTTTGCTCGGTTCTGTTTCTCCAGCCAAGCTAGTGTATTATCCATCTGAGTTATTTTGGTTTGAAAGTTCAAATTCGTTAGAGAGAGAAATTCAACACGTTTATTAAAATCTTTGATTTCCTCGCAAAGGTTCTGGTGGTGAGAGTGAGTGAGACCATTTAGAGAGGTCATCAACTCTGACCATTTCTTTTCTTCGTTCAATGTCATTTCACAAAAACAAAAGACAACCAGATATGACACTAAATATAACGAGCATAAAGTTTAACGATTAAATTAAATATTCACAGATATTCCAGAACTTTCACAGTTAATTAAGGTAGTTCTCCGGCTGCTACTCTTGTAAGAATTGATTTTCGATAGAATTTCTTCAAATTTTGAGAAAATGTTTCTTTGGGTGCCCTTTGAATGTGGTAAAAATTTCAAAACCCTTTGTCATGTCAAAGAACGAGATATTGTGGTTGACATTTTTTATTTTTAACATAATCGCATGTAAAAGTGAAAGTTTGAATAACTCAAAATTTAGCATCGCAAAGGGGTTTGAAATTTTTACCACATTTAAAAGTCACCCGAAGAATCATTTTCTCAAAATTTGAAGAAAATTTATCGAAAATCAATTTTTACAAGAGTAGCAGCCGGAGAAATACCTTAAATAGTTTTTCATATTATACAAAAAAACATCACTGCCAATTATAACTAAGAACAGGCCAAGAACGAGATTATTCCTTTTAAGACATATAGACACAGTCACTGCTTTAACTAAATAAAAGAAATGTAGTGCACAAAAATTAAATACACTTAAAACACTGCCAGTCTCGACAAAAACATCACAATGCATACGGATGGTAGAAAGTAAACCAATTTTAAAAAAGGAAAATACAGTATTTAACAGAACAGAGAGATATCAAATAGCGTCCGCACTCTAACAAAGCTCGTACGAGACTCCTAAAAATCTGTAATTAATGGTTTTCCTATACCGAACATGTTAAAGATCGAAACTTTGATTTCATTTTTTGAGACTTACAGACGGTCAATTTTATTGTAATAGGTTTTACTTTGTAGATAAATATCCAAAGAATAATTAAGTAAAATTTTTTAAAAATCTGACAAAAACGAATCGACGCGACAAATATCTTAAACAAATTTTAAAAGATCTAATCTTTTCCGATCTTTGTTGAGGTGAATGCTCTAGGAATTCGGAAGTCCTGAATATTATGATAATCACCACTACAAAGATTACAATTAATTTTCTTTGTGAGAAATTATTTAACTTTCGATTTATTACCACTATTGCAAATTTGCGTTTTATAATTTTTATCTAAATGCAAATTGATTATTTCTAGAGTTTCTAACATACCCAATCTATTTATTAAAAACCGTTTCAAATCTTCAAGAGTACGATTTTCACCTGTATTTATTTCTTTCTCTCAAGCTCGAGCTGTGATTTTGTCTAATTTTAAGCAATTATATAAATCAACAAAGCACCCCAATGCTTTGTGGGTTGTTCTAATACATTTTAAGCACTTACATGTTTGTTTAATGTATCTCGAATTTTGCGAATTTGGGAGGCGCTTTCTTTTTGAACGGGTTCCATATTAAATATTGCTTTAACCCTAGACAGTACAACATAGCTGGTTCATACATAGAAGTATAACAACACTTATATAAAGTGTTCAGTAATACAATAATATGATCGGCCTGCAATAGATGTCCATCCATCAATTGGACAAAAAAATTTTTGAATCATTTTTCTCCAAAAGATTTTTTACTGAATTCTGCTTTTGAATAAACTGTTTTTTAATTAAAGCCTCCAGTTCATTGCGTTTGGGTAAATTTAATTCTGGATTCAAATATTTAAAATAGTTTTCTGTGTTTCTTCATCATCAAAAGAATTTATTGTACGGAAGGTATTTTCTAACAATCCAATCTACTGTCTTAATTTTGAACTGTTCTTTATTAAACTTCTGAAAATTGGAAGTTAAAATCATGAAATAATTAAAATTATGTCATCAATTATACGTTAAAAGAACAGTAAAATATAAAGAGGCTATATTATACATTAGAAAAAATTAAATTATGATTTGTACTCAAAATTAATACTCAAAATTGACTAAAACAGTGTTTTACTAACAAATTGTAACAATAGGAGCAATTAAATAGCAAAATCATTAAAAGCAAAATCATAATACAATTATTAATAGCAACAAGTTTACATATATAAATATAAAATATCAATAATAATAAAATAATAATAATAATAATAATAATAATAATAATCACCTCTAGTGAATAGAAGGTCTCTAGAGATTAAAGATTTGGATGAAGCCACCACAGAGGATGAGGTGACTTCAGCACTGAGAGAAAAGCTGGGTAAACTCGACCTGACGATGGAGTGTCGACTTTTGCCGCGCTACAGAGGAACTAAGGTTGCTCGAATCCGCTTGGCAGAAACAGAAAGTGACATTCTGCTTAAACTTGGCCGAATCAAAATCGGCTGGATAAATGCTCCAATTCGCGAGCATGTTGAAGTAGCTAGGTGCCAAAAGTGCCTAGGATACGGACACAGAACCCTATCCTGCAAAGGCCCCGACAGAAGTAAAAACTGTCGGAGATGCGGCGGAGAGGGACACCTCGCAAAGAGCTGTAACGTTAAGCCGAAGTGCCTTACTTGCTTGGACCTGGGGAAGCCGGAAACGGATCATGAGTCGGGAAAGAGAGCCTGCCCGGTTTACAGGGAAGAACTGCAAAGGATTAAAAGGGCAAATCCTTAAAATTTTTGCAGGTCAACCTGCATACAAGTAAGGATGCACAGTTGCTCCTAATGCAAACAGCAAGGGAAAATGAGGTCGATATCTTGTTCTGCAGTGAGCAGTATCAAGGAAGCGACCTCGCCCCTTGGTATCAGGATAAGGCGAAGAAAGCCGCCATAAAGCTGTGCAACCTAGAATTGCGGGTTGACAAGTTTCTGGAGACGAGCAGTGGATTCGTGTGGATAGAGGAGGCTAATATGTATGTATGTATGTATGTAATATGTATGTATAGCTGTTACTTTTCACCCAACGACCCACTGACAAACTTCGAAACCAATATCGATGACCTAGAAGCGAGCCTCACAGAATCCAGGCTGGATGTAATCATCATTGGCGATTTTAACGCAAAGTCGCCAGAGTGGGGTGAGACGAGACTCGACAAGAGAGGAATTCATATTGGAGAAATGATCTCCAGAAACGACTTATTGGCAGTAAACCGAAGCAATACATGGACTTTTAGACGAGGTGCGATCGGATCAATTATAGATCTAACAATCGCATCGTCTAAACTATTTAGCCGCATAACCGACTGGCGGGTCTCTGAGGAATATACCGCAAATGACCACCAGTACATTGAGTTCACAGTCTCGATGGGAGACACACAAGGAGGAAAAAGACAGGATGCTTCTAGTTGCAAAACCTCCTCGTGGAATATGAAGAGACTCGACAAGGAAAAGTTCGGCCGGTCCCTAAGAGAAGCTCTTTTAATTGAGGACATAGGCTGGGTGAAGAGGCCGAGCAGTCTGGACAGGGAGGTGCGAGCGGTGAGGAACATGATAGTCACCGCTTGCAATGCGTCAATGCCACGCAAAGGCGCCATTCCCGTAAGAAAATCCTTGCACTGGTGGTCAGAGGAGCTAGCCTCTTTGAGGAAGGAATGCCTCAAAGCAAGAAGGACATATACCCGATCTAAGGGAGATCCCTTGCTGAAAGAGGCTTTCAAAGAGGCGAAAAAGAACCTCAAGAAAGAGATCCGCAAGTCGCGACGCCGTAGCTGGAAGGACCTAATCGAGGAAGTCGATAAGGACCCATGGGGTCTGGCTTTTAAAATCGTTACTAAGAAATTAGTGACGAGGCAAAAGACCCCCGGCCTGGACAATCCCGATTGGGTCAGAAAGATAATAAATTCTTTGTTTCCTCCTGCAGAGCCATACCTTAGAAGGGACTGGAGTCGTTGCAAAGTCGAAGAGGAAGAACTCTTCACACTTAGTGAACTACAAAAAGCAGGCAAAAGATTAAAAACAGGCAAGGCGCCTGGAATCGATGGGATAAGTAACGAGATCCTAAAGTTGGTAATCGACACATCACCCCAGATTTTGCTTCGATGCTTTAATCTTTGCCTTGAGAGAGGAGAGTTCTTCCGCGACTGAAAGCGACAGAGGTTAGTCCTTTTGAGGAAAGGTGAAAAACCTCTGGATAAGGTTTCATCGTACAGGCCTATATGCCTGCTAGATACGATGGGTAAACTTCTAGAGGATATGGTTCTGCAGAGAATGCAAAGCCACTTGACCGAAGAGAATCGTCTATCCGATCACCAATTTGGTTTCCGTAAAGGCAAGTCCACAGTTGATGCCATTTAGGCAGTTGTGGACATAGCCAAAGCAGGAAAAAACAAATTGGGACCTGGAAAAAAGAAGAGCTTCTGCGCGTTGGTACCAATTGACATACGCAACGCGTTTAATTCCGCAAGATGGAAAGATCTCATCGAGTCGATGAAAAAGAAAAACATGCCGCCCTACTTGTTGCGGATAATGGATAATTATCTTAGCGACAGGTGAGTTATATATGAGGGAGACACCTGCACTCTCAGGAAAGAGATGCAGCGTGGGGCTCCTCAAGGCTCGAGGGTGGGTCCATTTGTATGGAATGTATCTTACGATGATTTTCTGCGAATGGATCTGCCCGAAGGTGCGGTGATCATCGGCTTTGCGGACGACGCGTTGTTCGTGTGCACTGCCGAAAGTGAGGAGGCTCTTGGGACATTGGTGAACGAATGTCTGCGACTAGCAAAAAGCTGGCTGGATACCAGAGGTCTTGAAATGGCCCTGGAAAAGACCGAGGCACTGCTGGTCACAGACAGACGTGGTTATGAGCTCCCACGAATCGTGATAGACGGATTCGAGGTCAAGTGGAGTAAGCAAATTAAATATCTTGGTGTGGAGTTGGATGGAAGGTTAAACTTCCACCACCACATGGCTGCGGCGTCAAATAAGGCGATCGAGTGTGCGGCTAATCTTTCACGGCTAATGCCAAATGTTGGCGGACCCCGTGAACAAAAAAGAAGACTGGTGGCGAGTGTCGCCCACGCTAAAATGCTCTATGCAGCACCAGCGTGGGCCCCATCCCTGAGGAGTAAAATATGTGCGACCATATGTGAAAAGATACTGTCGGCGCAGAGATCGATAACAACGCGTATCATCTCTGCATATAAGACGGTATCTACGAGTGCTGTGCAGGTCCTTGCAAGTGTCCCGCCAGCAGATCTTTTGGCGAGGGAAAGGGAAGAAATGTTTCTCTTTTCTAAAGAAAGCAGTTCCTTGGATGAGGAAATAAGACCAAGCAAGGGCCTGATCCGCAAAGAAGCGAGGCACAGGCTCATAGAAAGATGGCAAGAAAGATGGGATGGTGAGGAAAAAGGTCGATGGACTTATCGCCTTATCCCGGCACTCGCCACCTGGATAAATAGGAAACACGGTCAGGTTTCCTATTATATGACTCAGGCGCTCACAGGTCACGGGTGTTTTAACTCGTACCTGTATCGCTTTAAATTACGCGAGGACGAGGTGTGTGCATATTGCCAGTTCCCTGAGGACAACGCGGAGCACACCCTCTTCTCATGCAAGAGATGGGACTTGGAGAGGCGGGCCATGTTCGAAGGTGTAAACAGACAAGTTACACCGGAGAATATGGTATCGCTGATGACCCAGTCAGAAGAGAATTTTCGGCAAGTCGAGAACTTCATAATCTCGGTTATGTCGAGGAAAGATCTCGACGGCCGCCAAAAAGCGTAATTTAAACAGCTTTTAATTTTGTACATTTGTTTTTTATTAATTTATTTTGTGATTTATTTGTCCTTATACATTTTTTAATTGTTTGTGTTTTTTATTCATCTTTGTACAGTTTTATGTTTTCAATATTTTATACGCGTTTATTTTTTCTTTTTTTTATATAGGGGAGAGTAGGCTACATTGAACCAGCGTCAACAGTGAACCACTTCAATTTTCTGAGAAATGACTGAGTGAAATTTTTTCTTATTTAATATATAAGTTAGTTTTACTGAAACAAACTATGTCCAAAAATTTAGGGCACGTAGGTTTATTATTTATAAAGAAAAACTAAAAAAACTGTTTTTCACGTACAAAACAAAAAATTTGGTGGAATTATAATGACGTTTTTTTATTGAAATAGGAAGTTTTAAAAATTAGTAAACTTGCGATTTATTTCGCTTAGGGTGTCAACTTCAATATTCCGATGTGATAAAGAACTTTAAATCTTACACAAATTTATTATAAACAATTTTTGTTGTGAATGTCATGTGAATACAGTGAGTGCGGCATCATTGAACCACCCGAAAAAGCAAAGAATTTTCAATTTTAAGAGTTGTAAAATTGTCTGCTCTACTAATTAGTAAGAAAAATACTGGAAGACATGCTTTCATCACAATTGTGAACGAGATAAACTCAAACTGTCACTTTACCTACCTAAAGGGAAACATTAAAATACATTAATCTCCTATATTAACAAGTAATAACAATTAAATAACAATTTTCTATTTTTTTGAGTGGAAAATAAGATTTTTTACAATGTGTAAGTGGAAATATTATTTTTGAAGTAAATTGTAGTGTTTTATTAGAGGTGGTTCAATGTAGACACACATCCTTCAAAATAAGAAAAGTGTGACTTGTTAGAAAAAAATTAAATTTAATTATTTAATCATAATAATTTGTGTTTGTAACGTGTGTATTAACTAAAGAAGTACTTCAGCTTAATTTTGATACAAAAACCTGATCGAAATTAGTAAAATTTTATTAGTTCTTGGACTTTATAAAATACCCGGTTCAATGTAGCCTACCCTCCCCTATCCGTTTGTAATTTTATCTTTTGACTTTTTACACTTTTTAGAATTTGCTTTTTTATTGTTGTGCTGTAAATTCCGCTTATACTTTGAAATAGTTTAAATTTTTTTTAACTATGGATGCAGGTTAACCGCAGAGAAAAGCGGAAAGTCGCATTAGCGACAGAGTTAGAGCGCCACCCTCGAAGGCTAAAGTCTTACGACAGTTCCAAGGGAGGGTAAAGGGCTCCAGAAGAAGGGTTACGGGTTTTAGTGGGTCGGGCTGGTAGTAGGTCGCCAGTGTATTAAATTTAATTTTTTATAGATTTATTTTTCTTTTTTTTATTTCCTTTTGTTTTATCATACCAACCCCACATAACCTTGGAGCGCGGAATCCAAGGTATCTGTAGGCAGATTTCCCAAAATTCCCTAAGCAAAAAAAAAAAAATAATAATAATAATAATAATAATAATAATAAATAATAATATTAATATTAATAAAAAATAATATTAAATAATGATAAACAAAAAAATATAAATATTTAAAAATAAAAAAAAGTAATTTGGAAATAGTAACAAAATTCCTATATAAATATTCAATAAAAAATCGAAAAAAAATTATTAAAATAATTTATTCTATTCAAATTAATTAATTAAAATCTGCTTAATATCAATATTGTTAATTTAATTGAATTTCTATTAATTTAATTTTAAAAGCTATTACTTCGACTTGAGGTATAGGCCACAGTGGACAAAGTTCTTCAAATTCGCTTGTATGCTCTTTCTCTAAATGACGTTTTATTGATGTTGTATTACCTCTTGTCATTTTGAATGAAACATCTGTTTTACATAGTTTGCATTTAGCCATTTTTAAGCTTTCTCGAAAAGAGAATTTAAAAAATTGTGAAAGTTTTGCTTAATTTTACAATTCTTTTTTAAATAACTTTGGGAAACGATGATACTAAATATTGGCACTGAAAATATTACTATTTAAATATTACCTATTACTGCATAAAGAAATTAAAATATGTAACAGAAAATTATTTATAAGCCGTTTTGTTGTGAGCGACTTAACCTTTAAATGAGGGTTAATTCGCTCACCATTATTATTCTGGTAAAATATATTATAATCTGCAAAAATAAAACTAAATATTCTTTAGAATCAATAAAGAAAAAAATTAAGAACAATGTCCAAAGTTATTGGAATAAATATTTAATATTGTTTTATCAATAAGTAATTATATTCAATCTTTCAATTAAACGTACTCATAACCATAAAAATAAGGTTAAGTTTGACAGTTTAGTGCTTAAACCAAAACAATTGTAAATCTTAAATATTTCTGTCTAAAAAGTATGTTAATCGAATTTTAAAAAATAGATATCTGTTGAGCGAATTTATCCTACATGAGCGAAATTAGCCTCTCTTACGGTACTTATTATATAAGACTATGTAAAAATTATGCATAATTTGTTAATCTTTTTTTTAAATGACACTAAATAAATTGGGCACAATTAATTAAAATTATTGCAAAATTTATTTATTTTCTTACATTATTTTTAAGGTAATCAGGGTTCTTATGTTGTGGCAGTTGCGCTCAGCAAGTATTTACGCGCGTTTGTTTTAGCTAGTTATATTGAATAGTAGAAGAAAATGTTTCTTCACGAAAGAATGATGAAAATTTTATATTTTTGTAATACAAAGAAAAAAAATTGAAAAATGACAAAATTATAAATATCAAGCTATTGTAATGAATAAGCCTTTTTAAATTATATATACAGTGTGATTAACAAGGGTTGTTCGCGATGTTCAAAAGAAAGTTTTTGACCTTCTTTCGAAACAATAGCTTCTGGTATATTCAACAGTACTTACAAAGGCTCTAATAAATGCATTAAAAATGCCAAAGATCAATAAAAAAATGTTGCATCAAGTTATTTTAACATTTCATTCATTTAAATTTAATTTAAATTAAATTTAGAAATTGCTTCTCGTTTCCATGTAAATAAATAAAATTATTTTTTCAAGGCAAAAATTATTTTTTCCATTTGCGAAAAAATACATTAGGATAATTAATTTAAAAAAAAAGTAAAGTGGAAATGAGTTTTTCTCTGTTTTTCCAAGCAATGCAGTTTGAGTTCATGATTATAAAGGCGTAAGAACTTATAGTGCATGCAAAAAGTCAAGAGATGTCTAAACATAGTTAAGGCAAACCCAGATTTCTCTTTCTCTCTACATCCGCTGATGGTTTAAAGTGAAGAACTTGGAGCGTGAAATATACGAATTAGCCAAGTTTCACTCCGTAGGGGGAAATTCTATATAGTCAGTGAATGTAAGAACTATACAGAGCCAGAATAATCAATTTTCAGGATTCAAATGGATTTATTTATGTGAGACTGAGATTTTGCACATAAACTACGAGGTATTAAAAAGCGTTGTAGTTTAAATGCACACAAAAAAATTTAATTAAAAAAAATTAATTAATTAATTAAAATTTATTTTTAAAAAATTAATTTTTTCTATCACAAAAATGTGCCTAAATCAAAACCAAATCACTTCTAAACGATTTTAAGAAAATAATCCTTCGATGAATTATCCATAAGAAAAGATTGCAGTTGACGATGTTCAGTAGAGATAGGGAATAATTTTATATATATATGTATTTTTTCTCCTAATAGAACATATTTTTTAAAATTCAAGGTTTTTTGCGACTTTTGTTTGTATTAAATCTCTTACATATTCTAACCAACAAAGTTTATCAAGAGTTATCAAGAATTGTCAATATATAGACAATTGAATGTTCAAGATTCTTGTTACATCAAGCAATATGAAGCAAGTACAAGATAATATTGTCTTGCGATGCATCACTAACACGAAGAGACCGAGATTATTAATTTTTGTTTAAAATCACACTAGAATTTACTATTTTTACATTGCAACCACCGGAAATAAGGGGACTTTTTGTATTTTTTACTATTTTCTACACTAAGTCACTAATCCGACAAATGTTCACCAAATTAGTAAAGTTTCTTACTATTTCGTCCAATAGTTCCAAACAACTGTAGTAAACTCAGAAATATTGTGTACGTAAAATTACTATAGTCGTTTGTAAATACAGAAAGAAAGAGTGAAAGAAAAAATACGGATTTTTATCGCCAGTTTCCGGTCAATTCTTGACTAATGGAGATAAAATGGAAGGATTTTTACATACGCAGACACACACACACTTATATTTTTGTTGGATAAATATTTGAAGACACACACATGTTTATTTCACTTTTATATATATATATATATATATATATATATATATATATAGACGCTGTTAATTAATACACTAATACACAACTGCACGCACGACAACGAATTTCACTGAAAGTATACATCTTTGTTTCCTTATATATTGAATGATGAAAATTTACAGCACTTACGAGAAAGCAGTTTACTTTTAACAACTTATTATAAGACAAAGTTCTTGGGACAGGAATAAATGCAAAATTTATTTATTTATAATGGTCAATTTCTGAGATAACGAAGACCTACGTTTCACTTTATATTTAATTATTATAGATAATATCCAAATTTATTTTACATACGCGAAACATAGTCACTGTCAATGATCGGATGGCATCGGCTCATTTACGGAGATTGACAAAGTTAGCAACCAATAGAAATGCAGGCGCCATATGACTGCACTCGCTAGCCACACTTGCTCACCAAAAATTACTACAGTGGATAGTAGGTTTTGGTGGAAAATGTTTTCATTTGTGAGATTTTGTCTAATGAAATTAGATAAAACCCCGCGTGAAAATGAAAGTATGGCTAAAAGATATTAAAGTCTAGAGAAGTATGTTTTCAGACTGACCAAGTATGGTTGAAAGATAATACAAGTTGACTGCAATTCTACATCAGCCAACTGCCAAACTTCTTAAAGCTGACAAACAATGGCTAATGAGCAAATCCCATTGTTCGAGTACAGCAAAGAATAATGTCAAAAGCTTAGAAAGTATGGGCTCAGTCAAATTGGTTTTATTTTCAAATTTTTCCTTTTTTCCAAAGTCTTGCTTTTTACAGTGTGGAAAAGTCTAGAAAAATTAGGTTTTGCGCTAAAATTTGAGCATTTTGCAAAACTATATCGATTTTTAAAATGACACGTAAGTTTACACAGAATAAGAAAAGGATAGACCGGTCTCAACTAATTTTTGTAGTTTTAATTGTGAATCTAGCAAATCTTTAATTTTTCATGAAGGCTGCCAAAGTATGGCGAAAGGCAAAATTAGGTTGTTCACTAAAATTGGAGTATTTTGAAAAACTTTATCGATTTTTTATGTGCCTGGGAAAGTTAATAAAGAATAGGCAAAGAATAGACCGGTCTCAACTAATTTTTGTAGTTTTAGTTGTAAATCTAGCAAATCTTCAATTTTTCGTGAAGGCTTCCAAAGTATGGCGAAAGGCAAAATTAGGTTGTTCACTAAAATTTAAGCATTTTGCAAAACTTTATCGATTTTTTATGTGCCTGGGAAAGTTAATAAAGAATAGGCAAAGAATAGACCGGTCTCAACTAATTTTTGTAGTTTTAATTGTGAATCTAGCAAATCTTTAATTTTTCGTGAAGGCTGCCAAGGTATGGCGAAAGGCAAAATTATGTTTTTCACTAAAATTCGAGTATTTTGCAAAACATTATGGATTTTTAATGTGCCTGGGAAAGTTAATGAAGAAAAAGCAAAGAATAGACCGGTCTTAATTAATTTTTACGGTTTTAAATGTAAGTCTAACGAATCTTTAATTTTTCGTGAAGGCTGACAAAGTATGGCGAAAGGCAAAATTATGTTTTTCACTAAAATTCGAGTATTTTGAAAAACTTTATCGATTTTTTATGTGCCTGGGAAAGTTAATAAAGAATAGGCAAAGAATAGAACGGTCTCAATTAATTTTTGTAGTTTTAATTGTAAATCTAGCAAATCTTTAATTTTTCGTGAAGGCTTCCAAAGTATGGCGAAAGGCAAAATTAGGTTGTTCACTAAAATTTGAGCATTTTGAAAAAATTTATCGATTTTTTATGTGCCTGGGAAAGTTAATAAAGAATAGGCAAAGAATAGACCGGTCTCAACTAATTTTTGTAGTTTTAATTGTGAATCTAGCAAATCTTTAATTTTTCGTGAAGGCTGCCAAGGTATGGCGAAAGGCAAAATTATGTTTTTCACTAAAATTTGAGCATTTTGCAAAACTTTATCGATTTTTTATGTGCCTGGGAAAGTTAATAAAGAATAGGCAAAGAATAGACCGGTCTCAACTAATTTTTGTAGTTTTAATTGTGAATCTAGCAAATCTTCAATTTTTCGTGAAGGCTTCCAAAGTATGGCGAAAGGCAAAATTAGGTTGTTCACTAAAATTTGAGCATTTTGCAAAATTATATCGATTTTTAATGTGGCTTGGAAAATTAACAACGAATAGGCAAAGAATAGAACGGTCTTAATTAATTTTTGTAGTTTTAATTGTAAATCTAGCAAATCTTTAATTTTTCGTGAATGCTGCCAAAGTTTGGCGAAAGGCAAAATTAGGTTGTTCACTAAAATTCGAGTATTTTGCAAAACTTTATCGATTTTTAATGCCTACTTTCATACTCCTAGACCCTACAACTAGAAAAAGAAAAATTTGAAAATTTGATCAGATTGCATTGAAGCACTTGGGATGAGTAAAAGTGGAATTTTATGTGTTTTATAGCGTCTATATACAGTTCGTATATAGACGCTATAAAGCACATCAGCATTTGTCAATTAGGAGTACTTTTTGCATTTGCAGTGTTTCAAGCAATGCATTAAGAAAATAATTTAAAATTATACTTCAGAATGTAGGGTCTAGGAGTATGAAAGTAAGGTATACGAAATTCGAACTTGACCCTCCTTTAGTTCTCCAAATGAAAGATTGGCGAATTTCAGGTTGGATTTTGTATTTTTATTTTGCTGACTTCGGGACTCAAAGTAGGGCCTAATTGCATTGAAATTAGAACCTCCTTTACTACTACTAATAGTCAACAAACCCTGAAAATTCAGGCTTAAAGTAGGTCTTAAATTTCGACTCGGGATGCCTTTATTTTTGCTTATTTAAATTTCTGTTTAAAATAAAAATTTATATATTATAGTTATAATTTATAATATAATAAAATTAATAAAAAATACATTTTTCCTTTTGTCAATACTTTGTTTGCTATATCCCATAGTCCAACCTTTAAACATTTTAACATACACTCAATATGATTAAACCATAGGCTTTTACACATGACTGAAATTTTGATTATTTTTACCATAAAAAACTGATTTGCCATACTTTTATTTTCACGCGGAAAAATTGAAAGTAAAATGAAAAATTGTGGAAAAATTTTAACTAGCTTCTTCACATACTTTTCCAGACTTTGAAAAATACGAAAAAATTAAAAGTAAAATGATAACTTTCCAAAAAGCTGATTCTAGCTTCTTTCCATACTTTCCAAGACTTTGGAAAAAAGGAAAAATTTGAAAATAAAACCGATTTGCCTGAGCCCATACTTTCTAAGCTTTTGACATTATTCTTTGCTGTACTCGAACAATGGGATTTGCTCATTAGCCATTGTTTGTCAGCTTTAAGAAGTTTGGCAGTTGGCTGATGTAGAATTGCAGTCAACTTGTATTATCTTTCAACCATACTTGGTCAGTCTGAAAACATACTTCTCTAGACTTTAATATCTTTTAGCCATACTTTCATTTTCACGCGGGTAATTACCACTTTTACTATCAACTTCTCATTTCAAAGTATTACGTTTATGCCCTCACGCATGCTACAAAATTAGCACCAGCGACAGCAAAATGTGTCTCATTGAGCAAGCACGGTGTGACTCGCACGTCATGTACCTAAAGTGCAACAAAATCAGAACGAGTGACTGCTAAATGCGTCTCATTATGCACGCACCGCGTGACTCGCATGTCCTGCGCCCGAAGTGCGACAAAGTGCGACGCATGATTGTTATCTGGGTTGGCTTTATACTGGAATGGTCTTATTAATTTATTTAAAGCTTTAATGACAATTCCCTGAATTGATACCTAAACTCGTGGCTGGTTAGTGCCGAATATTTTAATATAATTGACTGGTTCTTTGTAACATACATTATACAGCATACAATCCCATGTTATTTATACAATATGCAAGTATCACTTTCCTAAACAGCGTATCAGACCAGTGTGTCTATGCACAGATTTCCGTATCCCTCAAATTCAATTCAATCTGTAATTCCCAGAGCAATTACATCTCTGACCAAAATTAAACTATCTTCAGAAATTAAATAAATATTAAACAGATAATATTCATAATATGTAATAAAAACCGCTCACAAGTTGCATACTTTTTATAATTTTGGTGCTCATTTCATAAACACTTTACTTCCTCATAGAGATAAAAATATTAGAAATATATAAATAAATTTTTATAAATATGGTAAAAGTGATTGAATTTTGGGTCAATAAATGTATTTTTAAATGCCCTACAAGATAGTTATAATAATTTAATAGTTAAATAAAAATTTTCAAACAAAAAAGTTGAGAAAATGTCATTTTTCACAATTTTTGGTTTTTAAAATACCAATAATTTCGAAATTTATTGTCGAATTACTGAATTAGATTCAAAAATAGGTCAATCGAAGCGTTTTTTAATGCTCTACAAGTTAATAACGATAATTTTAAAGTTACTTCTACGTTTTTCAACAAAATTTTCAAAAAAGTCTTATTTTCCAAAATTTTTGATTTTTAAAAGTTTAATAACTCCGGTTAATATGTACTCTCACTTTATGTCCGCAGGTGAGATCTACAATTTAAAAAAAATTCAACCCAAAAGCTCTTCATGATTTCGAGATAATTTATGAAAATGTGATGTTTACACACACACACATACGGAATGACATTTTTTAAAAATGTCATTTTTGAACTCCTTAGGTCAAATAACATAAACATATGTCAAAAAATCGAACTCGAAAAATTTTGGTATTACAATACTTCCTCTATGAGGAAGTAATAATATATTGTTATGTAAACCAATAAATATTATTATTTCACCTTTTTCTTTCTTTTCTTTTTCCTTTCGTCTCCCTTTACTTATTATCGTCATCTATATTTAATTAATTAACCCATTTTCAGCTGCAGAATTGCATGATTTCATCTATTTACAAACAAGACTATAACTAAAACCAAAACTCAAATTAAATCTAGGTAACTTAAACTTTAAATTGAACTAAATAATAACGCCCTTCCCAGTAAGGAAATTGTCTATCTCTGTGATTACCTCTAGATTTGGGAAGAAAATTAAAAAATCAAGATTTTCCAGTAATCTGAATGTTCGACTCAGCCTCCTCGATAAAAATTCATAAAATTGAGTTCTTCCCTGTGAAAAATAGTAGTGTTATATCAATGTCAGGCATGCGCAGTAGTGTTCTGTCAATTTTACGCATGCGCAGTAGTATTCTATCAATGTCAGACATGCGCAGTAGTGTTCTTTCAATGTTACACATGCGCAGTAGTGTTATATCAATATCATGCATGCGCAGTAGTGTTCTGTCAATCCATTCTATTATATTAAGTTGAAGAACGACCGACCATCCCTCACCGTATATATATTTTTAGAACAATATTAACACATGTATATGTTACGGTAATAGTTCGTAGCTGGTAAATGTTCACATTTACCGGTAAATGTGTACACTTACTATTTTAGATGTCAAAAGTGCGAATAGTAAATGTAATATTTGGTTTGTGTGTACTTTAACCGGTAAATGTATGCATTAACCACATCCTTCTGGTCAAAGTAAAAAATGAATGACAACATGTTCAAAAGCACCCGTGTAGAAAAATTGTTGGGTTCTAGAGTGGTGCCAGAAAGACAGTCTATTCTCTAACTGGGCGCTGAAAAGACAGTCTGACCATGGGCCAATCAGACCAGTGACGATCGAACCACGCGTTGGTCCAGACTGGACTAAATATCATTTAAAATAATAATATTGAAAAATAATTTTAATAAAAAAACAATTTGCGTTAATTGGTACATTTTTTAAATTCATTCTTGAACAGGCCTTTAACATTATTTACAAACATGTTTACAATTTTAATTTATAACACTTATACAGATTAAATATAGTAATTTTATTATTTTATATAACACTTACAATGAAAAATATCCGCTCGCATGTGGGATCGAACTCACGCTCCCCAACCTTGACGACCCGACTCGAAGCATTTAAACCGCACGGCCACTGAAGTCTGGGTGTGAACTCTCCTAATTTACTATATTAATGCCAGTGTCATATATATATTCTGTTGCTTATAAGGACGAAGTGAAAACTATGACTAAAATTATTACACATAATAATCCCGAATTATTTTAATTATTATATATGAATATTTAAATAAATAATTCTTACTACAAATATAATCATTAAAGAATTTTTTAAAGTATTACTTTCAGTTTTATCAAAAATTTTTTAAATAATTGAATTCTTATGACGAATTTTAATAGAATTCTTAAGTATATTTATACACTTTTCAAAGAATTCGATTAAAATTCTATTAAAAATAATTAAGAAATTCTGAGATGAACTAAAAAATTTTTAATAATAAAAAAATTCTGAGAATTTTATTATTTATAAAAATAATTGAATTATTGAGAAGAAACTTATAAAAAATTTGTAAATACTTATTGAATTTTTGTGAAAGGTTTTTTATTTATGAAAGTAATTAAATTTTTGCTTACATTTTGTTTTGCCAATAATCTTGTTAAAAATTTGGAAAATAATTGAATTTCAGAGAACGATTTTATTATTTATAAAGATAATTGAAATTTTGATGAGAATTTAAAAAAAAATTTGAACATAATTGAATTTATGTGTAGAATTTGGTTACTTTTGAAAATAATTAAATTTCTACAATAATCTGTAACTTCTCCAACACTTAATTGTTTATAGTGTTTTTAACTAAAATTCTTCTACAGATAAATTATTTTTAATAATTAATCAAATACAATATATATTTAAAAATTTATCTAATTTCAGGAGAATTTGAATTATTAGGCATTTTTAAAAAAACTAAGTTCTTTAAAATTTTTAATTAAATTCATTGAAAATTTTATTTATAATAATTCATATAAACCTACAATATTTATTTTTGAACGATTCTTTAGATTGACTAAATTATTCCATTGAATTTTGAAGTGACAATCCATGTATAAATTCAAAGAAGACCGACAAATCGGGCACTAAAGTCTTAATTGTACTTTGATTTGTACTTTAAAAATTTTGAATTCTAGTGATGCCAATGAAGTCCCATATAGCATACAGTTAGACAGTCTAAATTAGACCGTCCAGAAAAATCCCATATAGCATACATTTAGACACTCTAAATTAGACCGTCCAGAAAAATCCCATATAGCATACAGTTAGACACTCTAAATTAGACCGTCCAGAAAAATCCCATATAGCATACAGTTAGACCGTCCAGATGCGTCTAGTTAGAGCAATCACTGGACTCCAAACTGCCCTGAAATTTTTCTACACGGGCAAACTAAAATATTAACTGTCGTTCACAGTATTAATATTATTTTCCGATTTCGATTTCTAATTACAGGGTGTATACTAATGGTCAGAGAAGTCATGGTAAAGTCCGGGAATTATTTTGGTCAGTGAATGTCAGAGAATTTCATTTAAAATCAGGAAAAATTCCATAAATTTATACAAAAATTAAAATTTTCTTTCAATCTTACAAAATTTAAAAGATTTTTATTACTGTTTGTTTCTCTAATTAGTTATTAATTTATTGTTAAATGTCAGTTATCATATTTTTGTCCCAAGAAAGCAGAATTAAATTAGTAATAAGTAAGGGGAAAAGTCAGGGAATTTTTTCCTCAATCCTTGTTAGACACCCTGAATTACAAGTTTTGTTTTCGAAACTATGACTATGTAATGATTGGGTTTTTATTTGATGGGAATTCGCTCGCCGGATGGAGTCCGGGTTCCCTTAAATATTAATTAAATAAATAATTATCCATAGTTATTGGCGTAAAGCGTCATCTATTGAGCTTAATTTGATTTCTGTAATTCGGAGTAAAGGTGTAGTCAATAACGAGGCGAGAATTAAACCTTCGAAAGAAAAGTATATTAATAAAATATTATAGAAAAAATAATAAATAATTAGAAATTAGAATTAACAATAATAAAATAGAAAATAATAATAATAATTCAAGTACGACGAAAATATAATAATGGTCGAGAATCTAATCGAGAAATATTAATAACAATATAATTTCGAGACGCGAGTAAATTAACATTTACTAATCAAACAATTATTAACAATAAAAATAACTAAGAATGCGAGTAATAAAATATTCGAAACTAGTTTACGTAGGTTTTCCTTTTGTCTGAAACTATCGCATACTATCGAGTTTATAATTCACGAAACTAGTCTAGAATTCGTTCCACAATCTATCGTGACCGACGCGACCAAGACGTGCACTCTGAGGAAACTGAATCTGCTCTTCGTTAAGGCAGAAACAAGTTTCTAATACCGGAAACGCTGCCGATATTCTTTTCCGACGCAAAAGATTTGTGAATTAAGAACTCAACGGTCGATTTCTTATCCAGGGTGCTCCCTGAGGGAAGGAATCGTCTTCGCAGCTTAGCCTCAGGTGTAATAAGAGCTCCTATATACACCTGGGGGTAGAGTATAGGAAAAGGAAATCTTTACCACGAGGTCCTCTCGTGAGAGCTCCCACAGGGAGGTCCAAGTGGTAAAAGGGCTAGGGTGTGAGTTCGTAATCATCCTTCCCAAGGAGCTCCTTGAAGCATGTCAGGCTACGAACTGAGGAGTTTGAATCGTGTCGCGAGATATAAGAGTTTCGCTCTGTCGCGGTACGAAGAGAGCGAGTGGTGGGGGAGCGACTGCCGGCGGCGCGAATTACGTGCGCGTTCGCTACTCTCTCCTTGCAATCACGCAGAATACAACGACAATGGCTGTACTGTACACGGAAAAAAAAATCAGCCTAATAATGCATGGAGTCTATTGGTTCGATTTTTACATGAGCCCATTTTGCAAATATCACACAGGAGTTTACTAAAAATGCATGGCTTTTGTGACTTTTGCCACAGCACCATGCGAAAATAGGATGGATTCCAAGCTAATCACGCATGGTAGTGTGCGTGCAATATACACAACAGACGCTCATGTGTTTTTAGCCTAGTATTTTTTTCCGTGTACAATGCATGCTATTTGCTATATTATAGCCCATTGTTACAACAAATACATACAATAATAATAAACAAAATATAATACCTAAATTTACCAAACGATGATTGACATTCTGTATATTCGCCAGTTTACTTGGTAAATGTACATAAAATTTTCATTCAGTGAATTATTTTTCACTTTCACCAAATAGTCCGGTGAATTCTTACATTTATCAGTAAATGTGAACATTTACCAGCCTCCTTCGTACGTTTACCGTAACATATACATATACACAAATCACGCATGCGCAGTAGTGTTATATCAATGTCAGACATTACACAAAGTTATTTATTTTAAGTTCTAGTAAGGATAGAAAGTTAATTAAGGTCTTATTTCAAAGCGCATATATTTTCTACTTTCATAATATCAAAATATCAAATTCAAAAAAACATATTCTTTATTATTGTTTAAATGCAATTCGCAATAAGCAAAATATTTCACTTTTAATGGTAAATTTTAAACAAATGTACACGGAGAGAAATCTGTTAGGATTAATGCTTGAAACTTCATATACTTTTTCCATACATTCTTTGATGCTAAAATCCTAACAGAGAGCCTATTTATTGCTCGAGTCCGCCTGAATATTAGGCGGAGTCGACTAATATTCAGGCGGACTTCTTATACTTTTCGCTAGTAAGTGCTTATGCTATATTCATAACCTCTACTCTATGCATTATTCGCAACAGATTTCTCTCCGTGTAGTTTTTTAACCATTTATCACACATAAATTTCATTTATTGCAATTAAGAGCTTATTTTGTCACCTTTCAAACGCTTCTTTAAAAATTATAAACGAAACCTAGTCATGTGCTTCGACATATTAATAAAAATAATATCATTAAAGAACAAAAACAGAATTTTTCACACGAGCGATCGCGAATCTTAGGTTAGGTTTTGACAGTAGAGTTGGTTGCCAGGGACCCTCACCAAGCGCGAATGCGCATGCGCATACATTTGGTGAGAGTCTCTGGGAACTGTGCGTCTGACAGCATCTAGTTACATTATATCCAACTTTTGTACAGAAATAGTAACATTATAACCCGGTTATTGGGTTTATAATGTAACTAGGGTCTATAATGTAACTAACACGAAATAAAGTGTACTCCCCTCCAGCATTATTCGCACCGGGCTATAATAAGTAACTTACAACCTGCAAAACAGGTGGCGTAAAGTGCGTATTACAGTGCTGTGTTGCATAAATTAATATAAATTTAGCAATTTTTAAAAACTGTTAACGCCAATCGATTCTGTCTGGAAAATTAGGAAATTTTTGTATGGGTCATTTTTTTCTCCAAATCGTATTTTATTTATAAAACTGTTATAAACAAATTAAATAATAAATAGTTCAAAATAGATAAATTTTATTAATTTGTTTAAACAAGTGAAAATTAAAAACAAAAAAACAGTTTATAACAATTTTATAAACAAAATACGACCTGGAGAAGAAAATAACACATACAAAACTTTCTTAATTTTCTACACAGAATCGATTTACGTTAACAATTTTCGATAATTTTTAAATTTTTATTAATTGGTTTAAACAATTATTGTTAAACAATTGTAAATTTAAGAAAATAGGTATATTTTTTCATTTGTTTACTAAAAATGTATTTGTTTTTGTTAGGGATGAAACATCCTATATTCAGCATAATTTGTTTATGACAATTTTATAAACAAAATACGACTTGGAGAATAAAATAACACATACAAAACTTTCTTAATTTTTCACATAGAATCGATTAGAGTTAACAATTTTCAAAAATTTAAAAAAAAATTTAATTTGTTTAATCAATTATTATTAAACAATTGGAAATTAAAAACAAAAAACAGGTCTATCTTTTTTCAATTTTCCTATGAATCCAATTGTTACTTTTTTAATAAAATGTCTGGTTTCTTAATGGGACTTAATGGGTATTAAATTAAATTTTATATTTGTCACAATTCAATATTAAAACTTTAGTTATAAATTTTACTTGGTAAACTTTTATTTCACTAATTGTTTGGACATTTGCAAAAACTTTTACTTGGCGGAACTTTTTACATCAAAGATGTTTTTATTGGGATTAAAATACTTTTTGAATCATTAATAAAATGTAGGGTATTTTATGAAACTGTTTAGTTCTTCAGGCTCTACGTTTGTCTAAATGTCAAAAAATCCAATTTTTTTAGAAAAAATTCAAATATTTCAAAAAATACTTGATGAATTGTAATTTCCTGGAACATATATCGGGATTTTAAGGGCAAGTCCAAGTTGTGAAATGTAAACAAAACAAAAGGTAAACAAACCAAACACCAAAATCACACTTTCGTAACAGCCATTTCTCCTACAAAAATTAATATTTTTACACATTCTTTACAAAAATGGAAAATTAGAGTGTTAAAGTGTCCAATGAAATCATTTTTGACTGTGAGCAATAAAAAGCAATTAGTAAAATAACTAATTAAAATGACCTGTAAAATAGCATTTTTGACGCGTCGCGAAAATAAAACTGTTTGACTACACTCAAAGAATTTTGGGCAGGCTGCAGGCTTTACATGAGTGCCGCTAGAGCTCGCTGCCTCAAGCTCGCAGTTAACCTCAAAAAGGCGAGAATCTACTCCCGAAAGGTAAGCAGCAACTTCTCAGGGGCAGCTGCTCACCTTTCGGGAGTAGATGCTCGCTTTTTTGAGGTGAGCTGCGAGTCCTGCGCAAGGGGCACTAATTTTTTTTTTTTTTTTTTTTTTAAATGACTTCAGGCTTAGCCAACTGTCAGAACACACACTCTTATATACCAACTTGTTTTTGCGTTTCTACAGAACGACTTTGAGGTTAGGAGTACTCGCATTTGCCTGGACCACCCGTCTAATGGGTTTTCTCGCCAGTGGAGAGGGAAACTGTAGAAAACCTCTCCGAGTACAACCGGTTTATCGACAGTCGAATTCTAATGGTGTGTACCGGACAATAATCGACGGTGCACATCATTATACTTCGACGTCAAACCTCCCGCTCAGATTATCTCACGTGCCGGAAAAATCCCAGGCTAATGGGCGCGAACCAAGTACCCTTGGTCCGCCCACAGAGCCAGGCATTCATCCGACCGAGCTAATCTGACGGTCGGGCAATAATTTCGGACATGAAAACCCAGCAGCCTGCCTAAAATTCTTTCAGTGTATATCAACCTCACTAACGATGAAGAAGTCTCATGTCAACGATTGGACCTTCAACATGTGGAAGGGGAAATTTTTCCCTTTCCTCTTTGAAATTACAAGGGAAAGGGTAAAAACTTCTTTATCGTCCGTGCGATTGATATAGTCAAACACTTTAATTTTTGGCGACCTGAAACTCTGTTGCTCTCTGTGCATGCGCAGACCTTACTAAGAATGCATTGACAGCACCATGTGGAAGTGCATATTTTGTTTTAGATTAAAACTTGGTTGTTTTCTCATGTTTTGAGTTATGCAAGGCGTAGTTACCAAATTCAATACGTCTGTTCACCATTTTCATAAAGAAAATAGGAATTTATATTTATGTACGAAAATGAGACCTCGTAAAAAAATTCTTCACAATAGCGAATCGATTAACAGTGTTAGGGTACGGTCCCATGTTGAGCAGAAAACACAATGCAAAGCAGAATTTCGTGAGAGTGAAAAGGACATTGATATCTGACTATTTCTCTTGCACTCACGAATTTCTGCTTTGCATTCGGTTTTCTGCTCAGCATGGGACTGCACCCTCAGTTTTTAAAAAATAAATATTTTTAATAGTTTATTGTTTAAATAATTCTAAAATAATATAAATTATAATATAATAATAATAATAATAATGAAAAAAATTAAAAATGGTTTATATTTTTTATTTGCTTATGAATCAAATAGTTACTTTCTTATCACAGAAAAAATCTCGACTAACTTTTGTTTGGAAGTCGGTCTCGAAATGAGTAATCGACAACTTCAAGTGACTCGAAATGAGTAATCGGCAACTTCAAGTGAATCAAAAAGAGTAAAATGACATATGGTTGCCCATCCTTGTCAGTCACACAGAAAATAGTGAGTGTTATTTTAACACTGAATTCGGTGTTAAAAGTGTCTGCATCAAACTTTAGCTCGGAAGTGTTATTTTAACACCGAAAATAAGGTAAATTTTCTATTATAGAAAATTTATCCTTACTAAAATTACCCTACCAAAATTTACCCGCATCAAAAACAACACTCGCTTTTCTCTGTGCAATTCACAAATGTCTAACCTAAAAATTCGTTTTTTATTTCTCATAAATGCGATAAATTGAATTCAAGTATTAATGTTTTGACAAGTGCAAATTGTAATTTTATCATAAACCCAAAATGATACCGCTTTTTACTTATTTTGAGTATTTTCCCCGGAAACTCAGAATGAGTCGAAAGGGTATCATTTTTGTTGCACTTCAAAATGAGTATCATATGATACTCATTTTGAGTATAGTTTTTTTCTGTGTATATATGTATATGGTTGGTCACTGATTGGGTCTCACACTATGTTTTAAAAGAGTTTTCTCCTTAATATATTTTAACAATTGTTAATAACAATTTAAATTATTAACAAATGTGAAATTTGCCAACAAGTTAAGAAATTACTTTATATATGTCGTAGGCAAATAGAAAAATCCGGCATTTAGCTTAATGCCTTGGCATTGGGCTAAATGCCGGCAAGTAGATAAATGAATCGTGAAAAATGGTTATTTTTCTATTTGCCTGAAATCAATTAGTCATTTACCTTATTGACTAGGCGTTAAGGAAATTGCCTAAGTAGCACCCGGCAAATAGAAAAATGAGAATATGTGCATGTGTCACTCAACAGAAATATTAAAAAAAAATATGTCAAAATTAATTAACACAAATTGGGTCTTGCATAACTCTTTCGGTTCCGGCTGTAGATCGTGGACCATTTGATTTCGCGACTATTTTTGGTGTCATTTTAGATGTTCAAAATGGTGTTTATCAGATAGGAACTAAGGGTGGAATTATAAAAGGTTGGTTTCCTCGAACTGACATTGTGCAATCGGGAACCGAAATTATAAAAGTTGACGACGTATGTGAAGATGTTACACTAACTTTAAGGCAGGCTGTGTCTCAGCAATCTATGACTGGTGGACAGGGTTACAAAACATGTAACTGTAAGGCAGCTCTGAATCAATGTCAAACAAACAGATGCTCTTGTTAAAAGGCTAAAATACTATGTAACTCGCTGTGTCATCAGTCCTCTACATGCCGCAATAAATAAATAAAAAATATAATTATTATTGATAATAAAATATTTGTGTTAATTAATTTTGACATATTTTTTTTTAATATTTCTGTTGAGTGACACATGCACATACAGTAGGATCTTTCAATAGTGCAGTCGTCGGGAATATTGTGCACTATTCGAAGCAAGCAAAAACTAAAATATTCAGGTCCGTGTCAAGAAAATTAAGGGTCCCCCACTACTAAATACCGGGCACCACTAAATGATACTAAATAATCAAATGAGCGACGGCACTGTATTTGACGTCACAGATTCCCTTCCTCTTTGCCCCCCGAAACCTCTTGTCTACTCAACTTACTAATGACTGCACTGTTCAGAACTGCACTATTCAAAGATCCTACTGTATTCTCATTTTTCTATTTGCCGGGTGCTACTTAGGCAATTTCCTTAACGCCTAGTCAATAAGCTAAATGACTAATTGATTTCAGGCAAATAGAAAAATAACCATTTTTCACGATTCATTTATCTACTTGCCGGCATTTAGCCCAATACCTAGGCATTAAGCTAAATGCCGGATTTTTCTATTTGCCTACGACATATACAAGGAAATAGAAGAACCCATAGGAGGGTGTCAAAAATGATTCTATTCCACATTTTATAAAATGGAATGAATTAGAAGTGCTAGATATTGAACCAACTCTTAGTAAAAGACTTTTCTCAGAAATGTTTTTTATAAAAAAAGAGGGAAGTAATAGTTTAAATAAAGTAACTGATTGGGATAATTTTGATAGTTCATACGAAATGATTTTGAATTATTTCCATTAATTAATACTGTTGATTGCTCATTTGCCTACTCTTTGTTTCTTATTTGTTTTTGTCTTTTTTGTCAACAATTGAAGTACAGAATCGATAGTGTTTAGAGTTCAGTTTTAATTTTGACTTCACACGCAGAGTTTTAATTTATTTAAGTATTTTTTTTTTAATTTCTGTGGTGTGTTATTATAAATGACGTGTGTCTTCATAATGTCCATGTTTATTAATGTTATTTTATTTATTTAACTATGATGTTAATGTTTATTAATTTATTTATTTATTACAAAATTTGTTTTATAATCTTTTATAGGTATGTTATTCTCAACTTAATTTTTATTATTTTATTTTATTTATTATTTTAATTAAGTAACCTATTGAAATTTTTTTAATTAAAATTTTAATATTTTATTTTACTTTAATCATTCTAAATTCTTTATTATTCTTTATTACACGGAAAAATGTTTGGGACAGTATCTGTACCTTTTGGTGCATTGGTTATCCCTGTCTAAAAATTTTACTATTCAATTCACTTCACAGTTATTATTTCCTATTGTTTTTATATAAAGTAAAGTTAATTGTTGGATAAATTTTTTGAAAGGTATAGCATGTGCACCTTACATTTTTCCGTGTATAATTTCGATTCTCATGTATTTTAGTTATGACTCCAAACTCTATGTTTTCTCTGACGGTTGATGGGTGAATTTGTTTTTATTTTTTGCTGACGAATGTTTATTTATTAATTTTTTTGGTAACATATTATTATAACCTTTTTATTATTTATGAATGAATGTTAGATTGATTATATTTTTTTTAAATTTATATATTTTTTAAATTTTATAATTTTTTTTTTTTTGATTGACGAATGTTAAGTATATATTTTTTTGCATATTATTTTATATTTTTTGTATATTATTTTATTTTATTTTTTGTATAATAATTTATATTTTTTTGTATATTATTTGCATATTATTTTTATATTTTGTTGTATATTATTTATTTTTTTTGTATATTATTTGCATATTATTTTTATATTTTGTTGTATATTATTTATTTTTTTTGTATATTATTTTATATTTTTTGTAAAATTATTTTATATTTTTATAGACTCCCTGAAGAGGAAATCATTTAGATTTCGAAACGTTGGAGTAAACTAATTTTTTAAAAACTATTTGTCCGAATGTTTTCGTTTTATTCACCTTCGCTATAATTATTATTTCTTGGACGTAAAAGTTTGAATTATAATTTTTGTATTATTATAGATTTCCTTTATTTACATGACAAATAATCTTATTTTAAAAATATTTTAATAAACTTTAAAGAGCTTTTAGTCTACTTTGAACTATTTTTTTGTCGTGTTTAATTAATTTTATTAAGTAAACACGCGAAAATTTTGTAAAATTAGAAGGTTAGTTTAAGTAGAAAACAAATTAATTTCACATAATATTCAATGGATTTTTGTCCCTGGCTTTTTCACCCTCAAGACCAGTTTTCTAAAAGCTATAATAAATTTTAAATTTAGTTAAATTTCCAAAAATTAACATTGTACTAGCACAAATAACGCGCGTGAAGTTTCTTGTTTCACTTTTAACATATATATAACAATAATGTAATTTTTACATTACATGTCACATGAAAATTAATGAAAGCGTGAATGCCAATGAGACGATAATGAAAAATATGTTCATATTACATTATTTTTGACTAATTAATTATCAAAAATAAATTACATTTAATTACAATTAATTATTTATTTGTTATTTTGTTTCTAATAGTTTTCTACATAGTCAAAATTAATTAATATTATTTTCATGTCATTAACATTCAAAAATTCAATTATTCAGAAGAATTCTACACAAAATCACTATTTTTCTAAATTTATTCAGGGAAATCAGGAAAAAGTCAGAAAATTTTGTCAAAAGTGCTGGAATAATATTCAATTTCAAGAATTCATAAGAAAATTCTGAATGTTATTCTTCAGCATTGAAAAGATTTTATATATTTCAAACTCTTCCTGTTTTTAACAATAATTAGACTTTACAGATTTAAAATTGATTTTCTTAAATAATTTAATTTTTGAAAAACTATCGAGAAAAAATTATTTTTTATTAATTATTTTGGAATAATTTTTTATTTAAAAATTTTAAAAAAATTGAATTTTATGAAATTTGTATTTAAAATTTTTTTATAAATAATATAAATAAGCAGTAAATGTCACGCCCGCCAAACAAAGTATTTAATTTATTATTATTATTATCATTACTCAAAAGAAATTCGATTATTTTTACAAAATTTCAATAAAAAATTCTTCGAAAAATTTATGAAAAATTGCAAAAATGTTATCTTTTGAAATTATTACAGGTGACAGCTAATCACAAAAAATAATTCAAAAACTAAAAAAAAAATTTTGTGCAAAAATTATGATTATAAAATAGAAATTATGCATATTTTTTCATTTAGTAAGAAAAATGAATTTCGTTAAAAATTGAAATTTACAAAATATATCACTGCTTTGCTAACTTTGCATAAAATTTCATATTTGTGCCTTCAAAAAATGAATTTAAAAATGTTTTGATAAAATTCTTTATCAGACTTAAATTTTAAGAAATTTTAATTATTCAATAAATTATTTATTTTTGCATTTAAATTATTGAATTATCTGATAAAAATTTATTTAAAAATGAATTTCAGTTAAAGTTCTACATAATAATTAAATATTAAAAGCATTATAGCATGAATTTTAAGAAAAATAATTAAATTTTAAAATGGTTCCAAATCAAATTCTTTAAAAATTTGTATTTTTCATACTTATAACTAACAATTCTGTAGAATTAATTATTTTAAAAAAGTTTAATTGAATTTTTTTCTGAAATTATTTGAAGTATTTATTTTTTAATTCGTATTTAGTTGAAGAATTTCTGAATAATTTAAATTTCGTAAACAAATGGATTTTAAAATTCTCAAAAAACTTTTTTCAAAAATTATTAAAAATAATTTATTCCTATGGGAAAATAATAATGATTAAAATTTTTTTAGAAAAGAAGTTATTGATGTTTTCAAATAATTTATTTTAGAATTAAAGAAATTCGTAAATAAATGTAATGGAACATTTTTTGGAGTATTTAATCATTTTTAGAGTGAATCAGAATATTCTTTTGAGTCAAGAAAGATGTCAAAATTTTGTCAAGTAATAAAGTTTTTCATATTACAGGATATACATTTGCTAATTTTCTAAAATGTTTGTTACAAAATGCTAATTTTTTAGAAACAAAGGAAATAATAAATAATATAATAATATTAATAATTTTTTTAGATTAATAAAAATATTTTTGAATTATTTGAGAAATAAAAATAATATTATTAAATTAAAAAAATAATAACAAAATAAAGAAATGTAATATTATCTATCAAAACATATAAAAAACAAAAGCATGAATTTTGTTAAAACATCGTTATTTTATATTTTATTTCTATTTTCTATCAAAACGAATAAAAAACAAAAGAATAACCATAACTAACTTCAGGTGTGGACAGACTGGACAGGATGAATGAATGAATACGACGATTATTATAGTTAATACGTTTTGAATATAGTTTTCTCCTTATGTACAAACATTTACTTTTATTATCCGTTCACTTAAACAGGTTGTAATATGTTCGAAAAGTTCATCGAAATTTTAAACGCAGAGCAACTCAAAAATTAAAATTACAATAAAAACTATCTAGAAAACGGGGATCGCTGAGCGATATAATTATTTACCGATAACAACATCGGAATAATTATCTTAAGAAAAACACCTGACTCTAAACCAAAGAGTTCAATCGACATCTAATAGATGTCACTAATTCCTGATATAGTAGAAATCTTTCATAATTAAAATTCTTAATCAGCATATAATTACCTACATTAAAAGTTTGATTATATGCAAAATGACAAAATAAACAATTTTTGTAAGTTTCAAATTTTTTTCTTGAAAATTGATGTTTGTTCTTCCAGAAGGTACGAATAACAATAATATTAAAAAATTCTTTAATGTCAATTCAATATTTTTTCTGAAGGTCTGCATACCTGTAAACAACCTCCGAGGGGGTAATTACTGGTTAAAATGGTGTACACTCTAATACACTAAATTTTCCTGCTATTACGCGTATTATCTAGTATTATCACGTATCACAGGATGCAGCAATTCGGTGAGAAATGGATGATCGGTTCCAACAAAAACATCAGCTAAAAGCATGTGCTTTTTTCTAGCATTGGGCGACAGTTCGTTGACTTGAAGAACAATGGGGTATGCAACTGTCGATGATGGATTGGACAATTTAACGCCATCAACCCACAAGGTCAAAGAGAAATTGTTCGGATCGGAAAGAAAATTTCCTTCTTCTCTTAGCAATTTGTATTTTTCCCCGTCATATATATTCTCCGTATTTCTTCCGTTGATCTTAACTCTTCTGTCTCTATACTTCAACTCTTCGGAGATTCCAGGTACTTTAAAAAGATCTCTTAACTGAGGCCCCAAACGCACTTGTAGAAACGTCCCTACGTTTGTTTCTTGCAATCCTGGCCCGCATGCTCCACAACTGCAAGTCCTGACAGGTTTTGAACCTTTCCCAATTTTTTCCTTACATAATGAACAATATAGTCGGGAAACTACATTTGATCCGTCGCGACAAAGAACTTTTCATAATGGATTTTTATATGTCGGTACATTGACATGTTGAAAAGATTGCTTAATATTTCTCATTTTAAATAATATTTGCTCATAAGAGTCGTGAAAACGAATAGCTTCAGCTAAGCCGGTTAAAAAGAGGTCCATGGTAGTCAAATCAGGTTTGTTTCGTACTGGGACATTCATTCGAAGATTTGCTTGGATACCCTGAAACAGTGCAGATGGTGGACCCTCTTCTAGCTCCTCTTCTTCGTCCGTATTTAAATCGCTTTCGGTAGCTTCATCATTTTGTAAGTGCTGTTCTTCAAGTGGCTCGTTATTATCTCCAAGATGATTTCCCTCATCATCATCGACTTCATCCACTTGGATGCGAAGAACATCAGGACCAATATCGTCATGTTCATTATGACCAACAACCTCTTCGTCATTAATATCGTCGACCTCCATTGGAAGGACTCCATCATCATAATCATCCTCAGTGTCTTCATCAACATCATCACTGTCTTCATGATTGTAATCATTATTCTCATTGTCATAAATATTGTGTTGTTCAATTTCTTCTCCATCCTCATGATCAGTTTCCTGTTCTACTTCTTCATGTCCTCTTCTTGCGCTCATGTCTGCTCGGTTTTGTTCTTCATCGACAACCTCCTTAATAAAAATATACTATATCTTTAGAAAAAAAAATTTTAAAAAAACCCTCAGTTTGACCAGACTCCCCCCTTAACATTTAGCCCCAGGGTGCATTTTTGGCTTTAACAACAAATATACAAAATCTGACTAAAAATATTTAGCAAATACCTTTATAGGTACATCTTCAGGGGACCCAAATAGGCTAAAATACTTGTTGTGACGGGAATAAATTCAAAAAATATACTTAAAAGTTGAAATTTTCTTTTACTTTTATTACTTTTACTTCATATTATGGACATCACAAAAATAAACAGAATGTCACATAACTACAGACATTTATTTATAGTGATAAGACCCTTCTGTAGTCAAAACTGCGGTTTTCTATATTAGGGGAAGAGGTTCGGTTGTGAGCATAGTTTCGTTTTTGACTCATATAATTTGTGTCCTTGTAGATATTAAGCAAACATATGTATATGTATTTAAAGCTAGGGACCTTAGCTAACTACTGATGAAAAAACTAAATTGATTCCATTGACAAGAAAAATTTTATTAAAAATTCAATAAAGTGGGCATTTTTCTAACAAAGAAAATTTTGGTTCGGTTATGGGCACTCTTGAAAAATCAAATAAAAATGCAAAAAAATTAAATAAGTAACCATTCATTAACTACGTAAGGATGATTTTATCTAATTTTGACATTACTTTCTCCCCATGTAATGACATATAAGATTTCTAACACTGAACCTCAGCAGCATAGTCACTAGCTACGAACGACGCATAAAAATAAAAGTCTTGTCATATTAATTTCCGTGCTAAACTACGAAACTTTTAAAATTCATTAAACACTATTATATGTTGTAAGGAATTACTTATGATTATATCGACTACGATATTTTACGATTTGTCAAGAATAAGAGTGGTGTCCACAACCGAATCAATTTAGGTGCCCACAACCAAACTTTACCATCATTTTGAAACATCATGAAAAAAAATTTGCTTGTGAACATGGTTGTGATATTTGGTATTGGAGCACAAAATATAACATATTTACTGTGTAAATACGCATTAAACTTATCATTTTAATTAATTCACTTCGATTTGTTGAATATTTAACAATGTTTAAAAATACATTTTTGTTATATTCAACGTGTCGAAAAACTAATTTATATATAGTAAAAAACACAGTTGTCTAATCACTTTTGTATTCTCATCGTTAACTACGTTTGGTCATAACACACACGTGACATTTGTCAGATTAAAAAAATCTTATTTCTGTCAAAAGTTCTGCGGGGGCGTCCACAACCGAACCATGTCCACAACCGAACCTTTTCCCCTAATAATTGGGATGAGGCTGCTATTTAACAATTTATTTGCTTTTTTTAGTCAGGGTGTCCAACAAAGACTGAGAAAAAAATTCCCGGACTTTTTATTAAACATATTTCTGCTCTCTTGAGGCAAAAATATAGTTACTAACATATTAAACAATAAATTAATATCAAACGAAAGTAACAAATGGTAATAAAAACCATCTAAGTCTTGGTAGATTACAAAATTGTTTAATTCACAAAAAGTTAAATTTTTTTTATAAATTTATAGATATTTTCCTCACTTTGAATGATATTCCCTGACTATTCCATGTCTTTCGTGACCGCTGGACACCCTGGTAATATACCTGCGATGAGTCTAGGTTATTGATTTCATATATCAATGATGTACCACGGGGGTATGCACTCTTAACGCATATCATATATATATATACCCGAGGGATGATGACTGCAATAATAGACTCAAATTGCATTGAAACATTCATTTGCTTCCTCTCCTTTTTTTCTTTTTTGTTAAAATCAAAATTTTTGTTTGGGGTACGGTCGTTGAGCTTTTTTCTGGTTGAGGAGGGGAATCTTACTTCCCCTCACGAGACGGAATTGATGATCGCCCGTTGAGGTTAGGTCTATACTGAGTGGGGCGTCCTCGGATCGATTCCGGCTAGTAAGAACCACGTGATGGGGTGCGGTGTTCATGACGTCACTCTGACCACCCTAAGAACGCTTTTTGAACTCCTGATATACTAATTTTTACCCTCATTAATTAAAACACAAACTAAAAATTTTCCCTTTCTTAAAAATTGAGGAAAAAAATGAATGAAGCACAATTTTTTTATAAAAATTTATTTCTTCAGTGGAAATTTATATTAAAAATATTCAGTATAGCAAGTTCAAAAATGTTCGCAGTGAACTTAAACACACTTTAAATAAAAGTTTTTTCTGTGTATTCCAACAATGGAGGTTTCCTTAAGTATTTTACAACAAAAATTAAAATAATCTACACAGCCGTTTTCAAAAATTTTCATTCTTAATATTTTAATCATTCTATAGGTATATGAACAACTTGAAAAAACGTACTATTTAAAAATATATATCAAAAATATTAATTATGAATTCTATGTATCAAAATTAATTTAAGTACTCCAGTGACCGTTATCAACGAAAAACAAATTTTGTCTATAAATTGTTTAGAATTTGTAAATTCATGTTTAGTTTTTCCCTTTAAGTAGCAAGAATACCAAAAATGACAATAATTAACCACTTTTTGCTACATTTATGTTAAAGAAAAGTAACTCTTTTCCAGTAGGTCTTACACAAAAAAGAAGTTGTTTATTTCATGACCATTTAGCTTCCTCAATAAAATAAAAAATTTCTTTTCAAAAAACATATACACCCGAGTCAAAATTTAGACCCTCTTTCAAAAAATCCTCTCTCCAAAAACCTCTTTTTAACCTCTTTTAAGCCTCTTTAAACTTCTAAATCCTCTTTTGAACCTAAAAACTGCAAAAATGGATTTTTCCGCACTATTAGAGGTTGAAAAGAGGTTGGAAAGAGATGTAAGGGGGCTTAAAAGAGATCCGAAAAAAGATTTTTTAAATATTTCGAAAACTAAAATTGGAATTTTTTTCACAGAGTTATATTTTAATTGACCTATAGAAGATGCAAATAATAGTTTTTGAATGATTTCAATAAATCTATTAGCATAGATAGAAATTTAAAAAATTTAAATTTCACAAAAATTTGAAATCCTCTTTTCAACATCTAATTATCGGAATGTGGATTTTTCCGCATCGTTTTCAGGTTCAAAAGAGGTTTAAAAAAAGAGGGTCAAAAGAGGGTATAAATTTTGACTCACTTATATTCATAAGAGTGTATGCACTTATTGATCGAGAAGATGACTTATAATGTATAATAAGTGAAATTTCACATATTCAGATTTAGATTTGCATAATTTTGAT
Organism: Leptopilina heterotoma; assembly: GCF_015476425.1. Taxonomy (NCBI): domain Eukaryota; kingdom Metazoa; phylum Arthropoda; class Insecta; order Hymenoptera; family Figitidae; genus Leptopilina; species Leptopilina heterotoma. The sequence goes on from NW_025111012.1 coordinate 502,973, forward strand.
TCCTCGTGAGGAAGCTTTGTAGTCGTTTAATTTACAAAATTTTTAAAAATCCTTTTTATCCCACATGCACAAAAATGGCGCTTTTAGATAGCTGACGACAGGGAGTAAAGTCACTCATTTGTTCGACCATATGAAAATGGCGTCCAGTTTCTCCCAAGAGGCAAACATAACAGCTGATCCCATGCGTTATTTTTGCCCATGGGAGAAAACGGCCGCCATTTTCATATAAGTCGAACAAGTGAATGACTTTTACTCCTTGTCGTCTGCTATCTGAAATTGCCACTTTTGTGCATTAGGAATAAAAAATATCGTAAGTAACACGGGAATAAAGGCAGCCAATTTGTTTACGGTGACTTTTGTGACACGAGTGGAGGTCGAGGGCGCCCCGAGACCTCCACTCGTGTCACAAAAATCACCGTAAACAAATGGCTGCCTTTATACCCTTGTTGCTTAATATACTATTTAACAAATTTTCTTCTATATGGGACTATGTTATATAAGACCCTGAACAATTGTCCGGATGTATGTATACATATGTGTGTATATTGTGTGTGTGTGTGTGGATCCCGATTTTTGTGAACACGATAACTCGAAGAGGTTTTAACGAATTCGGCTAAAATTTGCCAGGTATATTTATCATAAAAATATCGCAAAATGGATTAATAGACTTTAAAAAATTCGCAAAAAAAATTTAAAACAAAAATTTTTTTTTTTTAATTTTTTTAAGTTGCTTATTGAAGTTAATATATAATAAAATCTTATTCTTTGCATCAAGACAAATCGATTGATACATTATACAAAGTATAAATTTTATGAGAATTTATAGAGTTAATTACAATTGAGCCCGTGCATACAATAACAGCAAGTGCGCGCGGTTGAAAGGGATAATATCAGTCAGGTAGCAGTGAGAAGCCCAGAGGCGCTCACTGCTACCTGACTGGTATTATCCCTTTCGACCGCGCGCACTTGCTGTTATTGCACGCGCGGGCTCAATTAAAGCTGAAAAATTCGCATTTTTATCAAAAAATGAGTTCTTTCCGCAAAATTATGTTGCTGTATATAAGAAAATCTCACTCATTTATGTATAAATGTGCACTTTTAATAAAAATTCATTTTTTCTTAAAAATTATGTTGCTGTACAATAAAATGTTATTATTTATTGAAAAATAAATAAAAAATCTTATTCTTTGCATCAAGACGAATCGATTGATGTATATAAAGTATATATTCTATTGAAAATTACACGGAGAGGGAATATATATTAAATTTTGTAAAAATATTTTCAAATTGGGGAAAAAGTGCGACAAAGCGAAATTTTGATATCAAAAAATACTAAACTTTAAAAAAACTTATGTGAAATTTAGTATAATTATATCAAATATCAAGAATATTAATTAAATTCTAATATAACTTTACTAAATTTCATATAAGTTTTTTTAAAGTTTAGTATTTTTTGATATCAAAATTTCGCTTTGTCGCACTTTTTCCCCAATTGGAAAATATTTTTACAAAATTTAATATATATTCTCTCTCCGTGTATAGAATTAATTACAATTAAAGTTGAAAAATTCACTTTCTTACTAAAAACTTTTTGTTTATTTAGATTCATATTACTGTATAAGAGAATTTTATTCTTTCTATGAAGACGAATTAACTTTATTTTATAAAAGTTAAATTGTATTAAAAATGCTTTAAAAATGAAATATAGGGTAGAGTGGGGTGAAAAAGCCATGGTGTAAAAAAGCCATTTGAGTTTTATTTAAAAACTATTAAGCCGATTTATCAGCTGTTTAGAATATAAATACTATTAGGTAATACGCAACTTTTGAATCTAGTTTGAATGTTGTACCTAGATTAATATTGTTTTTATTGTAATTTTAATTTTTTGTTGCTTTTTTGAAAACATTTTGGTGAACTTTTCAAACATATTACAATTTGATTAAGTGAACGAATAATAAAAGTAAATATTTGTACATAAGGAGAAAAGTATACCGAAAACGTATACAATGTTAATTTTTGGAAATTGAACTGAATTAACAATTTATTTTTGCTTTTCTAATAACTGGTCTTGGGTGTAAAAAAGCCAGGGCCAAAAATCCATTGAATATTTTGTGAAATTCACTTGTTTTCTATTTAAACTAACCTTCTAATTTTACAAAATTTCTCGTGTTTATTTAATAAAATAAATTAAACACGACGAAAAAGTAGTTCAAAGTGCATTGAAAAAATAAACAATGAATAAACGGTTGCAACAAAATATGTTATCTGTGGTGAAACTTAAAGAGAACTTCTAAAAAAGGTACGAAAAATTGGCAGTGCAAATCGAAAACAGTTAAACTTAATATAATTTTCAATTTTGCTTGCTAAAAACTGTTTCATATTTATTAAAATATCTTTCAAATAAGACTATTTGTCATATAAATAAAGGAAAACTATAAAAATACCTAAATTGATAACATGTTTTGCTAAAATCGTAGGGTGGCTTTTTCACCCCAGGTGGTGCAAAAAAGCCACTTGCAGTGGTTTCGTAAAACTCTTATAACTTAGTCCTTTCATGAGATAAAAAATATTTCCGTCAAGAATTTTCAAGCTTAATAACTAAACTTTCAATAACAATTGGAAATTTGAGAAAAAAATTTTAAATACAGATTTTACAACATCAAAAGTAAAAATGAAAAGCTTTTTCATAATTTGACTATTTGTCGAGCGCTGCATACTGCGTGCATACACTGCACAGTGGAATTTTTTTTACAATTTACTGTTCAAAAATGTCTACAGCCTACAATTTTTAACCGATTTGAGTGTTCTTTGTTTTAAATTAAAGGAGAATAAATTCTTAAGACATCCCTCGAGGCCGATGTTTGAGTTATTAATTGTTTATAATTTTTTGTTTTAAACAAATTAATACAATTTTTTGAAAAAGGACGTTTATTTTCTTATTCCGTAATTGCACATGATTTCAATCAGTTCGAATTAATCTAGTATGACCACCAGACAATTAATAAAACATAAAATAATTTATTTAAATTGTTATACCTAAACAATATTAATTAACAAATAGTTAACTTTAATTCCTCTCCACTAAAAATGTTTTTTTCCACATTTTCTTTTTAATTTAAGTTCATTTAAAGAATATATGTCCTTTTTGTTTAAAAAGTAACATATTTAAATTGTTATAAACAATATTAATTAACAAATGGTTAACTTTGATTCCTCTTAACTAAACTTTTTTTCCACGCTTACTTCTTTATTTAAGTTCATTTAAAGAATATATGTCCTTCTGGTTTAAAAAAACTTATTTAAATTGTTATAAACATTATTAATTAACAAATAGTTAACTTTTGTTCCTCTCCACCAAAAATTTTTTTCTACGTTTACTTTTTTTATTTATGTAGGTTCATTTGATTTATATAGGAATGTAAGTATAAGTACTTAGTTTAATTTCACAGCCTATTTAAAATAAGTAGTTATATTTACATTCTTATATTTTTTAGATGAACCTAAAAAGGACATATTTTCTTTAAATAAACCGATATAAAAAAATATTCATAAAAAAAACATTTTTTGTAAAGAGGAATTAAAGTTAACTATTTGTTAATTAATATTGTTTATAGCAATTTAAATAAGTTACTTTTTAAACAAAAGGGACATATATTCTTTAAATGAAGTTAAATTAGAAAGAAAATGTAAAAAAAACATTTTTTAGTGAAGAAGAATCAAAGTTATCTATTTGTTAATTAATATTGTTTAGGTTTAACAATTTAAATAAATTATTTTATGTTTTATTAATTGTCTGGTGGTCATACTAGATTAATTTGAACTGATTTAAGGGGTAACATCACCCAGAGCCTATACAAAATATGGTCTATTTCAATTAATTATTTTAAGAAAACGGTCCAGTACAATGTTGCTGGGTTTTCTCCAACGTTAAACACATGGGATAAACTTAATTTAAAAATAAAACAAAAAAAAAATTTTTCAAAATGGCGCCTTTACACATCCAACAGTGAAAAAATTGTAAAAAAAACTGGCCGGAAGGATTTCTCCAACATTTTTTGACGGATTCAATTAAAATTTAGACTGTAGCTTTAAAACAACATTCTTTATCGAAGTACATAGGATTTTTTAGATCGGTTAATGCGTTTCCGTTGTATAACCATTTTTACCTTGATTTTTTAACAAAAAATAACATTTTTGTCATCGAAGTCATACCATTTTGCGAAAAATTGATATTTTTAAAATATCCTATGTACACAGAAAAAAATGCGAATGGTAAAAACAACCACATTTGTGTTGTTAGAAAAAAAGTAGTTAAAACTACCATATTCAGCAGCATTTTAAATACACTTCCTCAGTTAGTGGAACCAAAATGAAGTAGTTGGTTTTATGTAGTTAAAATAACTACTTTACGTAGTTGAAATAACTAACAGATGCTTGTAAATGGCTCAACTATAGTGTAGTAGTAAAAACTATTGTTAAAAATAGTTAATTTTACTATTGTGGTAGCAAAAATAACTATTTTGTATTAGTTGCAAACAAAATGAGACTTACTGTTTTTATATAGTAAATACAACCTCTGAAAGTTGTTACTTTTATGATTTATGAAGTTAAAACAACTATTTCTTACTAGTTGCAGAGAAAGAAAGAAATTTACTGTTTTCATATAGTAAAATCAATTGTTGAAAATAGTTAATTTTACTATTTATGCAGTTGAAAAGATCATTTTTTTCTACAGAGAAAAAACGTGAGTGGTAAAAACATTCACATATGTGCAGTTAAAAAAATATAGTTAAAACTACCATATTCAGCAGCATTTTAACTAAACTTCCATAGTTAGTGGAACTAAAATTGAATAGTAGGTTTTATGTAGTTAAAATTACTACTACACGTTATGATTGTGAATAACTCAACAATAGTGCAGTAGTAAAAATATCCATTTCTTGCTATTTGCAAAATAAATTAAAATTTACTGTTCCAAAGAGTAAAAACAACCGCTGGAATTTGTTATTTTTGTGTTTAATGTAGTTAAAAGAACCAATTCTTACTAGCTTTTAATAATTTATCTCTATGGTGGTAAGAAACATTTATTTTTATAACTACAAAAGTCATAAAAGTAACAATTTTTATGTTATTTTTACTATATGAAAATAGTAAGTTTAATTTTTTTATAACTAGTAAAAAGTGGATAATTTTACTACAGAAATTCTGAAAATAACTATTTTCAACAGTACTTTTAACTACTGCACTATCGTTGAGTCATTTAAAATCATATGCTGGCTACATTTCAACTAAGTCCTTGAGCTTAAAAAATTAGTTACTGCAACTAAACGGAGTAGTTATTATGACTGAATTTAAGAAGAATGTCCTCAAGTACAATGCCAGTCATCGTAGCGTGCGAGCGTGGTTAGGTGGTTAGGTTATCGGTTTGCGAATGTTAGGGTCGTGCGTTCAATCCCCGGCGTTTGGGGATTTTTCTCTGTTAGGTGTATAAGAATTAAATATATAAATTATATATGAACAAAAATAGGTAAGAGAAAATATACAAAAATGGACCTCAATAATAATAAAAAACAAATAAATAATTTCATTTTACTACTTTAAATAGTTAATTTAACTATTTTTTACAGTTACAACTACAATTTGTTACGGGCGCCTATAGGAACTATGAAAATTTAGTTACTGCAACTAAATGAAGCAGTTAGTATGACTAACAACAAATAGTTAAGATAACTGTTTTAGTAGTTAAATTTACTGTAAAAATGGTATTTATTACTACATTTTACAGTTAGACTAACTATTCTGTCATAGTTCATTTTACTAAATAATGTTACAGGCGCCTATGGGAACTACAGGAAATAGTAAAAAAGTAGTCAAATTTACCATATTTTTTTTTGTGTGTACTTTTCTAGTAAATGTCATCCTCTTTCATAATTCGTTTGAATTTTTTGCCTAGGTGCTTATGGAACGTAGAAAAGCTTCCGGCCGCAGAGGTTGTTTTAAAAAACGTGATCTACGTTGAACTGTTGTGAAAGCGCCATTTTGAAAACAAAAATTTTTTTTTTATTTTTAAATTAAGTTTAATTCATGTGTTTAACGTTGCAGAAAACCTAGCAACATTGTACTGAACCGTTTTCTTAAAATAATTAATTGAAATAGACCGTATTTTGTATAGGCTCTGGGTGATGTTACCCCTTAAATCATGTGCAATAACGGAATAAGAAAATAAACGTCCTTTTTCAAAAAATTTTATTAATTTGTTTAAAACAAAAAATTATAAACAATTAATAACTCAAACATCGGCCTCGAGGGATGTCTTAAGAATTTATTGTCCTTTAATTTAAAAAAAAGAACACTCAAATCGGTTAAAAATTGTAGGCTGTAGACATTTTTGAACAGTAAATTGTAAAAAAATTCCACTGTGCGGTGCATGCGCGCAGTATGCAGCGCTCGACAAATAGTCAAATTATGAAAAAGCTTTTCATTTGCACTAAGATTTCTTTTCAGTTCTGGCTTACCTACATTCTAAAGAACATTTAAAAAAAAAAAAATTTTTTTAATCGTGTGTAGAAAGCACTTAAAACTGCATTTGTTTATAAAAAAATTATTAAAAAATAAAAAAAAATAATTTTTTAAAATTTTTATTTTATTATTTGAAAGTACATTTACTCACTGATATAACCATAAATTTTTGTTCAATTTATGCAAAAAGTCAATTAGTTACAATTATTTTATTAAAAGGGTTCAAAAATCTTTAATTAACAATGAAAAATATAAATAGTTTAAATATTTTTGAAATACTCCGTGAAAAAATTACCAGATACTAGTACATTCAAATACAAATACTTATTTTAAATTTTGCAATTTTGCGAAAATAGGGGGGGCCACTTCAGGAATTTTTACTCTCATATATGTCACGGTGGTCTTGAAACATTTTAAATACTTTTCACACATGCCCTTTCCAATTTTTGCATAAAACGTTTCCACACCATCTACAGAATTGACTTTAACTTAAATCAAAATCGCGAATTGGGCCGATTTTTTCTTAAACTTCCTTTAGGAGTTATGGAGGGGGGAAGAAAAATAAAAAAACGTATTTTTTCGGAAATAACTTAAAAAAATTTTTTCTAAAAGTTTAAAATAATTAATTAAGAATTATTTTTTTAAGTTTTTAAATATTTTTTTAAACTGTCTTATTTATGTTTATAACACATTTAAATTATATTTAAATCGGTTAAGTAGTTTCCGAAAAAATGAGTCTTTTAGGTTTTTTTTCAAAAAAGTAATTTTTGCTAATTTTGAATTAATTCTAATAACTTTAATTTCATTACATTTAAATATAAGATTTAAACTCCTGCCCTATTATAATTATATTCTTTGTTACTATTATTAATAATTATTTATTATTTTCAATAATATTGATTTCAATTTATTTATTCTAATTTCTTTTTTAATAAACATAAATTGATAAATATATACCATTTGTCTAGTTTTAATTATCTGATGCTGAATTAGAATGTATGTTCATTGTTATTAATAATATTAAAAAAAGTTTTTTGTTTATATAATTTTCTTAATTACATTTAATTAAAAAATGAATAAAAATAAATATTTATTTTTTATCAATTTCAAAAAAAGCTATCAACATTTTAAAAGTTAGCGCCAACATTTGGACAACCGCAGCTCCATCTGCAACATGCACTTTGCTTATAAGTATGCCTTTCTCCAATGCTTTTTTCCTAATCGCGCTGCGAGTTCTCTTCGATATTTTCGATATTCGATCTTGCCCATGCCTTCATGCTTTTTTTTGGTAGGATTGGTGCTAGTGGCTTTTTGAGGTCTCTGATTTCGAATTTTATATTATTTTTCAAAAAAATGGCGGATCCAATATGATGGAAATTTTTTTTTAAATTTATTCAATTTGTTTGAAATTGGTTACTTGGGGGTTCTAGGGTGGTTAATTACGAATCTGACATCAGCATGATAATTTTTGGTAAAGTCAAATTTAGTTAAATATCCTGACATTCGCTGGTAAATTTAATTTTTATAGTTTAACAGTCAACGGGTTAATAAAGAAAGTGCTTCTGTTGACAAATGTTTGCTCTTCCTTTTCGCGTTGACATATTGCTGACAGCAGAAATGACGGGATCGGACTTTACGAACTTTTCACTTTTAGGAAATTTTCTTCGTTTTTTGTAATTCGTGTTTGTTCACATTTAAGTGTTTGTTTATCTTATCTTGGCAGGTCTTGGCAACTAGTATTCACACACATTTTAAATGAGCGTATAACGAACATTTTTGTATATCAGACTTGGCAATACTCCGCAAAACTTTAAACTTATAAATCTTTATTGGAAAACTTTGCGTATCTCAATTGATTATATGTAATTTTGATGTTTCCAATTGGCCGAAACTTTTTATCATTAATTATAAACAAATACTTCTCTGAAAATACTTACTTTTTTAAGATGAATTCATTTTAGGGTTTTAAAATTAGTCAATCGGCAATTTGAATACTGTGCACTAACAAAGAAAACTGTTTTTTTCGCAAAAAGTGCAATTATCGTGCGCGATCTAAATGAACGAATCAGTAAGGCATTATGACTATAAAAAGGAAACTCTTACCCTTCTAATGACTTTAAACAACTCTAGGGGTACTACTAAAACTATTTAAACAATACAAATTATGAAATTAAATTTTGACTTTTGGCCAACTTTTTAGATTTCTGAACCACTGTGACCCGGGGTGGCCAAACACTTTTTTATTTTCATTTTCCAAAAAAGATTTAAATTCATTAAAGTTTTTCCATATTATGTGTTAATACAAATACTGTATTTTAATAATGTTTTTATGCATATTGCAGATAAAAATTGAATTTTTATTTAAACAATTTTTAAACAAATTATTGTAGTTATTTACCAACTTTTTACTGAATGCACCTAGAAAGTTGCAGTTTTTGTCTAATTTTGCAATTTACTAAATTCTATATGATTACAAGTAAAGAATAAAAATTAAATTATTATTTAAATAATTTTTAAACAAATTAATGTTGTTATTTACCAACTTTTTACTGAATGTATCTCATAATTTTGCAAATTACTAAACCTTATATGACTACAGATTACAATTTATAAAAAAATTATTAATTTGTTTAAGAATTGTTTAAATAATAATTTAATTTTTATTCTTTATCTGTAATCATATAAGGTTTAGTAATTTGCAAAATTATGAAAACATTGCAACTTTCTAGGTGCATTCAGGAAAAAGTTGGCAAATAACAACAATAATTTGTTTAAAAGTTGTTTAAATAATAATTCATTTTTTACAAAAATAAACACCCGAGAAAATCTCAGTAGTCTCGTACATACTTTTTTTAATTGTTATAAATAAACATGAAGAAGTGAAAAAAAAATTTTACTTTTTTTATTTTTCAAAAGTAGATAAAATTTTGTTCAGTGACTTAAAATCGCGATTCGATTGATGCAAAAGTCGAGCAGGTTTTCAACTTTTTTCAATGTTTGGTCACTCCGGGTGACCGCTCCGGAGCGCACAGGTTAAAAAATCAAAAAACTTTTTAAAAAAATTTAAAAATTAATTTCTTTAAATTTTTTTAGAAAAAAATTATGAAATTTTTTTTTTAAATTGAGGGTTTACGTGCAATAAGGAGACGCACGTTCCATTCAAATCGGTTAAGTACTTTCCGGAAAAATAGGGTTTTTTTATTTTTCTTCCCCCCTCCATAACTCCTGAAAGAAGTTTAAAAAAAAATCGGCCGAATACGCGATTTTGATTTAAGTTAAAATCAATTCTGTAGGTGGTGTGGAAACATTTTATGCAAAAATTAGAAAGGGCATGTATCAAAAGTATTTAAAATGTTTCAATACTACCGTGATGTGTGTAATATTTTGTCCGGGCATCACACAAAAACGGCTGGACCGACTAAAACGAAACTTGAAGCCTCTTAGGTATTAGTCTATATTAAAATCAAAAGTTATGACTTTTTTTCAAAAAATATGAAAAATAAAAAATGCATATTTTTTAAGCTATGACAAATTGATGCGACACTATCTGCAGATACTTTTTTCATATAAACAGAACCAATTTTCACAACAAAATTGAAACGTAAATAATAAATCCAAATTTTTAAGCTAAAATTATATTTTTGCTTTTCGAAAAAAATTTTAATGAATTTTTTTTTGGTTGAATATTGTTAAATTTTTTATGAAGTTGGTATTGATATCAAATACTATTTTTAACTAATTCAGATTTACAGAACAGTATTTGTCAATTTGTAGTAGTTTATGCGTTTGTTATATTTAAATTAATGTATTAAAAATTAATTCTAATTTTCCACCAGCTTTTGGAGTTATGTGGAGTCTAATTCGAAATAAATGTATTGAAAGTAGACCCTACGTTACAACTGCTATAAAATCTAAAATAAGACCTATATTGTAGGCTGAGTCTAGGGCTTAAATTTTGACAAATAAAAATATTATATCATTAAAAATTAAAGCAAAAAGAAATTTTTTAAAAACGAATTACAGTCGTGTCTCGTCATTGCAAGATTCGGAGTTGCAAGATTCTTGAAACTGCAAGCCCTTTTAGGGCGGTACCCTCTCGTAATTTCAAGATGACGTCATCTTACGTCATCAACTTTCAGTGCCGACAATTAGGGAGCAATGAAGGTTCCAAATAAGAGAGGGCTCCCAAAGAGAATATACCTATGCTCATCCCTGGAAATCCAGAAAGTAGGCGTGGTTTAAGTATCTTGCGTTTACGATACTTGAAGAGTGGGAAATTTTCACGAATCTTACAATGACTAGACACGACTGTAATATAATAAAACTTTTTTTAATTAGATAAGAAAATTTCCGAGTTTTCCTAATCGAATTAAATTCCCGGCTATTTCTAGGTTTTCCTTCGCGGTTAATAGTCACTCTGTTAAATGTATTAGTAGAAACTATAACACGTTTTCGATTCCCACATGGCAATCTACATGGAATCTACATTCATAAAGGAAACCATATGGATTCCCATGTAAAACCGTATGGGAAATTGCGAAACGATTTTAAGGGATAAATATACCTTAAATAAACCCAAAAAAGCCTATATTTCTTTAAGAAAAAATCCCATGTAAAATCTATTTTTTTCCAGTAGGTATAATTTTTCCATATCCCTATTGAAAATTTTCACATGGGATTTTACATTTTACCCGTTTTTGCTTAATGCCCGGATAGAATGTATGAAAGCAACAACATACCCCAAACATGTTTAAAATTCAAGAAGCAATTTTTAATTCATAAATCAGAATTTGTTATTTATTTTCAAAGTCCTTTCTGAAACATTTCAAGAATTCAAAAATAAGAAAATTTTGATTTATAAATTCCAATTTGCTCTAATGGCGTCTTAAGGACTTTCTATGTCCCAGTTCCCGCTGAAGTCAAATTTCAGTTTTATTGATACTTATTTACTGTACCCTTTATATTGAACATGTATATTTTATTTTCTACGTTAAATATGACAATACATACTATAAAATTTTTAAACTTAAAACCTTAAAATATCAATATAGAAATTGTTTACAAACTCACGTTCATTGATTTTAGAAAATTTGTAATAGCCATCAAATTCATGATGTTAATAAAATAAATTTAATGAATGTAGTTTAGAATTTAAAAACATCAACCGATATCAATACCAACTTCATAAAAAACTAAACAATATTAAAAAAAAACTAATTAAAAATTTGGTCAAAAATCAAAAATAGGGGAGTGTTGTTAGAGTTGGGCATAGTTTTGACTTTTCTTCATAACTTTCCCGGTAGAACGAATTTCGCGATTTCACGCAAATTTTAGAAAGATCAACTCAAATGCAATGTTTTTGCTGAACATTGTAAAAAAATTTGACCAAAAGATTAAGAGATATAAGCAATTAAAAAAAAATGTTGTCATAGTTGATCATGGTCGCCAGAGTTGGGCCACCGCAGAAAATCAATGAAATATTTAGGTAAATGATTTAGGAAAAGTCATTTACTGATTCAAATAGTAATATTTTACTAATGAAATAGTTCATGGTAACTAATTATTAGCTTTTCCCAATCAAATTAAATTCCCGATTGGTAGACACCACCTCTTCAAATATATTAGTAGAAACTAAAATCCGTCGAAGACAGGTACGACAGCTACTATATATATATATATATATATCCTTATTAATAAAATCAGACTTTTGTCTGTACATTGCATAGAATTCAAAATTTCTATTATATTCCTTATTTTTACACTCTAAGGAATGCGAAAATACTATTTAGAAAATTATGTGTGTATGTGTATATGTGTGTATGTGTATATGTGTGTATGTGTATATGTGTGTATGTGTATATGTGTGTATGTGTATATGTGTGTATGTATGTCCGCAAATTTTCGACCGCGTATCACGGAAAAACGGTTCGATCGTTTGAAGTGAAACTTGGCAGTCTTTTAGGCATTAGCCTAACTTAAAATCCTAGCGATAGTAGATTAAAAAATATTAATATGGACGAAATTTATGCCATTTTTTCAAAAATTCGAAAATTCGAAATTTTTAGTTTTTTCATATACTTTAGTGAATTGTACTTAAACTTGGTACAGGGTTAATTTTAGTGTTTCTTATTAAGATTTAATCGTCAGAATAATAAAATTTTGAATAACAAATAAAAAGTGTTAGATTTAAATATTGAAAAATTAAAAAATTAAAAGTTTAAAAATTAAAATTTTTTTGTAATTAATTTTTATCCGGTTGTATTTCTTAGGTCAACAATAAAAATTTGTTGTTGAAATCATAAGTTTACTTTCTTAAAAAAATTCTATTAGGTCAGAATATTAACAATATCCATATAATTAATATGAGACTTTTGTCAGTATATTGCACAGAATTCAAAATTGCTATTATATTATATTAATTAATGATCAAAAAATGAAAAACTCAAATTTCATTCTGATGACTAAATTGTAATAAAAAATACTAAAATTAACCCTGTATCAAATTTAAGTAAAATTGATGACAATAATTATTTCAAAAGATTAATTTTGAATTTTAAAAATTTTGATAATATATAGCACTAGCTGTCGTACCCGTCTTCGACGGGTTTTAGTTTCTACCAATACATTTAACAATGTTTCTACCAATCTGGAAAATCAAAAATACCCGGGAATTTAATTTCACCGGAAAATTAATAATTAGTAACCATTAGCTATTTCGGTAGTATAATTATACTATTTGAATAGTCTCCACCCTTTAGCAAAAAATCAAAAATTATCAAAAATTCGAGAAACCGAATTTCTTAAAATTTAACATTTTTTTCTTCTCTTTTATATCATTAAGCTTCATTATTTTTGTACTCTTCAAAAATACTTAACTTATATTTAATAGTCTCCACCCTTTGGTAAAAAATCTAAAATTATGGAAAATTAGCAAAAATGCAAAAAAATTAATTTCTTAAAATTCAACATTTTTCCTTCTTTTTATGGCATTTAGCTTTATTATTTTTGTGCTCTTAAAAAATACTTTACTTATTCAATAGTCTCCACCCTTCGGTAAAAAATCTAAAATTATGGAAAATTAGCAAAAATTCAAAAAACGGAATTTCTTAAAATTCAACATTTTTTCTTCTCTTTTATGGCTTTTGGCTTCGTTATTTTTGGGCTCTTCAAAAATACTTAACCTAATTTGTTATCTCCACCCTTTGGTAAAAAATCTAAAATTATGGAAAAATAGCAAAAATGCAAAAAAATTAATTTCTTAAAATTCAACATTTTTCCTTCTTTTTATGGCATTTAGCTTTATTATTTTTGTGCTCTTAAAAAATACTTTACTTATTCAATAGTCTCCACCCTTCGGTAAAAAATCTAAAATTATGGAAAATTAGCAAAAATTCAAAAAACCGAATTTCTTAAAATTCAACATTTTTCCTTCTTTTTTATGGCATTTAGCTTAATTATTTTTGTTTAATGTAGCAAATTTCTTACTTTACATACTGATCTTTAAATAAAAAACTTTAATAACTTTTCCTGAAAAGCTTGCTTAAAGATTAAAAATCACTATTTTCTTAGAAAAAAGTTGATCTAAAAAAACGAAAAAAAATTTCAAAATACGTCTTTTTTAAAAATTTTATTGTAGAAATGGGTTTTATTTATCTGAAAAAGTTAGCTAATGATAGTTTTGCATTTATTTTACAAAAGATAAAAAATTTGCATTTTTTTGATTTTTCGAATTTTTTGGAAAAATGTCATAACTTTCGTTCAAGTTAATATTTTTTAATCGGATAAGGCTATGATTGTAAGTTACGTTAATACCTAATAGTAATATAATATCTTATTTAAAAGTTTTTATTTCGATCTAATAAAAATTTATTTCGTTTAAATAATTTTATTTAGTTAAATCAAATAAATCTTAATTGGATTAATTAAATAAATACTTGACTCTAATAAATGAATTTATTTAACACAAATTATTTCTAAATTTTATATTTTTTTATGGATTGCTTCTAAACTTTCTATAGTTAAGTATTACATGTTATTTATTAACATTTTAGCATAATTTTGCAAAAAATAATACTTTGTAACTAAAATGGAAATATAAAAATATTTTTAAAAAATCGAAAATTTCTAAATTTTACATTTTTTAATGGATAGCTTTTAAACTTTATATAATTGAATATTACATGTTATTTAGTCACATTTTAGCATAATTTTTCAAAAATACTTTCTTATAACGAAGATGTAAGTATAAAAATGTTTTGAATATCAAAAAATTGAAAAAATTATCTTGATACCAATTGCTATGAAGCTTAATTCAATAGTATTTGTGGGCTCTCTGATTTAACTTTTAGAGATATCTTGATCAATGTAAAGACAAAAGTTAAACACGGTGTTTATTTTGGTTTAAAACATTTTCCGGCTTTGTCCAAATTTTTCCTGGTTTATTCGACGGGTGTTTTTTAATAATACATTTAACAGGGTGTCTACCAACCAGAAAAGACGTAAAATATCAGGGAATTCAATGTAACCGAGAAAAACTGGATCTACTTGCTATACAATTAGTTCAAATTAGACTGTACTATAACTCAAAAAACTGGAGGAAATTTTAGATTGATTTTAATACATTATATTGATTCAAGTACTACAAATTGAGAAATATTGTTTTCTGCATTTGAATTAGTTAAAAATAACTAATTTGATAATAAAAAGTAGGTCACTGTTTCAAATGGTATTATTTTCCTAATGAAATAGACAATAGTAACTAATTATTATTCTTTCCCTGTCAAATCAAATTCCCGGCTATTTTCCGGTTTTCTAGGTTGGTAGATACACTGTTAAGTGCATTATCAGAAACTACAACCCGTCGAAGACGGGTACGACAGCTAGTATATATATATATATATATATATATATATATATATATATATATATATATCTCCCTATATTACAAAAAGATATCACCGCCGACGCCAACGCCGCCGCCGCTGTTTCAAGATTTTTTGACCTACAGGTCAAGAGTTGACCTATAGTTTCTCCCCTCAAAATTTAGGTCAATTTTAAGGAAAGTTTTGACCTACACGTCAAAAATTGACAAACAGCTACCGCTGCCCTTAAAGTTTAGGTCAATTTTGAGGTCAGTTTTAACCTACACGTCAAAAATTGACAAACAATTCCCGCTACTCTCAAAATTTAGGTCAATTTTAAGGGCAGTTTTAACCTATAGGTCAAAAATTGACATACTAATCCCTCTGCTGTCAAAATTTAGGTCAATTTTAATGGTAGTTTTTACTTAAACGGCGAAAATTGCCATATTTATAGCTCTGCCCTCAAAATGTAGGTCAATTTTAAGGGCAGTTTGACCTAAACGTCAAAAATTCACAAACAGTTCTCTCTACCCTCAATATGTAGGTCAATTTCAAGGGCAGTTTTAACCTATAGGTCAAAAATTGACATACTAATCCCTCTGCTCTCAAAATTTAGGTCAATTTTAAGGGCAGTTTTAACCAACAGGTAAAAAATTGACAATCGAACCCCTCTGCCCTTAAAATTTAGGTCAATTGTAAGGGTAGTTTTGACTTAAATGTCGAAAATTGCCAAACTTATAGCTCTGCCCTCAAACTGTAGGTCAATTTTAAGGGCAGTTTTGACCTTCACGTGAAAAATTGACAAGAAAATTTCCTGTGACCTACACGGAGAGAGAATATATATTAAATTTTGTAAAAATATTTTCAAATTGGGGAAAAAGTGCGACAAAGCGAAATTTTGATATCAAAAAATACTAAACTTTAAAAAAACTTATATGAAATTTAGTAAAGTTATATTAGAATTTAATTAATATTCTTGATATTTGATATAATTATACTAAATTTCACATAAGTTTTTTTAAAGTTTAGTATTTTTTGATATCAAAATTTCGCTTTGTCGCACTTTTTCCCCAATTTGAAAATATTTTTACAAAATTTAATATATATTCCCTCTCCGTGTACTGTTTCCTCAAAATTTACGTCAATTTTAAGGGCAGTTTTGACCTATGGGTAAAAATAAGGCCCACAAGCGTGTATGACATTACTTTGAAATATTAGGTAATTTGACATTTTCTTTTACTTACAGGTCATAAACGGCCAAATAATGGCCATTACATGGGAGAACACGGCCGCTATTTTCATACGGTCAAAGAAATGAATGACTTTCCTCCCTGTCGTCTGCTATCAGAAAGCGCCATTTTTGTGAATGTGGAATAAAAAAAATTTGAAACTTACAAAAATTTATTTTTATTTCACATGCACAAAAATTGCGCCTTTTGATAGCAGACGACAGGGAGGAAAGTGATTCATTTCTTCGACCGTATGAAAATGGCGACCGTGGGCAAGAAAAAAGTGATTTAAGTTAAAAAAATTTTTTTAAACAAATAGGCATATTTTCAACACGGTGTATTTGTTTATAAATCAGAGCAGTCAAGTTATAGAGAATCATTTTCTGAAGAAAATATGCCATCATTAACTTATTACTATGCATTTATATTAAGGGATAACACTACCCTAGAGTCAGAAAAAGAGACCTATATCTTTGATGAATTGTTTTGAGAAAATAGAAACTAGAATAGGATTTCTTTTTAGAGGGTTTATTAAATACATATTGAAGAGTAGAAAAAAAATTTGTATTAAAAATTTTATAACAAAATGGCGGCGGTAAATTGCATAGGAAAAATCGACTATTTTTTTCTTCACCAAAATGGCCGGAAAGGTTTCTTGAAAAGTTTAAGTCCTGGAACAGAAAACAAAGAAATTTTATAATCTATATAATATAAACTTAAAAAGTACATAGGAGTTTTTTATATCAATTTTCGTAGAAATGGTGCTCTTTTTTAGTAAAATAATCAATTTTTCGACAAAAAATAAAAAGTAAATTGTTTATAAAAATTAAAGTTTACATCCAATTAAAAAAATCCTATATACTTTTCAAGTTTATATTATATAGATTATAAAATTTCTTTGTTTTGTGTTTCAGGACTTAAACTGTTCAAGAAACCTTTCCGGCCGTCAAAAAATAGTCGATTTCTGCTATGAAATTTACCGCCGCCATTTTGTTATAAAATTTTTAATAAAAATTTTTTTCTACTCTTCAATATGTATTTAATAAACCCTCCAAAAAGAAATCCTATTCTAGTTTCCATTTTCTCAAAACAAATCATCAAAGATATAGGTCTCTTTTTCTGACTCTAGGGTAGTGTTACCCCTTAAGAGAACATGATTTGAAATATTAAAATAAATATAAAGAATAGTTAGGCGGTTGGCGCGCGAAGCGCGCAGGGGGGCCTAGCCCCCCTAGTATTTATATATATATATATATATAGTAGCTGTCGTACCTGTCTTCGACGGATTTTAGTTTCTACTAATATATTTGAAGAGGTGTCTACCAATCGGGAATTTAATTTGATTGGGAAAAGCTAATAATTAGTTACCATTAACTATTTCATTAGTAAAATATTACTATTTGAATCAGTAAATGACTTTTCCTTAATCATTTACCTAAATATTTCATTGATTTTCTGCAGTGGCCCAACTCTGGCGACCATGATCAACTATGACAACATTTTTTTTAATTGCTTATACACTGCAAGCCCAATCAGCGGTCACCCGATCAGTGGTCGCTTGTTTACGTCGTTTGTAGATGGAGCGGGCGAGGGGCCATGAGGGAGTCGAAAAGTTGTGGCAGTAGCGTATACATTAAAGACGCTTCGGCCCCTTAAAAAAAAATTCAGTAGTCAAGTAATGGTACCCCATCATAAAACAGTTCGTACGGTCCTATATGTTTACGCCCGATCAGCGGTCGAGCACCCCCGGAGCTGACCGCTGATCGGGCTTGCAGTGTATCTCTTAATCTTTTGGTTAAATTTTTTTACAATGTTCAGCAAAAACATTGCATTTGAGTTGATCTTTCTAAAATTTGCGTGAAATCGCGAAATTCGTTCTACCGGGAAAGTTATGAAGAAAAGTCAAAACTATGCCCAACTCTAACAACACTCCCCTATTTTTGATTTTTGACCAAATTTTTAATTAGTTTTTTTTTAATATTGTTTAGTTTTTTATGAAGTTGGTATTGATATCGGTTGATGTTTTTAAATTCTAAACTACATTCATTAAATTTATTTTATTAACATCATGAATTTGATGGCTATTACAAATTTTCTAAAATCAATGAACGTGAGTTTGTAAACAATTTCTATATTGATATTTTAAGGTTTTAAGTTTGAAAATTTTATAGTATGTATTGTCATATTTAACGTAGAAAATAAAATATACATGTTCAATATAAAGGGTACAGTAAATAAGTATCAATAAAACTGAAATTTGACTTCAGTGGGAACTGGGACATAGAAAGTCCTTAAGACGCCATTAGAGCAAATTGGAATTTATAAATCAAAATTTTCTTATTTTTGAATTCTTGAAATGTTTCAGAAAGGACTTTGAAAATAAATAACAAATTCTGATTTATGAATTAAAAATTGCTTCTTGAATTTTAAACATGTTTGGGGTATGTTGTTGCTTTCCAACATTCTATCCGGGCATTAAGCAAAAACCATATATATATATATATATATATATATATATGTCGTAGGCAAATAGAAGAATGCATATGAGGAGAACGCGCATTCTTTTATCTGCCTGGATTCAGTTAGTCATTAAGCTTATTGCCTAGGCAATATTGCCTAGGCCTGAAGTGTTCTTGACAAATAGAAGAAAAACAATATTCTAGTCAATTTGTATTTATTTAACAGAGATTTGAAAACAAACTTTCGAAACAACTAATTAAATAGAATGAATAATAATTGTAGTTATTTAATTAGAAGTAATCGCTAATTTGTAATCTCTTTTATTTGCCGAGAACACTTCAGGCAGTTAGCTTATTACCTAGGCAGTAAGCTTAATGACTAACTGAATCCAGGCAGATAAAAGAATGCGCGTCCTCCTCATATGCATTCTTCTATTTGCCTATATCTAGCTTAATGCCTAGGAATTAAGCTAAATGCCTGATTCTATATATGGCTCATTTCATTTAAAATGTAAAATCTATGTCCCTTGGTCAAAAAAAAAGTTTTTAGCTAGCAAATGAATATTGTTTGGTTTATTTGATTAATAAATATTAACATACTCTAATTTTTTATTAACTTATAGAAGAACTTTGAGGTGCTTTAAAACGAAATGACAGACTAAAGAGCAGACTAAATGTCCCTGTCCTCGAGGCACTTGCACTACATTGCCTCTAATAATTAATATATACATTCTTTTGTATTAGATTTAAACAAAAATTCTGTATAATCTCTAAATCTCATATTTTAAAATTCATTAATTACTTCATATAAAATTCAAGAATATCATTTTAAGAAATGATTAAAAACATATCACTTATTTTCATATTTTATATTCTGCCAAAATGAATTCATTTTTGCACACACACTACGAATAGGTAAAAAAAAACAAAAAAAAAAAAACATAAAAAAAAAAACATAAAAAAACATGTAAAACATTAAAGCAATTAGAATGTTCTGGTCTCTATCCTACAAATTATAAAGTGGAGCAGAAAAATAATTGATTAACGGTTGTAACATAGTTGTCCACTACTGTCCCGTCTGTAAAATGGTAACTAAATACTTTATATCTCTTATAAGTCAATTATTAGCAAAAAGTTTCAATTCTTTAAGAAATCTGACAGCTTCCATTGCTTTCTAAATAACATACTTATTAGAGCTCGCAATTCCTCAGAGCGGAATCCGGCAATCCCGCGGGATCCCACACTATTTATTGAATCCAACATACTTATGACTTTACTGACTTACTAACTTTAAATTTGTAATTAGCGACCCCAAAAGTCCTGACTAAGAACTTTTAAGTGAATTTGATTAATTTTAAAAAATAAGTCCGCCATACTGGATCCGCCATTTTAAATTTTGAAAATATGACTTCATATTGGTAATCAGCGACTCCAAAAACCCCCGAGTAACAAGTTTCAAGTGAATTTGATCAATTTCACGGTACCCTGGAACCAATCTCAACCCTCAACATTCTCCCTTTCAAAGATTCCTGTTGCAACTTGTTCAGGGTACCTCACTGAATATTTTCTGACAAGAAAAATCAAAATCCGTCGGGCGCTTTTTTTAATTTCAATTTTTGTGTTTTAGCGCCAAATTTTAAAAAAACTGGTTTTAATGATCATTTAAAAAAAATTCAACTTCAACTGGTCAAATTTTGTTCCAGAAATTGTACAAAACCATAATTCTGGTAGAAAATTTTCCGTATAATCGGAATCTGACGTTGGCTTTCGAAATTAAAGCAGCGGTATCCCAGAAAATCCGGAAAACTGTAAATATTATAAAAAAAATCTCACCGTCGTTTTTTTCAAATTGTCTGTCAAATTTTAGAAAAATAAGTGCAATTTCAAAATTTATCAAAATTTACCAATAAGTAACAGTTACGTTTTCAAATTTGCAAAACAAAATATTATAAAATGAACATCTTTTTGTCAGTAATTAAAATTTTGAATTTAAAAGTTAAGAAAATCTAGGGTCTGTTTACAACGTTTCTACCGAGGTTTCTACTGATTTTAAATTTTCTGATTTAAATTTTCTTTCAGTTATTAAATGAGAGAAAAGAAAATTATGCAGAGCAACTCCTAACATCTGTGTGTTACTACAACAGTAATCACATGTAATCGTTTAATCTTGATATTTTTAAATGATGATATTATTAAAACTATAATTTAAATAGAGTAGCATTGACAGAAGTGGGCCACCCGCCGTTTTTGGTTTTACAAGTGACATATCTGTCAACCGAAAATTTTTTGTTTTGTTATCAACAGAAGGTCAACTTTCAGTTGGTTATTAAAGAGTGCGACGTACAATTGAGTTCTTCAGCAATTAGTGCCAAAAATTATCTACTTTTTCTTTTTTCTCATTGTAAAAGTTATCGTTGTTTACATAAGATATATATCGAATTCAATCGGGCAAGTAGCCTTTATTATAGTTTCAGACCTAACCTTAAAAAATTTAAAGAGACTGTTTCATATTGTCGCGAGGTATTATGGACACGTTGTTTCTCCTCAAATTAATCTTGTGGACAGAAGTTAGCCACTGAATTAAAGTTCCGTTTTTACATTTAGTGATTTTGTATAAACTAATGAAGTGGTTCTATGAATTATTTTGAATTTTTAGCAATCATGTCACCAAGAAAGGCTAAACCAACTGGCTATGAACTCATTGACTACGACAAATTACTTTATGCTATGAGTCAAATAAAAATTAATAAAATTTCTGAACGCCCTTCTTGTGCTTAATTGTACAATACTATTTATTGAAAAAATTATTCATTTAACATAAACAATCATAGTGCTTGATCCTTTTTCTTATTTTAGATGGAAAACTTAGGAGGCCCACTTCTGTCTACAAAATCATGATATCGCAAATTTCTCTTTTTTTGCATAACGATGTTAAACAATATGTTAAAATTAAGAATTTTAAAATGTGAGTTTGCCTAAAGTTAGGTAAGTCCTTTTTGTTCAAATACACGTAAAAAGGGTTCAAAAATGTTAATTTCTGAATATTCTAAAGCATCAAAACCAAAGTGTGGCCCACTTCTGTCGGCACTACTACTCTACTACTCGACACTCTACTAATTGGGTAGCTCCATGCCTAAAAAATCAAAGTTGTCCCCTACTTCTTCGATTTTGTTTAAACTTCGAAATTTTGAAGTGGAATACATGCCAGTAAAAAACCCTAAATCGATTTCGAAAAATTTTGAAAAATTTTGGATTTACGAGGTTTTTAAAATTTTTTTTGAAATTTTGAAAATGGTATATCTCAAAGGAAAATGAATAAAATTTAATGAAATTTTCAGGGAATGCTTATTGTTTACAGACAATTGAAGAAAATATTTTATAAAAATTTTTTATTTTTTTTTAAACAAATTATTTAAAAAATAATTTTTAAATAAACAATTTTTTGAAAAGTGCCATTTTTTTTGCTTTTAATAACAATGATTCGATTCCCACTTATTTCACGAGTATTTTCCAAAAAAAAAATCGATGGAGGGTCTGAAACTTTAGGAGATATTGAATTTTTTGTCCTGGCGCGCAACCGTAAGAAGCGCATTTTCAGGCTATACTGTACATACAAACTAATGTTCAAAATCACCTATAAGTCGTAAATTTTAACCGAATTAAATTTTTCTTTTTGGAGAATGTCAGGCAATAAATTTGTAAGAATACTGTGCATTTTTTAAATTTATATTTGTTTAAACAAATTATTATTATTGTTGTTAATTACTAACTTTTTACATATTGTACCTAGAGAGGTGTATTTTTTCCAATTTTGTAATTTACCGGACCTTACATAAATACAGATGCAGATTTAAAACATAATTATTAATATTTAAGCAAGATTTAAACAAATTATTATTGTTTATTTCTAATTATTTGCGGAATAGTATACTAGAAAGATGCAGTTTTTTCTAATCATGCAAATTTACCAAACTTTTTCAAATTCCGATTTACATTGAAAATAAAATTATAATTTAAACAAAAATAAGAATAATAATAATTTGTTTAAAAATTGTTTAAATAATAATTGTACTTTTAATTTTAATCTGGGTATGTCCATGTCAAATAAATTAAAGTTGTCCCCTAGTTCTTTGATTTCTATGAAACTTCGAAAAATTGTCACAGAACACATGATAATGAAAAGTGTGAAAACGATTTTATAATTATTTGTTAATCACGATTATAAATATTAAATAAATAACAAATTGCCTATATTGAAAGCTTTTGAAATTTAAATACTTTTGGAGACATTGAGAATAAAAACACTTTATTGAGTTTACAAAATTAAGTAAAATTAACTTTTAGAAAGCAAAATAACACAATTAATATTTAATTTAATTGTTATTAACAATTATTTAAACAATTTTTTAACCAAGTCAATTCTTATAAACAATTATTTTAAACAGATGAGTTTTAACTGAAGTAAATAATGATATTATTATTTAATTTGTCATATAAATTTAAGAAAATTTATTAAATTTTTGATAATAAAAATTTTTATAACAATAAACCGCAACACAACTAACACACTTATCCTATCGTTAGTAGGTATGCAATATCATTATTTACTTCGTCAAAAATATTTCATAAAATTTATTAAATTTTTGTTGCGAAAAATGATTATAACAATAATTGTTTTAAAAAACTATGTTTGTTAAGCTTTTATTCCAGAGCTATAATAATAAACTTCTGATTTCAGAAATCAAAGAACTAGGGGACAACTTTAATTTATTTGACATGGACATACCCAGATTAAAATTAAAAGTACAATTATTATTTAAACAATTTTTAAATTTTAATATTTAATAATATTAATAATTAATAATTATTAATTATTATTATTAATAATTTTAATATTTTTATTTTAATTTTTTTTTTCTTTTATTCTTATTTTTGTTTAAATTATAATTTTATTTTCAATGTAAATCGGAATTTGAAAAAGTTTGGTAAATTTGCATGATTAGAAAAAACTGCATCTTTCTAGTATACTATTCCGTAAATAATTAGAAATAAACAATAATAATTTGTTTAAATCTTGCTTAAATATTAATAATTATGTTTTAAATCTGCATCTGTATTTATGTAAGGTCCGGTAAATTACAAAATTGGAAAAAATACACCTCTCTAGGTACAATATGTAAAAAGTTAGTAATTAACAACAATAATAATAATTTGTTTAAACAAATATAAATTTAAAAAATGCACAGTATTCTTATAAATTTATTGCCTGACATTCTTCAAAAAGAAAAATTTAATTTGGTTAAAATTTACGACTTATAGGTGATTTTGAACATTAGTTTGTATGTACAGTATAGCCTGAAAATGCGCTTCTTACGGTTGCGCGCCAGGACAAAAAATTCAATATCTCCTAAAGTTTCAGACCCTCCATCGATTTTTTTTTGGAAAATACTCGTGAAATAAGTGGGAATCGAATCATTGTTATTAAAAGCAAAAAAAATGGCACTTTTCAAAAAATTGTTTATTTAAAAATTATTTTTTAAATAATTTGTTTAACCCTTAAACCGCACACTTCCGAATCCATCCTTAAACCGCACACTGGGTGTGCGACACCCGGGGACTTTAAAGTGTATTCTCCAAGCTGGAAAAGGATATTATGTTTCAGAAAAATTATCTTATGTAGCTTAGTACATCTATTTTGAAGGACAATAAGTTTCATAATGATTTATTTAATCTTAATAATTAAAAAAATGTTTTTTAAAACTACTGAAATCACCTTAAACCGAAAATTGGGTATCAGCCACCCAGAAATTTTTCGCTGTTAACTTCATAAAGTTATCAAATACACAAAGACACTTGGGAGACTAATGTCCCTCACGGAAGATAAATTTAAGTACAAAATGTATCGTGCAATAACGACATGTGTTCAATTTTTACGACTTTAAACGAGATATTAGAGTAAAAAGCTAGAATATGGGTGTCGCACACCCAGGGTGCGGTTTAAGGGTTAAAAAAAATAAAAATTTTTTATAAAATATTTTCTTCAATTGTCTGTAAACAATAAGCATTCCCTGAAAATTTCATTAAATTTTATTCATTTTCCTTTGAGATATAGCATTTTCAAAATTAAAAAAAAAATTTTAAAAACCTCGTAAATCCAAAATTTTTCAAAATTTTTCGAAATCGATTTAGGGTTTTTTACTGGCATGTATTCCACTTCAAAATTTCGAAGTTTCAACAAAATCGAAGAAGTAGGGGACAACTTTGATTTTTTAGGCATGTAGCTACCCAATTTCGAAAATTGTGAAACTGTTTATTATTAAAAGTTGTAATAAAGATCGAATAACAGAATTTTCACTATTTATATATTTAATAACTGAAAGAAAATTTAAATCAGAAAATTTAAAATCAGTAGGAACGTTGTAAACAGACTCTAGATTTTCTCAACTTTTAAATTCCGATTATACGGAAAATTTTCTACCAGAATTATGGTTTTGTATAATTTCTTGAACAAAATTTGACCAGTTGAAGTTGAATTTTTCTTTAAATGATCATAAAAACCAGTCTTTTTTTAAATTTGGCGCTAAAAACACAAAAATTGAAATTAAAAAAAAGCGCCCGACGGATTTTGATTTTTCTTGTCAGAAAATATTCAGTGAGGTTCCCCGAATTAGTTTCAACAGGAATCTTTGAAAGGGAGAATGTTAAAGGTTGAGATTTGTTCCAGGGTACCGTGATTTTTGAAAAAGTCGCCCGCTTTATTGGATTCGCCATTTTGAATTTTGAAAATATGAAAAATTCGACTTCAGATTCTTAATCAGTGTACCTGAAAACCCCCTAAAGTGTACTTGATTTTTAAATTCCTTGACTAGAAAAATGTATGCTTCAAAGGGACTATTACACCAACTACTATCCGCGAGAAAATGATAGGCCCCTGAAAAATGTTCGAGTTTGACTTGAAATATCTCTGTTAAAAAAATTATTTGAAAAAAATGAGAAATATTTTTGAAAAGCGTGGAATCTCATATGTTTGTATACGAAAGGCCAATATTGGAAAAAAATTTTTGCACTGTACAGGTGCAAAATTACACAGCAGTGTACCCCATTTTTTGCCATTTTCAAAAATGGTCGACTTTGGTACAAGATTTTACATGGAATCGATTATTCGAAAAATCCGAAAAAAGGACTATTTATTAAACTGAATCTGTCCAAACGAATTTGCTTTATAATTATTAAAAAATCTTAATTATTTTTATATTTATTAACAATAATAGGAGACAATGTTATCTCTGGTTCTATTACTCTAATTGAAATAAATCAAATTGGATGTTGTAAATAATTAATCTTTTTACTATATTAGCTCATTAAGAAAAACGAAATTCTTCTATTAACTACATTTTTCAACATTTATTTGGACAGTTTTTTTTTCTTGAGAACAAGTGTAAAACGGTTGCAAAAACCCAATTTTTTCGACAAAATCTTAACCCTGTCATAAATAAAAATCTGGCATGCACTGTATAGCCTATGTGAAAAAAATTCTAAGCTTTATTCTGAGTCCACATTTTGGAGAAGTTCGTAGTATTATTTATGACAGAGGGTTAAGATTTTGTCGAAAAAATTAGGTTTTTGCAACCGTTTTACACTTGTTCTCAAGAAAAAAAAATGTCCAAATAAATGTTGAAAAATGTAGTTAATAGAAGAATTTCGTTTTTTTTTAATGAGCTAAGATAATAAAAAGATTAATTATTTACAACATCCAATTTGATTTATTTCAATTAGACTATTAGGACCAGAGATAATATTGCCTCCTATTATTGTTTATAAATACAATAATAATTAAGATTTATTAATAATTATAAAGCAAATTCGTTTAGACAGATTCAGTTAATAAATATTTATTTTTTAGAATTTTTTGAATAATCGCTTCCATCTAAAATCTTGTACCAAAGTCGACCATTTTTGAAAATGTCGAAAAATGGGGTAAACTGTGATGTAATTTTGCACCTGTACGGTGCAAAATTTTTTTTTCAATATTGGCCTTTCGTATACAAACATATGAGATTCCACGCTTTTCAAAAATATTTCTCATTTTTTTCAAATAATTTTTTTAACAGAGATATTTCAAGTCAAACTCGAACATTTTTCAGGGGCCTATCATTTTCTCGCGGATAGTAGTGTGGAATCTGAACGAGCATTTTCTGCCGCAGAATATCTCTGTAATAAACTTAGAAGTATAGTTAAGCAGATAATACCATCGATACTCTTTGTTTCTTAAGATCTTATTTTCAAAATGGAAATTAGAAACTTCCATTTAATGGAAAAATTTACGTTAATTTAAAAATACTTAATTTACATTCAAACTTAGTTTAACAAGTGAGGTTGTGCAATAATAAAAAATTTATTTATAGACATAGCCAAACTTATATAAGAATTTCTTCGAAAATAGGATTTCAATAGTTTAAAAAAGTTTTTAAATAAAAATTTAGATTTCAAATTGGTTCTAAGTCATTGTAACAATGTATTAAATTGAATAAATAAAATGTTTTAATAAAATTTTATCTAATAATTATTAAAAAATCAGAATATAGCTAATAACATAAAATTATGCGGGATTTTGCGGGATCCCGCAGGATTGAGAGTTATCCCGCATTCTAGTCCCGCGGGATTGACGTCAGTGTGGGATTGCAAGCCCTATAAAGTAGAGTCTACATTGGATGAACGCGAACGTTGCCGTGCTGACGTCACCCATTTGAATAGCATGGGTGACGTCAGACGTTCGCGTACACGTTCACGTTCGCGTACCATGGAATGTAGACTCTACTTAAAGCAGGTTCTACATGGGATGCCCGACACGACAAGACGTGCCCCCTCTGCTCCATCTACCAAATACTTTCCCCTACTCACGGAGGAGAAGTTGGTATTGAAGAGGGGGCCCGTTTCACGTGTCGGGCATCCCATGTAGAACCTTTCTTAATATGACTGTCCACGAGAAAACGCGGCTTAGCTCCCAAACGTGAATTTCACAGGGCGAGCGATTGAAAAAACTACGAATGAAGTTAACTACGCTTGACATACCCATCTTTAAAACGATATATTGTCGAAAGTATAATTGATATTTTTAACTTTTGACTTTTGCATTTGGAAAAGCAACATTAAATCTGTCGATTACCACAAAAAACTCAAAATTGATTTTTTGGACCTAAGCCGTGTTTTCTCGTGGGCAGTCACATATATACATATATATATATATATATATATATATATATATATATATATATATATATATATATATATATATATATATATATATGAGTCATTTTACGTGAAATGTCATAAGTTGAAATTTCAACTTCTTGAAAAAATTAAAACTCAGGGAATTTGTTGTTCTATCAAGTAGAAATGTGACCCAAAAAACATTTTTGACTTATTCGAAAATTTGGAGGGGGTAGAAGGGGGTCAATTTTACCAATTTTGCTAAAACCGGCTATTTTTTTAAGTTTTTCTGAACATACTTGTAATGGGAAAAATTTTGTAGAATATGTTTCTGGAAGGTTTTTTCTTCCTCTTTCCAATGGTAAATTTTATTTTTTAATACTTAAAAAATTAACCCTAATTTTTGATAATTAATATTTAATTTTCAATTTCTCAAAAATCGGTCAATTTTTAAAATATTAAAAAATAAAAGTCACCATTGGAAAGAGGACAAAAAAAACCTTTCAGAAACAAATTCTACAAAATTTTTCTTATTACAAGTATATATGTTCAGAAAAAATTCAAAAAGTAGCCAGTTTTAGCAAAATTGGTAAAATTGACCCCCTTCTACCCCCTCCAAATTTTCGAATAAGTCAAAAATGTTTTTTGGGTCACATTTCTACTTGATAGAACAACAAATTCCCTGAGTTTTAATTTTTTCAAGAAGTTAAAATTTCAACTTATGACATTTCACGTAAAATGCCTCATATAGGGGTTTGTGGGGCAAAGGCGCTATATGCGGGGCAAAGACGTTTTTTAAAATATTTCCTTTATTTTCTGTCTATTCCAATTGGTATTAAAAATTAAGTTGCAATGCAATCAGACCAATTGATTAAAAAAAGAAAAACCTAAAAATATCAAATATTTTAAGAAATATAACAAAAAAATTGTTTTGCAAAAATAAAATGATAATTTTACTGAACAAACTTTTATTTTTTAAAACATAAGTTTAAGTATTTAATTTTTAAAAACGTAACATGTAAATAAATTAAATATTTCTCTACACAACTGGCGTGGTGTTTTAGTTTAATTTTGTATCTAAATATTTTAAATTTAAAGTAAAAAAAAAATTTGTTATGTGGGGCAAAGGCAATATTGAACATAATTTGGTTAAAAACAATTGAATATTCCAATTTTCTAGGTATTAATTCACAATATAAGGTTAAAATCACTAAAAGTTTTTATTTTTTATTTAAATAGTTTAATTCTTTTAATATTATGTTGTTAACCTTATGTTTCGTAAATATTATACTAATAAATATCACTTGTTAATTTTTTTAAGGCTTATAAATGCTTTCTTTTAGAAATATAAGCGAAAACGTCGCTGCCCCAGCGTGTGGGGCAAAGGCATTTTTTGCATTCTTTTTAAATTTCATTAAATAATGTATTTATAATTATAATATACTAAATAACAACTATTAAAATTTCTTGTTGATTAGTTTTAGAATAATGAAAAACAAAGACCGCATAAATTAATTGCTTAATTTAAAAAATATACATCGATAAATGTAAACCTTTGCCCCACTCTCCCCTATGTTCAATATAAAAGCTACAAGTAAATTTGCCATCAGCAGGCACTGGATATGAAATGTTATTAGGGCGTCTGGTTACAAATATTCCTCAGTTAATACAAATTTAAAAAAACAACAAATAAGTCGTCAAGTGCAATCAGTATTTCAAATTCAATTAAAATTGTTGTAAAATTACTCCTTGGTTTTTTATACACTGCTACGTGATCGCCACAATTCACGCAAGATGTTGTTATATTGCATATCAACCATTAAAAATTTAATTAATTTACAATCACCTCAACAGATAACTCTTTTATTTTACGAATACATTTTTCTCTACGAAGGAGAGGAAGGAAATATTATAATTTATTTTTATTATTTCGGGAATATGAATGGAATATTATCAGGGCTCCAGTGGAGTATTTCAGGAATGTGAATTAAATATTAGTCGAAATGGAAAATATTTTTCAAAATTAATTTTTATTCTAATAGATGAAAAAAGTTATTTTTAATTACAATGATGTGGGTTATTATAATGCATGGATCTTCTTTCTCACCTACTTAACCTTAACCTTACATCATCAACTCTTGGACAACCCTCGTTTTATGAAGCCAAACATGTGTCCGTCTTACATAGATATAGCAATTGGCGGATATAACCCACTATTGTCCTCCTCCTTAAATGCGCAATGATATAATAACCCAACTTGTATATTTTTGTGGCAAAACGCTATGTTGGCGATCTCTCTACAATAATAATTTATTCTTTTTAAATTTTTATTTTCTTTCGGTCATGCTCTTGCATATCAATTAATTTATACTTTTTGAAGGGAGAAATTATTTAAATATTTATGAGTATATTTTTATTCATGTGCGATCAAACTTGCAAGTTCTTTAAAAAGATTTTTTGGTACATTTCAACTTTTAATACCTATTTTAAGTTTAACTAGACAAATGTTGGCGCGCTATGCGCATTGTTTTTCTCTCTTTTCTTAATAACTAGGAGGGCTTCCTCCCCTACGCGCTTCGCGCGTCAACCCCCTCTATTTATTAGTTTGTTTTTTTGGGCATCATAACTGTAGAATTCTTATTTCTTAAAAAAGAACAAATTTTTAGAACATAAGAAATAAATATTTTTTATTTTTACAATATTATTTGAAATTTTTTGAAATGTAATTTTTATTTAGGGGAGAGTGGGGCAAGACGGGGTACCGGCCCTATTTAACAAACGAATTA
This sequence comes from Leptopilina heterotoma, assembly GCF_015476425.1. Taxonomy (NCBI): domain Eukaryota; kingdom Metazoa; phylum Arthropoda; class Insecta; order Hymenoptera; family Figitidae; genus Leptopilina; species Leptopilina heterotoma. Next base: position 534,037 of record NW_025111012.1, read on the forward strand.
ACCAATCGCGATTATATTTTACATAATACTGCACCGAGACGATAGTTTCTTGTTTACAAAACCTAAAAGCCATGAGAACAAATCTTTTATCTGTTTTACTAAAAAAACTGTTTTCGACGATTTTCTTGTGATTTTTTCACTTTTTTAGGAGGTGTTTATTATTTAATAATAACAGTTAATGAACTATATAAAATTTTTTATAACTGGCAAGGGTTACAGAAGAAGGGAAGCATATGTTTTTTTCTTTGTTGAATCGTAAATTGTAGTAATTAATCGTTTTATTCAATTTCGTAGGTGCGGGCACGATGGGGTAGGGGAGAGTGGGGCAAGACGGGGTACACAAATGAAGCAAAAGAAAAGAGAAATAAGAGAAGTTAAGAAAACTACTTAAATCAAGACTGAATAAAATAAGAGTGACCAAAAAGAAAAAATCTTGTCAGCTTAAGTCATCAATTACCCAGTGTGCACGTTCCGGAACAATTCCGGAACCGTTCTGTAACTGTTCTTTATTTCCATTAACTGTTACAGAACAGATCCAGAACGTGCACACTGGGTAGCGATGGTAAAGTGGAAAATACACCTTGTCTCTATTGTAATGGTTATTATTTAGACTCAAATGAAGGCTGGGCTGCATATTTTGTCTGCGGCCAATGGGCTCACGCACTGCACTTGTGCTTGTGTCGATGACGAAGATGCAACCTTTACTTTTAAAGTTTGTCGACAGGAATATGTTGCTTTTTTGTGGTGGGGCAAGATGGGGAGATTTGCAATTTTTTCCATATTATTAATTTTATGCTTTTTTAAGAAACAGATGGCCTTTGTACGCCTTTATTACAAAAGACTGATTCCCAAAGATGGTTATTAAATAAAATAATAAAATATATATTCGATAATTTTCGTTTTTTTGCGCTTTAAACCTTAAGTACCCCGTATTGACCCACTCTCCCCTATTTGAGTTTATTTTAATGGAAAATTGGAAAAAGGAGAATTAATTTATAGAAATTTTGATGAGACTGAAATAAAAATTATTTATTTATTTGTTTATACACCTGTCTTCAGCCTACATAACTTGGCTATACAAGTGTCTCTTTTCAAATTTTCTCTCTTACAATCATTTCTTATAATTACACTTAATACACGGAGAGAGATTTTGTATTAATATTTGTTAAAATTGGCAATAGAATTTAATATATTCTTTTTTAATTTAGGGAAATCGTGTTTTATATTAAAAATTAATATTGTGCATATTAGTAGGCAGCCCTTAATATATTTTACAAAAATTAATAAAATTGTATTACAATTTAATAAAAGAATTATAATTTTTAAAAATGACTATATTAAAATCACAGAGAAAAACTGAACTCAAAATGAGTCGAAAAAGTGACTCATTATGAGCTGCAACAAAAATGAACCTCGCAGATGGCGCCACGTTCTATGTCATTTAACATGGACTCATTTTGAGTTGCAACAAAAATGAGTCCAAGTTTTTTCTGTGATCGCAGTCCGTGAAAGTACCGAAAGAATAAGAAAAATTGAAATAATTCTTTTAAATTTTAGAATAAAATTTCTGGTAAATTCTCACACAGAACATGCTAACAAACAAAACGAGTTATTATTTATTAAAATCGGTTCAGTAGATTCAGAGATAAACTGTCCGCAATTTGAGAAAACGTTATTTTGAGAAAAACGCGTTTAAACTTATATGTATCGTTAGAGGCCATCCGCATAAATTACCTAAAATTCTTTTGCAAATTGAAACTTCTCCATTTTTTTATGTCAGACACTGTTACATACATTAGCACCAATGTTTCTACTGGTCGTAACAAAAAGCTGGACCCCACCATCCCCTTAAAGACTTACTTTATTTGTCAATGACTTTTTACATTAATTGAAAATTTTTTGAAAAATTTACTTTTATTTTTTACAATTGGTTATAAATACTTTAGGAGGTGTTTTCTGAAGTCATAAGGAGTTAAAAAATACAATAGAAAAAAATAAAATTTTTTTGAATTCTAAAGTGTAGTTGTACCTTAAATGAGAGTTGAATTTTAAAAAATTTCAAATTCTTCAATAAATTTTTTTTTGTATTTAAATAATTGAATTGTCGTCGTAGAATTTTCTAATAATAATTGATTCAAATATGAATTTCAGTTCAAACTTTAGATAGTAATTGAGTTTTGAAAAGTTTTCAAATAATAATCTTTGAATGATTGAGTTTTCTATACTTTTAAATTAAAATTGTGTAGATTTAATTTTGTAAAAGTTAAATTGAATTTTTTTGAAGTTATTTCAAGTTTTTATTTTCTAATATATATTTGATTAAAGAATTTCCGAATACCTGAATAATAATCGATGAAGTTTCGTAAAATTGAATTGTAAACAAATGGATTTGAAAATGTTGAAAGAAATTTTTCAGAAATTATTAATAATAATTAATTTAAAGAAGAATTTTAGTTAAAAATTGTGAAAAACAATAATTGAATTAAAATGATGAAAGTAATTTTAAAAAAGTTACAGTAACAATATTCTTATAATAGGTATAAAATGATAATTTTATCAGTCCAAAATTTATAATTATTATAAAACATGAAGGTATCGATTGCTCTGAGTCGATGACTCGGAGTAATCGATATTTTCATGTTTTATGACATATTTAATTTCAAAAAGGTTAGAATTAAAAATTTTGTAAAATATAAATGCACTAATTTTTTTTTTTTTTTAAATGACTTCAGGCTTAGCCAACTGTCAGAACACACACTCTTATATACCAACTTGTTTTTGCGTTTCTACAGAACGACTTTGAGGTTAGGAGTACTCGCATTTGCCTGGACCACCCGTCTAATGGGTTTTCTCGCCAGTGGAGAGGGAAACTGTAGAAAACCTCTCCGAGTACAACCGGTTTATCGACAGTCGAATTCTAATGGTGTGTACCGGACAATAATCGACGGTGCACATCATTATACTTCGACGTCAAACCTCCCTCTCAGATTATCTCACGTGCCGGAAAAATCCCTTTCCCCTTGTAATTACAAGGAGGAAAGGAAAAAATTTCCCCTTCCACGTGTTGAAGGTCCAATCTCTGAGTGGTACTTCTTCATCATCCGTGCGGTTAATATAGTCAAATAGTTTATTTTTCGCGACGCTTCAAAAATGCTATTTTACTGGTCATTTTAATTTGTCATTTTACCAATTGCTTTATATTGCTCATGGCCAAAAATGATTTCATTGGAAAATTTGACACTCCAATTTACCATTTTCTTAAAAATAAGTGTAAAAATGTTAATTTTTATAAGAGAAAAGATTCTTACAATATTGCGATTTAAGTGCTTGGTTTGTTTAGATTTTTGTTTGTTTACATTTCACAACTTGGACATGCCATTAAGGCTATGTCCAAGTTATGAAATGTAAAAACAAACCAGGCACTAAAATCGCACTATTGTAATAGCCATTTCTCCCACAAAAATTAACATATTTACAGTTTCTTTACAACAATGGAAAATTAGAGTGTCAAAGTATCCAATGAAATCACTTTTGACTATGAGCAATAAAAAGCAATTAGTAAAATAACTAATTAAAATGGCCTGTAAAATAGCATTTTTGACGCGTCGCGAAAAATAAAAATGTTTGAATGTTGTGTTTACCCCAAAACATTTTAATTTGATGTGTCGAAATGTGTCGGAATTGGATGAACAATTTTATTTTGTTCATTCAATAATTTTAATCGACAATGAAGATTTCCAAATTGTAGTAAAAGGCATAGTCCATTGTCTTTTAAATGAGCATTTGAGAGCATTCAAAATTTACACGGAAAAAAATTAATCTCTAAATTAGGGTAATGTCACCTTGAGTGGACCGCCTAAGCTTTTTTTTGAAAAAATTCTTTATGAAAGCAAATTAATCGGAGGTTTCTATTCCATGCTTTAGTTTAGATTCCTAGGTAAGTGTTTACACCATAATAGCTTTGTTTTATTTTTATTTGGATAAAACAATTGACTTTAAAAAAATAGCTAATTTTTAAGGAATGAAAAAAGTGTAACCTTGAGTGGACCACTCCTAAAAAATTGTAAAAGTTATTCTATTTTCTTCAATTTATTTAATATTTCTGATATATTAAAACAAAATTTATGCTTATGCAGCTTCAGACCATATGACTGTGTCGCAATGTTTACAAGTGAAACCACTTTTAATAATTTTGGCACATATCACATCAATATCACAAAAAAATTAATAAAGAACATAAAACATAGTTTCAAACTAATTTATTGTCAATTTATTTTCTTAAAAATGGTAAACTAACATTAAAAATATAAAAAACAGGCAGTCCTCTCATGGTTATAAACAGTGGTCCACTCATAGTGAAATACAACTTTTTATGGCAGCCACCACAATTTTTTTTTTGAGTCAAAATTATCACTTAATTAAACTAAGACAATCAATTTCAATGTCCAAAGTAGTAGGAAAAAAATAAGTTACCTTTTAAAATTAAATTTTACACTACTTTTACACTTCTGAATCACTTTACTCACTGTAAGAGCGACTTCTTTTTTGGTTTGTATTCTTAAAAATGCGTTACATCAAACAATAACGTACATGTTTATCGCGGAATTTAATTTCTTACGGTTTCTAGGTGCGGTGCTGCTATTCGTTTTATTTATTTCATGTTTCCGCTGTCAGATAACTTAAAAGCTCAGGTGGTCCAATCAAAGTGGCGGTCCACTCAATGTGACATTACCCTAGAGATTTAATATATAAGATTTAGGCATAAACTATCACTAGAATCAGATGTGTTAAAAACAAAAGTAAATTAATATTTATTTACTAGGTTACTTATCAAGAAAGTTCTTGTTCCTATTTTAAATTAGTAAAAAACTATATTCATCTCATGACAACTTGACTTTCCCTACTTAAAACACTGTTATTTAATTTTAAATAAAAATAAATTAAAAATAAAATAATATTAATAATAAAATAAAATAAATTTTAAAATTCAATCTAGAAACAGTTTTTCCATCACATCGAAAAAGCGAAGTGTGAATGCGATTTTGACTTTTTTGGTAAATTTTTTTTCTACCGATAGTCGTATAAATGCACTCTAATATAAATATTAGAATATTATAATCAAAAATTCTATTTTACATCATCCGAGTAACGACGGCTGTTTTCGGCACTCACCCAGGGTTAACCCCGAGTTAACTATTATCCAATCATCAAAAACATTCTGTTGGTCGAACCAATCATCATTAACATTCGCCGCACTGCCGAATTTGGTTATTATACCTTGCATAACTGAAAGCATGAGAAAACAACTAAGTTTCAGTCGAAAACAAAATGTGTATTTTCGCATGGTGATATCATTGCGACCTTGGTACGGTCTGCGCATGCGCAAATAGCAACAGAGTTCACGTCGCGAAAATTTGAAGTGTTTGACTATATATCAACCGCACGGACGATGAAGAAGTTTTTACCCTTTCTCTTGTAATTACAAGGAGGAAAGGGAAAAATTTCCCCTTCCGCATGTTGAAGGTCCAATCGCTCTCATGAAACTTCTTCATCGTCAGTGCGGTTGATATACTTAAACAGTTTATTTTTCGCGGCGCGTCAAAAATGCTATTTTACAGGTCATTTTAATTACTTATTTTACTAATTGCTTTTTATTGCTCATAGTAAAAAATGATTTCATTGGAAACTTTGACACTCTAATTTTTCATTTTCGTAAGAAAGTGTAAAAATGTTAATTTTTGTAGGAGAAATGGATGTTACAAAAGTGCGATTTTAGTGATTGGTTTGTTTACCTTTTGGTTTGTTTACATTTCACAACTTGGACAGCTTTGTTAATTTTTAGTAAAAAAGGAATGTTTAAAAATCAAGTTTTGCCATTATGAATTTGTTTTTAAAGAATTTTGAATCTTAAAATGTGTATGTAATATATAAGGGGTAAATTTTCTCAAATAATGTCAAAATTGCAAGTTGTTCGATCAGGCTAATATTTTCACAGTATTTATTACTATGCTGCCGTGTGATATAAAAATTTAGTTAACTGACATTTTGGTGAAAAATGAGTTTTTGGTATCATTGAACTCGTAAGAAAAAACTGCGTCTAATAGTTGTAGTTTAAATTTTTTTGCAAATTATTGTTTGTAAAAAATTAATATTAAAAATCTAAGAAATTGCAGAAAATAAAGGAATATTTGATAAAAAGTTAAGGAAAGGACTTTGCGTAGTCCAAAAAACAAACGAGGCTACGAGCTCGAATGTAAGATTTAAAGGAAAAACTTAGTTAAAGGTATTTGTGTGTTTTTTGTATCAAATAAGTAGTCGAGTCTGAGCGTTGGATTTGAAATAAAAACTTTGCATCTTCAACGCTTGCAATTACCTAAGTTATTCCGTCAAAAAGTCAGTCGAGGCAGAGCCGAACGACTACTTAACTGCATTCGGCTAAACTCGGTTTATCCTCGGGTCGCAAGCAGCAAGCAGCCGTCCCCTTACCACATGACGTCATTGTCAGTTAGGTAAGTTTTTCCATCAAATCGGAGGACCGAGCTCGCGTACATTTTTGTTGAGCAACTACGCAAAGGACTTTACCTAACTTTTTACTTCATATTTGCATTCGGAAAAACACGCAAGTGCATTTTTTCATATAATTTGTTTAAATAATTAATTTTTTATTTCATAATTAAATAAAGCACCATCATTATACCCAGTATGTGAAGTTGAATTTAACAATTTTTTAATTTTTATTAGGGTTCTGAAAGCAAACAGGTTTTCCTTATTTTCTCGTTTCGATATAAATGTCAGTTAACTAAGTTTTTATTTCAAATGGCAGTAAGAATGAATACTTAAAACCACCAAGTATTATGAAATTTTATAAAAATTGTATAGGGGGGATGGGGGTGGAAGATTTTTTATAAGTATGAACAGTGAGTTTTCTAACAAAAAAAAAGTTATGTGCCATTTTTGAAAAACCGACTAAAATTTCGAGTAAGAGTTAACTCAAAAAATTTTGAAAAAACTTTTATACACTTTTATTCCTATCTATAAAAAGGAACAAATTCTGAAAGTATTTTTAATATTGCTAAAATTATCGAAAATTCTTATGATCACTTGGCGTGAAATTGCTCATAATAAAGAAAAAAAAATTGGACCTACTTGTTTTTCGTAGGTTTTTTCCTGCTCTTTCAAATGGTGAAATTTTCTTTTAATTCAAAACTTAACCCTCACTGAAAAAAATAATAGGCAGAATGTGCTTTTTGCTAAGGCAATTTTTGCCTAAGTACAAAAGCAATTCACGAAAAGCAATTGTTTCTTTAAAAAAAGGCAATTTTTGCCTTAGTTAATAAGAGTTAATAAGATAAATTTTTATTTGTACTTAGGCAAAAATTACCTTAGTAAAAAGCACATTCTGCCTTTAATTTTTTTCAGTGCTTTATTTTTTAAAATTAAAAATTTTTTTTAATAACTAACTTCTCGGCTTAATATTTTTTGACATTTTCTAAAGTACATTTTTTTGATTTTTACATTTTTGATGTAAGAAGAGATGATTTTTTTTACCTGAATAATTTTTTATTATTTTAATATCAATATCAAGCGTGATGCACGCATAAGGTGTTGAATATTTTATTTAAACAATCGTTGCAAATAACTGGAATACATTGTTTTAAAAGTAGAATTATATAAACATTTGTTTAAAAAAAATTAACACTTTATCTTTATTTTTATAAATGATTTTCATTTGTTAATAAATTTTTAAAAATATTTATTTATAAAGAGTCAATTTATCCAAAATACTTAGTATTGAGCTCATTGGATGCGGATTTTGTAATGCTTCACAGTAGTTATTTCAGAATTGCGTAAACTTTATTTTGTTGTAAAATATTTCAATTTTTATTAATTAATTAATTAGGGGAGTATAGTCGAGGTCGGTCCACCTTTTGACTTTTGTTTATAACTTTTTTTAAAAATAAATTTGATCAATTAAAGTATATTGTTGGAAAGTCCTATTCAATAGAAATATTTTTTCTGTACAAAGTAAATTGATTGGTTTTAAAATAAAAAAGTTATAAAGATTTAAAAAAAAATTTGTAGTCCAGGTTGGCCCTTACAGTCAAGGTCGGTCCATGTTTCAAATTCAAAGGGCATTACTGTTAAAAAATAAAATAACATGTTAAGAGTTACGGAAAATTGATTCTTTATTATTAAGTAATTAATAAAATTAAATAAAAATATTAATAAGATTATCAATTACATTATGAGTTATTCAGAATTGCAGTTTTTGCAAATGAAGTAGCTCGTCCTGATCTTTGCGCATTTTAAGTACAAAGTGGCCAACTTTGGCAGAAAGTTACATATTACCGAATTGTTCTAACCATAAAGAAATACGTTTCGGGATTCGATTTTTCACTTTGTGTTTCTTTCAACCATGAGTCCCACAAAATTTCTGCATGCTTGCCTTGACGATTTAATTTTTTTTATCTTTTATTAATGGTTTTTCACATGATGCACAAAACTTTTTTTGAACTTTTTTGTACCGACGTCACAGAAAACACTGTTTTCGATTCTCCGAAAATATAATTGAACAAAAAGTTAGGTTTCACTAAAACAAGCTTCGACAAGCATGCGCATAGGTGGCGCTAGTGAACTTGTCCAAAAAATCGCGAATGGCCTACCTAGACAGTGGTCTAACCTCGGCTGTACTCCCCTGATAATTCGAAAACAAAAAAACGTCATTTTTTTCGTTTTACATATTAAAAGTACTCATCTTAAGCTTTCTTTTGGTACAAAAAAAAGAAAAAAAGGGACCTTTATGAATAAAAAATTTTAAAAAATTTTAATTTTCAAATAAAAAGGGTAAAGTTTTGAATTTCAAAAAAAATTTCACCATTTAAAAGATCAGGAAAAAACCTACGAAAAACAAGTAGGTCAAATTTTTTTTACTTTATTATATAAAAGCTACGATTTTTTAGAAAACTCACTGTTCACACTTATAGAAAATCTTCCACCTCTATCCCCCCCCTTCAATTTTTATAAAATTTCATAATACTTGGTGGTTTTAAGTACTTATTCATAGTGCTAAATACTGTGAAAATATTAGCCCGATCTAACAACTTGCAATTTTGACATTGGTACACTTGAGAAAATTTGCCCCTTATATATTACATACACATTTTCAGATTCAAAATTGTTTAAAAACAAATTTATAATTGCAAAACTTGATTTTTAATCCTTCCTTTTTTACTAAAAATTAACCAAAAAAATTAAAATGCGAAAATTCATGCTTAAGAACGTTTGGTGCATATCGCAGGCGTGTTTACGCGAGATCGATATCTGTGCACCTCGAGACAAAAAATTCGATATTTCAGTTAGTTTTAAAGTCTCCAGGGATTTTTTTTGGATAAAATTCTAGAGAAGATAACGAATCCAAATATTATAGTTACAAAAAAATCGAAGGCGTTCTTATGCCCAAAAAAAATTAAATCAAAATTTTTTTTGACTTTTTTCCGCCAAATTTTGGATTTTTTTAAATATTGCACTTTAAATTGTCAGATAATGAACTATTACTACCTAAAATATAAACAAAATCTAACTAAATGGATAAAAGTGATTTAGGAGTGAGACGATACACTGGAAAATACTTTTTGTAGGAATTTTCTCGGATGCCCTTAAGGACATGTTTTTTCTAGTTAAAAAATCCTGTAAAAAATCCCCTATAAGATTATGTATAATTTCATAAACAAGGTCATGAACATTTTTATGTACAAGATCTTGTACGTGATCAGTTATGAAAAGTGGACATGTAATCATACATAATCACACACAAAAGTTTTACGTTATAGATTATTTACTAGATACCTTAAACTAAGAAACGAAACAGAAAACAAAAGAAGAGTTCATTTTTAATAATGGAAAATATTTTATTGTTACAGGATTTCTATCCTGGGATAAGGACAGTTGTCATGTAGATCTTGAAAAAGAATTACATGCTCTCATAGGACAAGCACCTGAAGGTGAAGAAGCCAGGAATGGTGAGTGGATTTTTTATAACAAAAAGTTCGAAATAACACTGAAAATGTAATAAAATAATAAAAATAGTAAATATTAATAATAGTAATAATTACAATATTGACCATGACTACGGCATGTAATTCCATTTATTCGCTTGGTCGGTAGAGACAGTGCACTGTACACACTGTTAAAAATCAGACTCCAAGTTTACACCAAAATGTTTGAAAATTTAAGTGTTGTAACATGTAAGTTTGATTTCATTACGTGTTCAACACCAGTGAGTTTTAAATAATGCTTTTTAAATCCCAAAAGTGTGAAAATACAATTATTTAGATTGAAAATTAAACTTTCTGGATTGAACGTTGTAAGTTCAATCTCAAGAGGTGTGAATTTGTAACTGCCCTGGTTTGAAAAGTAGTTCTGTCTCTTTCAGTCTCACGTACAGAAGGGAACGAGCGTTACTGACCGATTATAGCAATTTTGATTTCTCTGCGAAGCAGTCGTGAGTTTCCAAACAGTTTCTTTTTCGCGTGCATTTATATTTCTAAATTTTTCATTATACTATTATGAATTAACAAAATGAATTCAGAACTAAGAAAAGTGCTATTTGAGGGTAAGCTCATGTAAATAAAAGTGCCGTGCGAAGGAGAAAAACCGTCTTATACAGAGTTCTTAACTGCAGGTAAATATTAATAATTTCAATTATTGTTAACATTTAATTAATTACCCAACATTAATATTTATACTGTAGAAAACAATGCGATAAAATTGACCATCAATATAATTTATGCAGGGAATATAGATATAGATAAATTCAATTTTATTTCTGACATAACCACAAAAATTTACAGCCCTGAGTTTAGTTTATGACTTTAAATTAAAATTTAATTTTTTGTCCACATTTTTAGTACAAAATAAGACAAATGTCACAGATGAATTAACAGTCACTGATGAGGATGGTGTTATAATTGAAGAGGACACATTTGAATATTTTGAAGAAAAAGTAATTTCTGTAATCAAAAAGAAAGATTTTGGTCAAGGTTTGTTGATAAAAACAATATTAGAAAAACTTTAAGTTTACAATTTTTGTGAAATTTAAAATAGAATGAAATTAATTAAAAAAACTTTCAAACATTTTTTAAATCTATATATATAAAATCAGACTTTTGTCTGTACATTGCTCAGAACTTTAAATTTCGCACATAATTATTCGTTTTAGGCATCAAGGATTCCAAATATACCAATAAAAAATTTCGTGTATGTATGTATGTATGTATGTATTTATGTATGTATGTATGTATGTATGTATGTATGTATGTATGTATGTATGTATGTATGTATGTATGTATGTATGTATGTATGTATGTATGTATGTATGTATGTATGTATGTATGTATGTATGTATGTATGTATGTATGTATGTATGTATGTATGTATATGTGTGTCGGTATGTCACAGAATCTTTGTTCGCGCATCACTTAAAAACGGCTGAACCATTTGAAACCAAGTTTGGCAGAATGTTAGACATTGGGCCAAGGAAGGTTTATAAATTTACAGATTTGAAAAATATTAATTAGAACGGGAAATATTCAATTTTTTCGAAAAATTCAAAAACCAAAAATTTTCAAATTTTACATTTTTTTAAAAATGCTTTCAAACTTTCTATAATTGAGTATAACATGTTATTTAGTCACATTTTAGAATAGTTTTGCCAAAAATAATGTCCTATAACTAAGATGTAAGTATAAATTTTTTTTTTAAATTCAAAAAATCGAAATTTTTCAAATTTTATATTTTTTAATGAATTGCTTTTAAACTCTCTATAATTGAGTATTACATTTTATTAAGTCAAATTTTAGCATAATTTTTCCAATAATACTGTCCTATAACTAAGATGTAAGTATAAAAATGATTTCGAAAAATTCAAAAAATCGCAAATTTCCAAATTTTATATTTTTTAATGGACTGCTTTTAAACTATCTATAATTAATCATTACATGTTATTTAGTCACATTTTAGCATAATTTTGCAAAAAATAATGTCCTATAACTAAGATTTAAGTATAAAAATGTTTTCAAAAAATTTTAAAAATCACAAATTTTACATGTTTTGATGATTTGCTTTTAAACTCTGTATAATTGAGTGTTACATGTTATTTAGTCATATTTTAGCATAATTTTGCACAAAAAATGATATGACCAAGATGTAAGTATAAAAATATTTTCCATATCAAAAAATCGAAAAAATTATAATTGTTATTAATTACTATCAAGTTTAATTCAGTAGTATTTTTGGGGTTATTTTTATTTTATGAAAATACTCTTTTTTAAGAAAATATGTTATATACCAGTACCAGTCTTTGACGGGATTTAGTTTACCATAATAGAATTGACAGAGTGTCTACCAATTGCGCGGGGAAACCGATAAATAGCCGGGAGTTTAATTTGACCAGGAAAAACCGGGAATTTTCTTATCAAATTAAAAAAGTTTTATTATATTAATTTGTTTTTAAAAACTGCTTTTTACTTTAATTTTTATTGTCTAATTGTCTAATTGTGACATAATTATTTATAATTAGACTGTTCTTTGACTCTAAAAGCTGGTGTAAATTTAGGATTAATTTTTAATACATTAATTGCAGTACTACAAACGCACAAAGTACTACAAGTTGCCAAATACTGTTCCTGAATATCAAATTTGATAGAAAAAAATCTGTCACTGATTGAAATAGTAATATTTTCCTCACAAAATAGTTAATGGTAACTACAGTACCGGCCAAAATTGTCAGTCCACCCATTTTTGAAGGAATGAAAAAAATTTTTTAACATAAAATTTATGAAAACTCAAAATTTTTTTGGTTTATATTTTGAAAGACAATAAAATTTTGAAAAGAATAAGACCTCACAGAAGTTATTTGACCAAAATTTGTAGAAGATATTCTTAAAAATCGTCATTTTCAATGTTTTACAAAAATTTGAATAACTTCTAAAATAATGAACGCTTTTTAATAATCTTAGGCTTATTTTAAAGGTCGTTTTCTACGGAATAAGCATTACTTATAGGCATTAACCTGTAATTTTTTATTTGGAATAAGCATGACGTCAAAGTTGGACAAAAAAATTGGAAAAATTTGAAATAAATTTTTTGTACTAAAAACTATTCTAGAACATATATAAAACATGATATGGTGAAGATTTTTAAAGAAAAGTTAATAAAAAATATGTTTGAATTTCAAAAATTATTTTTCTTTTAATAACATTATTTCAAATTTTTTGAATTTTTTTGTCCAACTTTGACGTCATGTTTATTCCAAGTAAAAAATTAGAGGTTAATGCCTATAAGTAATTCTTATTCCGTAGAAAATGACCTTTAAAATAAGCCTAAGATTATTAAAAAGCGTTCATTATTTTAGAAGTTATTCAAATTTTTGTAAAACATTGAAAATGACGATTATTAAGAATATCTTCTACAAATTTTGGCCAAATGACTTCTGTGAGGTCTTATTCTTTTCAAAATTTTATCCTCTTACAAAATATAAACCAAAAAAAATTTTAGTTTTCATGAATTTTACGTTAAACAATTTTTTTCATTCCTTTAAAAATGGGTGGACTGACAATTTCGGACGGTACTGTAATTATTAGTTTTTCCCAGTAAAATTTAATTCCCGGCTATTTCCCGGTTGGTAGAAACCCTATCAAATGTATTAGCCGAAACTAAAATCCGTCGAAGACGGGTCCGACAGCTAGCACCCGCGTGGAAATGAAAGTACGGGCAAAGTCCATCAAAGTACAGAATAGTATGGGCAAAGTACAGTAAAGTACGGCTAATGAGCGTTTCCCATACTTTGGAATGTGCATGGTTAACAACGATATTTAAAGTACAGGGACAGTTCGGCAAAGTACGGGATCAAGAAAATAGGATTTTCGGGAATATTTTCGAATAGAGAACTACACCAAAGTATTAGAGGCCAGTTTTTTGGGAAATATTAAATCAGAAAATTCAAAATCTAAATCTTTAGAGTTCGGCAAAGTACGCGAAAGTACAGCAAAGTATGGGAGAGTAAAAAAATAGTTTTTTTTACTATTAAATCTGAAAATTGAAATTCTGAATTTTTGGAGTTCGGCAAAGTATGGGAAAGTACAGCAAAGTATGGGAGGGTAAAAAAATAGTTTTTTTGAATAATTAAATTAGAAAAAAAAATTCTGAATTTTCAAAGTACAGCAAAGTACAGAAAAGTACAGCAAAGTATAGGAGACTTAAAAAAAGTGTTCTTTTTGAAATCTTAATTAAGAAAATTTAAAATCTGGAATTTTGGAGTTCGGCAAAGTACAGAAAAGTACAGCAAAGTATGGGAGAGTAAAAAAATAGTTTTTTTAAATATTAAATTAGAAATTAAATTCTAATTTTTTGGAGTTCGGCAAAGTACGGGAAAGTACAGCATAGTATGGGAAATTTAAAAAATACATTTTTATTAAAATATTAAATTAAAAAATAAAATTCTGAATATTTGGAGTTCGGCAACGTACGGGAAGGTACAGAAAAGTATGGGAGAGTAAAAAAATAGTTTTTTTGAAATATTAAATTAGAAATTTGAAATTCGGAATTTTTAGAGTTCGGAAAAGTATGGGAAAGTACAGCAAAGTATAGGAGATATAAAAAATAGTTTTTTTTGAAATATTAAATTAGAAATTAAATTCTGATTTTTTGGAGTTCGGCAAAGTACAGAAAAGTAGGGGAGGGTAGGCTACATTGAACCGGGTATTTTATAAAGTCCAAGAACTAATTAAATTTTACAAATTCTGATCAGGTTTTTGTATCAAAATTAAGCTAAAGTACTCCTTTAGTTAATACACACGTTACAAACACAAATTATTATGATTAAATAATAAAATTTAATTTTTTTTTAACAAGTTACACTTTTCTTATTTTGAACGATCTGTGTCTACATTGAACCACCTCTAATAAAACACTACAATTTACTTCAAAAATAAGATTTCCACTTACACATTGTAAAAAATCTTATTTTTCACTCAAAAAAATAGAAAATTGTTGTTAAAGAGTTATTATTTGTTAATATAGGAGATTAATATATTTTTATGTCAAGTTAGGTAGGTAAAGTGACAGTTTGAGTTTATCTCGTTTACAATTGTGATGAAAGCATGTCTTCCAGTATTTTTCTTACTAATTTGTAGAGCAGACAACTTTACAGCTCTTAAAATTGAAAATTCTTTGCTTTTTCGGGTGGTTTAATGATGCTGCACTCCCTGTATTCACATGACATTCGCAACAAAAATTGTTTATAATAAATTTATGTAAGAGTTAAAATTCTTTATCACATCGGAATATTGAAGTTGACACCCTAAGCGAAATAAATCACAAGTTTACTAACTTTTAAAACTTCCTATTTAAAAAAAAACTTGATTATATTTCCACAAAATTTTTTGTTTTGTAAGTGAAAAACAGTTTTTTTAGTTTTTCTTTATAAATAATAAACCTACGTGCCCGTAATTTTTGGACATAGTTTGTTTCAGTAAAACTAACTTATATATTAAATAAGAAAAAATTTCACTCAGTCATTTCTCAGAAAATTGAAGTGGTTCACTGTTGACGCTGGTTCAATGTAGCCTACTCTCCCCTACATCAAAGTATGGGAGAGTAAAAAAATAGTTTTTTTTGAAATATTAAATTAGAAAACAAAATTCTGGATTTTTGGAGTTCGGCAAAGTACGGGAAAGTACAGCAAAGTATGGGAGAGTAAAAAAATAGTTTTTTTTTAAATATTAAATTAGAAAACAAAATTCTGGATTTTTGGAGTTCGGCAAAGTACGGGAAAGTACAGCAAAGTATGGGAGAGTAAAAAAATATTTTTTTTTTAATAATTAAATAAGAAAAAAAAATTCTGGATTTTTAGAGTTCGGCAAAGTACGGGAAAGTACAGCAAAGTATGGGAGAGTAAAAAAATAGATTTTTTTGGGAATCTTAATTAAGAAAATTTAAAATCTACATGTTTGGAGTTCGGCTTTGCCTAACTCCAAAAAATCAGAATTTCAATTTTCAGATTTAATAGTAAAAAAAAAATAATTTTTTTACTCTCCCATACTTTGCTGTACTTTTCTGTACTTTGCCGAACTCCAAAAAATTAGAATTTTTTTTTCTAATTTGATATTTCAAAAAAAAACTATTTTTTCACTCTCCCATACTTTGCTGTACTTTTCTGTACTTTGCCGAACTCCAAAAAATTAGAATTTAATTTCTATTTTAATATTTCAAAAAAACTATTTTTTACTGTCCCATACTTTGCTGTACTTTTCTGTACTTTGCCGAACTCCAAAAATCCAGATTTTAAATTTTCCTAATTAAGATTCCCAAAAAATACTTTTTTTACTCTCCCATACTTTGCTGTACTTTTCTGTACTTTGCTGAACTTTAAAAATTCAGAATTTTTTTTTCTAATTTAATTATTAAAAAAAAACAATTTTTTTTACTTTCCCATACTTTGCTATACTTTCCCGTACTTTGCCGAACTCTAAAAATTCCTAATTTCAATTTTCATATTTAATATTTTAAAAAAAACTATTTTTTTACTCTCCCATACTTTGCTATACTTTCCCGTACTTTGCCGAACTCTAAAAATTCTTAATTTCAATTTTCATATTTAATATTTTAAAAAAAACTATTTTTTTACTCTCCCATACTTTGCTGTACTTTTCTGTACTTTGCCGAACTCCAAAAATCCAGATTTTAAATTTTCTTAATTAAGATTCCCAAAAAAACACTTTTTTTACTCTCCTATACTTTGCTGTACTTTTCTGTACTTTGCTGAACTTTAAAAATTCAGAATTTTTTTTTCTAATTTAATTATTAAAAAAAAACTATTTTTTTACTCTCCCATACTTTGCTGTACTTTCCCGTACTTTTCTGAACTCCAAAAATTCAGAATTTCAATTTTTAGATTTAATAGTAAAAAAAAACAATTTTTTTACTCTCCCATACTTTGCTGTACTTTCGCGTACTTTGCCGAACTCTAAAGATTTAGATTTTGAATTTTCTGATTTAATATTTCCCAAAAAACTGGCCTCTAATACTTTGGTGTAGTTCTCTATTCGAAAATATTCCCGAAAATCCTATTTTCTTGATCCCGTACTTTGCCGAACTGTCCCCGTACTTTAAATATCGTTGTTAACCATGTACATCTCAAAGTATGGGAAACGCTCATTAGCCGTACTTTACTGTACTTTGCCCATACTATTCTGTACTTTGATGGACTTTGCTGGACTTTGCCCGTACTTTCATTTCCACGCGGGAGTTAATTAATTAAAACAGAAAATATGTGATTAAAAAATTTTTTAAATGTAATGAATTTTATTTTATTAAAAAAATAATTAATATTTCATTCAAGTAGGCCTCAAACTTATTTTTAAAATTTATCTGCCTTCTTTTAGAGGAGTTCAAGTGATTCTTGACACTTTTCTCAAAAGTAAAGGCGATCTTTCGGAAATTGCATTAGATTCTTTAATTAAAAAACCACAAATTGATGAATTTGTAAGTTAATTTTATAACATTTTTTAACACTTAACAAAGAAATTTCATAATATTAAATTTGATTAATATTTTAGAGTTTGCAAGAAGAACTTGAAAAAATGCCAGGGGGATAGAGTTAATTGATGTATATAATAAATTAAATGATTTCGATGTAAAAAATCGCCGACAATTAATTAACATTGTTGTTCAACTTATGAGGTCAAAATGTGGACGACAAACAATTCCAAAAAAAATTAAAATGCAATATGCTAGCAAACTAGTAAAACTTTTTCCCACATTAGAGGACAAACATCCAGTATACGGTTACGTACGTATTAATTGTAATGCTCATAATTTATTTAGGGGAAGGACCAATGACATCTCTATAAAGCAATGACATCTCTATAAAGAAAGTTAAAATTTACATTTTTCTAAAATTTTAAGTTTTATTAAAAAATATTAAATAATTAATTATTTTTTATTTAATTTTTTATAGTATATTATAATTTAAAAGTTTTAAATATTAAAAATTGTCAAAAAATGAAGCATCTACAAACAACAAAAATATCGATAAATTGATATTTCATTGGCCCCTTCCTAAAACACTAAATGAAATACATATTATTTCATGAAAATGAAAAACTTTTCACTCTTACAGAACTAAAATTTTTGTCCTAATTAACAACTATTTTTCTTTTATTAGGAAGCATTTTTTAATCCAGATACTGGATTGGGATTCTTTACTTATCGTCTGAAAACAGTTAACAGAAATACAAATTATCAAAGCAAGTCGAAAGCTGTTGTGGAAACAATCGAGGTTGAAAATATTCCGACCTTTGTCTCTGAAGAAGAATTGCAGGCAAATTTTATTTATAGAGTTTTAACAAGAATTCCATTTTAGATAAACCTGGATTTTTCATTAATGCATCTAAATTTGCATATGAAAAACTTCCCTTCGATGCAAATATTACAAATTTTTGGTGAAAGTACAAATTCTCAAGAAACTAAAAAAAGAAAAACTGAATTAGGAAATGATTCAGGTTCGTTTTCAATGCTCTTGTCAATATTAACAATTAACATTATCTACTGTACTCATTTTTGAAAGAAATTATAGAAAAAACTTTCAATTTAATTAGATATTTATTAAGGTAAACTATTTAATTAATTTTTGCATAATATTATTATCAAAGTTGATTAATTTCTGATGAATTTTAAAACCTACAATTTTATTCGAAAACTGTTTATTAAGAAAAGTGTTTAAAACATAACCGCAAATGAGTATCGATTTTTTGTTGTTTTATTGTAGATATTTTAGATTGGCATGAAAATACACAGGCTATTTTGACTTTATTAAAACAAGTACCTCCGCCAAGCAGGAGCAGAGGTCGAAAAAAAGAGATTTTTGGATCCGTTGCAGACATTCCACTTAAATTAATTATCTTTTCAAAGGCATGTTGCGAATATTTATCTTTTTATGTAAAAAATCTAATTGAGCAATAATATAAAATAGTGATTGTAAGTTTTAATAGTTCTAATATTGTTTTGCAGACAGGAGTTATTTTGGAGAATGTTAAATTGTATACTACTCAACCGTGCTTAGTTGCAGTCGGCCCACGGAAAAATCTGATTAATAGCTACTTCATTGCCTTGGAAGGACATTTTATCCCAACTGCAGCTAATAATTCTATTGAAGCATTTGACGAGTTATTCAAAAGTCATTTTGTGTTTAACACGAATTACGATAACGATTTAAACAATTTTTATCATTTCGCTGAATTTGTCTTTTATGGATTAAATCCAAATATCAGTTTGACTCCTACAATGCGAGAGATTCGTAGAAAGCTTTCAAATGAAAATTAATTCTTCTTTTTAGAAGATAAAGATTACAAGTCATTTCGTTTTTAATTTAAATGTTAAATCCCGTTTTAACTGATTCAATCGGTATAAAAATGTTACTTCGTTTAAATAGTTCATTGTTATTCAAACAGTATTGAGAATTTAAGACTGCTTTAAATTTCTCTGATATAACTAATATATTGTCACAGTAACGGTTATATTTTTAAGATAGAATATATCTGTCGTAGGCAAATAGAAGAATTCGTCATTTAGCTAAATGCCTAGGCAATTAGCTAAACGGCGCCGAATAGACAAATGAGCTTCATTATTACTGTTATTCGTCTATTCGCCTGGAAGGATTAGGCAATTAGCTAACTGGCTAGGCATTTAGCTATTCGACAAACGCAGTTTAGGCAAATAGAAGAAAATGATATATTGAAAAAATATTTTCATTTATTGAAATATTTGTTATTTTATTTATTATTACAAGGTTGGCTCTGATGACAGCGCGAGTTGCATAAATGCATAGTGTTCCTGACTTGCAACACTCTAGAGAGTAAGAGAAGTATTATTATACTAAATAAAATTTCGTTCTTACATGTTCCTCTCTAACATTTAATAAAGCTATTAAATTTATTTTGTTTCGATTATTGTTTACAATTTATCACGATGTGTATTTTTGTACACGGAAAAAATAAATTTAGCAGATTTTACGAAACTGTTACGGAGTCGCGGATACAGCTTTTTACGAAACTGAGTTTTGTAAAATGTAAGGAATGTTTCAGGATAAAGTACAAAACTTTCGTAGTTTATACTGAATATTTTTGAAATTTATCCGGAAATATTCCTTACATTTTACAAAACTCAGTTTCGTAAAAATCTGTATCCGCATCCGTAACAGTTTTGTAAAATCTGCTAAATTTATTTTTTCCGTGTAATATTTATTAAAATATTAAACTTATTTTCTTTCAATCTTCTGTTTACAATTTATAGCTCATATTTAACGGAAAATAATGCAAATAAGACGTTCCATCATTTCAATAAATGAAAATATTTTTTCAATATATCATTTTCTTCTATTTGCCTAAACTGCGTTTGTCGAATAGCTAAATGCCTAGCCAGTTAGCTAATTGCCTAATCCTTCCAGGCGAATAGACGAATAACAGTTATAATGAAGCTCATTTGTCTATTCGGCGCCGTTTAGCTAATTGCCTAGGCATTTAGCTAAATGACGAATTCTTCTATTTGCCTACGACAGCTTTTTTTGTTTTATTTGTCGATCAAAGTTAACTACAGTTAATGAAACGTGTTCTCACCTTCGTCGAAAATATGGTTTGTTTGAAGGTAAACTTTTATCTTTAAAATGTTGCACAGATTCATGTCAACGGATTTTTCAGAATTATAAAACTTTCCACGAACATCTTCAAAATCATTTAATTTTCGAAAGCAACCCTTTAAATCTGTCTAATATTGATGATATATCACATAAAAAGGAGCAAAATTCTAATATCGTAACAAGTGTTAAAGCCAATCCAATTGAAATTTTAACCGAAAATAATAGAGAGTCAGTAAAAGTTCTAAAAACCGCGGAATCTCAAAATTTAATTGAATTCTTCAATTGAAAACATAAGTTTTCAATCAAATTTAGAACAACCTGTTACACATTCTGCTATACGTTTCGTTTCACAAACTGACGATATTTTAAACAAAGATGTTCAAAGTGAAAAGCAAAGCGAAAGAGAGAATTTATTTCAAAAATATATAATGAACTTAGATTCTTCAAGCAAGCCTAAAGCAACAGTTGATAAAATTGTTAAAGAAACTGCAATTCTGTTAGATAATGTATTTGACGATATCGGAGATTTATATTCCAGCGATCCTACTTCTTTTCGTAAAAATCTTACTTACTTACTTACCGAAGAAAAAAGATTAATTTAATAGATGAAAATTTGATTAAACCAATTTACTTTACTATTGGTACAAGAACACGGGAGTATTATGACCAGAAAACCGGTGTTTATAAATTAGTACCTGTTCCGTGTAAAGTTGCTTACATTCCGATATTGCAAACTGTTAAACTCGTATTGTCAAATAAGTATGTAATGCATGAAATTTTAAAGGATACTAATCAAGATACAGAACTTATTACAAGCTTTAGAGATGGTTCATATAATAAGAGACATTTGTTGTTTAAATTAAATAAAGGTAATATTGCTTTGCTTTTTTACTTTGACGAATTTGAAACGGTAAACCCTTTAGGTAGTAAAACGGGAGGTCATAAAATTGGTGCTATTTACTGTACATTTCGCAATTTACCAAACGAATTTAACGCTTGTTTAGAAAATATTATGTTAGTTGCTCTCTTTTATTCAGCAGATATTAAAACTTTCGGTTTGTCTAGTATCTTACGCCCAATAATTGATGACCTAAAAATTTT
This sequence comes from Leptopilina heterotoma, assembly GCF_015476425.1. NCBI lineage: Eukaryota > Metazoa > Arthropoda > Insecta > Hymenoptera > Figitidae > Leptopilina > Leptopilina heterotoma. The sequence continues at coordinate 555,830 of NW_025111012.1, forward strand.
CGAATCTCGAGGCATTGTAATTGGGGAGTATACGATTCGTGGTACTATAGGTGCATTTTCCTTTGATAATCTTGGTGGCAATATGTTGTATTGCTTACCTGAGTCATTTTTCAGAACATATTATTGTAGAATTTGCACGGTTTCTTACGAAGAAGCAAAAAGTATAATTCTCGAAAAGGAAGAGTATTTGAGATCTAAAATTTTAAATCCGCGTTGTGAAGATAAAGATTTTTCGCGAACTATTGGCTGTAAAACTGAAACGATATTTTCTGAATTAAGGTATTTTGATCCGTTTGACTGTCCTTCTGTTGATATAGCACATGACCTTCCTAAAGGTATAGTTCAATTGGAAATTAAATTGTTTTTAAAAGAGTTGATTGAAATGCGAAAATTAATAAAACTTTCAGAATTGAATAAACGTATATAGTTATTCAATTATGGAATTAATGAATCAAAAAATAAGCCCAGTCCAATAGTTTTGCATAAGGATGGCAACAGAATAGGCCAACGAGCTGCTCAAGCTCGATGTTTGTCCATTTATCTATCTCTCATATTAAGTGATGTATTAAAAACTGCTTACGAGAATTCTGACCCCCTTATTCAAAAATGGGAAGTTATCAAACTCTTGTTACAAATCATGCAAATCGTATACTCTTCCATCTTTTCTAAAGCTATGATTTCTGATTTAAGAGAACTGATATTCCAGCATCATTCTTTATTTTTAAAGTTCTTGGGAGACCACTTACTGCAAAAACATAACTTTCTATTGCATTACCCGTTAGTAATACAATTACTGGGACCACTAATATTTTTATGGACATTGCGTTTCGAAGGGAAGCATAACTACTTCAAAGATTTAGTTCATAAAACGAAAAATTTTATAAATGTTATCAAGACATTGTCAGAACAACACCAAAAATTTATTTATGAACAGTGGAACAAATAGTTTCCGCGAAATCAGAGAAATATGTTTTTTTTGAAGAATATCTTTTAAAAAACGGAATTGATAAAAGTTTGTCAAAAGATTTTCCGAAATTCGTTTATAAAGTTGAAAAATTATTTTTTCGAGTTGAATATAGGGTTGGATTTTTTATAACAAAGAAGGAAAATTCATAGGAAGAGTTTCCACTCTTTTATAAAATTGTGAGTTTATTTATAGCTAACAATTCAGGCTATGCGATTTGTGAACCATACGAAACGGTTGAATTCGACGAAATATATTTGGGATATAAAATTGAAGAAGAAAAAAGAATACCAAAAGTGATATGTGACTTAAAGACTTTGACGCATGTGATCTTGTACGAATTTCATCAACCATATATATATTTTTTGTGCGCTTTTTTGATAAAAAATCAATTCTTGCATATGCGATTTTGCTACCAGAGACTTTTTTCTCGGCTTTGCATCAGCTACAAGTTTGCTGTTGACAACTTTTTGCCCAACCCAAAACTTTTCGAGTTATTTTTTAAAAAATGTCAAAAAACTAAATTTTTTACAAACAACTTTTCTTTATAACATTTTTTTAAAAAAACTTTTGGGTGTACTTCCAAACTTTTTTTTTAAGTTTTTGGGCCCGACCAGTTCTACTGTGTTAAAAAAATTTTATTGATTTTTAAAATTTTAAAACTTTTATAAAAATCTATAGTTTAGAATAAAACAAAAAAACCTTTCAACTGTTTTTTGAAATTTGAAATTTTCTTTTTTGCATTAGAACAGAATATTACAACATTTTAAAAAATAATTAATAACTAAAAATGCGTTTACAATAAATTAATGAAACTTACACTGATTACACAAAGTAGTTCACTCTTTCAAATGAAAATATTTTCATGATTGTAAATTTAAAAATTTCATATTTTCAATAATAATTTTATAAGCAATTTGAATTATTTATATGTTCTACCCCTCAAATTGCATTGAATCTCATAGGCAGTATACTCAGTAGTTATTATTATTTTATTATTTTTCTTATGTAAAGCACCTAAAAACTAGGGTTATTTTTAAATTTTGCAAATAATTAAGTTGTTTATAAAAACATGAAGATATTTTATGATTTGATCAATTTGAGCAGCAGTTTATACAAATAATTGTTGTTTACAAATAAAGGGCTGGCTGCAATAAGGGGACGAACGCGTGGTTGAAAGGGATAATATTAGTCAAGTAGCAGTGAGCGGCTTAAGGCTTGTCACTGTTACCCAACTTGTATTTTTAAAATATTGTAGCTTCTTCAACAAACCATGTTTCTGCGAAGATAATTAGTAGTTAAAATAATTTCACATTTTCGATCAGCAAGAACAAAAATTTGCATTTAAGTTCACTTAATCTCGCAATTATCAGCAAACAAAAATATGTGATGTGACCGCCTAAGCTTTTTTTCTAAAAAATTCTTTATGACAGCAAATTAATCGGAGGTTTCTATTCCAAGCTTTAGTTTAGATCCCTAGATAAGTGTTTATACCATAATAGCTTTGATTTTTTTTATTTGGAAAAAACAATTGACTTTAAAAAAATAGCTAATTTTTAAGGAATGAAAAAAGTGTAACCTTGAGTGGACCACTCTAAAAAAATTGTAAAAGTTATTCTAAATTCTTTAATGTATTTAATATTTCTGATATATTGAAACAAAATTTATGCTTATGCAGCTTTAGACCATGTTTGTGTCGCAATGTTTACAAGTGAAACCATTTTTAATAATTTTGGCACATATCACATCAAAATCACAAAAAAAAGAATAAAGAACATAAAACATAGTTTCAAACCAATTCATTGTCAATTTATTTCCATAAAAATGGTAAACTGACATTAAAAATATAAAAAAAGGCAGTCCACTCATGGTTATAAACAGTGGTCCACTCATGTTGACATGCAACTTTTTATGGCAGACACCAAAATTTTTTTTTGAGTCAAAATTATCACTTAATTAAACTAAGACAATCAATTTCAATGTACAAAGTAGTAGGAAAAAAATAAGTTACCTTTAAAAAATGAAATTTTACACTACTTTTACACTTCCGAATCACTTTACTCATTGTAAGAACGACTTCTTTTTTTGTTTGTGATCTTAAAAATGCGTTACATCAAACGATAACGTATATGATTATCGCGGAACTTAATTTATTACGGTTTTAGGTGCGGTGTTGCTATTCGTTTTATTTATTTCACGTTTCCGCTGTCAGATAACTTAAAAGCTCAGGTGGTCCACTTAAAGTGGTGGTCCACTCAATGTGACATTACATTACCCTATTATAAACAAACGGAGGAAATGTTCAAAAAAAGTTAATTCTGCTTGAAACTTGTTACTCGGGGGTTTTTGAGGTCGCTGATGATGAATATAACCTTATTTTTTGAAAATTCAAAATGGCGGTTCCAATATGGCGGATGATAAATTTCAAAAATGATATTATTCTTTTGAAACAAATATAACCTTAGATTTCTATAATTCAAAATAGCAGATTTAATTTAAATAGTAACGTCCTTCAGCTATTGGAAAATTAAAAATTAATACGATGTTTTCTGCACGGAAAAAAATTAATCTCTAAACTTGAAATAATATTAATTTCAAATCCACTGAAATATAAGTGAATCTAAATTAAACATTATTGTCACAATTACTGTGATAAGTTGTGTTTGATTCTGTCAAACTTTATACCAGAAAAGGCCATAAATTCGCATCTCTGATTTAGAGATTTGTTAATTTCACAACTTTTTTTATGTGAATTACATTGTGTTTTAAGTTAATCAGTGACAAAAGAGATTTAAACCATTTTAATTAATTAAGTATTAATTTTATTTTCAAATATCCAAATAAAAGTATTGTGTTTTAAAAATATCCAACTACTTTTTTATGCTTGTCAATGTATAGTTCATACAGGGAAAACAATATAAATATTTTGTGAATAATTCTCACTCTAAATTGTGATAAGTTATACATTCTTATTATATCGAGTAATTACAAAAATACGAATTATATAAATATCAGGGTTGCTACAATTTTTCTCGAATGAAATTCCCTGACTTTTCCAGGTTTTCCAAGTCTCAAACAATATTTTTCCATACACATTAAAAGTGTGATTTATATAAAAAGTAATTAATTAAAAAGCAAAATTTATGCAAACATAGCATACTTTATTGTTATATTAATCACTTCTAGAAAAATAACTCAGTTTTAAACATTTTTTCATTAGCGAAAATAAAATATTTAAAATTTTATGGTTTTCAGGGTGTTTATTATTTAAATCTACAAATGGCTTTAAAAATTTTTATTAGTTTTTATGAATAATTAAATTCTTTTGACGAATTTCTTTAAATTTTTGAGAATAATGTTTTTTTTAATAAAACCTTGAATTTCAAGGTCAAATTGACAGAAAACAACTTTTTTTTACAACCAGCTTATAGCCCGTGAAAACCTTTTTAAAAATCACTATTCATACTTTAAATTTGATTAATTTTACTTATCAATATATTAAATCGAAAAAAAAATATTTTCAAAAAAATCAAAATTTTAAAACCTTATAACTCAAAAAATATATTATCAAATTCAAAAAAAAAGTAATATTTACACTTCTACTAATAACAGTAACATTTTAGCAAAGTTTGGAGAAAATTCATTTTTTTACCTGGGCAGTTGAGGAATTTTGCCCCATATGTTCGTAATATATGGTTACGTTTTATTTTTTTACTCCGAATCCCTTTGAGATCCCAAGAACAAACTTACAGGACATGTAAAGCACATTTGCCCTAACATTTAGTAAAATTTTGAAAAAATCGAAGATGATGCTTTTTCAAAAACGGATTTTTAATTTTTCAAAATTTCAAAAAAAACAAATTTTTGAATTTTTTTTATATTAATTTTAAATTAAAATATACTTAAAACCAAAGAAATCCTTTTTTTAAAATCCAAAATCGGTTAATTAGAACCAAAGTTATAGCACTTTAAAAAAAAGACAAAAATTTTAAAAATGCAATATTTTTAGTAATTTTCAAAATATTGAAAAAATATTTGGTTGAGTTGTTTATCACTATAAAAGTAATAAATTTACAAAATTACAGCCATATCCCAACAAGTCATGAAAGTAAGTGTGTTGAACTGACGTGGAATCCACCAATAATAGACATTTTTTTTAACTTGGTGAAAAAATTCTCGGTTTGACATAAAATTCCTGGCATATTTCCGGTTTTTCCCAGTTAGTAGACCAGTTAACAGTCATTTTTCACTGATTGGCCAATTAAAAAGTTACTGGAAATTTCAGTCACGAATATTGAAAATTTCAGTTATTTTTTAATTGGTCAATCAGTGAAATATTACTGAAATTTCAATCATTTTTAATTGATCTTCAGTGAAATTTTACTGATTCAAATTGCGAGAATATAGTCACTGAAAATCAGTCAAATTTTACTGATTCAGTTTTAGATAGTGTAGGGAAAAAAGTACCGAAGGGTACTTTTTCATGGTAAAATTCAGTAAAATTTGCTAAAAATTAACATAATTTTATTAGAAAATTATTTTCCAAGTGTTTTCTCATTTTTTCCTGACTATTCCCTGACTTTTCCATACAAAATAAAATTCCCTGACATTTCCAGGTTTTCCAGGTTTCCAAAAATTGTAGCAACCTTGTATGACTAAAATTTTTAATATTGTTAATTCAAATAATATATTAGATTTTACTTTATTCAAATAAGTTGATAGTTTAGAACATATGTTCCATGTCATAAAATTTGAGATTCCTAATATCATTTTTAGACATAAGAAATACGTGTTCTTCACAATACTAATATTCGGATTAGATATAATACCAAATTTCAGTTTTAGTGATCTGCTTACATCTCACGTCCGATTCCAGTGATAGTTTATGCCTAAATCTCAGATTAAATCTCTAATTTAGAGATTAATTTTTTTCCGTGTGGAAAAAGTAACCGCGTGGAAGTAAAATTATTTTGGTAATTTTTCCATGAGATTCTGTAAAACACTGTTTAAAAAAAATATTCATTACATTGCTGACATAATAAAAACGTTCCTACTTGACAAGAATCCTTAGAGCACCTCACCTACAATTGATACCTTACTGGCCCTTTCTCCTCTTGTAGTAAAGGGGGCATTCCTATTTTATATAAAGAAACTGTGAAGGATCTTGGTTTGGTATTAAACCGTACGTTGACATGGAAGGAGCAAGTTGATAATATTTCGCGTAAAACATTTATAACTTTACAGCAACTAAATAGAAGTAAAGATTCTCTCCCATTTTGTACTGGATTGGTATTAATAAAATCACTTGGGGTGAGATTTTCTCAAGTGGGCCTTAAATTATCAAAAGTTGAAATTTATCAGTGTAAATGTGCAAAAAGATAGTTCTATTAGAGTTACGAATAACCTGTAAATTTTATTTAAAAATATTCAATTGTTTATTTTTTATAAACAATTGAAATTTTATGCATAACATTTTTAAATAATGCATAACTTTGACAAAAATTGACGAAACTTGATGATTCTTTTTGCAAATTAACTATGAAATTCCAAACTTTATAAAAATAATTTTTACTCCATCGAAGCACTTAATTTGTTATAAAAAATAATTATTTATTATAAACAAATTAAAAATAAAACGTGTTCTGGATAACCATATTCAATTTTATTTATTTCTCGCTTCGAAAAAAACATGTTTTAACTGATTTTTTTTAATTCTATAATTTTATATATTTACTTGTAAACTTTCGTACCTATTCAAAATAAAAAGTAGTAATACAATATATTTTACTACTAAACAGACTAAAATTTTTTATGCGGGTTTTAAGTCAATTTCCTCGGTAAGCATAATGTGGTAAAATTTTGTTCAAAATTACGTAAAGGTAAAAAAAAATTTTACTTAAACTGAAAGAACTTTTAAAAAATTTATATTACAATATTATCTTTTTATAAATAAAATTTTATAAAATCCTCAAACTGAAAGGATTTAAAAAAAATTTATTTTATACAATATAAATTACAATATAATTTTTTTATAAAATAAATTTTATAAAAATCCTTTCAGTTTGAGTAAAATTTTTTTTTACCTTCACGTAATTTTGAACAAAATTTTACCACATTATGCTTACCAAGCAGATTGCCTTAAAATACTCATATAAATTTTAGTCCGTTTAGTAGTAAACTATATTGTATTACTACTTCTTAATTTTAATAGGTACGGAAGTTTACAAGTAAATTAAAAATATTTTTAAATTATATAATACAAAAAATTAGTTAAAACTTGTTTTTCTGGAAGCAAGAAATATTCAACTGAAAACAATTAAACAATAAACAATAAAGCGTGCAAAGCGGAACACACGACATTCGTCAGACGCGGGTTCGTAACTCTAATAGAACTTTCTTTTTGCACATTTACACTGATAAATTTTAACTTTTGAAAATTTAAGGTCTACTTGAGAAAATCTAACCCCAAACCGACAAATTAGCTCAGTCAGGTAGATCCCTCGCTTGGCGGTCGTTTAAGGACTAAGGGTAAGTACCTTTGGTTCGCGCCCATTTGGCTTGGTATTTTTTCGGCACGTGAGACAATCTGAGCGGGAGGTTTGACGTTGAGGTATAATTATGTGCACCGTCGATTATTGTCCGGTACACACCATTAGAACTCGACTGTCGATAAACCGGTTGTACTCAGGAGAGGTTTTCTACAGTTTCCCTCTCCACTGGCGAGAAAACCCATTAGACGGGTGATCCAGGCAAATGCGAGTACTCCTAATTTTCAAGTCGCTCTGTAGGCGCAAAACTTAGTATTAGGAAATGTACATAAGAAATATTTTGTAAGAGAAACACTTTTATAGCCAAGAATGTAAGGCTGAAGACAGGTGTATAAACCAATAAATAAAAAAATGAAAAATCTCACCCCAAGTGATTTTATTAATACCAAACCAGTACAAAATGGGAGAGAATCTTTACTTCTATTTAGTTGCTGTAAAGTTATGAATGTTTTACGCAAAATATTATCAACTTGCTCCTTCCATGTCAACGTACGGTTTAATACCAAACCAAGATCCTTCACAGTTTCTTTATATAAAATATAAATGCCCCCTCTACTACAAGAGGAGGAAGGGCCAGTAAGGTATCCATTGTAAGTGAGGTTGAAGAAGTAAATACCATTGCATGAGTTTTGTTAAAGTTTAAAACAAGTGCATTATTTTTCGCCCACTTTAAGCAAGTCAGAAAGTGAATTCAGTGCACCAGATAAGTAAATTTTAAAATCGTCCGTATACTTATGAAACTTACAGAACTTCGACTACTGTTGTCAGGTTTATGATGATATTACAGATGAACTTAATAGAAAACTAGAGAGAGCATTGAACGCCTGTATTCGTTTTGTGTATAATCTACCAAAGACTGAGCATATAACTCAATATAGAATTCAATCGGGTTTATTGAATGTTGCTACTAGAAGGCAATATTTTATTGGTAATTTGTTGTATTCAATTATTAACAATAAGACTCCTTTATATCTTTTCGATTTTGTAAAATTAAAAAATGTTAATCAATCAAGTTATGCTAAACTTCGAGAAAGGAAAAATATTTTAGGTATACGTTTTCATCGTAGGGGAGAGTGGGGCAAGACGGGGTACCGGCCTTATTTAACAAACGAATTAACCAATCGCGATTATATTTTACATAATACTGCACCGAGACGATAGTATCTTGTTTATAAAACCTAAAAGTCATGAGAACAAATCTTTTATCTGTTTTCCTAAAAAACTGTTTTCGACGATTTTCTTGTCATTTTTTCACTTTTTTTAGGAGGTGTTTATTACTTAATAATAACAGTTAATGAACTGTATAAATTTTTTTCTAACTGTCAAGGGTTACAGAAGAAGGGAAGCATATGTTTTTTTTCTTTGTTGAATCGTAAATTGTAGTAATTACTCGTTTTATTCAATTTCGTAGGTGCGGGCAAGATGGGGTAGGGGAGATTGGGGCAAGACGGGGTTCACAAATTAAGCAAAAAAAAGAGAAATAAGAGAAGTTAAGAAAACTACTAAAATCAAGACTGAATAAAATAAGAGTGACCAAAAAGAAAAAAGCTTGTCATGTTAAATCATCAATTAGCGATGGTAAAGTGTAAAATACACCTTGTCTCTATTGTAATGGTTATTATTTAGACTCAAATGAAGGCTGGGCTGCATATTTTGTCTGCGGCCAATGGGCTCACTGCAGTTATACATGACGATGAAGATGCAACATTTACTTGTGAAATTTGTCGACAGAAATAGGTTGTTTCTTTTAGTACCCCATCTTGCCCCCTGATGGGGCAAGATGGGGTGATTTGCAATTTTTTCTATATTATTAATTATTTATAAGCTATTTAAGAATCAGATGGCCTTTGTACGCTTTTATTACGAAAGACTGATTCCCAAAGATGATTAAAAAAAATAATAATAAAGTATATATTACATAATTTTCGTTTTTTTTGCGCTTTAAACCTTAAGTACCCCGTCTTGCCCCACTCTCCTCTACTCGTATTATGCAGAGATCATTTATTGTTAGAAGTGCTAGATTATAGAACAAACTTCCAAATGTTATTAGAGAATCGCATAATAATTTTGTTTTCAGGAAATTATTTTTTGATTTATTTTCTAAAAAAATTAATGGGTTTTTTGATATTACGTATTGGTAATTGTTATTTTCACTAAAATTTACGTTTTAAATAATTGTTTATGAAGAGTTAGAATTGTTTTAGGATTATTTTTTTATATTATATTAGTTATAAGTTATAAATTTTGTTGTTTAACTTTAAGAATTATACTATTATTTACATAATTGTAAAAAAAAATTAAAATTCGAAGAAATAAAAAAGTTATACACAAATATATGTACAACGGTTCTCTGCGCTCGGAGGACGGTCGCGAGTAATGCAGAGTAATGGCTCTTTAAACGCGTTTTCCCCAAAACGATGTTTTTCAAACTGGCGGACAGCATAACTCGAGTTCTTTTTAACCGATTTTAAAAAACCCTGAATTAAATTTCTTCTTTATGAATGCCTTCAGGCATCCCCCCTAAAGCCGAATGTCTTTTTTTGTGAAAGTTAGAATATAAAAATGGGTAAAAAAATCCCCTTTTTGTAGATTTTTTTTTAAATTGTCGACATTTTTTATTTTTTAATATTTTTTTCCGGGTTTTCAGATCGGATGTTCCTGAGAGGCTGTAGCTTGTCCGCCTATTGATCGTTCATTTTTTATCTCGACTTTGGTGCCCTTTAGTGATGAAACCAGCATAGTAAAACAAAAATTTTTTTTATTCTTGACAGGCAAAAATGTCTATAAAATTATTCAAAAAGTTTCATAACTTTAAATAAATAATTTTAAAAAATAATTTAAATAAATTCATTACTGAGAAAAAAAATGTTGTTTTAACTCATTTTTTACAGCTTACAAACTATAATACTGCCTTAAAAATGTTGTATAAATTGTTTATTTGACATTTTTTCTTTTTTTGAGCACGCCATTCGAAAGAGAGACTCTTGATACATGAGAAATGTGTATTCAAAATTTTTCTTGTAGCATTTTAATATTGAAATATGTCCTTAAACATTATGTACAAATTTTGTAGGTACATCCTGTCCTTAATGGTTTACGTACCTTGTTGCTTAATATACTATTTAGAGTTGAAGCCTTTGTATATAAATTTTGTATAAAAGTTCCCTTTATTTCCTTGGGTAGAAATTAAATAATTTACTTTTGAATGCTAACTTACAGAATGTCATTAAACTAAAAGTGCATATGGTTATATTTGCAGGCGAACGTCTTATTCAATATGCTACAGAGAACCTCGTGACGGAAGTTCTGATACATCCCCAAACAAACACTCTTTTACAATGCATACGCAATCTTCTCGCAAGTTTTACAAAACACCGGCACATTATTCATGCTGGCTACACTTTCGGTGGAAATGGTTCTTGGATACTGCAGGTATTTATTTTTACCTCTCGCCTCCTTATTTTTTTCTTGGTTTTTTTAAGGTGGAATAGTTATTTTCGTATCAAGGGCGCAAAATAGGTGATTTCGCCAGAGTCGGAATCACCTTTGCGCCCATGTTGCTAACATAATTTTTTGTCCTAACTGCATGGAAAGTATGTCATTGAGGGCACGAACGATTAAACGCTTATATTAATTAAAAATTAAACCCTATATAAATGTTAACTCTTTGAAGTCTATAATGATAGAAGTTTTAATATAGAAATAAGAAAACAATTTATTTAAAATTGACAATTTTTACAACCGAAATGGGAACAAAGCCAAATTTGTCATAATTTTTTTTTAGAGAAAATCGAACAAAATTGCACATTTTTATAGACAAAATAAAACAAGTTAAAAATTTTTGCATTTTTATAGTTAATATAAAAAGAAAGTCAAAAATATCGCATTTTAATGAAGAAAATCGAATAATTAACATGCGGGCGCAAAATCTTCTCCGCCAGTTCGGAGGAAGGGGAAGCGGGCGCAAAATATTTTGCGCCCGCTTCCCCTGCCCCTGGGTGGGAATGAGATACTTTGCGCCCGCTCTAAGTGCCCGAAATGACATACTTTCCGTGCAGGTAGGACAAAAAAATATTTACGTTTATTTTTGTTTTTTGGAAAAAAATTAATTTAAAAAAAATTTTTGTTCAATATAATGTCTTTTTTATTTTGCTCTTTAAAAAAGAAAATTTTATGTAGATTTGAGAAAAAAAAAATTTTTATTATTATTTATCAAAATGGTTAATGAATTTTGACTTATGTAAATATTAATATGTGTTCGTTTTTTTAACCCTCGATATTTCCTTAATTATATTTTATTTTCAATTGTATTTTAATCCCCATTACAGGATGGAACCTTTAGTTATGCAGACTTTGTAGATGCATTTAGCGAACACGAGGTGCAAAGAGTGCTTCGCGCTTACGAGAATAGTGTAACTGTACATATTCATTGCGCAGGAGTTGGTGAATGGTCGACTGCAAGATTATCCAAAGAACCTTGTGCAAGGTTTGTTTAACTGATATTAATCTCTACAATTATAAAAAAAATCCCTTAAAAATGTATTTACCTTTTTTTCATAATCCGCCATTGTACAATACTCATTTTCTTTACATTTCGAAACAGAACCATTTACTGTAAAACCTTCCTGAAAACGCAAATAAAAAATAAATTTACAATTCTTTTTCTTCAAAGTTTCTAATAGTGATGATGAATCATGATCACCATTTTCTGATTTTAGTTATAAATAATTTTGCTAAAAATCGAATTAAGAATCGTAAATTGAGATGAAAATGATAATGATTTTAGGTCCTGTCAGGTTAAGGTGAATCCGGATGATGTTCTTACTGCAGGTGTTCCAGCTATTACTAGTTTTACACATTATATTGAGCAATATCTTGTACCTCAAACATTAGATCAGCTAATGGAACCTTCCGATGTTGTGGGAAATATTCGCTTTAGTCATCCAACTCTATACGTCTTCCCGGGTGGACAGGGGGATGCGGCTCTCTTTGGAATAAATGGTTTTAATATGCTTGTTGATGGGGGCTTCGCTAGGAAAGCTTGTTTCTGGGACTTTGCCAGACATTTAGATCGATTGGATGCCGTTCTGGTCACGAGGATAAACAACAGCAATATTGGCGGCATGTCCAGTGTTCTTCGAAAAAAGAAGGAGATGCATGTTTATCCTCAAATTGGACATTTCTTCTGTAATCTCGTGGTAAATTACATTTTTATTTTTACTTTCTAATTTGACTTGCTTTTTAGCAGAAAACTTTCAGAAAGTTTTTATAGCGAGCTTGAAAAAATTAATAAAAAATTGATTTAATTGAAAATGATCAATTCGATTATAAAAATTATTGTTTTGAAGAAATAAACCATGTTTTTGCTTTACAGGAAAGAAGACACTCGAATTCACCAGATGGCGACAAGGATATAGATCCGTTAATTTTAGATTTAATTGATATGGGTCAGGAGATGATGGTGAATCTTCGACATATTAGTCTAAGAGCCCATCATTGCTACAGGGATCCTGATCCAATAAATCTCTATCATAAAGTGGGTCATGGAACGCTTGACATGTACGTTCTGAGTCCCAGTAAAGACAGCAAGGAGGTTCGTGAATTCCTCACCAAATGGCACGCCTCGGATTCAAAACTATTTTCCGGATCTCATAAAAAGGACACCAACAATCTTGTCTTTCCCATACAAAATGTCGTCTCCATTTGTGCACTATTAGTCTGGCAACCAGCAAATCCCGAGAGTACAATAACGAGAATTCTCTTCCCCGGAAGCACGCCTCAACACAAAATTTTTGAGGGACTCGATCGTTTGAAGCATCTCGAATTTCTTAAACATTCAACCTGCTCCGCTAAAAGTCTCTCTCCATCTACTTCGTTAGTCACTCTTAAGGATAAACCCCTCAAGAAAATCGAGCGAGAAGCAAAGAAATTTGAAGCTAAACGGGAAAAGAAGGACCAATCAGAAATAAAGACTATGAGGGCTAGTGATGAATCGCCACAGAAGAGGATAACGAAAGTTGAAGGAAAAACAAAGAAGGTTGTGGAGAATAAGAAAATTGAATCCGAATCGAAAAAGATTGAGGAAACCAAAGAAGTTAAAAAGATTGAGGACGTGAAAAAGAAGAGCGAAAAATTGTACGAGGGTGAAACGAAAAAGACTGATATTAAAACCGAAACTGAAAAGACTGTCATAAAAGAACAGAAAGTAAAACCAGAGCCAAAGAAAAAGGATTCTAAAGATGTGAAGGATGTGAAAATGATGAAGGTTAGCAAACCAGAATCGGCAAAGATAACATCAAAACCGATAGAGAAGAAAATTATGAAACCAACCGACAAGAAGGATGTCAAATCATCACCAACCACTCCAAAGAAAACTCTTAATGGTATAGCCACCAAAACAGAACTGTCAAAAACGCCAAGAGTCCCAATGAAACCGGCCACAAAAGCAACTACCGCTCCAGCTAAAAGTGCAAAAGACGCCAATAATCGCAAAGTCGTTGAGCAAAAAAATATCGAAATGGCTGGATCAGCCACTGCTGCCAAGACAACCAAAGGAAAACCAGTTGAAAGGAAACCAATCAGTCGACGAACAAAACCGTCTAGTCCTAGCAAAAGCAGAGTTCCCATTAGTCCAGCGAAATCCACTAAAAGTACTCCTACAACATCGGTCAAGTCTGACAAAGATGGAGTAATTAAGAAAGTTAAGGGCGATAAAGGAACAACTGACTCATCGACAGTGTCAACACCGTCCGGTATTGAACCTGATTCAGTAATTCGCTTGAGTGAAAAGAATTTAACGGAGAAATCGGAAGACATATCTCTTGACTCGATTGAAAGTAAAGTACTCGCAGATCTAAAAGAAGAACGAGAAGTCGTTGAGGAAATTGAAGCAGTTCTCCAGAAAGCTGAGAGAATAGAGGAAGCCCGAAAAGAGGAGCGTTTCGAAGGCGATGACGATATCACTGCAGAAGCCACAGACAAGAAGGAGGAGGACATGACTGAAGAGGACGTGACTGCTGAAATTGAAGATGCTCCCAAAAAAGACTCCCGAAAAGCGAGTCAGGAATTAACCGAAGAAGACGAGTACCTTATTGTCGAGAAAGAAGAAATTTTCACCGAAGATTCGGTTCAAAGTGCCGAAGGTGAGCAGAAACACTTTCTTGATGAAGTTGAATCCGAGAAACATAAAATTCTCGAGAAAAAATCCCCCAATCAAGATGAGGAGGAAAAAAAAGACGAGATTCCAGAAAAGAAGTTAGATTTCGGAGAAATATCTTCTACGAAAGTGGATGAAAGAAGAGTTTCGGAATTACTCTCACCTGAGAATAAGGAACAACTAAAAGAAGAAATGAAAGAAATTATCGCCTCAGCCACTGAAGTTGTTCAAAAATCTGAAGAGAAAGACGATTCAGGAAAGAAAGACTCTGATGATATTACCAAAGAGCCTTCTAGTTTGAGTCCTGACAAGATGGATTCATCCGAAAAGAAAACAGATACTGATATGAAACCAGACATCGAAAAGGATTTGATTCCGGAAAAAATGGAAGAGTCACAGGAGAAGATATCGACACTTGAATCCGGTGCAACCACAACAGCTCCCACTCTTCCAGAGGATGAACGAATCACTTTGGATGATATCAAGGAAGATATTGATGAAAAACACGTCGCTGAGGAAGTAAAGGAGAAAGTTTCTCCCAAAGTAGAGGAAGTAATTCCAGCCGAATTACCATCACCAGTTGTTCGTCAGTCGATTCCAACTCATCAGAGAGATTCCGTTAAGACACCAGACGAAGTTGCCGATCTTCCAGTTCACGAGGAAGTTGATCCGAAACTTTATGCAACTGACGGTTATAGTAAGGAAAAAGACGAAAGGGTCCAGTCGCCCCAGGAAGCGAAAGGTCCTTCAACTCCATTAACCAAGGAACATAATGGCGTATTTAGCTTTTTTGGAAAAGTAGCAGATAAATTCGAAAAAGGAATCGATAAACTTACTAAAAAGAAAAAAGATTCTGATAAAGATGATGATAAATCATCATCAAAATCCAGTTCACCAAAGGATCATAAACCAATTTCTAATTTCGAAGAGGTCGATATGGACAAAGTTTTCCAAAAGGTGGGGAAGGTTCTTGAAAAAGAAGAAGTATTTGAAATAGTCGAACCAGTTGTGAAGGATATAAAGACCGCGGCGATAAAGGAAACGGCAACATTTTTGAAGGAGGAGATTCAAGATTTGAGAAAAACTAGTATAACCGATCAGGAAGAAAAGTTAACAGTTAATGACGAAGCAGAAAAACTGGCTGAAACATCCAATGCAGAGAAGAAAGAAGACATCGAAGAGATAGAAGAAGTTGAAAAACTAATTCAGGAATCTTCCAAGAAATTTAAATCCGTTAAAGATAGTCTTAGGGATTCTTTAGAATCCCTTGAGGAAAAAGCTCCAAAGGAATCAAGAATTAATTTAGTGGATCTTTCTCCACCAGGTGATATTGTTGCCGATACTTTAACAGGCGTTGCGGAAAAATTGGAAGAAATAGATTCTACACCTTCAATTTCCAAGGAGCCTGAAAAGGTGAAATTCTCCATTCTGAAAGATGAGGAAATTGACGATGAAGAAGAGGAAGATCTGCACGTTCTCGATTTGAAGGAAGCTGTTCGTGACGTTGGCGAAGTCCTAGCCGGTACAGCCGGAATTCATCTCGAAGAAAAGCCAAAAGACGTTGTTGAGATTGTCAAAAAAGTTGCTGAAGTACTCAAAGAGGACGATTTCTTTTTAGATAAAGCTCTTTCCCAAATTTCCAAAAATAAACAAGAGGAAGATCTAACTTTGGATACAAAACCAACTGAAGAAGTTTCAAAACCAGGTGCTGAAGGCATAATGCCAAAGAAGGTGGGTGTTACTGAACAATTACCGTCTCAGGAGGAAGTGGAGGAAATGATCGAGAGCGATTTCGTTAAACCTCTTACAATTTATGAGAGTGCGAAAGGAATTGAGGTTCAGGACGAACCTTGTGTCAAGGAAATTCGAGACACTCATATCGCATCCCCAGTGAGTAAGGAACCACCCGTTAGGGATAAAACTCTAGCAATGGGATCAGACCTCCTGTCGAACATCAGAATTTGTGAAAGGACAAGCATATGTACTGATGAAGAAATCCAAGATGTGATGGACTCCGGACTGGAGAAAGTCTGCACCAAAACCATTTTACCCCTAAGACTTGAGGATATTCACCACAATGAAGAAATAGATTCCTCTGATATTGGATTCGAACAAAAATTATCACCAGCAAAGGCTGAATTGGTAACTGTGACTCCTGGATCAACACCATCGTCTCCTAAATTCATTGAAAAAATATCTGATCAAAATGTACAAAGAGCACTGAAAATTGATGATACCCTCTCTGATGATCTAAAACAAGTGATTGATCTAACCTCGACCATTGACGAGATCGTTGATAATATAATTATATCAAAGAAACAAAGGATCACAACCGAAATTATAGAGTATATTATATTCGTAAAAAATATTTCCCAAGAGATGGTAATTGAAATGATTGAAAACACAATCATTAAACGTGGTATTTGTCGTGAAAGTGCAATAGATATTGAAGATATTATTAAAACCGAGGTGGTAATCAGTCCCCAAAAGAGGAATGACGTTGAAGATTATATCGAAAAAGAATTTATTAGCAAGGAAAAGAAAATTAGTTTACCAATTATTGAAGAGATCTCCTTATTGAAAATAATCCCACAAGACGTTATTATGGAAATAATTGATGGCATCATAATCAAAAGAAATATTTGCAAGTCTTCGATACTTGATGTATCAGGTAAGAAAGCTCAGGATGATGATCAAAATGAAAAATTGACAGAAATTGAAAAACAGAAAACTTCGCATATTGAAACTGATTTGGAAATTGAAGATGAACTTGTTGAAGGTTTTGTTAGTATTCCATCAAAAGATGTTGTGACAGCATTTATAGGTGATGATAGACAAGATGAATTAGCTGTTGAAGCTAGAGATTCTCCATCAGGCAAAACTCTCTCCGAGAAAGATGACTTTGAAGCAGTTGAGCGAGAAGAATACAAAGTTAGTGGTTCTATACAGTCACCGGATATATCTAGAAAATTTAGTGAATCCAAAACAGAAGAGGAAGAAGACTCTAGTGATGTGATTGAGGCTGATGAGAAATTTGTACGCGAAACTAAGGAAAAAGAAGGAAAAGAGTTCGAACTCGATGATATCAAAGAAGTTCTAGAGGAGCAAGATGTACGAGTCCGTGAAATCGAAGTTTCTGAGGCGTCAGAAACTGTCGATGCGACCGAAAAGTATCTCAGTGAGGCGAAAGAAAAAGTTATTTCATTAAGTGAAGAAAAAGAAATGGTAGGTTTTGATGAAAGAAAAAAGAGCAATGCCGAAAAAGTTGTCGTCAAACTTCCTTTGACTGATCCGGAAGAGAAAATTTTTGACCAAGATCCACAAGATGCAGCGGTACGTAAAATGTTTGTGACAGCCAGCAGTGAGGATGGAGGACACGAGACGGAGATCTGTGCTCCGGGTACAATTACTTTCACGAAAACAGTCACACCTGATGATTCCTTGAAAGATAGCTCCTCAAAGTCTGTATCAGAAAAAGATTCCCTGGTGATAGATATGGATTCCCTGCATTCTGCAGAAACTTCTTTGGATAAAGACAGCATTTCCGATAAATCGTCTCCAAAAGCAAAAGTACAGGTTTCTCCTGTTGATAGTTTAGATAATTCACCGGTTGGTACACGTGATTCTCAGGATGAAGATAATATTTTAATAAAGAAAGACGAAGAGACTCTAGAGAAAGAAAGAAAAACTCATCTTGAAGAGTCGAAGACGAAATTGGATCACTCAGGTGATGTTTCTCCAGCAGAGAGTGTTTTTGCAGAAGGTCTTATTGAAAAGTCATTAATTTCCTATCAGCCTTCAAGTTCAGAAAAACCAAATCAGGAAGAAGATAAATTACCTAAATCATTAGCTGAAGAACCTGTTAATAATTCACATTCCACGAGTATTGTAAGTACTCAGGCTGAAGAACAGGCTAGATCAAGATCAACAAATATTGTCAGTGATAAAGATTATCAACATGTAAATATTCTAAATGAACAAGAAGATCTTGGTATTCCTAACAAGAAGGAAAAATTAGAAATCGATAAGGACGGATTAAAGTCTCTTATCATTTCTGGTGACAAATCTGATGAAGAAATTGTAAAATCAAGAGCATCGAGTGTTGCCAGTGTAAAAGAGGATTTGAAAGAAGATGAATCAAAATTTTCAAATATTTATGATTCAAAGACTCCAATTATTGCTGGCGATAAAACTCAGGATTCATTAGAGGAGAAGGCATCTAGGACATTCAGTATGGCGAGTAAAAAAGCAGAAATGAAAGATTCTTTAGACAATTCGAAATCTCCGGTATTGAGTGACAAGTCAGATGAGAAGGATACTGGTCCCATGTCTCCCAGCTTTGTTGATGATAAGCTTGATGAGAAAGATTTACTTGAAAAGACAGTAAGTAAATCAAAAGCGTCGAGTATCGCCAGAATTTCCAGTGAAAAACTAGATTTCAAGGATGTTGATCAAACAAAAGTTGCCGCCATTGTCGAAGATAAACCGACTGATCCAGAACAAGTTATTATTAGATCAAGAACAACAAGTACTGCCAGTGATAGGACAGATTCAAAGGAGAATAAAGAATTAGATCAAATTAAATCGCCAGCAAGTGAAACGTCAGATGAAAAGAAGTCCAGTGATCATTCCAAATCTCCAAGTGTCGCTGGTGATACATTTCTGGAAAAGGGTTCAACAGAAAGAAACATTTCCGGATCATCAAGAATTAATAGTCAGAGTCCAGAAGTAAAGGATGATGCAGAGAAGGCAAAATCTACAGTATCTAATGATAAAGAGTCTTTCGACAGATCTAAGTCTCCAAGCGTAGCTGATGACAAGCCAATTGCAGAAAAAGATAAATCAATGAGTGATGTTGACAAATTGGTCGAAGTATCAACAATTTCCAAATCACCTACAGCTGATGAATCTGACGTAAATAAATCGGAAGATAAAACACTAAAATCCGAACCCACAGTGTGTGAAAAGACAGACTTAAAATCTACTAGTCAGAAGGACATTAATCAACTCTCAAATCTCGATGCTCAAGATGATGATTCAAGTGATCGATCCAAGTCACCTAGTATTGTCGGCGATAGAGAAACTGAGAGAGAGTTACCTGAATTCACCAAATCAAGATCATCTAGCATTGTTAGTGATAAGCATACGCCAGAACCGTTACAAAAGTTTTCTCTGCTTTCGGACTCTAAGAACGACGTGAAATTCGAAAAGGATCAATTTGAACATCTTAGATCTGGTAGTTTGATGAGTGATAGATTAGATGAAGATTCCATTGATCGAACTAAATCACCAAGTTCAACGAGTGACAAGTCAGATGATAAAGATACATTAGATAGATCGAAATCACCAAGTATTGATGGTGATAAACTCGATTCTGACGGAGATCGTGCTAAATCTAGGTCTCCTAGTGTGATTACTGAAGAGGAAGATCATGACAAGTTGCTACAGAAAGCTGAATTGAAGGTTTATGAACACGATAGATCAAGAACATCAAGTTTTGGCAGTGGAATGGCGAATGAGAAGGAGGATTTATCTTCAGCTAAAGTAGCTGCAACTTTAGCTGATTCGAATAAAAAACTCAAAAAAGAAGAAATCCGATCTAGATCATCCAGCAATGCTAGTGAAATACATGATGAAAACGAAATCGCATTATCAAAAATAGAAGTTTCTCAGGGTGATTTTAATAAAATAATCGACAAGGAAGATATCAGATCTAGATCATCAAGTATTGCTAGTGAGAAACATGATGAAAAGAAAATCACATTAGCTGAAAAAGTTTATTCTGATAATACCGATCAAAACAGGAGATCAAGTATTGCTTGTGAGAAACACGCTATGAAGGAGATCGGGTCAGTAAAAACAGGTGATTCTGAAGAAGAGGAAGTTAGGTCAAGATCATCAAGTATTACCAATGTGAAGCATGATGACAAAGAAAAGAGATCTAGATCATCAAGTATTGCTAGTGAGAAACATGGTGAAAAGAAAATCTCATTAGCTAAAAAAGTTGATACTCAAGTTGATTCTGGTATCACACCTGAAAAAGAGGAAGTTAGGTCCAGGTCATCTAGTGTCACTAGTGTGAAATATGATGATAAAATGCCAAGATCTAGATTATCAAGCACTGATAGTGAAAAACATGATGAAAAGAATATTTCATCGTCGAAAAAAGATGATTCTGAAAAAGAGGAAGTTAGGTCCAGATCATCAAGTATTACCAGTGTGAAGCATGATGACAGGAAACCAAGATTATCAAGTATTTCTAAAGAGAAATATGCTGAGAAGGAGATCGTGACAGTAAAAACAGGTGATTCTGAAAAAGAGAAAGTTAGATCCAGATCGTCAAGTATTTCCAGTGTGGAGCATGATGACAAAAAGCCAAAATCTAGATCATCAAGTGTTACAAGTGAGAAACATGATGATAATGAAATCTCATCTGCTAAAAAAGTTGATTCTTATGTTGATTCTGATGAAACAGATAAAGTTCGGTCCAGATCAACCAGTATCAACAGTGTGAAACAGGATGACAAAAATTCAAGATCATCAAGTATTGTTGGTGAAAAACATAATCAAAAGGAATTTGCAACATCAGAAAGTGCTTCTTGTCAAGGTGAGTCTGTCAAAAAAGTCGATAATGAAGAAATTATATTTGCATCATCTAGTATCGTTAGTGAGAAGCATGATGATAAGAAGCCGAGATCAAGATCATCAAGCATAGGTAGTGAGAAACATGATGAAAAGGAATCTACATCAGCAAAAGTTCTTTCGACCACTACAATTACTAAAAATGTTTCTCATATTGATTCTGATAAAGTATTCGACAAGGATGAAATCAGATCCAGATCATCAAGTGTCACAAGTGTGAAGCATGATGATAAGAAGCCAAGATCAAGATCATCAAGTATTTCTAGTGAGAAAAACGATGAAAAGTTATTTTATAAATCAAGATCATCAAATATTATTCAAGATTCTAACAAAGTACAGGATACTAAGGTACCTAGATCAGAATCACCAGTTCATGATCAAACGCCTAAAGATCGCTCCCGATCGCACAGTTTGTTTGAAGGTGCTGAGAAAACACCATTGGCCCGATCTAGAACTGGCAGTTTATTCGACGATAAGTCAAGTGAAAAAGTTCATCTTATGGAACAAGTAAGAGGAGCTTTGGAGGATTCAATGAAATCAGGCATTCTAGAAGAGAAAGATGAAAGGACAAGCGTAAGAGAAAAACATCCTGGTTCCTGGAAGGAGATCGAAGCTGAAATTCCACTATCAAAAGAATCAGTGAATTATCAAAAAGACTCTATTGAATCAAAGTCACAAATAGTACCTGATGTAATAGACGTTTTGCAGCTAAAATCTAATGAAAGAATGGGGATAGAAAATTACGTCGTAAATGAATGTGTAGGTAAAAAAAAGAAAATAAGTGCAGAAATATTGGATGAATTGAGTGTAACTCATTCACTTCCGACATCAGTGATAATCGTTATTATTGATGAGATAATTTTGAAATTAAAAATTCCTAGAGATACTATTGTTGGATTTGACCAAGATAAAAATTTATCCGATTCAGACAATGATTATGATGATGATGACGAGTTGGGTAAATTGCAGGCGGATACTTTAAAAAATATAGAGAAATATATAATTGATGATTATATTTACAAAAATGAAAAATTGTCTTTGAAAACAGTGGATAAAATTGCGAATGATAACTTAATTTCAAGAAGAGTTATTATCGCAATCGTCGAGCAAATTATTCTAGTAAAAAATTTAACGAGACAAAATATTCTCGACAGTGATATTCTAGAGCTTGAAGGACTTTCAGTCGAAGGTGTTGAGGCACAGACAACTGCAGATAAAAAATCCGAATCAAAAGAAGGTGACGGGATCACTTTGGTGCTTCATTCAAAGCAATCTAGTTTAGCTAGTGTTAAGGATCATGATGACGATAAGAGCGACCTCATAAGACATGATATCAAGAGTGTTGTTTATAAAATAGATCAAGATGTTCAAGGCCTTAAAATTGTTTCTAAAAGTACGAGTCCCGAAGTTATACTGTCAACTACTAGAACATCCTTTCAGCAAAGTTCCGATCTTTTGGAAACGCAGATTCCTGAGGAGGTATCAATATCGGAGGATAAGCGCACAGACATAAAAAATCTGTTGATGGAAGATTACATAACCAAAGGAAAAAATATTACCGAGATATTCCTCCAGGAGATCATTAACAGAACCCAGGTACCTAGATACATTATTTTAGAAATCATCGATGAAATCATTTCCAATAAGAAGTTATCAAGAGATAGTGTGATTGATAAGTTGCTGTTTTTGGAGGAGGACGATTCTCTTGAAAGATCAATCCTGTCCACTCCAGACAGAAAGTCTTCTGGTTATTCAACACCAGAAATAAAGCAGTTCGATGACAAGGTTACCAAAACAGTGCCCTCTTACGTTGCTGATTATGAAAGTCCTTTCCATAAAGCATTTGTTGGTGGCATGACAGAAATTAGAACAACACATATTACCACTCTTTCTGGAAAATCAACACCAGACCTTGGAGGTCGATCCGATACACCAGAATCCACTTCTGATGTTACAAGTACCACTGGAACTACTTCTCAAGAAGTTACCGAAAAAAAGCAACCTGATGAACCAAATAATACTGATGATGATTTAAAGACTGCGGTTCTTAAAACAACTCATCTAACTTCTCAATTCAAAAAAATTGATGATTCACTGAAGAGTGTGAAACAAGAGGTTGTTGTTTATGAGGTAGATCCAGATGTTATGGAAACTGTCACAACAAAAACGACAAGAACAGTTGTCATTGATGACGGATCTGAAATTGGAAAACCAGAACTATTTACTTGTAGTATTTCTCAAGATAGAACACCGGAAGTCATTTCGGACATTGTGACAAAAGTCATCAGTAAAGAAACAACACCAGAAATGACAACGTTTTCACGGAAATCTGACAAAACGATTATAGAAACAACAGCAACTCTAACATCAACCTTTGGCGTTTCAACACCTGACGTGAAAACGTTCTACGATTCTGGAAAATCAACACCAGATCAGCAACTCGACAAAATATCCGCTGAACATTTAGAACAGTCGATCTCTCCATTAGTACGTGATTTCGTGTCTGACGAGAAAAGTTACTTTGGAAAATCTTCGCCTGATATGTCGCTACCAAAGGATATTGCTTACAGTGGATCTACTGGAAAATCAACACCTGATGTTCCAATTTCACCACTGATCAGGGACGGTACTCATCCATCTGGTAGATCAACACCTGACAAGCGGCTCGAAGGTAGGTCGAGAACAAGCACTCCTGAAGGATTTCGGTCAGGCGAGGTAATAAGGACCACAATCACAACAACCAGAACAATGTCTGATGATGGAGAAATCATCACTACTACCAAAGAAGTTACTGAAGCTACAAACGAGAAAGGTGAAACTGTTGTCATTACAGAAAAGACGGATGTGAAAGTTGATAATAATTTGCCAGAAAGTATTGAAAATGTGATTGGAGAGTTGAAGTCAGCTGATCTTCAACGAGTATCAAGTCCAGGATCGGATGTATTGAGTGACAAGGAAGTTGGACCAACGAGTCCACGTAGTGATGATCAAAGCAGCACACACAGCAGAGCAGCTACTCATATTTATGGTAGTAGTGAAGCAAGACACACTTTTTCTGATGATGAACCTCCAAGTTCACCGTTTTCTACCACCTCCCAGGTTGAACAATCTCCCCATCATTATGAACACCAGACAATGACCAGCAGTTTTTACGGTGAATTACCAACAACAAAATCTGAAAGTACCGTACGCTTTAGTGATTCTCAAACCGAAACGAAAAAATTAACTGTCGAAATGGAGTTTGGAGGTGGATTCAGTGATAAAGATTCTAAGAAGTTAATAGACGAAGCTGACTTGGACTCGGATAAAATTTTACTTGAGGAGAAAGACATGAGGGCTGTCTCTTCTGTTTCTCCTTCTCACGATAAAAAAAAAGATGATCCAATTGCTGATTGGGGAAGTCCTCTAGGTCTACCTTCACCCAAACCACCAAGAAAATTCAATCTACAAAGTCCCGTTCAACGAGAACGAATTACAGATGATCCAATTGCCGATTGGGGGAGTCCTTTAGATCTACCATCACCAAAACTACAGAGAAAATTCAATTTACGAAGTCCCGTTCAACCGAGCAGCAGTTCCTGTGATCTGTCACCTGATAGCTTGAATTTTGATCTTCATGATTGGGGTGAACCGTTGAAATTACCAACTCCGGTTCCGTTACCTAATGAAGTTTCTAATAAGGCATCACCTGGAACACCGAAAAAGGAGCGAAAACAAACGAAGAAAGTTATTTCCGAAAATATTAAAAATAAAAAACGATCTGAGAGTCCTATTAAAAATGAGAAAAAATTAAAGGACTCCAAGAATAAAGTTCAACCGGTTTACATGGATTTAACCTATGTTCCCCATCACGGGAATTCTTACTATACGGCTTTAGAATTTTTCAAGAGAGTCAGAGCGAGGTATTATGTTTTCAGTGGTACTGAACCTAGTCGTGAGGTTTATGATGCTTTGCTGGAGGCGAAGAAAACTTGGGAGGATAAAGATTTAGGTGAGATTATCGACTTCATTAATTTTTAATTTTTGTTTTCCTTTTATGTTTCATGTTTTTTTATATTTTATCTATATTTTTATAACACAATCAAAAATAGAAAATAAA
This sequence comes from Leptopilina heterotoma, assembly GCF_015476425.1. NCBI lineage: Eukaryota > Metazoa > Arthropoda > Insecta > Hymenoptera > Figitidae > Leptopilina > Leptopilina heterotoma. The sequence goes on from NW_025111012.1 coordinate 581,239, forward strand.
ATTTTTTTCTTTAATGTGAACAACGTATCGAATAAATTTTCTTTCAAACAATTTTTAGTCGAAAGTGTTTACAGACAATTTTTAAAAAATTGACATCAATATCTTTTACTCATAAAAAATTATGCCTTTTCAAACAAAAATGCTAAAAAATTTCAAAGTTGTATATTTAGTCCAGGCGCCCTGTCAATAGTATGTGACATAAATCCTACCCAATAGGCAAAAACGTTTTTTGATAGATTAGTAGCATAGAAACAAAGGCCAACAATTTGCACCAACTTACACTAAGCGCGATTATTGTTATAAAACTTTGAAGATGCCAAAATCAGTTTTTTTGAAATTTTTTGACGATTGTTCTTTTCAGTGAAATTTTAGAGAAAAAAGTTGTTATTAAAAGTTGTAGAGCTTAAGAATATATAAAAATGAGAGGTCGCACGATATTTTTCAACAATTTGTTTATGAGTTACAGAATTAAAACCATATAAGTCAAACGATTTTTAAATATTTTATAATTCATTTAATTCTTATTTAATCAATCTTTCCCATAGCAAAATCATTGCTTTTGAGGCCCTTAATTAGCATAACAAATTTTGACCCAATCGGATTAATAGTTTTTCCATAATCTGATTGTTAATTAACAAACTTTTTTTTTGCATTGATTGTCAAATTTGTGATTCGTTAAAAAAAATGTTTTTCAAGTTGCATTTTACTCTTAAGGCTATGTCCAAGTTGTGAAATGTAAACAAACCAAAAGGTTACTAAACTAGCACTAAAATCGCAATTTTGCGACATCCAATTCTCCATGATCCTAAAGTTCTGAACGTTCAAATGAACGAAATTTATTTTCTTCTTCTACAAATTAAATTTTTATTATAATATTTTATGTCACTATGAATAAAATTAATTATAAAGATTCTAAATATAAAACTTATGCTTTTAATCTGTATTGCAATCAGTAATTTATGAAAATATTTTTAATAAAAAGTATTTCGTTCATTTGAACGTTCAAAACTTGTGGATCATAATTCTCCCACAAAAAGTAACATTTTTACACTTTCTTTACAAAAATGGAAAATTAGAGTGTCAAAGTTTCCAATAAAATAATTTTCGACTATCAGCAATAAAAAGCAATTAGTAAAATAACTAATTAAAATGACCTGTAAAATAGCATTTTTGATGCGTCGCGAAAAATAAACTGTTTGAGTATATCAACCGCATGGATGATGAAGAAGTTCCATGTCAGCGATTGGACCTTCAACATGTGGAAGGGTAAATTTTTCCCTTTCCTCTTTGAAATTACAAGAGAAAGGATAAAAACTTCTTCATCGTCCGTGCGGTTGATATAGTCCAACACTTTAATTTTTCGCGACGTGAACTCTGTTGCTCTTTGCGCAATAGGGTGGTCCAAAAAACAAAAAGTCAGAATTTTTTGCTCTCACCCCCCAGGATTGAAGTTTGTAGGAAAAAAAATACCACTGTTTTTTTTTCTTCATAATAAAATAATATTAACCCGTGCCTCAAAGCCCCTCAAATTTCTTATGTTTTTTAAATAAGAAAAAAACATTTTTCGTAAATTTAATATAAAATCTAGAGAAAATTTTTTTTTTACTAGGTTAAGGATGTTTTTCTTCTAGAGTGTTTAAAAAATAAAATCCTTTTACATATTTAACAAATTTTTTATTTTCCATATTTTTTTTATTTTTGAAAAATTCTCAAAAAAGCAAAAAACGGTAAATTATTAGTTTTGATTCGTTATTATAATTTGTTCTCATTGATTGTAATACAATTGGTCAAAATTGAGAGACCACCCATTTTCAGGCGAATGAAAAACGTTTTAAAACATAAGATTTATTGAAACTAAAATTTTTTTCTGTTCATTTTTTGATAGATGATAAAATGTTAAAAAGAACAAGATATTTCAGAATTCATTTAGATATTTTTAAAAAATCGTCATTTTCAATGTTTTACAAAAATTTGAATAACTTCTAAAATAATGAACGCTTTTTAATGATCTTAGTCTTATTTTAAAGGTCATTTGTTACACTATAAGAATTACTTATAGGAATTAACGTTTAATTTTTGTCTTAGAAAATGCAGGCCGTCAAACTTGGACCAAAAAAATTTAAAAAATTTGGAACAATCTTATTAACAGAAAAATAATTTTTAAAATTCTAACGTATTTTTTTTATTAAATTTTTTTTAAAAATCTACACCATATGATGTTTTATATATTTTCTAAAATAGTTTTCAGTACAGAAAAATTGTTCCAAATTTTTTTAATTTTTTTGGTCCAAGTGTCAAACTTGGACACGTTAATGACTATAAGAAATTCTTATAGTGTAACAAATGACCTTTTTATCCCACATGCACAAAAACGGCGCTTTCTGATAGCAGCCGACAGGGAGGAAAGTCATTCATTTCTTCGACCGTATGAAAATGGCGGCCGTGTTCTCCCAAGGGCAAGAAAATTAGCTGTTCACATGCATTTTTCTTGCCCAAGGGAGAAGACGGCCGCCATTTTCATACAAATCGAACAAGTGAATGACTTTTACTCCCTGTCGTCTGCTATCTGAAATCGCCGCTTTTGTGCATTAGGAATAAAAAATATCGTAAGTAACACGAGAATAAAGGCAGCCAATTTCTCCTCTTGTTGCTTAATATACTATTAAAATAAGACTAAGATCATTAAAAAGCGTTCATTATTTTAGAAGTTATTCAAATTTTTGTAAAACATTGAAAATGACGATTTTTTAAAAATATCTAAATAAAATATTGGTCAAATGACTTCTAAAAGATCTTGTTCTTTTCAAAATTTTAACATCTTTCAAAAAATAAAAAGAAAAAAATTTTAGTTTCCATACATTTTATGTTTTAAAATGTTTTTCAATCATCTGAAAATGGGTGGTCTCTCAATTTTGACCGGTAGTGTATGTAAAAGGATTTTATTCCTTAAACACTCTAGAAGAAAAACATCCTTAACCAAGTGAAAACAAAATTTTCTCTAGATTTTATACTAAATTTACGAAAAATGGTTTTTTTCTCATTTAAAATACATAAGAAATTTGAGGGGCTTTGAGGCACGGGTTAATATTATTTTATTATGAAGAAAAAAACAGGGGTTTTTTTCCTACAAACTTCAATTCCGGGGGGTGAGAGCAAAAAAATTCCGACTTTTTTTTCTTCATGTATTTTTGGACCACCCTATTGCGCAAGCGCAGACCGTACCAAGGTCGCAGTGACATCACCATGCAAAAATGCACATTTTGTTTTTGACTGAAACTTAGTTCTTTTCTCATGCTTTCAGTTATGCAAGGTTTAGTAACCAAATTCGATACTTTAGTTCAACATTTCTATAAAGAAAATGTGAATTTATATTTATTTCCGCAACTAGGAACCGCAAAAAAATGCTTCACTATTCGGTCTATAATGAGGCATTTTTTCGCGGTTCCCATTTGCGTAAATAAATATAAATTCACATTTTCTTTTTGGAAATGGTGAACTAAAGTATCGAATTTGGTTACTAAACCTTGCATAACTGAAAGCATGAGAAAACCAGTGAGTATCATTCAAAACAAAATGTGTACTTCTACATGGTGCTGTCAATGCATTCTTAGTACGGTCTGTGCAGGCACAGAGAGCAACAGAGTCTCAGGTCGCGAAAAATTAAAGTGTTTGACTATATCAACCGCACGGACGATGAAGAAGTTTTTACCCTTTCTCTTGTAATTTCAAGGAGGAAAGGGAAAAATTTACCCTTCCACATGTTGAAGGACCAATCGCTGACATGGGACTTCTTCATTGTCAGTGCGGTTGATATACTCAAACAGTTTATTTTTCGCGACGGGTCAAAAATGCTATTTTACAGGTCATTTTAATTAGTTATTTTACTAATTGCTTTTTATTGCTCATAGTCAAAAACAATACTCTAATTTTCCATTTTCGTAAAGAAAGTGTAAAAATGTTATTTTTGTGGGAGAATTGGCTGTCGCAAAATTGCGATTTTAGTGCTGGTTTAGTAGGTTACTACCTTTTGGTTTGTTTACATTTCACAACTTGGACTTGGACTCCCGATTTTAGAAAATCGGGATAAATACTACTTTATTCCTGGTATCTTCCTGCAACTTTTAAGACCAAAGTGATTAATCTAGCTCGAACTCGTAAAACATGTTTTAACGAAGCGAGAAATATTCAACTGAAAACAATTAAATAACAAAAAAATAGTTTTGTTTTAAGCAGATTCCTTTTTTTTAATGCATATTTTCCTCTTGAATATGGCTCAAAAACAATTCTCTTATCTTAAGAGCAAAATACTCTTCCATTAAGAGTAATATTCTTGATTCAAGAGGAATTTTCCTCTCAAAAGAAGAATATTTGTTTTCACACGGAAAAAAATTAATCTCTAAATTAGAGATTTAATCTGAGATTTAGGCATAAACTATCACTGGAATCGGACGTGAGATGTAAGTAGATCACTAAAACTGAAATTTGGTATTATATCTAACCCGAATATTCGTATTGTAAAGAACACGTATTTTCTTATGTCTAAAAATGATATTAGGAATCTCAAATTTTATGACATGGAACATATGTTCTAAACTATCAACTTATTTGAATAAAGTAAAATCTAATATATTATTTGAATTAACAATATTAAAAATTTTAGTCGTATATACAGGGTTGCTACAATTTTTGGAAAACCTGGAAATGTCAGGGAATTTTATTTTGTATGGAAAAGTCAGGGAATAGTCAGGAAAAAATGAGAAAACACTTGGAAAATAATTTTCTGTTAAAATTATGTTAATTTTTAGCGAATTTTACTGAATTTTACCATGAAAAAGTACCCTTCTGTACTTTTTTCCCTACACTATCTAAAACTGAATCAGTAAAATTTGACTGATTTTCAGTGACTATATTCTCGCAATTTGAATCAGTAAAATTTCACTGAAGATCAATTAAAAATGATTGAAATTTCAGTCATACACTGATTGACCAATTAAAAAATAACTGAAATTTTCAATATTCGTGACTGAAATTTTCAGTAACTTTTTAATTGGCCAATCAGTGAAAAATGACTGTTAACTGGTCTACTAACTGGGAAAAACCGGAAATATGCCAGGAATTTTATGTCAAACCGAGAATTTTTTCACCAAGTTAAAAAAATTTTCTATTATTGGTGGATTCCACGTCAGTTCAACACACTTATTTTCATGACTTGTTGGGATGTGGCTGTAATTTTGTAAATTTATTACTTTTATAGTGATAAACAACTCCACCAAATATTTTTTCAAAACTTTGAAAATTACTAAAAATATTGCATTTTTAAAATTTTTGTCTTTTTTTTTTAAAGTGCTATAACTTTGGTTCTAATTAACCGATTTTGGATTTTAAAAAAAGGATTTCTTTGGTTTTAAGTATATTTTAAGTTAAAATTAATATAAAAAAAAAAATTCAAAAAATTTTTTTCTTTGAAATTATGAAAAATTAAAAATCCGTTTTTGAAAAAGCATCATCTTCGATTTTTTCAAAATTTTACTAAATGTTAGGGCAAATGTGCTTTATATGTCCTGTAAGTTTGTTCTTGGGATCTCAAAGGGATTCGGAGTAAAAAAATAAAACGTAACCATATATTACGAACATATGGGGCAAAATTCCTCAACTGCCCAGGTAAAAAAATGAATTTTCTCCAAACTTTGCTAAAATGTTACTGTTATTAGTAGAAGTGTAAATATTACTTTTTTTTTGAATTTGATAATATATTTTTTGAGTTATAAGGTTTTAAAATTTTGATTTTTTTGAAAATATTTTTTTTTCGATTTAATATATTGATAAGTAAAATTAATCAAATTTAAAGTATGAATAGTGATTTTTAAAAAGGTTTTCACGGGCTATAAGCTGGTTGTAAAAAAAAGTTGTTTTCTGTCAATTTGACCTTGAAATTCAAGGTTTTATTAAAAAAACATTATTCTCAAAAATTTAAAGAAATTCGTCAAAATAATTTAATTATTCATAAAAACTAATAAAAATTTTTAAAGCCATTTGTAGATTTAAATAATAAACACCCTGAAAATCATAAAATTTTTAAATATTTTATTTTCGCTAATGAAAAAATGTTTAAAACTGAGTTATTTTTCTAGAAGTGATTAATATAACAATAAAATATGCTATGTTTGCATAAATTTTGCTTTTTAATTAATTACTTTTTATATAAATCACACTTTTAATGTGTATGGAAAAATATTGTTTGAGACTTGGAAAACCTGGAAAAGTCAGGGAATTTCATTCGAGAAAAATTGTAGCAACCCTGATATTTATATAATTCGTATTTTTGTAATTACTCGATATAATAAGAATGTATAACTTATCACAATTTAAAGTGAGAATTATTCACAAAATATTTATATTGTTTTCCCTGTATGAACTATACATTGACAAGCATAAAAAAGTAGTTGGATATTTTTAAAACACAATACGAATTTTATATTTTTATTTCTTTTTTTTGTTTTAATAAAATTATCTCAACATCACACATTATAAACATTTTTTTTCCATTTCTTAATAAAAAAACATGTTTTAGTAAAAATTTGTATAGGTTAGGTTTTCAGGTGTCAAAAGAAAATCATATATTTATTATAAGTTTAACAAATACAGGGAATCCCTGGGGGAACGGGTTGATGCTTTCTTGACGCGAAAACGTCAAGAATCCGTCAAAAGTTGACGTTAACAAAAAAAGTGTTTTAAATGCAAAAATATGATAAAGTAAGTATTGGGTTTTGTATAAAAAGTGTTTATTAATCGTTTATGACCATATTTGTTACAAATTAATGTAAATTAAGTGAAATAAAAGATAAAATATGTGGAAATGTCAAGTGAATGTGTATTGATAAATTAGTGTGTATTTATTGAGAAAGTGTTATTGTCATGATTTTTTAATGTCAGATAAATAGTTAAAAAGTGTAATTTTATTATTATAATGTGTTATAATTAATAAAAGTTAATGTTTTAATAGTATGAATAATGTATATATAGCAGCTATGAAAATAGTGAAGGACGGTTACCTACAATAACTGTTGATATGTCGCCGCGCGTTTTGCAAGACAGATGGCGGGAGTGGCATTTGTCCATGTGTTTTATCACATGAAAATTAAACAAAAATACTATTTTTACATTGCAAGATACTTATAACCTTTCTTTGAATTATTTAAATTCAAAGAAAATAATGATAAATAATGTATAACTACTTAAGGTATTTGTCGCGCGACTGGTCACTCTCAAAAGTTTGTATCCGTTGACTGTACTTATGAAACGATTATGAATGCGAGTTTCCAAAAAACTTTTGCGGACGTACAGTTTGACACACAGATGTTCTCAAAGTATATTCATAACCTCTCGCATGAAAAACGATCGTGGCAACGTCGCAAGTTTGGCGTATGGCCGTCTTTAAAATTTCGCGCCAAAAGTAGCAGACAAGCTGTAGTATTTAACAAGCGCTATTGCCACGTTTACGAATTCACCTGTCATTTACAATAAATGTTAAAATAGTTTTTCAAGTTTGATGTTAAATATCTTTTAAACGAGACGGTGAAAAATTTTCATTTTTTTTATAAAAGTTCATTTTGGTTCAATAAATAAAACTTTAGTTTTTCTAAAAAATCTGTCGATTAGTATAAGTGCAAAAATTAAAAATCTGTGGTTTTCATATGGTTTTCCTATACCGTACATGTTAAAAATCGAAACTTTGATTTCATTTTTTGAGACTTACAGACGGTCAATTTTATTTTAATAGGCCTTATTTTGTAGATAAATATCCAAAGAATAATTATGTGAAATTTAAAAAAATTCTGTCGAAAACGAATTTACGCGACAAATACCTTAAGGACGCTGCACGGTGGGAAATATTTAAAAGTACGCATAGGCGTAGCGAGCGATTTCTCCTCAACTTCCACTCTTTTCCCCTCTTTTCGTCCATCTTGGTGAAATTTTTTGACTTTGATAATTAATTAAAAAAAATCCAGATTGAAAATGAAAAAAAGGGCGATTTAGGGAAAAATAATATTTAATAGAGAATATTCAACAAGTTTTCTTATGACGATTAGATGTTTCTATGGGCGTGAATATCAATCCGCGTTTTCCAAAACATAGCAAACTGACAGCTCAATATGGGAGGTTAGCCATGGCCGACTATATCAGGTTGCACCGTTTGCGTAGTACAGTAGAAATGAACGTGAGGAACAAAAATATTAAATGTCAATTATACTCTCATTGTTTACTATTACATTTATTATTTGTTTATTTATTTATTATTGTTATTATATCTATTATTATTTATTATTTTACTTACTTTTTTAAAATATTATTATGGAAAAGTATTAAAATAATAAAGGAAAATTTTTTATGAAAAAATTATTAAACAAATAAAATTTCTAAACAAAAAAAAAGTAAATAATAAAAAATTATGAAATGTATAATTTTAAAAATTTTTTATTGTTATTTTTATTATTGATATTTTTAAGTATATGAAAAATCTAATTTAAATATTCCACAAAATTAGTTTTAAAGTAATTTTTTATAAGGAATTCAACGGTCATAAAATAAAAGCGGACAGAAAATATTTTGACCCTTTTTCAATTATCATTTTTCTTAAAAATTGGTGGATTTCGAAACACACGCGTAATTTGGTAGAAAATATGTTTTTAAATCCATGAAAAGAATTCCAAATGAAATCGATGACTTTCATAATTACCTATAGAAGTATTGTTTTGAAAAAAATCTTTGTTTTTAAACTGAAAATTCTAAAAATAACATTGTTATTCAATTTTTCTATATGGAAAATTATTTGTTTACTTATTTAATTTCTGATCAAAATTTAATCTTAATTTTTCTGTATTTCTATTTTTCATCAATAAAAATTACGATATGAAATTATTTAGAAAAATAAATGTCAAAAAATGCCCTTTTTTAATAAAAAAAAAGCTGCAATGTATTGAAAAAAGACGAAAATTTAATAATCTACTTCAAAAATTGTTAGAAAAAAATTGCAAACATCAACGTCGTTTTCTCAAGACAAAAATGGTTTTCATAATTGGAAATAAATTCTGAGTACCTCCGTGTTTCAGAAAAAGGACTTTTTTTCATAAAAAAGATCCAATTTTATGACAAAAATTATGTTTAATAATATTTTCATAAAAAATTTACATTACTTTGTTTTATACTTTTCCATTATAATATTTCTAAAAAGTAAGAATAATAATAAATAATAATAGATAAATAAACAAATAAATATAATTATTTATATCCTTTAGAAAAAAGACATGAGTGAGAAATCTCGAATTTCAATCGAAAATAATTGAATGTACTCTCGCAGTTATAGCAATGAAAATGAAACATAGAAGGGCACACTCACATTTCCAAATCTAAAGAAATATTAGTACCTTAAAAACTCATACATAGTTAGAACATGGAGCTACAGTCGCTCTTTTCAATATCATTATGAAGTGTCAATTTTTATTTTATTAACTTAACTTTAGAGAAACTAAATAAAAATTTAGGTAATTTTAAATGAGTCACAATAAACAATTTAATATTAAATAAAAGGAACAATTTGAATAGAAAAAAAGAAGAAAGTAAAAAAGTCGACCGCGAAGCGGTCGACGAAGTGCTAGTAATATTAAATAATAAAAGTAATGACTTATTATTTTTGTTGATCATCTACGTCCCTACATTACCATAGCGTAAATACTTTCAACACGAAAATGGTGCAACCTGTTATGGTCGGCAAAGGCCTACATCGAGCTGTTGCTTTGTTTTGTAAAACGCGGATTCATATTTACGCTCCTAGAAACATCTAATCGTCATAAGTAAGTTTGAATTATATTCTCTATTAAATATTATTTTTCCTTAAATCGCCCTTTTTTTCATTTTCTGTCTGAATTTTTCAAAATTAATTATCAAAGTCGAAAACTTCCCCTCTTTTGGTGTAATTTTTTACTTTGATAATTAATTTTTAAAAATTCAGACAGAAAATGAAAAAAAGGGCGATTTAGGGAAAAATAATATTTAATAGAGAATATAAAACAAGTTTTCTTATGACGATTAGATGTTTCTATGGGCGTAAATATCAATCCGCGTTTTACGAAACATATCAAACTGATAGCTCTATATGAGAAGTTGGACATGGCCGACCATAACAGGTTGCTCCGTTTGCGTGGTACAGTAGGAATGAACGTGAGGAACAAAAATATTAAATGTCAATTACTCTTATTGTTTACTATTGTATTTATTATTTGTTTATTTATTTATTATTGTTATTATATCTATTATTATTTATTATTATACTTACTTTTTAAAAATATTATTATGGAAAATTATTAAAACAATAAAGGGAAATTTTTTATGAAAAAATTATTAAACAAATAAAATTTACTAAACAAAAAAAAGTAAATAATAAAAAATTATGAAATGTATAATTTTTTAAATTATATTAGTTATACAAATTTTTTTAAACAAAATTATTTCAAATACCAAGATTAACTTTTTTTATAGACAATTTAAAAATTAATACACTGGGAATAATATTGACACATTCAGAAAAAATAAATTTTAATGGATAATTTTTTTTTATTATTTATCAACTATAGTTTATTTCTAAAAAAATTATACATTTCATAATTTTTTATTATTTACTCTTTTTTGTTTAGAAATTTTATTTGTTTAATAATTTTTTCATAAAAAATTTTCCTTTTATTGTTTTAATAATTTTCCATAATAATATTTTTAAAAAGTAAGTATAATAATAAATAATAATAGATATAATAACAATAATAAATAAATAAAAAATAATAAATATAATAGTAAACAATAACAGGGTTCCTACAGAATCTGGAAATCATGGAAATGGTATGGAATTTTTAAAAGTCTTCTGGAAATCAGGGAAATAATGGAAAAGGCCTGGAACTTTTAAAAGTTTCTAAATTTTTTCTGTTTTCTATTTTTTCTCTTGAATAGAAATTCAAATAATAACAAAGCTAAATGGCATAAAAGAGAAGAAAAAATATTGAATTTTAAGAAATTCGATTTTTCGGATTTTTGATAATTTTATATAATTTTAGATTTTTTACCAAAGAGTCGAGACTATTAAATAAGTAAAGTATTTTCCAAGAGCCCAAAAATAATGAAGCTAAATCCCATAAAAGAGAGGAAAAAATGTTGAATTTTAAGAAATTTGGTTTTTTGATAATTTTAGATTTTTTACCAAAGAGTCGAGACTATTAAATAAGTAAAGTATTTTCCAAAAGCCTAAAAATAATGAAGCTAAATGCCATAAAAGAGAGGAAAAAATGTTGAATTTTAAGAAATTCGGATTTTTGGATTTTTGATAATTTTCGATAATTTTAGATTTTTTACCAAAGAGTCGAGACTATTAAATAAGTAAAGTATTTTCCAAGAGCACAAAAATAATGAAGCTAAATTTTTGATAATTTTCGATTTTTTACCAAAGGGTCGAGACTATTTAATAAGAAGGGTAAAGTGCGGATAGATGCCCCCCCTATTCGAAAATTACATCTAAATTCTACAAATATTAATATTTTTAATTGACTATTCGATTTTTACACACTATTACTATTTATCATTAACATATGTAAGGACCAAATACCTACAATAAATAATAAATTAATTAGAACGAAAATTCAAAAGGTCTGTATTTGGCCATATATCCCACCTGGGTGGGTAAGACGCTCCCCGCGGTAAGTTATTATCATTTATTACAACTATTATTATAAAAAATGGAAAACGTCGATCTAATATGTTTCTCTGATTAAATTGAAACAATTAAATAATTGAAAATATTTTCTTACATGTTAAATATCCTCGATTTTTGTAATGAGGAATTTTGTCCAGCAGTTTGAAAATTTTTGGACATTTTTAGCAATCTGAAATTTTTACATTATTATAACTAATAACCCCGGGGTGCCAGCGAGCTGGTACTTTACAGTAAAATTGTTATGGCCAATAGGTATAAAAAAACTAATAATCCATAAATATAGTTTCTTTCATATTGGAGAACTGAGAAAGGGGGCATCTATCTGCACTTTTCCCTAAAGTATTTTCCAAGAGCCCAAAAATAATGAAGCTGAATCCCATAAAAGAGAGGAAAAAATGTTGAATTTTAAAAAATTCGGTTTTTTGAATTTTTGATAATTTTAGATTTTTTACCAAAGATTCAAGACTATTTAATAAGTAAAGTGTTTTCAAAGAGCCCAAAAATAATGAAGCTAAATACTATCAAAGAGAAAAAAAACTGTTGAATTTTAAAAAAATTGGTTTTTCGAATTTTTGATAAATTTTGATAATTTTAGAATTTTTACCAAAGGGTGGAGACCATTAAATAAGTAAAGTGTTTTTAAAGAGCCCAAAAATATTGAAATTAGATTTAAAATTCTATTGGAATTTCGTAAAAAATTGACCTGGAAATCATGGAAAAGGTATGGAATTTTAAATTCGGATTTCTGTAGGAATCCTGAATAAGAGTAATTGACATTTAATATTTTTGTTCCTCACGTTCATTCCTACTGTACTACGCAAACGGTGCAACCTGATATAGTCTCCACCCTTTGGTAAAAATTCTAAAATTATCAAAATTTATCATAAATTCGAAAAACCGATTTTTTTAAAATTCAACAGTATTTCTTCTCTTTGATAATATTTAGCTTCATTATTTTTTAGCTCTTGGAAAACACTTTACTTATTAAATAGTCTCGAATCTTTGGTAAAAAATCTAAAATTATCAAAAATTCAAAAATCCGAATTTCTTAAAATTCAACATTTTTTCCTCTCTTTTATGGAATTTAGCTTCATTATTTTTGGGCTCTTGGAAAATACTTTACTTATTTAATAGTCTCGACTCTTTGGTAAAAAATGTAGGGGAGAGTCTCCAGTTGTGAGACGGGTTTTATTTTTGACCCGTAAATTTTAAACGGGTAAACAAAATTGTAAATAAAATACACCGTTCGAAAGGTAACAGAAATACGCAACTTTTATTAAAAGAAAGTATAGTGTTTCGTTGAACTCAAAAAAATTTACGATACATTTTCCGAGCACATCGCTTTTTTCAAAAAAAAAAATGTCTCCAGTTGTGAGACACTCATTAAAAATTGCTAAAATTTAATAAGTTTGACATAAAACGTTATGTTTAGTAGAAATAATTAAATATATTAATAATATATATTATTATATACTAAATAATAATATTTATTTGCCAAAATATGACTATCAAATAAACTCAATTTAATAGCTTCAACAAGAGCATTAAAATTGATTTCTTCTGAATCAATTGACTTTTTTCCACTTGACATGCCCAAAAATACTAGAAAAAAAATCAAAACAACATTTAAATAGTATGCCTGCAAAGTCGTATTTTTTATGCTGCCCAGATGGGTGACACCGTCTCACAACTGGTGATATGCTGTGTCTCACACTCAGAAATTGGCGCTATTTTGAAAAAGGAAAATTAAATTATTTTCAACCGCAGATTGGAACAATGCAATATTGCATCACAAAATATAAGGAAAACCCTAAAAGAAAATGCATTACATTTACCTTTTCCAATTAATTAACTTGGAAAAAAAGAACTTTGCATTTATTGAAAAAACGCTTTTTAGTCGATTATCACCCTCAGTGTTAGTATTTAACAAAAACAGTTTATATATCCGCTTCGGTGTACACGAAAAAGTTGGCTCTTATAAAAAGAAATGTTTTTATATAAACCAATCGGCTTTTTAATATTGCATGTTAAAAAAAATTGACTGTCTCACAACTGGAGGTGTCTCACAACTGGAGACTCTCCCCTAAAATTATCAAAAATTATCAAATTTCAAAAATCCGAATTTCTAAAAAATTCAACATTTTTTCTCCTCTTTTATGGCATTAGGTTCATTATTTTTGGGCTCTTGGAAAATACTTTACTTATTTAATAGTCTCGACTCTTTGGTAAAAAATCTAAAATTATCGAAAATTATCAAAAATTCAAAAATAAACATAAAACATGAAAATATAATAGCTTTTTTGTCGATATTTTACATTCGAAAGTTTTATTTACATAATGAAATGTAATTGTTAATAATACTTAAATGAGATCTTTCATAAGAATTTGTTTTTTAATAACAGGCTCATAATTTTGAGAAGTTAAATTGACACCTTCTTTCTCCTTATTATTTTTTAAAAAACTATCAATAACTTTTTATCAGCCATCTAATTTTTAAAAATGAAACGTAAACATTTTTTAGTAATTTACTAATAACTATCAAAATGGAAAAAATGGATTGTTTTTAGTCATATAAATTTTTTTAATTTTAGAATCCACATAGCCATAATTTTGTACAATAATAAATTATGAGCAATTTAATTCCAATAAAAAAAATTATAATTTTTTTTCTAGATAGATCTTAAATCTTTATAAATGATTTTTTTATTATTGAACAACCGACTTAAAACACTGTATTATTGAAAATACAATTAATATTTTTAAATTTGACATAAAGTTTGTAAACATAATATAATAAATAATCACGTTAAACAAATATTATTTTGGATTTTTAATCAAACAATTTATATAACCAAAAGAATTAAGTTTTCATTCTTAATAGATTTTTTCTATACTTGATGGAACTTTTATAAAGTCAAAAAAGGTATTACTATTAAATTATGTGAAAAATTTAGTTTTTAATTTTTTTAAGAAGCTTAAAGAATAATAAAATTAGATACGAAAAATTCGAAACGTTAAAAAGTTGTAATTTAATAAACATCCACTATTAGTAATTATTATAATATATTATAATCAGGGTGAAGTCCCATTGAACCGTTTTGCGTTGCGTTTTGCAACTAGGCCATGAGTGCAAATATAGACAACATATATCTGTATCTCTCTCACACTCATGGCCTAGTTACAAAACGCAACGCAAAACGCTATCATGGGACTCCAGCCTCACGCGTCCAATAATAAATTTAATTCACTTGGCGGGTTTTTTGAAATCTACGAAATTCACCAAAAAACTAAAATTCTTGAATTCTGTAAATTTTTTTTTACCTTTTTTGGAAAAAAGTAGCATTTAGTAGCTTTTTGACAAAATAAGTAGCAAAAAGTAGGCTTGACCAAAAAAAGTGGAAAAGTGTGTCACTTCGAAGCCTAGCTTCATTATTTTTGGGCTCTTGGAAAAAACTTTACTTATTTAATAGTCTCGACTCTTTGGTAAAAAATCTAAAATTATCAAAAAACCAAATTTCTTAAAATTCAACATTTTTTCTTCTCTTTTATGGGATTTAGCTTCATTATTTTTTTGCTTTTGGAAAATACTTTACTTTTTTAATAGTCTCGACTCTTTGGTAAAAAATCTAAAATTATCAAAAAACCAAATTTCTTAAAATTCAACATTTTTTCCTCTCTTTTATGGGATTTAGCTTCATTATTTTTGGGCTCTTGGAAAATACTTTACTTATTTAATAGTCTCGACTCTTTGGTAAAAAATCTAAAATGAAAGAATATAAATTTATTAAAAATAAATATATATCATATATTAACAAAAGTAACAAATAATTTCTGAATTATCACATTTTTGAAACATTTAGTTAAAACTTAATAACAGAATTCTTCCTTAATTAATTTATGTATTTATTAAATTTTCTTTAGTTTTTCCTCCATAATCTTCATTTTTTCTTTCATTTTCATAATTTTTTCTTGCTCTTTTTCAAAATAGATAGTCTATTGTAACCAGTCTTAGTTGATTTTCTGAGGGCGCAGAAATTAAATCAAGCCCAAATTCTGTGTTAATTACTACTCTTAAAAATAAAATATAATAACAGACAAAAATAAAGTAAAGTTTAATTTTTCTTTTAAAACAAGGTTTTCTTTATTTAAAATCATCATAATAATAACCACTTTAAGTCTAAAAACAATAATAAAGCCTTTTTTATGTAGGTATTTTTGCACCGCCAGCAAAGTTAGCAATGAAAATAAATAAAACCTTGAACACGTCAACTTTTAATTAAAATAAAATACATAAATATTAAGTTTTGGTATATACTTCCTATATCTATTTTAAAACTTACATCGTTAAGTAATTTTTAAAAAAAATTTCAAAATTATTTGTGCCCTGAACAAAATATGTATTCACTTAAATTATTAAAATGCCGCAGAAACTGAAGCACCCGCAGCAATTGACGCACTTACCCTATTTGAATTTCTATTCAAGAGAAAAAATAGAAAACAGAAAAAATTTAGAAACTTTTAAAAGTTCCAGGCCTTTTCCATTATTTTCCTGATTTCCAGAAGCCTTTTAAAAGTTCCATACCATTTCCATGATTTCCAGATTCTGTAGGAACCCTGTTATTGTTTACTATTATATTTATTATTTTTTATTTATTTATTATTGTTATTATATCTATTATTATTTATTATTATACTTACTTTTTAAAAATATTATTATGGAAAATTATTAAAACAATAAAAGGAAAATTTTTTATGAAAAAATTATTAAACAAATAAAATTTCTAAACAAAAAAGAGTAAATAATAAAAAATTATGAAATGTATAATTTTTTTAGAAATAAACTATAGTTGATAAATAATAAAAAAAAAATTATCCATTAAAATTTATTTTTTCTGAATGTGTCAATATTCTTCCCAGTGTATTAATTTTTAAATTGTCTATAAAAAAAGTTAATCTTGGTATTTGAAATAATTTTGTTTAAAAAAATTTGTATAACTAATATAATTTAAAAAATTATACATTTCATAATTTTTTATTATTTACTTTTTTTTGTTTAGTAATTTTATTTGTTTAATAATTTTTTCATAAAAAATTTCCCTTTATTGTTTTAATAATTTTCCATAATAATATTTTTAAAAAGTAAGTATAATAATAAATAATAATAGATATAATAACAATAATAAATAAATAAACAAATAATAAATATAATAGTAAACAATAAGAGTAATTGACATTTAATATTTTTGTTCCTCACGTTCATTCCTACTGTACCACGCAAACGGAGCAACCTGTTATGGTCGGCCATGTCCAACTTCTCATATAGAGCTATCAGTTTGATATGTTTCGTAAAACGCGGATTGATATTTACGCCCATAGAAACATCTATAATCGTCATAAGAAAACTTGTTTTATATTCTCTATTAAATATTATTTTTCCCTAAATCGCCCTTTTTTTCATTTTCAGTCTGAATTTTTAAAAATTAATTATCAAAGTAAAAAATTACACCAAAAGAGGGGAAGTTTTCGACTTTGATAATTAATTTTGAAAAATTCAGACAGAAAATGAAAAAAAGGGCGATTTAAGGAAAAATAATATTTAATAGAGAATATAATTCAAACTTACTTATGACGATTAGATGTTTCTAGGAGCGTAAATATGAATCCGCGTTTTACAAAACAAAGCAACAGCTCGATGTAGGCCTTTGCCGACCATAACAGGTTGCACCATTTTCGTGTTGAAAGTATTTACGCTATGGTAATGTAGGGACGTAGATGATCAACAAAAATAATAAGTCATTACTTTTATTATTTAATATTACTAGCACTTCGTCGACCGCTTCGCGGTCGACTTTTTTACTTTCTTCTTTTTTTCTATTCAAATTGTTCCTTTTATTTAATATTAAATTGTTTATTGTGACTCATTTAAAATTACCTAAATTTTTATTTAGTTTCTCTAAAGTTAAGTTAATAAAATAAAAATTGACACTTCATAATGATATTGAAAAGAGCGACTGTAGCTCCATGTTCTAACTATGTATGAGTTTTTAAGGTACTAATATTTCTTTAGATTTGGAAATGTGAGTGTGCCCTTCTATGTTTCATTTTCATTGCTATAACTGCGAGAGTACATTCAATTATTTTCGATTGAAATTCGAAATTTCTCACTCATGTCTTTTTTCTAAAGGATATAAATAATTATATTTATTTGTTTATTTATCTATTATTATTTATTATTATTCTTACTTTTTAGAAATATTATAATGGAAAAGTATAAAACAAAGTAATGTAAATTTTTTATGAAAATATTATTAAACATAATTTTTGTCATAAAATTGGATCTTTTTTATGAAAAAAAGTCCTTTTTCTGAAACACGGAGGTACTCAGAATTTATTTCCAATTATGAAAACCATTTTTGTCTTGAGAAAACGACGTTGATGTTTGCAATTTTTTTCTAACAATTTTTGAAGTAGATTATTAAATTTTCGTCTTTTTTCAATACATTGCAGCTTTTTTTTTATTAAAAAAGGGCATTTTTTGACATTTATTTTTCTAAATAATTTCATATCGTAATTTTTATTGATGAAAAATAGAAATACAGAAAAATTAAGATTAAATTTTGATCAGAAATTAAATAAGGAAACAAATAATTTTCCATATAGAAAAATTGAATAACAATGTTATTTTTAGAATTTTCAGTTTAAAAACAAAGATTTTTTTCAAAACAATACTTCTATAGGTAATTATGAAAGTCATCGATTTCATTTGGAATTCTTTTCATGGATTTAAAAACATATTTTCTACCAAATTACGCGTGTGTTTCGAAATCCACCAATTTTTAAGAAAAATGATAATTGAAAAAGGGTCAAAATATTTTCTGTCCGCTTTTATTTTATGACCGTTGAATTCCTTATAAAAAATTACTTTAAAACTAATTTTGTGGAATATTTAAATTAGATTTTTCATATACTTAAAAATATCAATAATAAAAATAACAATAAAAAATTTTTTAAATTATACATTTCCTAATTTTTTATTATTTACTTTTTTTTTGTTTAGAAATTTTATTTGTTTAATAATTTTTTCATAAAAAATTTTCCTTTATTGTTTTAATACTTTTCCATAATAATATTTTAAAAAAGTAAGTAAAATAATAAATAATAATAGATATAATAACAATAATAAATAAATAAACAAATAATAAATGTAATAGTAAACAATGAGAGTATAATTGACATTTAATATTTTTGTTCCTCACGTTCATTTCTACTGTACTACGCAAACGGTGCAACCTGATATAGTCGGCCATGGCTAACCTCCCATATTGAGCTGTCAGTTTGCTATGTTTTGGAAAACGCGGATTGATATTCACGCCCATAGAAACATCTAATCGTCATAAGAAAACTTGTTTTATATTCTCTATTAAATATTATTTTTCCCTAAATCGCCCTTTTTTTCATTTTCAATCTGGATTTTTTTTAATTAATTATCAAAGTCAAAAAATTTCACCAAGATGGACGAAAAGAGGGGAAAAGAGTGGAAGTTGAGGAGAAATCGCTCGCTACGCCTATGCGTACTTTTAAATATTTCCCACCGTGCAGCGTCCTTAAGTAGTTATACATTATTTATCATTATTTTCTTTGAATTTAAATAATTCAAAGAAAGGTTATAAGTATCTTGCAATGTAAAAATAGTATTTTTGTTTAATTTTCATGTGATAAAACACATGGACAAATGCCACTCCCGCCATCTGTCTTGCAAAACGCGCGGCGACATATCAACAGTTATTGTAGGTAACCGTCCTTCACTATTTTCATAGCTGCTATATATACATTATTCATACTATTAAAACATTAACTTTTATTAATTATAACACATTATAATAATAAAATTACACTTTTTAACTATTTATCTGACATTAAAAAATCATGACAATAACACTTTCTCAATAAATACACACTAATTTATCAATACACATTCACTTGACATTTCCACATATTTTATCTTTTATTTCACTTAATTTACATTAATTTGTAACAAATATGGTCATAAACGATTAATAAACACTTTTTATACAAAACCCAATACTTACTTTATCATATTTTTGCATTTAAAACACTTTTTTTGTTAACGTCAACTTTTGACGGATTCTTGACGTTTTCGCGTCAAGAAAGCATCAACCCGTTCCCCCAGGGGAAGTACTCTGTTAAATTCCACTTAATCAAAAAGATGTAATAAAATCATCAGCCGTTAAGATACATAAGTCTAATAAATAAAAATATATGTCCCACGTGATGACGCAAAAAACATTCGTAAAATACGGAAAATGAAAACTGAAAGAAACTGCAGGAAAGGAGTAATATTTAAAATTCCCTTTGAAACGTATGAAACCGCTTTTATTTGGATATTTGAAAATAAAATTAATACTTAATTAATTAAAATGGTTTAAATCTCTTTTGTCACTGATTAACTTAAAACACAATGTAATTCACATAAAAAAAGTTGTGAAATTAACAAATCTCTAAATCAGAGATGCGAATTTATGGCCTTTTCTGGTATAAAGTTTGACAGAATCAAACACAACTTATCACAGTAATTGTGACTATAATGTTTAATTTAGATACACTTATATTTCAGTGGATTTGAAATTAATATTATTTCAAGTTTAGAGATTAATTTTTTTCCGTGCAGTGAATAAACTTAAAATAGAAATTATAAATAAATAATATAAATAAAAAAATGTATTACTATTTTTATTATAAACAAGTATTCCAATTGAATTTTAGATCAAAACATACAAATCAAATTTGAAAAAAATTATGAAAGAAAACCTTCCAAAATAAACAAGTTAAAGCGTGCATAGCGGGGCACACGACATTCGTCAGACGCCGGAGCCCACATCACGGAGCTTGCGCGCGCTTACAAAAAAATTCATAATTAGTAAAATATTTGCTTGGAACAATTTTTTCTTTTTGATATGGAATCCTTAATAAATTCTTTTCAAATTCTTATATATAAAACTGAATATGGTTATCCAGAACACGTTTTATTTTTAATTTGTTTATAATAAATAATTATTTTTTATAACAAATTAAAAGCTTCGATGGAGTAAAAATTATTTTTATAAAGTTTGGAATTTCATAGTAAATTTGCAAAAAGAATCATCAAGTTTCGTCAATTTTTGTCAAAGTTATGCATTTTTTAAAAATGTTATGCATAAAATTTCAATTTTTTATAAAAAATAAACAATTGGATATTTTTAAATAAAATTTACAGGTTATTCGTAACTCTAATAAAACTATATTTTTGCACATTTACACTGATAAATTTCAACTTTTTTTTATTTATTTATTTAGAAAAAAAACTTTTGAAAATTTAAGGTCCACTTGAGAAAATCTAACCCTACTATTTACTTCATTCTCTTTCTATCCTCATTTGAATCTTAGTATTTATTTTTTCCTAATTTCTAAATCACATTTGTTTTATACCTTTCAATCCTTTTTATCCTTGCACGGAGAGAAAAATCAAGCGTTTGTAGTATGGACAGTTAAGCTTATTTCGTAAAAGAATGCACATGCGCAATATGCGTAAAACTTCTGCTGTATTTGTATAAATTTCTACGTTATCAGCATAAAAGTGTTACCTGTAACGCATGGGACGTCAGTATACTACGATTGCAAGAGATCCATGCTTTTTTAGTATATGTTTCATGCAACTGAGGTATAAAAACATGCCTCTTTAGCAGGACGTTCATACAAAATTAGCATAGGAAGTCTCCATACTACAAACGCTTGATTTTTCTCTCCGTGTGTACTTCTCTTTTTTTATCCACATTTTAATCTTAGTACACACTTATCACCATTTATACTTTGGGTTTAATCTTAGTCTATCACTTCTCGATTCGATTCAATCTCTTTCGATCACCTACTTTTGCTCAATCTCTTTTAATAACCTTTATTTTATCTTCATTAATTCTTTTACTATTAGTAAAAGAATTATTACTTTTCTCTTTTTATCCCCTCGATTCTATATCAGTCTATTTCTTTCCAATTCGATTAAAAAAGGCTTTCTCTTCTTTTATCTCAATAATTTTTTTATGCCATTTATTCTGTTCTTTTAAAAAATAGATCAACTGGGAGATAAAGAGTGATAGAGTAAGAGATAAAAAGAGATCAATACAGTCCCGAAATTTAAAAGGTAGTTCAATGAAAATATCTTCCAAGCTAGCGTGGCTGTGTGACATGTGTATTTGACTTGCGTCCCGAAGGTTCAGGGTTCGAGCCCTCCTGCGTGCGAGATTTTTCAAATTTAGTTTTAAGTGTTATGTGTACAATGTTAGTTAATAATGTAAAATTAAATATAGATTTAAACAATAAATAATAATTTCATAACAAATAAATACATAACTTTATTTGTGAAAAATAGGTTATAAATAAAAGTACGAAAACTCTAAAAATATTTTTTTTAAATAATAAATTCAATTGAAATTGTAATACTTCATTAAGTCTTTAATATTGTTAATAATATTGGTTAATTAACCCATTAACGCCTGAATGCACTGAATTTTTAGTCTGATTTCAAACTTTAGTATTTTTTAATAAACATACTATTTTCCTTTCGGACAAATTTTTTTTATGTATTGGAGTGTCCTCTACCCGAATATCATGTTAAAAAATTATTACAAAATTGTTTAACAATATTTTTTTGCATATAATTAAACAATTACACAATTTTTTAATGATTTTTTTTTAAATCTTAAATTTAAATGTCAAAAAAAAATTTCTAACGGTTTACATTTCCATAAATCGTGCACTCGATTGTTACACTCTCCAAACATACATCGCCCTTTTGTATTGGAGTGTCCTCTACCCGAATATCATGTTAAAAAATTATTACAAAATTGTTTAACAATATTTTTTTGCATATAATTAAAAAATTACACAATTTTTTAATGATTTTTTTTAAATCTTAAATTTAAATGTCAAAAAAAAATTTCTAACGGTTTGCATTTCCATAAATCGTGCACTCGATTTTTACACTCTCCAAATATACATCGCCCTTTTGTAAATAAACTTTTGATTTTTGAAAATAACGCCTAAAAATTCAAAAATTTATTGTTCGATGTAAATTTTTTTTAAAATTTGGCTTGAAAATGCTTACTCGCGGTTTTTTGGGGTCGCTGATTACGAATCTAAAATTACTTTTTGAAAATTCAAAATGGCGCACAGTGGGGCAAAATGTAGTAAAAGGCGTCAAAATTCTGTAACCACGTCAATTTTTAATGAAAATGAATGCAGTTTGGTGGCATGAAGCTTGAAGTATCACAGAATTTGAAACCTTTGCCGCATTTCCAAAATTTAAAATGGCGTCTGTGCTGTAAAGGCCTAAATCTGGTTATTTTCGTATTTTTTAAAAGTTATGAACATTTAAACTGAAACAATTTGCACAAATAAATTCTAGGAATGTTGCTAAAGGTATATTTTGCGACTGAGGCCTAAACTCGTTAAGAATCTGCATTGCAACTTTCAAAATTCAAAATAGCTGATCCAATATGGACGATCAAACGACAAAAATTCTTATAAGAAAGTCTATAGTCCGAGGTTATTTTTGCCGCTGATTACGAATCTGAGGTCAGATTTTCAAAATAGCCGATCCAATATATCTAATATTTATCCAATGGCCGGTTAAAATTATGAAAAATTAGGCAAATCATTCTGATACTTAGTATGCTAACAGTTTTCCAGTCGCTGATTACGAATCTGCAGTCAGATTTTAAAAATTCAAAATGGCCGATCCAATATGTTTGTCGAAATTATGAAAAATTAGGCAAATGATTCTGATACTTAGTAATTACAAACTGACGATTGACAATTTTATTTAACTCTTTACCATGCACAGGTCACCTCACAGGTGGGCAGGTTATTCTAAAATGTAACGCTGCAAACTTGGTGGGGAGTTGTTCCAAATGACTTCCAGATTTCAAATTTTCAAACCGACAAATCCTACCTGATCCTCTTTTCGAATTATCTCTTATGCAGATAGTCGGAAACTTGAAAAATTTATTATTTTAATGTGGAAGCTTTGATTCAGAAGACTGCTGATTTTTCGTTACTAAAAATTTTTTAGACAAAGATTTTATAGATAATTATGGTTCCGAATTGTCTCTTCTTCAAGAAACTTTTTGATTTTTTGAATTTGGACACGTCTGTCACATGCTAACGTGCTACATATATGAATATATATGGGGCATTCCACGCCAAGTCGGACACCTTTTGACTTTTGCATCTCCGATTTTTTTCAAATATTTTTTTTCTTTTAGTGCTGGTTGAAAGGAACTTCCATGATTTTTTTCAAATTTTTTCATGAAGTAATTTAAGAGATCTGGGTTTTTGAAAAATCACGTTTTTTACATAAATTTTTTTTTTAAATGCTTATAACTCGGACAAAAATTGATCAAATTAGACGTTCGATATATGAAAATTTTTGTTTTTACACGTAGTTTTTGATAAAAATATTTAAAAAAAAATTTTTTTTAATTTACCAAAAAAATTTTAAATTTTAAAAATAAAATTTAATTTTTAAGAATGTATGTATCGATCGATTTTTTTCAAAATTTTTTGTAAGAAACTGGTACTAAATTAAGAATTTTTAATCCTTGTCTGATTGTGGGCAAACGATGGGATCTATTTATTTTGTAATTTTTAATTTTTGTATACGCAGTGAAAACGGTAGGTAGCCAAATGCGTAACTTGACATTTGACCAAATCACGCAAATTTTTCAAACCAAAACTGTTTTCAGACTGAGTCTCTCCGAACTTAACCTTCTTACTGTTTAAAAAAGTGATTTGATCAAATTGCAAGTTAGGCATTTGGCTACCTACCGTTTTACAAAAATTAAAAATTTCAAAATAAATAGATCCCATCGTTTGCCCACAATCAGACAAGGATTAAAAATTCTTAATTTAGTACCAGTTTCTTACAAAAAATTTTGAAAAAAATCGATCGATACATACATTCTTAAAAATTAAATTTTATTTTTAAAATTTAAAATTTTTTTGGTAAATTAAAAAAAAATTTTTTTTAAATATTTTTATCAAAAACTACGTGTAAAAACAAAAATTTTCATATATCGAACGTCCAATTTGATCAATTTTTGTCCGAGTTATAAGCATTTAAAAAAAAAATTTATGTAAAAAACGTGATTTTTCAAAAACCCAGATCTCTTAAATTACTTCATGAAAAAATTTGAAAAAAATCATGGAAGTTCCTTTCAACCAGCACTAAAAGAAAAAAAATATTTGAAAAAAATCGGAGATGCAAAAGTCAAAAGGTGTCCGACTTGGCGTGGAATGCCCCATATATATATAATTTAAGAATCCTGCAAAAAAATAAAAGTTTCCGTTGTCTGAGATCAAGAAGTCATTTACCGTAGCTTTTGGTGCGCTAAATCCGAATTAACATTTAACAAAAACCTCCCATGACGTCAGGATTTTGAGAAAATTGGGGGTAAAGTACCCAAAAATCATTTCTTAGTAGTTTTTAAAAATTTCTACTGGGTAAATCCGACGTGCTAGAGACTTGTCATATGAGTTAAATTAAAGTTTGAACCCTCTACTTTACGTAAATATAGCGATATTGACAACAACAAACTAAATTAACTGTCAAAATTGATTTTTCAACAGTTGTCCTGCATACAAATTGACCTAAATACAACTATTTTAAAAAATGATTGGATTCGCTAAGAATTTGTTACTCGGGGGTTTTCGGGATCGCTGATTACGAATATGACGTCGAAAAATCAATTCAATTTGCCTGAAACACATTACTCGCGGGGTTTCGCTGATTAGGAATTTGTTCACAGATTTTTTTATTTTGACATCATATTCGCAATCAGCGACCCCGAAACCCCTGAGTAACAAATTTTACACCAATCCAATCATTTTTTAAAACAGTTGTATTTACAAAAACTAAATAGTGATTTTTGGGACTTATAGGGGAGAGTGGGGCAAGACGGGGTACCGGCCCTATTTAACAAACGAATTAACCAATCGCGATTATATTTTACATAATACTGCACCGAGACGATAGTCTCTTGTTTAAAAAACCTAAAAGCCATGAGAACAAATCTTTTATCGGTTTTACTAAAAAAACTGTTTTCGACGATTTTCTTGTGAATTTTTCACTTTTTTCAGGAGGTGTTTATTATATAATAATAACAGTTAATGAACTATATAAAATTTTTTACAACTGGCAAGGGTTACAGAAGAAGGGAAGCATATGTTTTTTTCTTTGTTGAATCGTAAATTGTAGTAATTAATCATTTTATTCAATTTCGTAGGTGCGGGCAAGATAGGGAAGCTTGTCAGGTAAAATCAATAATTAGCGATGGTAAAGTGGAAATTACACCATGTCTCTATAAATTGAAATGGTTATTATTTAGACTCAAATGAAGGCTGGCCTGCTTCTTCTGTCTGCGGCCAATGGGCTTTGTGCCGTTGCACAGTAGTCTAGATCGCCAGAAACCTGGCCAAAAGTCAAAGAAATGAATAAATCTTTCTAAAATTCGTTACTCGGGGGTTTTAGGGGTCTCTGATTTCGAATTTGATATTATTTTAAAAAAAACAAAATGGCGGATCCAATATGGCGGACATAAAGTACAAGAAATAATTTAATTTTTATAGAAATTTGTGCTAGGGGGGTTTTGAGGTCTCTGACTTTGAATTTGATATTATTTATCAAAAAATCAAAATGGCGGATCCAATATGGCAGATATAATGTACAAGAAAGAATTTAATTTTTATAAAAACTAGCGCAGTCGACGGCCGCAAGCGGCCGTCTTTTTCGCTATTATGCTATTTCTCAATTCAGTTTTCTGCCTGAGTTTTAGTTAATTACAATTTTTCTTTGTATATTTGATTTACAATAACCATTTCTACATTTACTTCGCTACCTAATTTTTAATTAATTATAATTCTTATTAATTCTTGATTGATTGAAAATTAAATAAAAATAATTTAAATTTTAGTAGTTGGAATAATAGGCCGTTTATAGATTACGTAACGTTAATTTTGACCCCCCCCCCCCCTCCCCCATGTAACACACTGTTGCACACATTAGCGCCATTTTTTTGCTTATTGTAACAAATAGCTTGACCCCTCTTCCTCCAAAAAGCGTTACGTAATATATAGAAGATCTCTAACTAGAATATTCAATTCCTTTAATTTTAAATAGGTATTTGATGATAAATTATAATTTTTATTCTTTGTTACTATTTTCAATTACATAAAGTTTTCCTTCTATATTTATTTTTTCTAATTACTTTTTTAATAAATATAAATCATTAAATATATACCATTTTTCTGGTTTTAATTATCTGAGGCTGAATTAGAATTTATGTTCATTGTTATTGTTGTTAATAATATTAAGAAACGTTTTTTGTTTATTTAATTTTGTTAAAATTAGTTTTTTTATATTCATTTTTTTCACTTATTATACTTGTTACGTCAAATAAACAAGAAACCTTTTTAAATATTCCTAACGTTCCTCGTTTTAAATTAGTTTCATAAATGAATCTAATTTGGGATGAACCAACAAGAAAGAAAAGAATTGACAAAATACAATGAGTATAATTGAGTTTAGAAAATCTTACTTTTAAAGAATAACGATTACTGGTGTTGTATGAACTGGTGGTTGTATCTGGTTGTCCGATCTCCAATGGTATTCAGGGCTAGACGCAATGGGGCCTGTGACAGTTGTCCTTAATGGTTGAGTGTTGATCCTCTTGTTTACACTAATGAGATAGTGTATTGTATTTTGAAAATATCTGCTTTCTTCCAGACAGTTGTCGCCTCTTGAACAAATTTCGATGCTTCTAAATTTGTAATACTTTAATAAAAGATTTGTTGAAACTTGGAACTGCGTTTCAATATTATACTTTCGTTGATACTTAGGTTTATTTCCAATTTAATATATTTTTGGAAATTATTAAGTTGTACTTTAAATCACTGATTCGAACTTCGTTTCAAAAATAAAACTTGAAGATGTAATTCACTCGTTGATGATATACTCTTTATACTAGAGCGATGGTTTACGATGTGTACAGGTTGATTCCCAAAAAATTACTCTCTGTACTGAAGATGTTATGAGGTTGGCTTTCAAATTATTACTCTCTGTACTGATGAAACTGCTTGCCCTTTTTATATTGAATTTTCATAACTGTAATGATGCCGAAAAATTGTACACGTGCTAAAATTTGTTTCTCCTTATGCTAGTTAATAGCGAAAGAATTTCTCTATGCGTTGTCGATATTTCCTCCAGGAGATTGTACGCATCGCCTTCCATTAAGTTTCTCGGCGTTTGTTGTTCACCTAAACTTCTCGGGGTTTGCTGCTTTTCCTTTCTTTCGTCCGGCCTATGTTTTAGAAGGTTGTCGAATTGTCGCTTCATCGTTATTCTTTTTACATGAGTAATAATATTACTTTCCTTTCTTGGATTGTTATAGTTTCAAAATACATAGTAAAATATGCAAATAATATATGACAATAGAATACAATATTAAAATAGAAAAATGAAATAGAAAAATATTAAATATAATATTAAATATATAAATATAGTATTAAATATAATACTAAAATAGAAATGTGTATAAATGATAATTACAATATTTTAATA
Source organism: Leptopilina heterotoma (assembly GCF_015476425.1). Taxonomy (NCBI): domain Eukaryota; kingdom Metazoa; phylum Arthropoda; class Insecta; order Hymenoptera; family Figitidae; genus Leptopilina; species Leptopilina heterotoma. The sequence continues at coordinate 609,663 of NW_025111012.1, forward strand.
GAGAAATATACTGAATATAATGCAATAATTAAAATATAGATTATAAGAGTTAAAAATATATAAGGTAAATACAATATATTATAAGAACACACATACATTAGTAATATAATTTATAGAGTAATAGGTTACGGACATAACATACTTCTCAACTTTTCACTTAAAAAAAAGAAAGAGACAGTTTGTAAGTTAGCGCCAAATAATTGTCCAACTGCAGTGCCATCTACAACATGACTTTTTTCTTGCTAGCATGCCTTTCTCATATTTATGTTCAATGCTTCTCAATTCGAGTGTCATCGATTGTTTCGATATTAGATACTCTCCATGACTTCATGCTTTTTTTAGTTGGATTGGTGCTAGTGGGTTTTTGAGGTCTCTGATTTCGAATTTGATATTATTTTTCAAAAAAAATGGCGGATCCAATATGACGGAAATTGTTTTTAAAATTTATTCAATTTGTTTGAAATTGGTTACTTGGAGGTTTCTAGGGTGTCTGATTACGAATCTGACATCAGTATGATAATTTTTGGTAAAGTCAAATTTAGTTAAATATCCTGACATTCGCTGGTAAATTTAATTTTTATAGTTTAATAGTCAACGGGTTAATAAAGAAATTGCTTCTGTTGACAAATGTTTGCTCTTCCTTTTCGCGTTGATATATTGCTGACAGCAGAAATGACGGGATCGGACTTTACGAACTTTTCACTTTTAGGAAATTTTCTTCGTTTTTTGTAATTCGTGTTTGTTCACATTTAAGTGTTTGTCTATCTTATCTTGGCAGGTCTTGGCAACTACTATTCACACACATTTTAAATGAGCGTATAACGAACATTTTTGTATATCAGACTTGGCAATACTCCGCAAAACTTTAAACTTATAAATCTTTATTGGAAAACTTTGCGTATCTCAATTGATTATTTTATGTAATTTTGATGTTTCCAATTGGCCGAAACTTTTTATCATTAATTATAAACAAATACTTCCCTGAAATTCTTACTTATTTAAGATGAATTCATTTTAGGGTTTTAAAATTAGTCAATCGGCAATTTGAATACTATGCACTAACAAAGAAACCTGCTTTTTTCGCAAAAAGTGCAATTATCGTGCGCGATCTAAATGAACGAATCAGGAAGGCATTATGACTATAAAAAGGAAACTCTTACCCTTCTAATGACTTTAAACAACTCTAGGGGTTCTACTACAACTATTTAAACAATACAAATTATGAAATTAAATTTTGACTTTTGGCCAAGTTTTTAGATTTCTGGACCACTGTGCGTTGTGCTGGTGCCAATGACGAAGATGAAGATGCAACCTTTACTTGTAAAATTTGTCGACAGAAATAGGCTGCTTTTTTAGTACCGCGCCGGTGGGTCAAGATTGGGAGATTTGCAATTTTTTCCATATTATTAATTTTATGATTTTTTAAGAAACAAGTGGCCTTTGTGCGCCTTTATTACTAAAGACTGATTTCCAAAGATGGTTATTAAATAAAATAATAAAATATGTATTCGATAATTTTCGTTTTTTTGCGCTTTAAACCTTAACCCCGTCTTGACCCACTCTCCCCTACCCCAACTTTTCTCAAAATCATGAACATAATTATCTATAAAATCTTTGTCTAAAAAATTTTTAATAACGAAAAATCAGCAGTCTTCTGAATCAAAGCTTCCACATTAAGATAATACATTTTTAAGTTTCCGACTATCTGTAAAAGAGATAATTCGAAAAGAGGATCAGGTACGATTTATCGGTTTGAAAATTTGGAATCTGGAAGTCATTTGGAACAACTCCTCACCAAGTTTGAAGCGTTACATTTTAAAATAACCTGCCCACCTCTGAGGAGACCTGTGCATGGTAACAAAAAAAGTGTAAAAAATAATGTCTAGATAGATATTTTTTATTTGTACGAAACTTCATGTATTCAGACAGTCTTTTTTCTTAAACTTGAGTGGACTTCGTTGATGCTGTTGAAGTTTTTAAATTTTATTCTCCATTTTCTCATTTATGCTATTTCTTAATTACAACCTATCTTCAATTACTTTTTGTTAATATTTATTACTTTGTTCCTTTACATCATATTATGTTCGGAATTATTTTATTTTTAAATTGAAGCTTTTCAATGTTTACTGCTTACTTTTTATTGTATCTATTTTGATTTTTAAATTAAAAATAAAAAATATCGAAAGATATTTTGATGGAAAAATTAGAATATAAAATCATCTGTATACAGCTCTGAGAATTTTAAATCTATCATTTTTGTTATTCATACCACGAATAAAAATGATGTACTCAAACAACTTAACAAAGATCAGCTCGACAACCTCCATTAGTGCAGAAACTGATTCTTAGGAACAAATATCAATACTCAACAAATCCTTCCTTCATGTTCTAACGACCATTTTGAATTTTGAAAGTCCGACCTCAGATTCGTGATCAGCGACTAGAAAACTGTTGGAATACTGAGATTTGCCTAATTTTTTATAATATCGACCGCCATATTGGATCGGACATTTTAAAAATCTGACCTCAGATTGGTAATCAGCGACTCAAAAACTGTTGGAATACTGAGTATCAGGATGATTTGCCTAAATTTCCATATTTCGACCACCATATTGGATCGGACATTTTGAATTTTGAAAATCTGACCTCAGATTCGTAATCAGTGTCGAAAATAACCTTGGAGTATAGACTTTCATGAAAATAATTCCTTTTAACCCATTGACTGTCGCTGACGCATATATGCGCAAAACTAAACTGGCCAAAAGTGGTTCATGACGCATATATATGCGCAACTTAAAAAAAGTGATTAAAAACTTCTTAAATGTTCCTGAAACCGGTTACTAGGGGGTTTTCGAGGTCGCTGATTACGAATATGACATTCGTTTTACAAAATTCAAAATGGCGGATCCAATATGGCGGACAACAAAATAAAAAATTGATCAGATTGACTTGAAACGTAGTACTCGGGGGTTTTTGTGGTCGCTGATTACGAATCTGACATCAGTTTTTCGAAATTCAAAATAGCGGATCCAAGATGGCGGAATTTTTTCAAAATTCGTCGAATTTGTTTGAAACTTGTTACTCAATGGTTTTAAGGGTCGCTGATTGCGAATCTAACATTAGTTTTCCAAAATTCAAAATGGCGGATCCAATATAGCGGACGACAAAATAAAAAATTAATTATAATGGCTTGAAACTGAATACTCGGGGGTTTTTAGGGTCACTGATTACGAATCTGTAATTATTTTTTCAAGGTATTTATCGAAATTTTATTTCACCAAAAATTATCATACTGATGTCAGATTAATCAGTTTTAAACAAATTCAATAAATTTAAAAAAATTTTCCGCCATATTAAACCAGATATTTTGAATTTTGAAAAACTGATTTTAGATTCGTAATCAGCGACCCTGAAAATCACCAAGTATTCAGTTTCAAGCCAATCTTATCAATTTTTTATTTCGTTGTCCGCCATATTGGATCCGTCATTTTGAATTTTGGAAAACTAATGTTAGATTCGTAATCAGCGACCCTTAAAACCCCCGAGTAACAAGTTTCAAGCAAATTCGACAAATTTTGAAAAAATTCCGCCATCTTGGATCCGCCATTTTGAATTTCGAAAAACTGATGTCAGATTCGTAATCAGCGACCCCAGAAACCAAGTTTCATAAAAATCCATTAAAAATTTTTTCAACACACTTTTGGCCGAAACAATGGAAATCTCGTTGACAGCCAAGGGGTTAATATGCATTCATAAAGATTTTTGTCGCAAAATATACCTTTAGCAACATTTCTAGAATTTACACTGCAAAAACTAGCGTCTTCGAAACGTCTTATTTTAAGACATTAGACGTTTTGAAAACGTCTAGTCTGGAATAAATGACTAATTCATCTGTCTTTCATGCAAAGTGTCTAAAAATTTGAGACACTTCTTGCGTCTTACAAATGTAAACAAGTCACTTTCAGTGCTTATAATTTAAGACATATAATGTAGACGGTAAAAGTGTCTACATTTAAGTCATTTTTGCTAATTTAAGACGTTTTCGAAGTAAGACAGTTTGAATAAAAGACATTTTGTGTATTCGAGTATCTTCGGTAATATTCGTCTTGCCTCGTCTCGATGAAAGTTTCCCGCGCAATATCAATGCATACATGCATTTTTAGGTTATGTATCGATTCAAGCAGAAATTTCATCTGAATGAAGACACTTTAAACGTCTCCAAAATAGTCACTTTTAACGTCTTCCTGAAAGACATACCAAAACGTCTTACAAATGAGGACAAAAGTGTCTCAAATATAGACACCTGTTTTTGCAGTGTATTTGTGCAAATTGTTTCAGTTTAAATGTTCATAACTTTTAAAAAATACGAAAATAACCAGATTTAGGCCCTTACAGCACAGACGCCATTTTAAATTTTGGAAATGCGGCAAAGGTTTCAAATTCTGTGATACTTCAAGCTTCATTCCACCAAACTGCATTCATTTTCATTAAAAATTGACGTGGTTACAGAATTTTGACGCCTTTTACTACATTTTGCCCCACTGTGCGCCATTTTGAATTTTCAAAAAGTAATTTTAGATTCGTAATCAGCGACCCCAAAAAACCGCGAGTAAGCATTTTCAAGCCAAATTTAAAAAAAAATTTACATCGAACAATAAATTTTTGAATTTTTAGGCGTTATTTTGAAAAATCAAAAGTTTATTTACAAAAGGGCGATGTATATTTGGAGAGTGTAAAAATCGAGTGCACGATTTATGGAAATGCAAACCGTTAGAAATTTTTGTTTGACATTTAAATTTAAGATTTAAAAAAAATCATTAAAAAATTGTGTAATTTTTTAATTATATGCAAAAAAATATTGTTAAACAATTTTGTAATAATTTTTTAACATGATATTTGGGTAGAGGACACTCCAATACAAAAGGGCGATGTATGTTTGGAGAGTGTAACAATCGAGTGCACGATTTATGGAAATGTAAACCGTTAGAAATTTTTTTTTGACATTTAAATTTAAGTTTAAAAAAAAAATCATTAAAAAATTGTGTAATTTTTTAATTATATGCAAAAAAATATTGTTAAACAATTTTGTAATAATTTTTTAACATGATATTCGGGTAAAGGACACTCCAATACATAAAAAAAATTTGTCCGAAAGGAAAATAGTATGTTTATTAAAAAATACTTAAGTTTGAAATCAGACTAAAAATTCAGTGCATTCAGGCGTTAATGGGTTAATTCTTTATAATATATTAAAAAGGATAAAAATTTGCATTAAAGAGAAATAAAAAAAATAAAAGTATATAAGGGAAGTGTTCCGGTTGTGGGCACCCTTTTGTTTTTGCCTCATAACATTTGTCCATGTGCATATTATACAAATATATGTGTACGAATTGAAAGCTAGAGGTCTCAGGTGACTGTCAGTGAAGGAATTAAATTGATTCCTTTAAATAAAAAAGTTTTATTAGAAATTTAGTGAAATGGGAATTTTTTGACAAAAAAAATTTTGTACCCGGTTGTGGGCACCCTTGAAAAATCCGCTAAAAATGGAAAAATATTAAATGAAACCAACACAAATAAAGAAGAAATAAAAGTTTCTTTATTTTAAGAGAATTTGCTGGGATAAAGAACAAAAATGATGACACGTTTTCACACTATGCTCATCGCTAACAAAAGCATAATGCTTGCATGTGAAGTAGCTAGTACGCATACCATAACGCACTTCTAATGCACTGAACGACTATATTCATCGCATTTAATGGAGTTTGCGGCTGTCACTTTCCTTGGCAGAAAGTTTAGATAGATGAGACAGTAGTCCTCATCATTGTCAGATGGTAGAGCCTCCTTAACATAAAGGTGCCCACAACCGGGAATGACAGTCATTTTTTAAAAAGACCAACACATTTTGTGATGCAGGATTTTGGTTAAACACGAAGGTAAATCACAAAATATAATGACAAAACTGCAAAAAAAAAATTAAACCCTTTTTTTCTGAACGAATCTACACCCATATGTTGCTCTTCGAAAACAATACAAAATTACTTTTTTATTTATTTAATGCAAATTTTCTTTATTATGCTCACAGCTATTACACAAATGCATATATTTCTTTCGTTATCAATACGAAAAGTCCGTCTTGTCAACGAACACGACTTGCAATACTTAGATCAGTAAAGTCTGCTTGCCGTCGAAGTTTACATAGGGGTGCCCACAACCGGAGGGTGCCCACAACCGGCGCACTTCCCCTAGGTATAAAAAGAGATAGATATAAGGGGATAGTAGGGTATAAAAAGGGATAGAAATTTAGAGATAAAAAGGTATAATATTTTGGGTATTCAAAGTGGCTTTTTCAAAGAAATAGAAAAATCTTTATCTCTTTTTATCTCCAAAATTCTATCTCTTTATATCTTTTTACTTCCACTAGGGCATTTAATTTCATTTATTTTCACAAAAGTTTTTCAAAAAAAAGTCCGACCTAGCTTCAAGGGGAGGAGAGTTAGTTTTTATTGTTCAAAAAATTCCTGAGTACTTAATAATTAATATTTTTAATTGAAATTTGCACCACTTATAGTTCAATACATGTATTTTATGAAAAAAAAATTTAACATAAGACTTTGTGCATTTATTTTGCACTTATATCAAATGAAAGTACATGAATAGTTTTTTCAACCCTTTTTCAACTTTGTTAATAATCACGCATACCGAGTTCCCCCACTCCGCCGTTCAAGGGTTGAAAAAACTATTCATGTACTTTTATTTGACATAAATGCAAAATAAAAGCACAAAGTCTTATGTTCAATTTTCTTTTCATAAAATACATGTATTGAACTATAAGTGGTGTGAATTTCAATTAAAAATATTAATTATTAACTACTCAGGAACATGGACGTAACTACGTAAGAAATATAGGGACATGGCATATATATGCGGGGGATACTTTGCAGTCAGTAAGGGGAGGCGTTGGCGAATCGCTAATTGGTTAAGAAAATGTTCGTGTCATATGGCAATTGGCGCCTGCGCATTAAGTCTACGTAGCGTTTTCCCTTCCAATCTGCCAACGTACCCTCCTCGCCCATATTTTGACTTTGAGGCCTGTACCTATATTGCTTATGTCCATGCGCGTAGAATCATTGCGGCGCGTTATTGTTTGACCGCGAAAGTAAATGTTATTTTTTATTTACTAATAATTCTAATCCCACTTTGGGTACAAACGTTTTGTATATGAAAAAAGCTCAGCTTTCTTTCTAAATAAAAAAAATTGTTTCTAAAAATGCCGATTTTACAAAAAAATTGATTTTAATTTTTAATTTTCAACGTTAAAAAAATTTTGTTTTGAAAAACTAACATCGTCATTGAAAAGTACATAAAAAAACTTTTCCAAGGCATATTTTGTGAAATTCACAACTTTTTTTCTAAGTGAACTATAAGTCAGCAAAGTATGACGTGTAAACGCATGAGGCCTGGATCACTTCACATGAAATCCCCCAAATACTAAATAATATGTTCGGTTGTCGATGGCATTAAGGCAAAATTGTTGGTTTTAGGTTAGGTAGGTGCGTCTGGGTTTCGATCCCCGTAGGTTTGACATTTAAATTTAATTGTAAGAATTTAGTGCTAATACTTCCAAGATTAAGTCCTTCGAATACAGAAACGATAGTACAAAATTTAAATTTTTAGTATCTTTATAATTCTTTTACGTATTAAAATGAAAAAATATTCATTTATTTAATCGAGGAGAGTGGGGCAAACCGGCCATTCTAACGGTTTTTTTACTCTTGTGACTAAACGAAACAACCGATTTCATTTTTCGATGGCTTGTTTGAAAGATCATTTAATTGCGCAACTTTTCCTAAAGACACATATACTTTATCTTTTATTTTCTAGTTGCTGTGTTAATTTTAAAAAAATTTGTAAACCGGCCAGTTGGGTTTTTTATCTATAATATTGCATTTGTATAATGTGCAATAACAACAAACATAAAGAATCATGTGAACAGTGATTTTTATAATGTAAGTAATAATCTAATCTAATAACCGAGATCGAGCTGGATTTTCCTAAAGAGGGGAAAGTAAGCACCTAGATTAGAAAACCCATTGTACCAGACTCCAGATCGCTCGTATATAGCAACCCCTTTAGAGTCCTGTTCTTCTCCAGAAGTCCAGTATCACTCCTATCGATAGGTTGCTCACCTGCTTAGGGTCAATAATTGCTTGACCCCAACTAGATAGCCTGATCCTAGCAAACGCTGAGCATTCAGATAATATGTGAGTCGAAGTTTCGTTACTCTCCTCACACAGTCTGCACATAGGTTGTGCACAAGAGTGTCCCAAAAAAATAAAAACTTTTTTTTATTGGGTCTCATCCCCTAAAAATCTTTCAATTTGTGTAAAAATAAGAACACAATATTTGGAAATAAATTTTTTTAATATTAACCCGTGGTTCAGACCCTTTAAACCATAAAAACCCTAAAAATGTAGTGTTTTTTCATTTTTCACATAAATATAAATGTAAACAAGTTGTTCATTTCATGATCATTAAGCTTCCTCAATATAATATATACCAATTGTTTAATTTTTTATTTTAGAATAATTATTTTAAAGTGTTAAGATAAATTCTCAAAAAATACATAATTTCAATTTTTTGTGAAAATTTAAAATATTTATTAATTCTATAAATTTTGATAAAATATATACTTTATATACATGAATCGATTCGTTTTTATGTCAGGAATGCAATTTTGACAAGAATTAATAAAAATTTTAATATAGAAAAAAGTTATTTCAAAAAATCCAAAAATTAATTTTTTCAAAAATTAAAAAATTGTTGAAAAAAATTTTTTTTTAGATATTTTTGAAAATCCTTTTGTCTGATTTTTGGTATTCGTGACCGTAATACACCTACAAAATTTTATCAAAATCCGTCAAGACGTGTAAGAGAAAATTTGTCCACAAGAATCGGTGACATACACACACACACACACACACACATACATACACACATACATCCGGACATTTGTTCCTCTCGACGAATTATATATACTACACTTGAAAATTTGTAAAAATAATTGACTCAAAAAAATTCGGAAATCGACATCACTATAAGGCTTCCTTTATGAGGAAGCAAAATATAATGAACAGGGTGTCATTGTAAACATAATTAAATTAGCTTTCGATCCATATGTCACAGTATAAGATTCAATGAAAATTAAGAGTGTTACAGTCGATTAAAGATCAAATTTCATGGAAATTTTAATGATTTCTAGACACTTAAGTAACTTGTACTTTTTCACATTAAACATTAAAAAATATTTAGATTTTAATTTTTTTATTGAGAGTCTGTAACATTACAAAAATCCATAATTTGATCGTCGATTAAATTCGTCTCAAAATCCGTTACCCGATTTTGAGACGAATTCGATCGACTTTTATAAAGTTCTCCGCCATTTTGAAATTTGAAAAACTGACATTGGATTCTAAATCAGCGACTTCAGTATTTCTTGATCACTGATTTTAGTAACTTTAGTGGTTATATCTAAATTTATTGTTTCAATTTTTACTGCAAATGTTGAAGGAATGATAAAAATGAAAAAAATAGTTTCGTTCACTAAATCTAGTGTTTAATTGTCATTTTAAATCAAATCGAGGTCCACAAGGGCTAAAATGTTTTGTAATGTTACAGACTCTTAATAAAAAAATTAAAATCTAAATATTTTTTACTGTTTAATGTGAAAAAGTACAAGTTACTTAAGTGTCTAAAAATCATCAAAATTTTCATGAAATTTGATCTTTAATCGACTGTAACACTCTTAATTTTCATTGAATCTTATACTGTGACATATGGATCGAAAGGTAATTTAATTATCTTTACAATGACACCCTGTTCATTATATTTTTACATTTATATTTATGTTAAAAATGAAAAAACACTAAATTTTTAGCGTTTTTATGGGTCAAAGGGTCTGAACCACGGGTTAATATTAAAATTTTTTATTTCCAAATATTGTGTTCTTATTTTTATACAATTTGAAAGGATTTTAGAGGATGAGACCCAATAAAAAAAAACTTTTTATTTTTTTGGGACACCCTATTGTGCACTTGTCTACCTATTTTATGCTGATCGTAATTCAATAGTCCATGACCTGTAAGCATTATTGGCACTGCTGGTTCAGGACCTATAAATTCCGTCTCGGAACCGTTTTTCGCCAAGACGTCTACTCTTTCATTACCCTTGATTCCCGAGTGACCCGGTACCCAAATCACTGAAAGTTTATTTGCTGAACCCAACTCATCTAGTACGCTACGGCATTCCCAGACGAGTTTTGATTCTATTGTGAGATTTTTCAGAGGCCCTAAGGCCGCCGGACTATCCACACATATACTAATCCTCTTGCCCTTTGTTCCGTTTCGAGTGGACATTTGAACGCAAGTTAAAATCGCACAGACCTCTATTCTACCTACTGCAGAATGGAGGGCTGTTTCTACTGAGAAACCTGCTCTATAAGCATGTTGTCCCTTGTGTAGAAGATAATCCCTAAGACATTCCTGTCTGATAAAATTATCCACCAGTTTCTCTAACGTCTTTGGGTCATTTCGCAGAAGAGTTAAGGTTCATGTCTCAGATTTTTTTTAAATTTTGCTTATTAATAGTATTTTGGGTCCTAAACAACTATACCAAATTTTAATTAAATATTTTTATTATTTTTCAAGATATTTGCATTGCAAATTTCTTGACATGTTTTTTTCATTTTATTATAACTCACTTATTTTTAAAAATTTATTAAATTTGTTGAAAACCTTTTTTACGTAAAAACCATTGAAGTTTAGTAAAAAAAATTGAAAATTAAAAAATATCAATTTTTTTAATTATTTATTTATAAAATTATATTTATTTTTAATGTTTAAGCATGAGCCCTATCAGATTTTGTTTAAAAAAAATCTTATTTCAAAGTTTAAGATCTCATTAAAAACCGTGAAATTTTTAGAATGGCATCTGTCTTTGTTTTTTAGTAATAAATTGTCAGTTTTAATTGCACTATCGCGCGCCGGCTCACAGTTGGATTTTTTTACAATTTACTGTTCAAAAATGATTACAGCCTACAATTTTTAACCGATTTGAGTGTTTTTTGTTTTAAATTAAAGGGGACATCCTGAGAGGACGATTTTTTAAATATTAATTGTTTATAATTTATTTTTAAAAAATTAATACAATTTTTTTAAAAAGGAAATTTATTTTCTTATTCCGTTACTGCACATGATCTAAATAAGTTCAAAATAATCCAATATATCCACCAGACAATTAATAAAACAAAATAATTTATTTAAATTGTTATGAACAATATTAATTAACAAAAAGTTAACTTTGATTCCTGTTCACTAAAAAATGTTTTTTTTAACATTTACTTTTATATTTAGGATCATTTAATGAATATATGTCCTCCTCGTTCAAAACATAACTTATTTAAATTGTTATAAACAATATAATTAAACAAATAGATAACTTTGATTCCTCTTCACTAAAAAAGGTTTTTTTCCACATTTTCTTTTTGATTTAATTTTATTTCAAGAATACATGTCCTACTTGTTTAAAAAATAACTTATTTAAACAAGGAGAGGACATATATTCTTTAAATGAACCTAAATATAAAAGTAAATGTGAAAAAAAACATTTTTATTGAAGAGGAATCAAAGTTAACTATTTGTTAATTAATATTGTTCATAACAATTTAAATAAATTATTTTGTTTTATTAATTGTCTGGTGGATATATTGGATTATTTTGAACTTATTTAGATCATGTGCAGTAACGGAATAAGAAAATAAACGTCCTTTTTAAAAAAATTGTATTAATTTTTTAAAAATAAAAATTATAAACAATTAATATTTAAAAAATCGGCCTCCCAGGATGTCCCCTTTAATTTAAAACAAAAAACACTCCAACCGGTTAAAAATTGTAAGCTGTAGTCATTTTTGAACAGTAAGGGGACGTCCATAAATCACGTGACTGATTTTCGGGCAATTTCTGACCCCCCCCACCCCCCAAGTGATCAACCGTGATATATTCTATGACCCCCCACCCCCTCCCATTGTCACGTGACTTTTAATTTTTATGAAAATTGTTAAAAAACGAAGGAAAAATTTTTAACAAAGTTTGAGAGACTGATAATTGCAAATTCTAAATATATTTATTTATAGGGGAGACTGGGGCGAAAAGTTAAATTTTGCATAAATGATTTTTTTAGACAATATAATCCGCTTAGATGCAAATATTTATACATCCATATTGTAGGGCAACTTGTTCCCTACAACTTTCAATAAAAAAGTTTCTGATATTTTCGCATACAATACATGTTTTGCCCTTTATTGTAAATCTTGTTTTTTTTAACTTTTCACCCCATGCTGGGGCGAAAAGTTAGATTCTATTTTTAGCCTACTAAAACTATTTTCTGATAGGTGTTAAGTAGTAGATAAGTTAAAGTATACGTAAACAAGTAATTTAGTTATTAAAAGATTTTTGTTTACTTAACAAAAGCTTTAGAATAGTTATAAAGTTAATAAATTGAAATTTCAAAAAAAAAAATTTTTTTTGTTTATTTCACGTGAGCGGTCTTGTTTTTTGATAGAGTACTTGCCTAATGTCAAATAAATCATTTTCAAACAAATAAACCCAAAAAAACGAAAAATAAAATTTTTTTTTTAATAACATGTAAAAATACATTTAACTTTTCGCCCCAGGGTGCGTTTTTGGCTTTAAAAACAAATATGAAAAATCTGACTAAAGATATTTAGCAAATACCTTCAGGTATTTCTTCAGGGGACCCAAATAATGAAGTAAGAAAATCGCAGTGAGAATAAATGCAAAAAATATACTTAAAAGTTGATATTTTCTTTTACGAAAAAATTTTCAAAAGTAGGGTGAAAAAAAATTTAAATATGGACACCACAAAAATTATCAGAATGTCACATAACTCAGGACATTTATTCAGGGTGATAACACCCTTCTATAGTTAAAATTGCAATGCTCTAACTATTTCCGTTCGAAAGATAATGAATTTTAACTGTTTTCACAATTTAACTTTTCGCCCCAGTCTCCCCTATTATATATATATTATATATATATTTCATATAAAATTTATTAATCATCTTATTAATATCTTTATTTATACCCATTGAGATGCTGAATATGAAAAATCGTCAAAATCTCAAATTAAGCTTTCATTGAAAATTTAGAGTTAATTGATATCACGTGATCATGTGCCAAGCCCCCTACCCCCCCCAGGTGATCAACCATGATAATTTTCCTAACCCCCCACCCCCCATTTTGAGTCACGTGATTTATGGACGCCCCCTAAATTGTAAAAAAATCCAACTGTGAGCCGGCGCGCGATAGTGCAATTAAAACTTCGACAATTTATTACTAAAAAACAAAGACAGATGCCATTCTAAAAATTTCACGGTTTTTTAATGAGATCTTAAACTTTGAAATAAGATTTTTTTTAAAACAAAATCTGATAGGGCTCATGCTTAAACATTAAAAATAAATATAATTTTATAAATAAATAATTTAAAAAATTGATATTTTTTAATTTTCAATTTTTTTTATCAAACTTTAATGGTTTTTACGTAAAAAAGGTTCTTAACAAATTCAATAAATTTTTAAAAATAAGTGAGTTATAATAAAATGAAAAAAACATGTCAAGAAATTTGCAATGCAAATATCTTGAAAAATAATAAAAATATTTAATTAAAATTTGGTATAGTTGTTTAGGACCCAAAATACTATTAATAAGCAAAATATAAAAAAAATCTGAGACATGAACCTTAACTCTCCTGCGAAATGACCCCTTTAATATAAAAGAAGTTAGGCTGATTGGTCTGAAGTCCTTTGCAGCAGTATATCCTGACCGACCGGCCTTCGAAATAAACACAACCCTCGTCTTTTTCCAAGACTCCGGTGTGTAACCAAGAGCTATACACGCTCTCATAATTTTACACATGGGTATCCTAATACATTTCAGTCCCTTTCGCAAAAGAACTAAATATATACCGCCCACCCCTGAGGGCTTAAATGGTTTGAAAGTGCCTTTTTCCCAATCAATTCCTTCCGGAGTTACAACTTTGGCTGCTAGTTTCCAGTGTTCCCGATTTCCTCGGGCCCTTCTGGGTCCCACGCTATAGTTATTCTCTAACTTTTCTCTAAAGTCCGGGAAGTTTAGTTTCATCAGATGAGATTTAATTAGTCCAGAACGTTACAAAGTATTTACCGCTCTGGATCCTTAAGAACTACCGTCTTGGAGAATTTCAAGACGGGCGGAAATTTTATAAACGTCGCGATTCTGACACGCACAAATTGTTTTTCTTTTCTTAGTTTGTGAACCATTAAAATAGGGCGGATGCGGCAACAACGTAAAACCGGCCGGTCGGTTGACAAGAAAGAATTTTATATCACAATTAATTCAATTAAAACTTTCCCTTCATCATTTTAATTTTATGCGGCCCCGCGGATTTCGGAGTTTAGTTAAATTTTATTTTTCGTCCAGTCAAATTGCTCGTATAAGCATACAATCAATTTGGATCCTGTATACCGGACAAGAACGTTATTAGTTATAATATTTTTAATCCGACGACAGAGTTCAAGCTTCTGTGCTTTCTGGACTAATTAAATCTCACCCCCCCCTTTTTTTATTGTAAGAGAGGCGGATGAAATTCTTTTCTTAAATAATAAATAAATTTAATAATCATTACTTCTATTTCTTTTCACTTTATTAATACTCTTTTTCTTTATCCCCCTTCCTTTTTAATTAATTCTGGATTTTTGCAACAAGGAAACACGAATCCTATAAGATTAAACAGAGCTCACGCTCTGGCAGTTTGGATCCCTCCAACAACCTAGAAAAATAAGGTCATCTCAAAGGCCCAAAATTGTTTGCCTATGTCCCTCCAAACAGGAGTTTAACCATTTGCTACCCCTGTTGGAGTCCACTTTTTTGGCTACACCGTTTCTTTCAAAAGAGCAGATAATCAAATCTTGCAGATATTCCGCTGCGAGTTCCAACTCTTCATATGTTCCATAAGAGGTGGGGAAGCACTCCATGAAGGCCGTGAGGTCTTCAATATATGAAGCCCAATCAGTACTCCTAGGATTACGTCCCCATTTATGTTCCTGATCTTCCGATTCCATTCTGAATGTAATAAGTCTGTGGTCCGAGAGAGAATCTTCATCAGACACCCTCCAGTCCCTCACACCACTCCACACAGACTTGGAACAGATCGTAATATCCAACACTTCTTTCCTGTTAACAGTAACGAAAGTTGGCTCATTACCCTGATTTAAAATTTCTAAATCCGTATCTATCAGAAAAGCTAAAAGTCTTCTGCCTCTGTCGTTAATGTCAGAGCTGGCCCATACCACATCGTGCGCATTGGCATCACAACCTATTACAAAGGAAGACCTTGCCGTTGACAGTAATCTACCAACTTCTTCACCTCTGTAGGTGGTGCGGGGTCATTCCCTGATCCCGGAAAATAAGCGGAAGCTACTACAACCTCCCTTTTATTTCCGTTCTTTTCCAAGTACTTAGCCTTAACAACAGCTAAGTCCCTAGTAGTTCATTCCAGTAGAGGGAAAGCGTCTAGACCTTTATAGATCAGGCAAGCCCTTGGAACTGGTTCCTGCGGTGAACTAACTAGCACTCTACAGCCACTTAGACCTCTAATCTTACCCTTGTAAACCCAAGGTTCGTGAAAAAGGCTATAGCTGCCTGCATCCTTGTAAAGTTCCTGGCTAGAATCGCCGAAGCGCCTTTACAATGATGCAAGTTAATCTGCATACAGTGGATCCCGGAAGCATCCATATTTATGACTGCCTCACGGTCCCCTCTATCGCGTCCACACCTTGATCGCCAGCATCGTGATCCCCAAAAAGGGCTCTTCGACGCTCACTTGTGTTGTTTTATTTTTATTAATTTCTGTAGTATCCATTATGGTCCCACGAGAAAAAAGGAAAGAAAGGTCAATCCGTAATGAGCCTCTATTTAAGGAAAAGGCTAAATTACATCTGAGAGGTCGCCTGGTATCCCAGAGTCTCGTTCAAGATACCTCCATTCGAGCCCCACCCCGGGGACAGGTCGTCCAGAAGACGGGACCATCCTGTAACACAACCGTTCCCGAGCTTTACGGTTTACGGTTAATTGTGCCCAGCGATGGTCGTCCCCCGTCTAACCCCCTCCCCACGGAAGAACCCGACGGATTTGGTAATCCTGGTATCATTCATCCATGGACACGAGTTCATCACGAATTAGGTGGCAAAGACTCGCGCATCAATCTCTATGGCACAGCCAACATAACCATGGAAGGGTTGCTTCTTGGTCAGACTTCCACCAGGAGGAAGTCTTCGGAATGGACCCGCGGCTAAGCCTCTGTCCATCCCGTCTCTCTAAATATCCCTCTAAATCCCCGTGCCCTGGGACACTGCCCAGCGAAACACAGAAGATTCGGTTTCTGTAGCGGCCGACCCATTTTGAAGGGTTTGCCCCCTCAGTCCCCACGAAAGATATCGAGAAGTAGCCTCCCACTGGGTAAAAGCCCCTCGTGCGCCTCCCACCAACGGCAAGGTCTTGAAACCCCTAGAGAGGGGTAAGTAATAATACAGGATTGAATTTTAATTAAATAAATAATTTTATTTAATAACAAAACAAATATGTTTGAAATTATCAGGGAAACAATATTAAAGGGTCTAATTTTTATTAAAAATTATTTAAATTATTTTCAATGAATGACAATTATTTTTCATTGAAAGTAAATATTTTAATGAAAAAAACATTCTAATTAATAATTATTTTCTTATAACTCTGATACAATGAAAATATCCTATGGCCGGTTTGCCCCACAGAGGCTCATTTTGAGAATAAATATTTGTTTTAAAAGAACGCTTTGCAAATTCATCAAAGTTTTTGGTGGTAAATATTCCTGGGGTGTGTACCTTCAAAGCCTAAGACCTAATATTTGGAAATATTACACGATTTTCTCAGCTGTGTTTTGATGCAAATAAATTTGGTATTTGGAATAAATAATTAAATATTTTACGTAATTAGAGGAATATTAATCTCAATTAAAATAATTATTTATGATAAATAATTGCATATTTGATACAAATAAATATTTTGTTATTTCAAAAAAAATTATTTTACTGATGTAAATAAATAATTATTTGAATTAAAATCCATGCATTACTGAAACAAGTAATTTTCATAATTGATTTAAAGCAATATTTATTAGATCCAATTAGTCCATTTATCCCCAAAGCTCAGACAAGCCTCGGCGGCAAGTACTGGCTGAGTGTAGAACATTTTTTTTCAACGCTCTTTGCCAACATTGCTTTTTATTAAATAAACTTGAAAGAAATGATAAAAAAGTTTATGAATGTTTATAAATAGGTATAAATTTATTGAAAGAAATTAATATTTTACTTTTCAGTTATTCATTTATTATTTGTATTTAATAATAATAATAATAATAATAATAATAATAATAATAATAATAATAATAATAATAATAATAATAATAATAATTTTTTTTTTTTTTTTTTTTTTTTTTGCGTGGGAAGTGGAAAATCTGCTATAACCTTGGAGGCCTACTTCCAAGTCAGATACCTGGAGCCCGTACTCCTAGGTTATGTGGGGATGACCGCTCTTGTTCTGGCCGACCCACTAAAAACCACTCCCTTTTGAGACATATCTCCCCTGGCGGAACTGCTGTCAAGCTTACATCGCCAGTGGAGGTCTCCTTACCTACTTCCAGATCCAAGTCCTTAACAAGGCGCCAGCTGAAGAGGGAGGAGTTCCAATTAAGGTCTCCTCCGTCCTCCGCGAGCGCCCCGCCGAGCAGCAGGAATTCTCCAGGGTAATCTCGCCCTTCTGTCGTTCTCCTTCCTCCTCATGACTTCGATGACAAAAGTCTCGACTTCTCGCCATGAGTCCGCGCTCTGCAACATAATTGAAACCATATTCTCGACCGTGACTTCAGTGCCCACGGCCGAAAACATGGCTTCCCTAAGTTCACGCCAGTGCCCGCAGGAAAAAAGCGTGTGCTCCGCGTCGTCAGTGTGCTCTGCTTCGTCGTCACCCGAACCGTTACAGTACACACATTTCGCGTCTGCTTCTATTTTAAACCGATAGAAGTACTGTCCGAAACAACCATGACCCGACATCGCTTGTGTAAGGTAGTAGCCTACTTCACCGTGTTGTCTTTCCAACCATGTGGCGAGGTGGGGAATTAGGCGATGAGTCCATCTACCTTTCAATTCCCCATCCCATCTCTCCTGCCAACTCAGAACGAGTCTTTTTCTTGACTCTAAGCGGATTAGAGCTTTGAGTCTTTCTCTACGCTCCGGGTTGCCTACTAGATCTTTGGAGAGCTGGAAATTCTCCTGCCTTTCCATCGCCAACAAATCCATTGGCGGTAATCTAGCAAGCACCCGAAGAGCGCAATCAGACACCGTTCTGAAGGCTGACGTTATTCTCCTTGCTGGCTCTCTCTGAGCCGAGAGAAGTCTGTCAGAGATGCTGTGGATCTTAAGGGCTGAAGCCCATACAGGGGCAGCATAAAGCTGCTTTGATTGAACTACAGTCGCCACCAGTCTTCGTTTATTTTCCCTGGGGCCACCGATATTGGGCATCATCCTCGAGAGGTTTCCCATGCATTCGGTGGCTTTGAGTGTTGAGATGTTAATATGTTGGCCAAAACTTAAACGTTTGTCCAACCGCACTCCCAGGTACTTAAGCTTATTTCCCCATGCGACTTCAGTTCCTCCCATTTCAATCTTCGGGGCTTCATAAACTCTCCTGTCTGTGACGAGTAGAGCTTCGGTCTTCTCGAGAGCCATTTTCAGACCATGCCGATATAACCAAAATTCAGCTCGCCGCGGACTATCTTCCAGTTTTATTTTTAGCAGTCTTAAATTCTCGTCGTAACATATTAAAAGCACGTCGTCCGCGAACCCGGATATAGACGTATCTTCGGGTAAGTCCAACCTCAGAAAACCGTCATACATAACGTTCCAGATGGTTGGCCCCACCTTTGATCCTTGGGGAGCTCCACATGTCATTTTCTCTTTGATATGACATGCATCGCTCTCGTAGACAACCCATCTGTCGCTAAGATAGTTGTCTATCATTCGCAACAGATACGTTGGTACCCCTTTACATCTCATTGCTTTCATACAAATATCCCATTTCGCGGAATTGAACGCGTTACGGATATCAATTGAAACGAGCGCGCAAAAACCCTTCTTCCGTCCCTCTTTGACCTTTTTCGCCTTTTCGAGAACTGCTAAGATCGCGTCTACTGTCGACCGGCCTTTCCTAAAACCGAATTGATTCTCTGATAAGCTATTTTCGCCTACCAGGATTCCCTGAAGTCGCTCTAGAATCATTCCCTCTAGAAGTTTACCCATCGTGTCCAATAAACAAATTGGTCTAAACGATGAGACTTTATCTAGAGGTTTATTATTTACCTCTTTGAGGATCTCGTTGGGTATTCCGTCGCTGCCTGGCGCTTTGCCGTTCCTCAACGTCTTTGCCACCTTTTTAAGCTCCTCCAGCGTGAAGAGCTCCTCTCTTTGCACTACACAAGAGGAAAAGTCCTCCCTAGGGCCAGATTCCACATGGGGAAACAGCGCCTCAATAATCTTTCGGACCCAGATCGGATTGTCAAGACCGGGGGTTCTTTGCCTCGAAACTAATTTCTTAGTGACGACTTTGTAGGCCAAACCCCATGGGTCCTTCTTCGCTTCTCCGATCAGGTCCTTCCAACACGATTTTTTGCTACTCTTTATAGCCCGCTTAAAAATATGCCTGGCTTTGTGCCACTCTTCTTGCAGCAGAAGGTCTCCCTTTGAATGGGTGTATTTCCTCCTCGCTGCGTTGCATTCTCTTCTTAAGCGGGCTAATTCGTCGCTCCACCAGTACAAAGCACCCTTCCTAGCTTTTGTTTGGTGCCGGCGAGGCATAGAGTAATTGCACGCTGCAATAATAACTCGCCTCGCCTCACGCACTTTGTCGCCCACAGAAATTGGCTTCGTCATCCAGCCTAGCTCATGTATAGCTCGAGCCTCGGCCAGAGACTCCGCCAACTTCTCCCGATTTAGCCGTCTGAGGTTCCAGGAGGGTCTCTTGTGGCCAACATGCGGCTTGATGTTCCCTCCCCGATTTATCTCAGCGACTATAAACTCTATGTACTGGTGGTCACTCATAGTTGTTTCGTCCAGCACTCCCCACCGCACTATTCTACGGGCCACGCGGGGCGACGCAATTGTCAAATCGATGATAGACCCTGACACCCCGCGCTTGAACGTGAACTCTTGTCCCCGGTTCACCACCACTAAATCGTTTGCTGCGACCATGTCCGAAACCAAGGTTCCCCTCCTGTCTAGACGAGTCTCTCCCCATTCCGGCGACTTACTATTAAAGTCTCCCGCAATGAGGACATCCCCGCCGAAAGCTCTGATGCTTTCTTCAAGAGCCTGAACCTCGGCGTCGAACTTTTTAAGGGGATCGTTTGGAGAGAAGTAGCAGCTGTAAACGCGTACCCCCGCCACCTCCACCCAAACGAAACCCGCCTCGGTCTCCAGAAAGTCACCAATGGTGATGTCCGGGTTACATATTTGGATACCTGATCTCTTGGATGCATCCTCAAACCAGACAGAGGATTCTGGCTTCCTATACTGCTCACTGAAAAGCAGTATATCAGCTCCCCTCTCTCTGGCAGTCTGCATCAAGAGATCTTGCGCGACTTTTCCTTTCCTGAGATTAACCTGGAGAAACCTAAGCTCTGGACTTTAGATCTGTAAGCATCTTCCAGTACACCGGACAGGCCCTGCTCCCTGAAGGATGTTTTGTGTCCTCCATCCCACGATCGGAACAGTCAATGCACTGGGCTGCCCCCTTGCACTGACCCTTCCTGTGGTCGAGACCGCCACACCTCCAGCAAGCCTCCTTTCGGTCCGGCCCACTGCATCCTCCAGCCAGATGGCCGTAACAGAGGCATCTAAAGCACCTCTCTACTTCCACTCTGGCGTGGACTCTGCAGTTGACCCACCCTATTTTTACTCGCCTGGCCTTTAGTAACGACTCCGCTTCCGTTTCCGGGAGCCGTAGAATGGCCTTCTTCGTATTACCATACCGAGCGAAAAGCTGGCACGGCAATTCTAAATCCGGCCTGCTAAGTACACCTCGGACCGCCTCTACAACATCTTGTTGGACTATGGTTTCGTCAAGGTCTAAAATTTCTATCGACCTCATCGAAACCACAGTCCTTACTTCTGCTTTTCCCTGAAGCGCAGCGGTCAAAGCACTGCCGAAACCCAAGACGCCCTGTCCCTTTTTTAAAACCAGAAGGAGATCATTCCTTTTGGTCCTCCGAATCGACAATATCTCCGTCCCCGTATCCTCAGGCCTAACCGCCGCCTTCATTTTACTAATTATGTTCGGATCTTTTGCGGATATCACAATTGCATCCGTCGATTTTTCTTTCTTTTTACGTGAGGGTCGATCGGTCTCATTGTTCGACTCCCCCGTCATTTCTATCAACTTTTCTTCATCCCTTTTCTTTTTTTTTTTCTTCTTTTTTTTGACCTCTTTCCAGGTTTCATTTTCCTGGAGAGAGTTCAATTTCTCCTTTTCTTCGGCAGCAGGCTTGCTGTCCCTTGGGTCCAGCTCGCCTGTTTTGCCCTTCTTTTTCTCAACTTTCTCTGGTGGTGTCCCAGAGGCATCTCTCTTTCTTCCTTTTCTTTCAGAGTTCGGAGTCGCCAAGGGTATTGTCCCCTGGCGGCCTTGAGCTCTCTTCTGGCTGAGGGAATCCACTATCTCTAAATTATGAGAAAAGCAGGCCCCCTCATCCATCATATCCTTTAAGATGCCTCTGAGGCTATCACTATGGTGATATGCCTCTCTGGCACTGATTTTCACCTCCCTGGAGTTGTTCTTGAGCATCCCTTCCTTCACTATTTCTAGTGATTTGAAGAGTTGCTCAACCACCACAGACTGCTTCTCCATAAGTCCAAGAATGACTTGCCATTCTTCGACGATCGGTGAAGCAGTCCGCGATATCAGGGTCTCCTTTTCCTTTTCAATGATGGACTCAGAGGAAACTACGCTCTCCGTCTCCATCATCACTTTTCCGTCACCGTTATT